>NC_080710.1:9010779-9683279 GCF_019097595.1 Hemibagrus wyckioides | reverse complement strand
CTGAGTGTGTGTGTGTGTGTGTGTGTGTGAGAGAGAGAGTTTGTACAGTTCAGTCCTGAGTGTGTGTGTGTGTGAGAGAGAGAGTTTGTACAGTTCAGTCCTGAGTGTGTGTGTGTGTGTGTGTGAGAGAGAGAGTTTTGTACAGTTCAGTCCTGAGTGTGTGTGTGTGTGTGTGTGAGAGAGAGAGAGTTTTGTACAGTTCAGTCCTGAGTGTGTGTGTGTGTGTGTGTGTGAGAGAGAGAGAGTTTGTACAGTTCAGTCCTGAGTGTGTGTGTGTGTGTGTGTGTGTGAGAGAGAGAGAGTTTGTACAGTTCAGTCCTGGGTGTTGAGGAGCCTGATGGCTTGAGGAAAGAAACTGTTACACAGTCTGGTTGTGAGGGCCCGAATGCTCCGGTACCTCTTTCCAGATGGCAGAAGGGTGAAGAGTGTGTGTGAGGGGTGTGTGGGGTTTTGCGGATGCAGCGTGCGGTGTAAATGTCCATGATAGAGGGAAGAGAGATTCCGATGATCTTTTCAGCTGTCCTCACTATCCGCTGAAGGGTCTTGCAATTCGAGACAGTGCAGTGTGAATTTCCCTTTGGGATGAATTAAGTACACTATATTGCCAAATGTATTCGCTCACCTGCCTTGACTCGCATATGAACTTAAGTGACATCCCATTCCTAATCCATAGGGTTCAATATGACTTCGGTCCACCCTTTGCAGCTATAACAGCTTCAACTTTTCTGAGAAGGCTGTCCACAAGGTTTAGGCATTTGTGAGGTCACACACTGATGTTGGACGAGAAGGCCTGGCTCTCAGTCTCCGCTCTAATTCATCCCAAAGGTGTTCTATCGGGTTGAGGTCAGGACTCTGTGCAGGCCAGTCAAGTTCATCCACACCAGACTCTGTCATCCATGTCTTTATGGACCTTGCTTTGTGCACTGGTGCACAGTCATGTTGGAAGAGGAAGGGGCCAGCTCCAAACTGTTCCCACAAAGTTGGGAGCATGGAATTGTCCAAAATGTCTTGGTATGCTGAAGCATTCAGAGTTCCTTTCACTGGAACTAAGGGGCCGAGCCCAACCCCTGAAAAACAACCCCACACCATAATCCCCCCTCCACCAAACTTTACACTTGGCACAATGCAGTCAGACAAGTACCGTTCTCCTGGCAACCGCCAAACCCAGACTCGTCCATCAGATTGCCAGATGGAGAAGCGCGATTCGTCACTCCAGAGAACGCGTCTCCACTGCTCTAGAGTCCAGTGGCGGCGTGCTTTACACCACTGCATCCGACGCTTTGCATTGCACTTGGTGATGTATGGCTTGGATGCAGCTGCTCGGCCATGGAAACCCATTCCATGAAGCTCTCTGCGCACTGTTCTTGAGCTAATCTGAAGGCCACATGAAGTTTGGAGGTCTGTAGTGATTGACTCTGCAGAAAGTTGGCGACCTCTTCGCACTATGCGCCTCAGCATCCGCTGACCCCGCTCCGTCAGTTTACGTGGCCTACATGGCTGAGTTGCTGTCATTCCCAAACACTTCCACGTTCTTATAATACAGCTGACAGTTGAGTTGATCAGTTGATCTAGTTCCCGAACCAGGCAGTGATGCAGCTGCTCAGGACGCTGAGTTAAGCTGATTCTTAAGCTTTAACTGCTCAATTCAGCTGATAGTAAATGTACACAAACCAATTCTGTCTTTCAGTTTAGCTAATTTGGCATATAATTATATTGATGTGATATTTTATACTCATGAAGCAAGTTGAATACAGCTCTTTTCAGTGCAAAGGTTCTCTTTTGTGGTTTAGGACCATGTTCATGCAGCTTCAGTAAATGCTCTGGTTGTATTTGTAATTTTTATGTAGAAAATTAAATAAATAAATATGTTGTGTGTGATCTGAGAAACCTTTAAAATAAGGCAACAGGTATTTTAAGGTAACCTAGTCAGGCCTTATAACTGTGTGGAATTTGTGCACTTTCTCTTTTATATTTGTATGTTTTTGTTTTTATATCCATTTTATTATAAGTCTAAAATGCATTTACAGTGTAAATGTGAATATGGTGACCTCCAATGGACTTTCATGACTTTCAAAACCACCATTACCTTGATCAGGAATAAAATATACTAAAGCTGAATAAATGACTATTAAATATATTTACTTTTTTATAAATAGATTTACTGCTAAATATCTTTAAATTTTTATTTATATCTAAAGTCGATATGTTAAATATGTTTACTTTTTTTGACACAAACTGACACAAGGTGTTTAAGAGCTTCCTGTAACATTGTTACAAGAAATATTCAAGCATCCTTTCTTCCGAGAAGAGTTTCCGCTGGATTTTGGCTGTGGGAATTTCCCATTCAGCCACAAGGGCTTTAGCGTTGCTGGCACTGGTGTTGGATGAGAAGGCCTGATGTACATCAGCATTCCAATTCATCCCAAAGGTGTTCAGTGGGGTTGAGGTCAGGGCTTGTTGCAGGTCACTCCAACCTTGGCAAACCATGTCTTCATACAGCTTGAATTGTGCACAAGGAAATTGTCATGCTGGCATCCATCCATCCATCCATCCAGTAGTGCTTATTCTATACAGGGTCACATGCAGTCTATCCCAGGGGACAATCTAGAACATTCCCAGGGTACAATCACACACTCCTATTCAGACACTGGAGACAATTTAGAGATGCCAATCAACAACATATATCTCTGGACTGGGGGAGGAAACTGGAGTACCCAGTGTGTACTTTGTGTACAAAGGGTGGAAGCAGGATTTGAACCCCCATCCCCTAAGGCAAAGATGCTAACCACTAAGCCACTGTGCCCCCTTCCTAAGTTCCAGTAAAGGGAAATTGTAATGCTACAGCATACAAAAACCTTCTAGAAATTTGTGTGCTTCCAACTTTGTGGCAACAGTTTGGGAAAGAACCACTTGTGGGTGTAATGGTCAGATGTATACATACTTTGCCATATATTGTAGATATAATTGACCAGTTGATAACTTTAGTGTGATATAATTTAAACTTTAGTGTGACTTAAAGTTAAACATTTTTTATCATGCTCATTCCATTCAAAAGGTTCTGTTTAAAACACTGCTTGACTTTATTTATTTATAGTAATTACAGAAAAAGAAATGATTTTTTATCACACCATTCAGTGTCACCCAGATGAGAATGGGTTCCCTTTGAATATGGTTCTTTTCAAGGTTTCTTTCTCTTGTTGCCTCAAGGAGTTTTGCCACCTCTATATAAGTACCATTGAATTGAATGTTGAATACTGAATGGAAGATCTCTCTTGTAAAGGCTGCAGTAGTTCAGGAATCAGAAGTTTAGTTCTGTGTCACTGATTCACAGTTTGAGGTTATACTGCCTCCGCCTACTGACCAAGACCACTGTACACTAATCCAGAGATTACACATTAGAGAAGAAGAATACATGACAATAAACACCCAATACAGTAACTTACCGCTATGTCACAAAAATAAGGAAATCTTTATTAAGCTATACAGATCAAATCCAAATATACAGATAATGAACAAAACCTACAAAAACAGCTGCATATGTACATTAGGCAACAGTAGAATTTGCATCAGTAACAGCTGAGTCTTAAAAAAAATCTAAAGGAGTAGGTTTTGGTTTAGGTGCATTTATAATTATGTCATTGGACATTTGGTAAGGCATCCAAGGATAGTAAGACAAATTGTGTGTGTGTGTGTGTGTGTGTGTTTTCAGAGAACACTGGCCTTGGCACATCTTGTTTGCTCAACACCTATAAGATTCACAGGGAGGGAAAAAGTAGTCTACATTGTGCAAATGGATGCCTTCCCCTCCCTTTTCCTGATAGCTGTATGTCATACTGATCAACGGCTGCTGAAGGAGAGGAGAAGGAGAAGAACAAGAGCAGTCTGAAGATACACTCTGCTTGCTCTTTTTAGGCATGAATGGCATTCTTCGTCTGAGAGAAAAAAGCAGACAGAAATACATGAGAAAAACACTGTGAGGAAGGTCAATGCAAACCATTTCACATTTTGTTGATCAATATTTATCAATAATTTACCTTGATCAGGTTTCATTTATTGTTCTTCATGTTCAATTTACACCTGAGACATACATAATTAATTTGCGATACTTTACATGACTATGCTCTGTCCTCACTATAGTGTATAAAATGTGCTGTGCAAATATTAGGCCATATTAGGAATGCTAATCTGATGTCTAGGACTGTTTTAGGGAAGACATGAAGAAGACTGTAAGTTCAAATCTCAGGACTACCAGTGGTGTATTTGTGGGCCTGTTGTAATCCTTCAACTATCAGCAAAAGGAGTCTGGAGGATTATGTGAGAAGGAACCTGAAGCTAGATCTTCAGTTTGTGGTCTCTATTTATTGGATTTACTCTGTTGGCTAATCTATGTATTGGCACATCCAATTTGTTAAGTACTTAGCAAAGCAAAATTTGAAGACTGTGTTTTTCTCCAGTGAGGTGTGGTTTTGGTCTACAAAAGACTGTTTCCTGTTTGCCCCTTTCAGAAGGTACTGATAGGATGCTAGAATTACTTTACTAGATACGAGATACTAGATTCCTTTATTGTAATGATGTGCTATGTTTGGGGTTGTAATATTTGACTGAATGGATTGATGCTTCCTTGTCACGTTGATGTTTTGTTATACATACCATCAGACCTGGAAAAGCTAGCTTTTAGAGTTATATTTTTAGTTAGTGTTGTATTTGCAGTATATAAATTGGCATGGAACCCTAATTGTAACAAGTGTACCCTTAGTGTTGATAGGGTGCGCTGTTACACTGTGATATAATGTGAAACAATCATTTCATGCAGCAAAAATTTCATAGCAAAGAAAATACCTGAGAGCGTAGACAGAGAGACTAATGATGGTGATAAGGATCGAGAATCCCACCACCCACAGCACATACATCCACATTACACCATCACCGTCATAAGTTCTAACCTCTATCACACCGCAGAGAGAGAGAGAGAGAGAGAGAGAGAGAGAAGGAGGAAGAGAAGAGAGAGACTGTGGTTACATTACTGTAGATGGCACAATTTCTTCACTTGTCAGTGCAGTACACTCTTGAACAATGACAAACAACAAAATAACACAAACTTTTTAATTTACTTAAAATTAGCTTGAACACAAGCCCATACTCTACTCATTAGGTTTCATGAAGGAGAATACTTGTATTGGCTCTCCTTATATTTCAGATGTATTTTTTAAATTCTTATGAAAATTAGCTTTATTATGAAAGTTACCTTTCTCTCACACCTTTAGCAGTGGTGACCTGTCCAAAGGAACATATGACTCCTCCCCACCATTTATATCAACCTTCCAGCAAATATTAATTTCAAGTCCTCCTTTACAAATCCATAGATAGGTGATAAGAAAATGATATCACATAAAAACTGAGGGAAAAAAAGATCTACACTGTACCCAGGTGATCAAGCACATCACACAGGGAAACTGCTATTATAAAATGGTTTGACCGACATGCTGGAAGTACTGCACAGTGTTAAAAGAAGATGCTGTAGCAAACGGGATCGATTTACAAGCCAGCTTTCATCCCTTGAAAACAATCATAACCGTCATGTCCGAAGCGAAACCTTAATCTTCCCTCAGCTGAGGCATTTGTTTATGACTTACAGCTACATGCAGACAAATCAGTCCATCCTCTGTTTATACAACTGCATTTCTTTGGTTATAATGAGATGACTAGTTTTATTTATCTTATTTTCTGGGTTGGTGCTGGCTCACTTTCTATAATTTTTTTTAATGCCCATTAAATGACTGGGTTTCACAAAAATTTCTCAACAATACTGTATTTGGATTTGGAGACTACAAAACATTGCTTTAAGTCACTCTGGATGACTTGACTTGACAAAATGCTGTAAACGCATTAAAAATAAGCTACATAAACTTGACAATACATTAAAAAAAAACATCCAAGAGACATTGCAAATTATATGATTTGAAGTCATTCATTCAAGGTTTATATTTGTTTACTGTCATATGTATAAATTTACACACACCCAGGGGCATGATACTCGAAAAAAACAAAACAACATATTAGCAAGTGAAAAATATGCTTAGAAATAATTTTAATAATCTTAGATTTGGTTTGTTATAAAGTTATAATAGGACATGATAAATCATTTTGAATATATTTGAGATTTATATATTCTATAATCGAGTTTAACTTGAGATACCATGTTTGCAGTGTAGAGCACATACTGTAGATGGCGTTTTTACTCTAAAACTTCAGTAGACAATATACATACATTACATCATGATGTCTCTGACACTATATAGTTTATATATTGTACATACAGTTATTTAATGATGTCCTGACCCACCAATCTATATTCACAAGCCACTGCTTGTGCTGAACAAATATGGACATAAACATGTGCCTTTGTACAAGCACAAACTCACCCTCTTCATCTTCAGACTCCCCAGAACCTTCAGGAAATGCCCAAAATGGCTCCTAAAACAGTAAGTGTGCAGAAAAGACAGCTCTTAAGTGACAAAATATGTATATGCTGTCCTCAACAATTAATCTGAACAGAAATTGCTGAATGCATTCTCCCTTAACATGGATTCAATTTATACAATGACTGATAAAGTGTAATCTAAGTCAATTTCTCCAAATGGATTATCCATTACACAATTATTCACATTGTGTATCTGCAACATTAATACCACCTCAGGATTACTTATCTCAGACACACACACACACACATGTTGCTGATGTTTCGAGTATTGTTGCTATCTCCTGGGTTCTTCTCATGTCTGTGTGAGTTTGAGTACTTAAGCACATACAGAAGACATTAGAATTCAGATCTCACAGTTCTCAAAACTGATAAGACACAGCAGGTTTGTTGTGCAAACATGTTATCTAGAAGTTACTTCAGGAGCTTCTAGAAATTTCAAAACTCAAATGTAGCATTAAACCACTCAGTTCCTCGTAAAGACTGTGAGATCACTACCAGATAATTTTTGTCAAGATACAGTTGTGCTCAAAAGTTTTTTAAAGAAATTTTAATTCTTATAGGACTCTAGTTCATATGTAAGGTATAACAGTATTTTTGAGCACAACTGTAAATACTATAAATATGATCCTTGTTGGTTTTTTAATCCCCAGTGTGTGTGTGTGTGTGTGTGTGTGTGTGTTGCAAGGAGAGGTAGAACTTACCAGACTGGTATTAATGTCAGGGGCAGCTGTGGTAGAAGCTGTAAATAGACAGACACTTTTTAAGCTTGTTTTTGATGGAATTTATGTCCCCATTGTAGTTAGTATACAGTATATAATAATTTTGTAATCCTTTCTTTTTCCAAACTTTAAATGTCCAGTTTAGCTCACCCACCTCAAGTTTTAAAGTTTTTTTTTTTTTTTTTGCATGCGGAGATACTTAACCACTCACCGCTGTAATTATTTGAGTTAGTATATCATTCCTGTCAACAGTCTGTTCATTCTCCGCTGATCTTTCTTTTATCAGTAAGGTGTTTCAGCCTGCAGACCCTCCACACACATGGATTTTTTTTCCCCACACTATTCTGTAGAAAATCTTAAAACTGTTGTGAGTGAAAATCCCAGACTATCAGCAGTTTCTGAAAAACTCAAACCAGCCAACTCAAATCTGGCACCAACAACCATGCCACAATCAAAGTCACAGAGATCACACTTTTTCTTTTCCGATGTTTGATGTGAACATTAACTGAGGCTCTAGACCTGTATCTCCATTATTCTTTGCATCCTGCTGCTGCCACATGATTGTCTGATTGGATAACTGCATGAAAATGCTGGTGTCCATGTGTGCCTAATGTAAAAGTGGATGGTAAGTATACAGGATTCACAAGATTGAAATGTATTAAACAAGAATCATACACCTCTGTGATCTGAACATGTTCTTGACTGTCTCAGTAAGGTTGATCAGGATCTCTTGCTTTTAGGAATAAACATTTAAGGGTCTTGCCATTGTACAGTGACTATTTAGTTTGATCCTTAGCTTGGATTAAGGCCTGTGAGGAATTTCTGTACATTTTCCTCTAGTGACTGTGTGGGTTTTCTCAGGGTTCTCTGTTTTTTCCACCTTCCAGAAACATGGTGAGGTGTTTTTTTCTGCAAAACACTGATTTTGAATCTCTACATATTCAACATTCTATATGAATTTGTACAATTGAAACATTGTGTGTTTTGTTTATTCTGTTGATTCTATACAATGACTTCCTTAATGGTGTCCTAATCCAGGTATGTGTGTATGTGTCGTGTGTCGTGTGTGTGCTCTAATTACCTGTCCATGTGTGTGCATACACTGGACTGGTCCAGTCACTCCACTGCCCATCATACTCGTCTTTTGCTTGAGTCTGTACCTCGTATTCAACATGTGGCAGAGCGTCTGAAATCAACCATGACAGCCTTGCATCTTCTATGTTCACTTGCTGATACTACACACACACACACAATAACATTTATACATTCACTACACTTTGTTATTTGAGGTCACATACAATACATACAGAAACCTGAATGCCTCATGTAAATGTCTTATAATGTCAAGATAAGTTTTTCCCATAATTCTTATACACAAATATACACAAAAGCAGTACACTGACCAGGCATAACATTATGACCGCCTGCCTAATATTGTGTTGGTCCCTCTTTCGCTGCCAAAACAGTCCCGACCCTTTCTATCAGAACCAGCATTAACTTCTTCAGCAATTTGAGCAGCAGCAGCTCGTCTGTTGGATCGGATCACACGGTCCACCCTTCGCTCCCCACATGCATCAATGAGCCTTGTCCACCCATGACCCTGTCGCCGGTTCACCACTATTCCTTCCTTGGACCACTTTTGATAGATACTGACCACTGCAGATCGGGAACACCCCACAAGAGCTGCAGTTTTGGAGATGCTCTGATCCAGTCGTCTAGCCATCACAAATCGGCCCTCGTCAAACTCACTCAAACCTTACACTTGTCCATTTTTCCTTCTTCTAACACATCAACTTTGAGGACAAAATGTTCACTTGCTGTCTAATATATCCCACCCACTAACAGGTGCCATGATGAGGAGATAATCAGTGTTACTCACGTCACCTCTCAGTGCTCATAATGTTATGGCTGATCAGTGTATATAGAAACACACATACACACAGACATGCCGCTTTTTACCTCTTTGGCTTTTTTTGGGCGATATCTCAGACGGAATTGAAGGCTGTAGAAATAGCTCTGCCTCCATGTGCTAGGTAAAAACCAGGTGACCTTCAGCGTGTGAGGCTGACCCCTGACTGGATTTACTGCAACTCGAGTTGGAGGATCTGGCTTGACTAGGACAAGGAGAGAATAATCCAATATACAATACACAATAAATATCTATAAATATCAATAAATAAACAAAATATCTAGAGTATGTATAAAAATATTTTAAAAAAGACACACATGCATGCACACTCACTGATGTTTTGAGGAATGTAGCTGTATAGAGAGCTGGTGGCATTGCCCGCTGTGTTGGTCACACACAGTTTAGCTGTATAGGGATTTCTGTCACCTGCTTCACTGGGTAATACACACCAGCAGCGGGAGGACATAGCAGAGTATGAACAGTTCACACGAGAGATCTTCTCCAATCTAAAAAGAAAGAGGAAGAATCATTGTAATGATTCAAAAAGTCAACCTACATAAAATAAAATAGCTTTTGAGAGGTGTACTGAACTTTTTAAATATATTATTACAGTGAAAATGATTAATTAAATAAAAAAAAATTAATAGAAATGATCTATAAAATTATGTATTGATGGATAGAGCATGTTCTATTGAGAAGGTTCCTTGGACTCATCACTAAATGAGTGTTAAAGATTTCTGGTATAACCTCTTTAATTCAGAGCACTGGTATTTGTGGTCTAAATGGTTGTTTTCACCTCCAGTCTTGGGAATTGACTGCCCTCCCAGTTTTCTGTACTTAATTCACCAGATGTAACTATTCAACTAATGAAGTCCTTCAAGATTTAAAGAAACTTGAGATGTGTAACACAATGAGTCTTCAACACAGCCTCCAACACTGTAGTTTGATTTTCCTTATCCAAAATATAAGAATGGTCAAAAATGATATCAAGTTTTTGACCTGGTGACTATTATGAACATTATTGTTATCTACTGGAAAAATATTTAAAAGCAGTCTGTGATTTCCCCTCGTATTTAATGGCAGGCCTAAAGTTTCCTGTCTGTGCACATCCTTATTTTAACAATCACACTTAAACATTTGTTTATGTGCATCTGACCAATAAGTCCTGAAACCTTTTCTTTCTTTTTCTTCACCCTTGAGGGATTTCATTAAGCAGCACATGCAAATAGAGTGCGAGGGGTTTTATTCTTATATTACTTACTCACAGTTAATGGACAACAAACACATTTGACTGGCTAGAGTGTAAAATTCTACAGTAATGATCATAATTGAGATTCCTCCGCCTTGACCTGTTCAGCTGTAGGTTTGGATTGTGTCCTGTATCAGTATCACATGCCTTTTGATAAAAAGCCAACTGAATACATGCTAACGTAAATCCAGTGTTTTCAGTGTATTTCTGTTGCATTCCTTATTTATAGAGACTAACACAAAACAGTGGAGGGTCACACACACACTTACCCTTTCCTGTGGAGCAGGTAACACTGAGGCTGTGGGATGATGGGCTGTTTTGATATCCACTCACACCGGATTTTGCTCATGTGGGATTTCTTGTAGCATGACAAGGTTGGGCTCACAGGAGGGACTATGAGAGAAATAAGAGGGTTTGGGGTAGTGTATTTGTTACCACTGTGACACCAGAGGATTTATGATTCATATGTCATCAATATGTCCGTGTGTGTATATAAAAACAGACAATATTATATGTCTCCTTACTGCCAACACTGATTTTAACCGATGAAACTAGTTTTCCTCTCCTATAGCAGCTGTAGTTCCCTGAGTCAGTCAACTGAAGAGCAGGAAGTCTCAAAACCCCGCCATGTTCCACACCGACTCGTACGAGCTGACCGTTCCTTGTCCATCGTGCCTGCCTTTTAATGGACCTGGTCACTCTCAATCCATCCACATTCTCATCATAGTCTTCATCTTCTTCATATTCTGTGCTGGTGCTCCTCTCAGTGCGCAAACCCATTTCCATGGTTATACTAAAAGCCCCTCCTTCTTCTGTAACTCTGCCCACACTGTTGGGTTTAGTGAACTGATTATCAGCAATGGAAATTTGCCCATCTCCCACTTCCTCTTTTGCTGAACTCATAACTAGGTTAGCACTGGTTATAGATTCACTGACTTCAGCAGTTCTAGTTGCAGTATTCATGTATGTTCCAGGTGTGGTAAAGTTCCCAGTGTTTGTTTGGTGTTTTTCAAGAGTATTAGGATTCTCTCTGGCTTTTTGGAAGCTTGTTGTATCTCCTCTTCTCTGGAGTCTCTCTTTGTGTTTTGTACCCATTACTAATAGCACTTTATCCACAGTTACATTGCCCCTGCAGCCCAGGATGACCTCTGACCCCACTTTTAAGGCCAGCACTCCAGGAGAGGATTCTAAGGGAAAATAAAAGTTTCAAATTAGTCAAATTTTCATATAGGTAAGTCTGTTGTTAAACAGTCTTTTTGGAACCGGGCATTCCTACATTTTAATGATAAGCTTGTAAGTTGGAACAGAGATGAGCCGTTATTTGGAGAGGCATTACAATAAGCCCACATGCTTGTCCTCCTGTTTCCTGATTTTGCGTTTTTAGCGGTTGACTGATTTGTACAGATAAACTGCAAAATTGCACAACAAAACACCACATTCTCAGTCTCAGTTCCTTCTTCTTCATGTGGCTCTTCTCCATTTGGCATGTGGTTCTGATATCTCACATTCACATGCTCTATCCTGCTCTTCTTGGACAAACAAAAAATAAAATTGTCTTTAAAAATTTTCATACTTATTTTTTTGTATTTAACAGATAATTCTGAAATTTACATAACACACAATTTTCCACTGACATTTAGAATGTATGATGAGCAGCTATAAGCAGCAATATCAGGGAAAACCCTAGATGCAAAATAAGTGAAACTGTTGAGATTAATGTTAATCATCTGATTGAGCTAGTAACAGAAGCTAGCAATCCAGTCATTTGGAACCTGTCATAATGTCAACCACAATGTATTGTTTAAAACATTTACTCAGTCAGTGTAAATTTTCAGTTATTACAGCTACAGTAAGTGGTTCATGTGGCATAGACCGATAAGCAGTCACACACTATTTCCACACACTAATTCTATTTTAGAAAAAGGCAGTTGAAATATAATTATCTTGTATTGAAAACAATCATAATTGAGTAATTTCATAATATATAAACAGACAATTTTTTGCTCCATTTTGTGAAATGGACATGACAAATGTAAATTATGTCAATTAGCAATTGCCAAGTGTTGCCAACTGTTTTATTCAATAACCAAATAGCCTGATCATCTTCCTCAATTGTCTTTAACAACAACTGAAATGATGGATGGTTGTAGTTCACCTACCTTTCCGAGGACATGCAGGACTTTCCTGAGCACGCTGGACTTTGACCACACACAGCACGAGAAGAGTAAACGCAATGGGGACGCTCATGACTCAGTAGTTCACCAAATAATTGTAGTTAATAAGAAGATTTGTAGAGATCACCAACAGGAACAAAACAAACATCATGCGAAACATAAAAGAAACATCATTAATCATCATTTGATCATTTTTGCTTTTGGTCCAAACTGCTATGTTTAAAATCCAGTTCAGTCTGCGTACAAGACAGTTCTTAAAAATAGCGTTTGGTAGCTGGGTGGCTGTTTTCCCTGAAGTTCTTCCCCTCCTCTCTCTGTCTCTCTGTCTCTGTCTCTCTCTCTCGTTTCCGCTTGCTGAGTGTTTAATAAATTGCATCACAATGAAGCAGGGACACCTCTAACCACCCAGATGAGACAAATAAGCCATGCAGAGATAGAAAAGCTGAAGTGGCACTGGAATAAACAGACTGGAAATATGTTGCAGATCTATAGAATGTTTTCAGAATATGATGAATAGTGAAAAAGATTTTTCAAAGACAGAAAGACAAACAAACAAACAAAAAAAATAATAATAGAAAAAGGAAACACAGTGGCTTTGCAGGGTTGCCTCACACCTCTGCTCATTGTGGGCAAAGTTTTTATGCTTTGCCTATGCTTCAGGGGTTTCCGCTGGTTTCTTCACTCTGTCTGTGGACGTGTGTTTTAGGCTGATTTGCATCTTTAAACTGTCTGGAGTGTGTCAATGTGTGTGATTGTGCCTTGTGTTGGGTTGGCAGCTTGCTCAGGGTATCCTCCACCTTGAGCCCTGAGTCACCTGGGATTCTGCAACCCTGTGTAGAATAATCAGCATAATAAAAAAATAACTAAAAAGATAAAATAAATAAAAAGATATTCTTTTCACAAAGGTGTATTGACAAACTTGTTGGAATTTATCTCATCATTACTGTAAGTGTTACACATGTCAGACACAAAAACACAGACGGTTTTTAAATGTTTTTTTTTTTTTATCATATTCACCCATTTTTTCATTACATCAGACTCCACAGTTGAATGATGTTACAGATTAAAACTATAGATGCTGGTTCACAAAGTAACATAAGAGCTTTTCTCTTATTGCAATAAACAAATAATTAAACAGGGGTACACTTTTGAACAAATTTCAATTTTCAAAGCAAATTACTACTGTTATCTTTTCACCTGCAGGAAGTATGGGGCTTAGATTTATCCCAAACCCAATGGAACAGGAAATGTGTGGTTATGCTTTACAATACATACAGCCATGTATTCACCTTTGCATACAACTCATGTTAGAACATGTATCTAAGGCCACTTTGAGATAGAGACCGTTACTGGTCCAACAGACATGAGGTGAGATCCATTTAGTTCCTTTTTTTGTGTGTGATGTTCTTTTCCGGTTCATTCCTATAGAATCCAAAAGAGCACATTTATGGCTATTACGTACTCCAGAAATCCAGCTCAGAGTCTTGGAACACCAATATGGTGTGATAAATGCAAAAGTTAAGCAAGAGTTTTATTCCGTTTGAGTTCATGTTGCGTTCTCATGGAGAACTGGAGAATCCAAACATAAAAAGTGCTTCACACATTAGGTCCATAACAGACTTTATCCACTAAATTATCCACAGAATCAAGACATCCTCCAATGGTCCTCCAAAAGTTCTTATGGATACGAGGGTGTAAAATCCATACCGTAATAAATTATGGCAGAGTAAACTACTGAAATACTGCAGGTATCTTCTGACCACTGACCAGCTCTGTCATTGCAACAACAACAAACATTTAATTAGATGTTAAAGGTATTTTGGTGCTGATTATTTAACTTTCCCTCCTTTTACTAGCCTTCTGTAAAGCAAAACTAAAATTCCATGATATACACTCACCATGCACATTATTAGGAACACATGTACACCTGCTCATTCATGCAAATATCCAATCAGCCAATCATGTGGCAGCAGGGCAATGCATCAGATTAATCAGGTTCAAGAGCTTCATTTAATGTTCAGATCACACACTATCTGAGTCAATATAGACTCACACAGAACAGCCAAGCCACAGTCAAAAGGAATTGTGATTTGACTGTGATTTTTTAATGTAATAAATTACTGAATCTCTGACTGATACCTGCATAATTTTAATGGGCTGATAATTGCATAAATAAGCAGTTGCACAAGTTTTCCTATTAAACTGGCCATTTAGGGTATACTGTATATCATGACAATGTTTTCAAGTATTGGGTTTTCATGAGTAGCCATACTACAGACCTCTAACCCATACTCATGTAGGTGGCAGTTCTCTGAAAAATACACCCCCGAAGGGAAAGTATTGCCAGGCACCAAAATAACTTAATCAAAGTAATCATAAATCCTTAAAAGACAATGAGGAATATCTTTCAAAAAAGTATGACAGAAAAGAGTACTTAGGAAGTATGAGTATTTTTGCATTGTGTTTATCTGTTATTATACATAACCTCTGCAAAAAAAAGAGAGAAAAACTCATTTCCAACATTTCCAAATAAGGATCAATAATCATAACTTGGATATCTAAGATAGTTTAGTGCAACTAATGCGTGTCTATGTACAGTGTACAGAGGATTTACAGGTCAATGCATTGCCTAGTAGTATTATCTAATATTAAATAAGGGCAACTGAACTTGAAGCGTATAAGACATTTGCCTCAGACAAGAATATACTGCCAAGTAACTCTGTATCGGATTACATCAGTATCAGGAAACTGCTCACATTACAATTTCGCTGCTAATTATTTGCTACAAAGATGTAAGGAAATGGATATAACCTAAAGCCATGTACTTTGGGGATGTCATTTCTAAGGTACTTTCCCTTACTGAAATCTCATCTGCATAAAAACTATTTTTAACTGAAACCAAATTTTCAAATATTCACCTGCAATGAATGGCGTGTAAGAGAAATTTCACTATATAATTATATATATACTATATAATCGTCTGAACCTGGGCCTATTAACCTGCACAATGACATTTCAATTCTATTTTTTTAATGTTATAATTGAACACTTGTTTTGTTTGAATTAAAATGTGAACCTGAACAATGTCGTTTCATTTCTATTTTTTACACTTATGACCGAACACTTTTTGATGAATGATATGCAGTGAAATGTACACACAACACAACAGAGACAGGAACAACAGGGATCAGTGTGTGTGGTTTGAAGTATACCATGTTTAGTGCTCTTGCTGTATGTGCACTTAGAGGTCTCGTTGTCAGTCTTTATCACAATACTAATAATTTCTTGACATCTAAGTCCTTGTATTCAGTTAATAGTCAGTTAGGTGAAACATTCAAGGACTTACAGAGGAGTTCACACTCAGGGAGTCTACATCGATTACTTGCCAGTGGATGTTTTCCCTGTGGAATGAAGCTGAGAAAGATCGCTGGCTCCACTATGCCGTGTTCCTGTCCCCCAGCTGCCAAACAGTGTTTCCTAGAAAAGAGAGTGCAGGTAATGTTGCTACTAAATAAAAGGCAGAAATGCCCCCTAAGCAGATGCATCCTGCTTTTTTTCTTCTCTTATGAATTAAGGATCTTAGGGGACTTTTACAGGGGAATATTTTCTTTAATTACAGAATCTGTTTTTCAGTATAGCTAAATGTATCTAATAGTTTCCTAAAATCTTACTGTAGTTTATAAAACCTTGGCAAACAAAAATGTGTCATACAGCAGCAGAGCTGGAGGCAGGTTGAAACATCAGGTAACCTGTGATGATTCTCACCTGAGTCTTTTTACCAGCAGTCTACTTAATAATTTCTCTTTGTGCTTTCAGGAACTAGCAATAAGGAGAGAAAGCGAGTGACAGAGCTGGTGGAGCCTGCTATGCACACACCGTAGTGTGTGGACTTGAACTGTGAACATGGTCTTTTGATTTATCATTTTTTGAGTTTTTGAAAGTGTGTTGAGTTTTCTTCCACACCCTCACACACCAGGAAGTCTCAAGAAGCATTCCCACTCAGTGAGATCATAAAGATCGTCTGAGCATCCTCCACAAAAACCTAACACCAAGCGATCCTGGACCTGTGCCACAAGCAGCCGTACTACATCAACAGTGGTGCCCCCTGCCACTGGTCCACATGGGATACTCACCACATTGGCCTTCATGGACAATCCTGAGGTGGTAACAAGACAGGTAAGAATCATCATGTATTACCTGCCGGTTTAACTTGCCTCCTCTCTGTCCAGCTGATGATCAACAACACTATGTTGCCACAAATTCTATATCAATGATTTATATACAGCATAGTCAATTTGAACATGGCTGTGTGACTTTTTAAAGGAAATATTTCTATATGAAAGTACATGTCTGTGTTTACCTGCACTATAAGACTGTAGCTTCAATCTCCACTTGTGCAAAATTTGTCATGCTTAACTGGACATCACTAATACTGTTGCTGGGGACTGTTTTCAAGTGTGTTTGTCCTGTGTTTTCTGGACATGTTTCCTGGGGGCCAGTCAGAGAGGAAGATGTGGAAAGGGGTAACACAGAGTTTGATGGAGTTGGCTGAGCTAAGGCCGCTGTCTGTTTTTTCTTGCGGAGTGTATCGATCCAGCTGGTGCTGTGCCGTGAAGCAAAGGTAGCAATAGCGAGTGAGCTCAGACGCATATTTTTGCCTGATGTGATCAGCTCTCCGAAGCCTTCTTGATGTGCAAATGCATAACCTGAGCGACGGGAGCCACCATGACATGAACGCCCAAGAGCTGCACCCCCTGAGGCACCCATCACACCTACACCAGACCTGGCACGCCCACCGGGCTTCCACTTCTTCTGACGCACAAGCTGAGTGTAGCGCACCTTGAGGGCAAAAAGTAAAAACAAGTGAAATCAACTAGTGCAGCTTTCAGGAAGCCATGGCAAACAGAGAAAAACATTTCTCTTACTAGCCTTGAGAACGACTTTCCATCAACATAAATTTTCATTAATTAATCAATCCTGTGTCTAAACCTAAACATAAATTTAATTAAATTTTAGGCTCTTGCACAATTTTAAACAAAAGCTGCAATTTTTTGTACAAAAACAAACAAACAAACAAACAAGCAAACAAATAAAATGTTACTTAGGGGAAGCAACCAAAGGTTAACACTTGTCAAATATTTCTCTCCTTGTGGGGAAGTTTGGTACATAAAATCTCAACCCACACCCACAAAAACTCACAAAGTTCAGCATATGTAAACATGTTGTGACCTACAGTGTCTGACAGCTGGGGTTTAAGGTTTAGTTTGAGGAATCGAAAGGTGACCACAGGGGCAATGCAAATGACTGTAGCTAAAGCAATAGTCGACCACACCACTGGTTGTGCTAATGTGTTCTGCGCACTTCCTGTGGAGAAACAAATACATATTGCATCATTAAATCTTGCATACATTTCACTTGTTTACCTGAAGTAAAAAATTCACCTCCTAGAAGCATCTATTGACAAACCAGTTATGCATTTCTTTCAAAAGCCTGTAACATGTAACCTGTGTTTAACTATAAGGTTACTGACACATATCTCACAAATTCTGTACTTTCATACTTATACCTGGAGTCTGGAATGCTTTGGAGGTCAGTGTAGCCTTACCCAGAAAGTGAAACTGCTTGGGGAAGAAATTAAACAGGACGCTGGAGTGCATGGTGAAAAGGATAGTGAAGTATGCCCCCAGAGATCCCCACACAAAGAAATGGTTAATAGCTGTCCAGTATCCTGTGTCCAGAGAGATCTACACATATATACAAACACACATAAACATAAACATAAATCTTTATGAACAGCTATAAACTCAGGATTAACGTCATGTTGCCATAGAGTCTTAGAATCTTAACACACAGCGTCAATGTGGATTATTCAGACTTTCCTTATGTTTGGTGGCATTCTAAAATGTAGCATACAAAAATGCCTTATTTTCATCAACCTGTAACAAACAGATTGAGTAACAGACACTGAGTCACGTCTTAGACTGCACAGCTAGTAGCAAGTGAATGAATAGAAAGTGATGTCTATCCACAGCTTGGAGATTACTGTATGATTAATTTCTTGAAGTAGTCGAAAACTTTGTCTTTTGTGCATTAACCAAATAACAGACAGAAATCACTAAATTTTCTCCGTTAATAAATATTAGTTATTCAATAGATTTGATCATTCATATCACTGTGTCATTATACTTTAAACCAAAGCCAACTGTCTAGTTAATTACCTATTAATTAATTTGCTGTATATAGAGCAATAAGCATCCAGACAGTTTTGTGTCTCTTTTAATTTTGTTATATTACACACTTCCAGTGAATACTTTCACTTCTGGGAAATATACGGAGAAAGAAGATGGAGGTTCATAAACACAATCATAAAGCACTATTCCCATGTAATATAAGTGTTAAGTGATGTAGGGCAACCTCATGAAAAAGTCAAAAGCTGTGTATGTAAACTTAAAGTGGATATATGCACTGAAATTATAGTATACTAGAAAAACAAAAATGTCCAAACACTTATGTCCCATCATTGTAGGATAAGCTTCTCAGTATAGCAGGAACACTGAGTTTGTGTCCCATTATTATGTCCACAAAGCTTACAAAAAAGTACCATGGCCAGAAACTAAGCACTGGTGAAGACAAATAACACAAATTTGTAGAAGGAAAAGACATTTACATTTGGCATACACCCTTATCTAGAGCAACTTACATGTCACCCCATTTTATATAACTGAGCAATTGAGGGTTGAGTGTCTTGTTCAAGGGCATAGCAGTGGACCTAGGATTTGAACTCACAAGTAGGTCAACACCTTAACCACTAAACTACCACATCCCCCTGACACGCTACAATCTTCTGACTGTATATCAACAGTGTGCACCAACCAACTATTGTTCTATTCCATTAATATAGTGAGGAGAAGCTGGATGACAATTTATATTATAGATGTCTAAAAATCTTAACTGACCTAGACCTGGAATGTCTTAACTGACCTGGACGCTGACGACGATGATGAGGGCCGTGGCGGTGGTGACAGCGAAGGTCTGATAATCAGCAAGCGGAACACCGTTGCTCTGTGTGGCTCTTGAAAGGACGCCGTATGGTACAAAGAACAGCACCACAGATGTGTAGATTCCTTGAGTAATGCAAATGAAGAACTCACGCTTGTTAAAGAGCAGGTTTAGCTGACCTGGCTCATACAGTTTTGGGTACTCCAGACTTCGTTGCTCAGGGACATCCTGCGGAAAGAAAGGATGGCGTGAGTGATGGAGTAGAGATTTCTACAAGAGTTATTTCTTTGTAGTGTGAATACCTGGTCAAAGATGCCCATGGCCAAAACAGGCAATGATGTGTACACAATATTATAAAGAGTGATGAAGTACTGGTCATATACTGTCTAAATGAGACAGAAAAACAAAGGTCAAGATAGGAATACACTTTATATAAATTTAATATGCCATAGCAGAGTACATTTTATATATGATACAGTCTGTAATAGAATACAGCACTGTTTATGCTGGTGTCCAGTCTGTCTTATTGTGATGGTACCCAGGCAATGTATAGATGTATATCTATGTATATTGTTGCATTAAATGGGGGAAGCGTGTAGAGTACTGTACTGTACATACTATATATAGATTAGATTATAATATAGATTTTAGTACGAGCGGGGAACAACATATGTCGTCTCTTTGGGATTAAGACTATGTATTTTGGAAGCTCAACTCCAGTATTTCAGGTCTGGAGTACAGCATTCTAGTCCTCCACCCCAATGAGACTTAAGAGAGTCAAAATATGTCTCTCTGATTTGGCATTTTCAGAAACTTGGAAAACTTATGAAAACTGGAAAAATGTGGATTTATACTTGGAAAATATTAGTAACAAGGCTTAGAAATGCAATATATACATGACATACTTTATGACATGGAAGACATTATAAGCCAAAACTGTAGGATGCCTGCTTCATAGTTCAAAAAATCATCAGCTCACCCCATGTTTCATAACAGTGTTGATGTGGGTTATATATGTGGTTTAAGGTATATGAGGCTTAGCTGAGAGAGAGAGAGAGAGAGAGAGAGAGAGAGAAAGAGAGAGGTGTTCTGAGTTTTCAGATGACATTACACTGCATGTAGCCACAACCCTCTGACCTGGGCAGAGAAGCCACAGAAGAAGCCGAACCAGAAGTGCACCATGGTGAAGGCAAAATTCTTGTAAAAGAAGTAGCAGAGGAAACGGCACATGCGCAGGTAGGACCAGCGGCCGTGTACCAATAGGAGGCGTTGCAGGAAACGGAACTGGGAGATAGAGTAGTCGGATGCCAGCACTGCTTGGATGCCCTCCTGTCCACTAATTCCCACGCCTATATGAGCCGCTGGATAGAGAAGAAACAAAACAGAGTGTGCATGTGTTAATGTGGGACGTAAAAACACAAATTTTATATTTTATCACTAGCTCAGGTAAGAGCTCATAGATCATGCAATTTTATTTACATACCAAAGCAAATACTTTAGCAGCTGCTAAAGCTTTCTATAGGCCCATTTTATTTTTGCTACTTAGTCTGTTTTAATAATAAACTGCAACTGAGTGATTCAGCAACAATAAAATAAAATTTTAAAATTGCTCAAGGGCCCAGCAGTGACAGCTTGGTGAACCTTGGACTCAAAAACCTTAACCACTGAGCTACCACATATCCCTAACAGAAGCATGTATGAAGTCACACAGCTCACTTTAGATCATCACTTTTGATTTTAAATCCTATGTTCCCTTTATAACATCATTAACGCTGACTAGTATGCTCATGAAAAACAGCTTTGTAGAAATCTTTGTAAAGATCGTTTTCAGAGATACTGTGGGCTTGATTAAGTTTTAGTATTTATTACATCTCATTTAACATACACAGTATTTCTTTAGGAATAGCATACTTGATTGTGCAATCTGTTGAATGTATTATTTGATGTAGTTTCGAATAACATGATACGCTATATTATTTCAGTCCTACCTTTAAAAATATGCATGTTTGAGTAAACTGATTATGACTGAGCAAATTTTTCTTCATCACTGCTGTATGAAAGTAACAAGCATATGCTTTTGATACAAATTGAATTCTGTTTTTTTAACCTGAATTAAATTAGGCTAGGTCAATCTGAAGTACTGATTGTACAATAAAAGTAGGTTTATGTAGACAGTAGTTTTAAGCTGAATAAGTTCCCTGATTCTTGGCTGTTTTATCGAAAGAGTAAAATGTAATCACCATATTCACCATTCAGAATCATCACATAAAGAAAGACAGTAACACAGAGAAACCTGTAATGAAATGGAATACACATCACTCTTTGGTAAGGTGCGTTTAGAATTTGACCATCAGTGCTTTCTTAAAGTATTGGTCCAGAACAGTTGATTGATTTCTCAGTTCCAAGTTAAAAAAGAGGCTTTAAGATATTTCTGCCAACCCATGTACAATCATGATAAATGGACATTACAATTCTGCATCACACATCATGTTATTTTCTCAGTCTATTTGAGCTGCTCATGGTGTTGGCCTTGTTTTCAAATTCAACTCTGAGCTTTGTTTCTGTTTTTTCTACATTGCTCTGATCGGTCATTAACTTACACTTGGACATACAACCACTTAAGAATTTGTGACCTTTCTAAAGGAAAAAACAAGTGGGTGAGTCAGTAAAAGGGGAAATATGTTGAAAAAAGTCTTACGAGATGGCGTACAGGAGATTTAGTCATAAACACCATTGCTTTACAAACCCTTCTTCTTCTTCTTTCAGTGCCACAAGTCGTGACATGACTGGGTTTAGTAGAAGACTTTCTCTCATATTCAAACATACATGTCATTTCACAGATTTTCACAGCACTGATGATCTCCTTCCAAAGTTTGTTGACATGCTAAAAGTAACAGAAGCCTCAACTGCTGGATTAGACTGGTATTTAGAGGTATCAGTAATCCCGTTTATCTTGACTAGAACCCCAGTTCAATTTGAAGACAAGCAGACCCGTAGTATTATACCACCATCACCACCACCATGCTTCATCGTGGTGTTCTCTAGGTGATAAATATCTTAGAGAATTACGATCAATATGATCTACATTGGTCTCTTTTGAAAATATTTTGCCACACAGTCTGGGGTGATTAAGGCTAATCCATATCCCATACATTTGAAAAACAGAGAGACCAGTATCTCATGCAGGACTGACAAGTATTTGCCAGATATTCCATTAGTGCCTTTAACATTGCTTTATGTTTTCTTCTTATGCTTTCATCTGTCTTCATCTGTTAGAGGTAGCCTTCACTGGACACTATTCTACATCTAATGATTTGGAAGTTGGATGCATATGGATGAAACCGAGATGACATCAAGATAATCCTAACAGATGATGATTTTTTAATGGGTGGGGTGGATGAGAATCACTTCACTGAAGACTGGTGTATGATAATTACTGAGCATAGCCACATTCCCCATTATAAAAGACCATGCACAAGTATGTAACCAGGTTATGGTTAAGTTTTAGGGGGGGCCTTTTCTGCCCTAAAACACTTCTATAATTTTATCTTCTATATCACATTAAAGGTTGAAATTGTAAAATTATTTATTTTGGTGACATTTTACATGATAAAAACTTGAAGTTTTAATAGGGGTTTTGTTTTTTATATACACTATAAAAAATAAAGCTTTGGCAGCAGATATATTAAAAAAAAAAGAATTGCTTGCAAAACACGTTTTCTTTTCTAAGTATACACCCCACAAGCATATGCACATACAAATATGCTCCCCCCCACACACACAATGATGAAATGATGATTGTTTTTCCTGGCTGGGTTTCTTAGTCTTTGTGGAATGTGGATTAGTAGATTTGGCCTTTAGGGTCAATGTTAGAACTTCCATACTACTGAGACTAACAATAAACAGGGTGAATTAAAACAGCAAGCCCATAAAAAGCTGGGCAGGCATCTTCCTGTTAACATAAACCTGGCGGGTTGTGATGCAGGGGTCAGTACTCCTTCAATTGCCGAACAATGCAGGTCAGTTTTATTTACACTGGTGAGCATTTGCATTTAGTGGAAAGGAAAATGCTGCAGCAAGGTGAAGAGGTGGAAATCTGGCTCTATCTCTTACCTGCTCTAATATGCTTATAGAGAAATATATATAATATGCGAAAGAGACAGAGGGAAAGTATTACATGGACCTCATGGCATTATTTTAAGGCCTACATTGCACACGAACTAGATATTGTTGGTGTCAAACAGTTATGACTATTTTCGGGACCATCTCAAAAGAAAGAGAAAGGGGAAGAAAGGTTCATTCACTTCTTGTTTGAAAAAGAATTATGTAAAAGGTCCTTTTTGTCTTCCTGGCAGTGGGTGAATATGTTTTAAAACATGTCTGTAGCTTTATTTTCATGTAGGTCTTGAAACCAGTTGCATTTCTTACATTCTTACATTTATTTCTGATTTTGTAAATGTAAACCATAAATGTCACCCTATTTCTGCACAACTACACTACTTTACCAGAGCTTGCTCTGTACTCTGCATGTCACTGTCTCAAAACAGATTACAGAGTTGAAATGTTTCTTCCTTTTTTTTCTCCCTCATGCATTTGGATCTGCTTTTTTCTTGGCCTAAAAGTATTATAAATAGAGCATCTGGCCTGTTTTCTGCATGTGAGTGTATATTGCCCATTGTTTGCTCTCTGCAAGTTTAGTGCCTGTGCTAACGATTATGAAAATACCTCAAAACTATAATGCCTGGATCTTATGCCTTATTTTTGCACATAACAAAAATGATGACCATAGACAACCATGGAGCCAAAAACGTCAAGTCATAAAGGTCAATCTTAAACATGAGTATTTCAAATCACATTTCTCTCTAACTCACTCTTGATCATACTGACGTCATTGGCTCCATCTCCGATGGCGAGGGTGACGGCTTTCTTGTGCCGCTTGACGAGTTCGACCACCAAAGCCTTCTGTAGAGGAGTGACCCTGCAGCAGATCACTGCCTTACATGCACATGCTGTCTCCAAAAATTCTTGCTCCATGTCTGACTCCAGTGCATGAGCCTGCAACAGAGACAGTAATTAAATATGCTTTAATGGCTCTATTCAACAAATGCCTTTTTTACTACTCACCAGGCTGTGCCCACTGATAACAAGTGCAAACTCTCCACTGAGGGACTCTAGCTCTGAGGTAGGAAGGGTCTGGGTATGAGCACCTTTCCCCTGCTTAGCTGCATCTGTCTCAAATCCATTACCAAGCTCTTGAGTCTCTGCCTCCTTTCCACCATCTCGTGTGTGGGCAGACTCCATCATGCGCTCCCTTGCTCTCCTGCAAAAAAAGAGTATCAACCAAGTGGTACATGTGAAAAACACAGCTCAGAAAACAACTATCTGACCACTTGATAGGGATATGACTGAAGGACTGAAGAAGGATTGGTAGATGAATGGGCAGAAGTATAAACAGATAGATACCATACCTGAGGTCTGCACGAACACTTTGGACAGTGTGCCCATTAACAATGAAGATCTCTGTCATGTCATCAGTCAACATTTTACACGAGTAGCCGATATTTACTGCTGTCTCTATAAGAGAGCCACATTATGGCATATTAAAACATTATTTTGTAATGTAATAAACAAATTGGCAAAGTCTAATGAATAAATCACAAGTATATTTATGCCCTTTTACTTTTAAACATTTTGTAGTCTTACAACCGGGAACTAAAATTGGACTTAAGTGTAAATATTACATTTTTGGTCTTGGCACACAGCCAGAAACTCAACACTGCTCATCACCCTGAGAGTACCATCCTCACTGTGAATCGAGGTGTATTATGTTGTGGCAAGATGGATAGAGCCAAACACATTTTCCAGGCTGCAAGATACTGTAGGTTTAGACAGAGATTCCCCTTGCAACACGAAAGAGCCCTAAGCAGACTGCCGAAGCTACAATGAAGTAGTATACCAGTATACAAGATATCGTTGGCAAGACATGAAAATCAGACAAATTGGCGAAATAACCAGAATAAAGATGTGCAGAGCTGATTGAGGTGCCAAAAGACAGTATGCCAAAAAGCTCTAATCGCAGCCAAATGTGGCATTGATCCAGGGTAGTGAATACCCAACCTTTTTTGTGTCATTATACTTTGTACCTTCAAATGTTAGACACAGTGTGAATGTAAATAAAATGGTAAAAAATCCAGTTAAGTCCATTCCAATTCCAGGTTATAACACTACACAATGTGGGGAAAAATTCAGCTGGGTAAATACACTGTATGCTGGTAAAGTAGAGATGACTGTCTGTGATTGTACATACTGTATGTGAATACTATAAAGGTTGTTCATTCTCATAGAATGAACATAATGTTCTTTAGCTCTTATAGTGTGGGGTTTGTTTTTATGGATATCGTTAATGTGGTTCTCACTCACCCTGCTTGTCCCCAGTTAACACCCAGATTTTAATGTTAGCCAGTGACAAGATAGCGATGGTCTCAGCCACACCCTCCTGCAGCTTATCCTCTATAGCTGTGGCTCCCAAAAGCTGCAACATATAATGCAAAACAATACATGAGCTATGCACACACATCCCATAAAATTATACTTTATGCAAACTCTGACACCAAATCTGCCCACTTCTTTTCTCTAGTTCCTTTGGAAATAATCTAATCTCAGATCATCAAATGCGTCACTAAACAGTTTAGGCAGCAGAAAATTCTGAGCTGTAATGGAATGTTATACCCCTAATATACTGCATTATCCAGACAATGAGCTGATCTGAAATACTACACTGTCTGCTTATAGAAACAAATCAATATATGCTATTGTTTGAGTCTCATTAGTGCGCCTGTATTTTACAAAAAGTCTTTAACATGGCACTTCAGAGACCTCTTATGCTATCATCTTTGCAGCAGTCGCATAAAAATCCATCTTTTAGCTCTGAAAAAGATCTTTTCTGAGGTTATTCTGTGAAGTCATTATGAAGTCAAGGTTAATGCTGCCACCTTGTAATTCACGTTTCACCTCTAAGGTAAAGAGAGGGGAAAAAAATACGCTCCAAATTTAATACAAAAAAGAAAACAAAAAGAATCTTAAAAATAAATTACATGGGTATGTATGCAGTGAAGGGATTACAGAGCAGTGTGGGTAATGTGTGTACTGATGTTCATGTTGCAAAGTACTAGTGAGCTTTTGTTCTACTCTTTTTGTTGTTTCGTTTTTCATTCATTATTGATGTAAGTTTTAAAACTGAGGTCATTGTTAAAAATGACTCCTAGACTCCTGACATAACTTTTAGCAGACAAAGAGTCTAAATCTGGGTGTCAATCACACGGCGCATGGGTAGAAACTGATACCATAAAAGTTCCACTCTGGCTTCTCAAGTGATTTTAAAATCTGTATTCTAAATTAAAGTCACTGTATGAACTGCAGAAGGCTTGGACAATACTCTCCAGGTCTTTCACTAATCTTGCAATCATAGTATTTTACAGTCAGTGTCTACATTTATCAGATATAATGGCATTTCCCTTGTTTCTTTTTTTCTCCTCAAATTTGTCACAATTAGTTGTTTCAGTTCTTCCAACAAACTGTAACATAAGACAGTGAAGCACACAAAATACAGTTTTTAATGAAAAAAGGTTATTCTACACCAACTGGTTCTGTATGAACTGATTGTTAGCTCTGAACATAACTTTAATACCAGCTTTCCAGCAATGTGAAGTAGGCAAAAAGGTCTTAACAAGCCACACAGTCAAAAGAAATGTCTGGAAATGACGAGAAAGAAAGTTGTCAGGAATAATACATGCCTTACTGAGGTGTTTGTTTGGTTTTTTGTATAACAGCATGGTCTACAGTGTGTCATTCCACTTATATCACAGTGATTTGCCAACAACTAAAGTGTTTAATTTATTACAGAATGCACGCTCACACATTTTAATGGCTTCCAGTTACATTTAAAGTTGTGAAATGCCCAAGAGACATTAGTTCCTGATCTCATCCACATTATAGCTGTGAGAAAGTCATTCCCTCACCAAGCTCTCTCACTCGCTCAGCTGTTACTATGTAAACAACAATTTATTAGAACATGTAAATTAATATTAACCTCCTGTTTATGTTATAGCCAAAACTACCTGTGCTGTTAGACAAAAATAATGCAAACCTTTCGAAGAATCAGATTCAAGCACTGAACTGCACTGTCATATAATTAAATATACCAGTCTGGAAAGAGCTACTAAGTCATTTCTAAGGCTCTGGGACTCTAGGGACAATGAGTAAGAGGCGTTCTATCCAGAAGGAAGAAACTTGGAACAGTTGTGAATCTTCCCAGAAGTGGCCGGGCTACTAACGTTCCTTTTTATAGCGTTGATGACTCATCAATAAGTCACAAAAGATAACTGAGCAACTAAAGAATTGCAGGCCTCAATTGCCTCAGAAAAGATCAGCGTTCTTGAGTCCATCAATGGAAAGAGTGCTGTACAATTTTTAAATAGCTGCAGACATAGAAACAGACAATAATAATAAAATAATAAAAACAAGGAGAAGAATACCTCATCACTCTGTATTAAATGCCAATGTGTATAAAAAGGTCTTAAGGTGAGATTTAAAAATAGGAAGAGTCGGGGCCTGCCTGATGTACAGGGGCAACTCATTCCAAAGTTTAGGGGCTGCTACTGAAAAGGCGCGATCGCCCCAACTCTTCATCCTAGATTTAGGTACTGTAAGTAAAAGCTGCTCACCAGACCTGAGAGACCATGCTGGACTATATGGCTTTAAAAGGTCAGAAATGTATTGAGGTGCTAAATTATTCAGGGCTTTGTAGGCCATTAACAATACTTTAAATTGGACCCTGAACTGCACAGGGAGCCAGTGTAAGGACGCTAAGACAGGAGTTATGTGTTCCCGTTTACGTGTTCCCATTAAAAAACGTGCAGCAGCATTTTGGACCAGTTGCAACCTTGCAATCGAGGCCTGGCCAACACCAACATAGAGGGCATTACAATAATCAAGCCGGTTTGAAATAAAAGCGTGTATAACCTTTTCAAGATCTTTTTTTTGTTAAAAACGGCTTGTCCTTGGACAAGAGCCTGAGCTGAAAAAAGCTAGTCTTGACAACAGAGTTAATTTGCTTATCCAGTTTAAAATCACTGTCCAATAAAACACCCAGGTTTCTAGCAGTTGGTTTTATATCAAATTTAAGGGAACACGTCTCAGGGAAAGGGTCAACTCAGGCTCCACTAGGTCCAAATACCAGCACTTCAGTTTTAGTCTCATTAAGACTCAGAAAATTTGATCAAAAAAGGCAAAAGGACTCATGAAAATGAAAAACATTGCTAGCCAAGAGGAACAGGAAGACTCATCTCATATTTAGCAAAAACACTTGAACCCCAACCCTTTTGGGAAAAGACTGCAGACTGATGAGTCAAAAGTGGACGTTTTGCCATTACATGTGATGTAAAGTTACCACAGCATTTAGTAATAAGTACATCATACAAACAGACAAATGTGGTGGTGAGAACATTGTTGTGGGCTTGTGTGGGAGCCTGTGTAACTTGACATAATTAACATAACTATGGATTCTGTTGGACCGAAAAAATCCTGATGTGCAATTGGGTTATGCAGCATAACAACAACTGAAGTCCACATGGCTTAAAAGAAACAACTGTAAGGTTTTGGAGTGGCCTAAAGTGCTGATTTGAACCCTATACAAATGCTGTAGCAGAACATGCTCAAAAGCCCCTCAATGTGGCTGAATGAAAGCAATTCTGCAATATTTTTATATGAATGATACTGTATAGGTGTTGAATAGCCTTTCTTTTTCTTTAATATAAAAACTGTTGTTTGTGAAAATCTGAAACAATTAAATGTGATAAATACTCAAAAAACAGAACAGACAGAACAGAAAAAAAAAACTTTTTTAGCCAAAGTGTATGTAAACCTTTGGCTTTAACCCTGTAATCCTAAATCATGGGAATGAATACTAAAGCCACTGTGCACAATACTCTTTATGGATGTTTAACCATAATTTGGAATTATGAAATTAACAATAGACTTAGTGTAACTGGGCCTTTAATAGGAAATAGATTTGACTGCTCTCTTTTTAAAATAAAAAATAAAAAATAAAATAAATAAAAATGCTCAGCATTGTTCAGTAGAGTCAGCTGTGTTCACTTTCCTCTTTCGTTGGTAATGAAGTTAGTGTAGATTTTTACCAGTCATATCCAGCAAAAAAAATTCTGGTGATTATGTAATACCTTTATGTTAAAACATTATCCAATTTTGTTCTGCGGAGATCTTTTGATCCAAATATGTTTTCAGGAAATTCATTATATTTTGCTCAGTCATGGTAAACAGTGGATGAAAGTAAATCATCTATTATGACACAGTACCATCATGTCCTGTTCAATCTCCTCATAAGCATCAGCCAGACGATCTTCCCTGAAATCTGTAGCTTTTTCAGCACCACGGTAACGCTCTGCCCATTCCTCCCATTGCTCCTCAGACAGATCCCGATAGGCCAGCACCAGCGTCCGTAACCCATCACCTGCATACTCCTATTGAGAAACCCACACAGACATCTGCTCAGTTGATATCAAGTCTACTACTTTACTCACTGCTCTAGCCATTGATTTACCATAAATCATAAATCAGTTTTATTCAGGGCACTTTATCCAGTCTAATCTATAAACCACCTTGCAGCTGGGGGAGTAACAGACACTCAATCAGAATTCGTCCACTAGATGGCAGTGTTTAACTAATAACTAATTAGAATAACGCACAAGAAATGAAGATCATTGCCTAATGCTGTTTTTTGTATTACTTTGCAGTAGAAACAATGACAGCAAATTGTGACATGATATACTCACACTGAGGTGATCTGATGTTATGTTCATCAGCTCATGGTTGCAGGAGTGAATTCTCTCAAACAGCACTGTGTCTGCTCCTTTACAGTACAGACGAATATGGCCCTCAGGAGTCCTTACTAAAACACCCACACACACACCCACACAAAGATAAACGTATGCTCTAAGACAAAATGATTTTTTCATTTTTGACTCATTTAAATTCTGCCTTTGTTTTTGTTTGCATTTAGAAAGAAAGGCAAAATAAATACAAGGACTATCTTAGTCCCTTACCCTGTTGGCATTTCTTCCTCTACAAGGTGACTGTCAATTTCATTAGGTATGGATATGAATCCTCTAGTTGGTATTTCACAACAATATAAATTAATATAAAAAAGCATAACCTTATTTAAAAGCACACAACAGATATGTGTGATCTACCCCCAACAATCTGTACTGTAAGTTTGGAAGTCGAGGATCATGTGTCTTTGGATATGTAAAAAGTTGGTCATGGATTACACTTTCAGTTGATCGACCTTGTGCACTGTGGATTGTAAAACTTTAATGCAAGGTATATATGCATAGTAGGCGTACATATTCTAGTGTGCGTATGTGTGTAAATGCCATACCTATGACTGACATCCTTTTACGGATGTTGTTAAAATCCAGGATGGCAAGAAGCGTGTATGTGACAGCTTTCCCCAGTTCCTGTGTAGTGATTGTTCCAGGCGTACGAGAGCGGAACACAAAGCCAAAATTGCGTGCTGCTGTTACCAATGCACCCTCGTCAGGAGACTGAGCCTTATACACCAGCTCTCCTGCAGACAGGAGAGGAAGGGGCAGATAAGATTGAGGAAACAAAGCAACATAATGAGCTAGATATAATTGCATTAATGCCCAGAATCTGCTGGCCCATTTCCCTCTAATTTTATTATGAAAAATGATTATGTTTTCTAATTTAACCAATTTCCCAATTCAGGTTGCGAGGTCTAGGTGTACAAAATTGTCCCTATGGATCACAACGTGTATAAAGCTCAAACTTATTAGCTACAACCTGCCTTACACCAGAATTCTAGGCTTCTGTTCATAAGAACAAAAGAAACAAAAGGGAGGTAGCCAAATGCCAGCCATGCTCTAAAATGAATTAACAAGAGCCAGGCCTGGATTTGTAAGCAATTACCTTCACTTTTCTCCTCACTCATGACAGTGTGACACAGAGACAGGAGACGAAAGAACTCGTGCACTGTTGGCTCCCCAACCTTCACAGCTTCCAGCAGCGATGAATCATAGAACCGAAAGTCCGGATCAGCCAGAGAGTTCCACGTGCTGAAATCCAGAGGCTGAGCCCTCTGGAAAAAAACCCATCATATCATTAGACTGTATAAAGCTTAATATTCATTAAACCCACCTTTACACATCTTGCTAAATTGTTAATGCTCTCAGTAGCAAACATACAGTGATAAATAATAGACAAAATCAAAAATACATATTTAAAGCTATCAATACATGTCTACGTTAGTCTGCAGACAAAGATGACCGATGACATCAAGGAAGAATTTTACAAAATTTTATTTGCCAAAATGTCATTTAATTGTTAAAGGTAAAAGGTCAAATATTCATAAATAGCTTTACATTATTTATGTCTTCACTTCACATGATACTTTTGTAATCATGTCACATTAATGGCATTTGTAAGGCATCACTCACTTTACGCTGAGCTCCTGGGATGTCCATTACTTCACCTGGATGTAAGAAGAGAGAAACAGTAGTAATATGCAAGTACGCAATATAGGTCTTTTGCATTGCTTGTTAAGATCCGTGATTGAGAGGTTAGGGTATAAAATTGCTGATATTCAATTGTTTTCAGTAGTTTGGTTGCATGTAATTGGGAATAATTAAATTAGCAGTTTCACCATTGCCTACAAACATGGCCACCATAGCACTCACACTCTCAGAAACCTCCTGCACTCCCACGCTCCCAATCACCATCATTTTAGCATCTTAGTTTTAGTTGTTTAGTTGTTACGTATGTGTTCAGTCCTTTTACAGTCTAGATGTGTACTAGGTCTTTATGCTCTTGTGTGCCTGATTTCTAGACCAAGTATATTCTTTGTTATCCACCATTGTTTGACTGCTAGTTCTGTATTCATCATTGTTCCTTATAATTTGAGCAGTTTTGCAATATATTGAACTCTATATCTATATCTATATATATATATATATATCTATAACTCTATATCTATTCTTGGTGTTCATTAAATGGCCTGCATCCTACCTCCAAGTGTTTGTTTTCATGATGATTAGTCATTGGTTTCCTGTCTATAGCTATAGGTATTTATTTATTTATGAAGTTATTATACATATTTTATACAGTTTGTTTAGGGTGTTTTGAATGTCAAGGGAGACATTAGTGCTTTCTTTGGAAAAGTATTACTGTTAAATAAATTTAAATATAATGATTTATTTCCTACCGAAATAGAAGCAAGGGCCATAATTAAAAAGCCTTGCAAACTCAAAAAGGGGAATCATAATATGAGTTAAGATTTGTCACTGACTCATTTAAGCTGTTAGGCTCTGCATTTTGCTTGTGTATATATTCAGTGATTATTATTAGAGGCCATCTGTGCCAATACCAGCAGGTTTAGGGACAGTTTTTTCCCTACAACCTTAAACCTACTCAAGTCCACACCGTGAAGACACTGATTTCTCAAAAATACTTCAATGCCTGTAATAACCTTGCAGTTTTTAAGCATATTTATGCACAAGATTTATTCACTCCTTTTTGGCACTACACTAGTACTATATCTACTAGTACAGGAATTCAAAATCAATTCAAATTTTATTGGTCACATACATAATCATAGACAGTATGACATGCAGTGAAATGCTTTTTTAAGACAGTTCATATTATGAAAATAGAATCAAATAGAACAGGGACCAAAAATATTTAAATAAAATACAATACTATTACATAAAATTAAATAGAATAGAATAATATACAATGAGATGACTGTTATGAATACTTTATTCATTAACAGCATTCATAAACATTAACAGTGTTTTGTGTGTCTCGTACCGTAGGTATTTCCGTTGATGGAGCACTTGTTGAAGGTCATGATGTTTTGAGTGAGGGTTCCGGTCTTGTCGCTGAAAATATACTCCACCTGACCCAGCTCTTCATTTAGTGTTGTACTCCGAGCCTCTGCTGCTGTGTTACTGCGACTACAGAACATCCGCCGGTCCCAGTTAATGAAGTAACTGTGACCTAAACGAATCACTTCCACACTGACAGAGAGGGAGAAAAATTGCAAAGTTTCTAAAATAATATAATTTATTTTAAAAATTGCATTATGACAGAGAATTCTTTCAGTGACTAAAATATAAGGATGTGGATCATCATAATGCTTTACTCCTTTGAACTAACAGGAAAACTGAGCATGGTTTTTCTTTGTGGTGGGTCTTTGAAGCTAAGAAAGGCAGTGTACACAAAACACATCATGGCTTTTGCTTCTATACTATATAAAATGTGTGTGTGTGTGTGTGACTTTGTTCTGAAAGAAAGGAGATTGACACTGCCAATGAGAGTAAAATCACAGATTAGCACCTGACAAAGAGGGAATTACCCCGGCTCCCCATGTATCCAAATAGTGCTTAAGAATATTCAAATGATAGAAAAATGAAATGACACCTGTTTCTCTATCTCTCTTTCGGTCTTCTTTTCTCAAGTTTGTTTACCTTACATACAGCGAGATTGGCACCACAGTGTTAAGAATGATGACATAGGACCAGAAGGAGAGGAAGGCAGAGAAGAGGAAGTTGTCGACAGGAGGATCCCATGGGAGATAGCTCTGAAAAAGAGACCCCACTTCCTTCTCCCACACGGCATTTCCAATAGCCAATATTATGCCCATACACACCAGGAAACCAAAAATCTGATGGAGACAGGAGAGAGAGAAAGAAAAAGAGAGAGACCAGCTGAATATAGAGTATTGCAGATGTTGCATATTTATGTCCTGCATATGGTATGTGCTCAAGTAGATGGGATTCTCGTACCCATAGAACCAGTGTGTTCATCAGACGATCTATGCTCGTCCTTTTGAACTTTGTGCGGCCACTGTTCTGCATCAGCTTGGTGTCTGGACCTATGGAAGTGAACACATTGAGAAATTGTCAGGATCAAATACTGTAGCATTTTTTTAAAAGGGTCATTCACAAGCATACACATACCTGCGAATATGACAAGACCGTAGCAGCTCTCAGTGTTGCGCAGGACACAGCCCCTCAGCAGCATGTTCTGGTTGGTCAGAGCATACTTACAATCTCTCCAGTATAGAGTCCCACAGAACCGATCCAGCTTATTATTAGGAGGCTCACACACCACCTCTCCTGCAAAGTGAGAGAGAATGTCATAATATTAAATAAATGGATCGCCACCATTCACATAACACCTTGCTTATTCCACTAAAGAAGACAGAAACAAAAAAGCTAGAGCTGAGTGTACCTGGTAACACTGACACTGATGAACAACACTACCACAGGATACACGGTCCACACTGCCACAGCAGCACCTGCACGTGCTACTGAAAACTATGCCATATAGCCACAGAGCTGCATGAGCACGACACAAAATGAAAGCAGGCACCTCATGGGTCCGGGCTTTGCACAGATCATAGGCTTATATGGTTTATATGGTGAACCTAAAATGTTGCTGCTTTTGTGGCGTTATATCCTAACAAAACCCACAAATATCCATATTTCCACTATCAAGCAGATCACTATCACTACAAGACAAACCCTGCTCCTACTGCAAACCAACTGTACTGTAACTTTACCTTCTGATTTTCAAATCTCATCAGGACCTGGGATTGTAGGAAACACAATCTAATACATCTGAAGTTGCATGAAAAGCATAAAAAAACATTATAAACGTCTATAGACAGTCACACACACACACACACACGTTACAACCCAACATTTTCATACCATCAAATAGAGCAAGGTTGGTAGGGTCTCCAAGTTCTGAGGTAACAGACAGAGATTGGCGCACTTTCATGTTCGTCTCGCTGTAACACACACACACACACACGCACACACACACACTGTTCACATTATGAACACATTGCTGTTGTACCAAAACGTGTCACATGTAAACAGATTTATCTTCACTAGTGGTTTCATGAGACACACTAGTTGTCTTACCCATCTAGTTCTGCAGTCTCGATATAACACAAACCATGCGGCTCACTGCTAGACAACAGGAGCAGGTCAGCCTGTAGAACACACACACACACACACATTACATCATCACTATACAGATATTCAAAACTGTAAAAACTGTCACAAGTTACACCATAGGAAGTGAACTAGAATCAGAGGACCTCCCATTGTGAGGAGTTGCAGTAAATCATCACAATCAGGGACACACCTATCCATATATCAGATACCGTTTACTGATACCACCAAATACTATGCAGACATTACTGTTTAATTACATGTTAGTGTTTAAATCAAGTTGAGAACATGGTTATGTCATTAGATAGAGTCAGGGAGGATGTCTTACTGCAACAAACTGGTTGTTTTCTAGTTTGATGATGTCCCCCACTGTCACATTCATCCACTTTTCCTTCTGAAGACTGTAAGGCAGACAGATAAAATGACAACAGAGAATATGATATAAAAAGAAACAAGACATGTTACCATCTAATAATCTGCATATGTGAAAGCAGGTAAATGTTATTAAATGTTCATTGAGACTCACACGCCATTGATGAGCACCTGAGACTGGCGGTTATTCACCTGGTTGTCGCTCTTGTGACGAAACTATAGCAGAGGAAAAACAGGTCCAAATGTTTCATCTTGGTCATTGATAAAGGATTTACATAGAATTCTGTATTCTTTCATTTGCAGTGCCATTTTTATATTATGAATCACAAATGGGCAGAAGGTCACCACAGGTTCCATAATGTCATGCATTTACTATGATAACAGGGGCTGGAGGCAGGTTCATAATTGTTACTATGAGGGATGATCACAGAAGAGCATCCATATTAGATGTTGTGTAAACCTTCAGTGATGTGCTTTTTGATGCAGGTTATGAAGTTTATGGAGATTTGTCACTAGACTCATAACTACTGCAACCGGTTGGAATAAAAACATTATTATACTTCATCTTCAAAACAACAATATTAATACAATAAAGTGATCGGATATTCAATGGATAATTAAAGTCTACACACCCATGGTAAAAAAATCAAACCAAATAAATTATATCAGCACTTTTTCAACCATCAGAATGAAATTACAGCAAGAAAAAAACCTGAAAAACAAGCCGAAAAATTTTAGGGAAAAAAGGAAAAATAAGAAACTTACAATAACCTAGATGCATAAGTGTGCACACCTCTAATCTAATCCTTATTGAAGCACCTTTTGATTTAATTAAGCCACTCAGTGTTTCTGGGTCAAAACGTGTTTTAGCATGGCACACTTTGACTTGGCAATATTTTCCTTCTTTTTCTTGCAAAAACATTCTAAATTCAACAAATTGTACAGTAAGGGCATCTCCTGTGCACAGTCCACTTCAGGTCACCTGACTGATGGTTATTTAGACTCAGGTCTTTTGATTCCTTTCTTGAGTTGTATATGCTTTGGGTCAATGTCACACTGAAAGATCTTTAGCTTACTGACAGATGTCTTGCAACAAAACTGACTGGTATTTTGTAGCTATTCATGATTCCCTCTACATTTTTGGTGATGTCACTGTGGTGCTCTGTTTTCTCTATTTGTTGATGGCCATTTCGGTGTTCCATAGCACATCAAATGTTCTGGAAATTCTTTTATTCCCCGCTCCAGAATATATTTCAGATACCATGCATGTTTTATAAGCTGCGATAACCAGGTTATTGTAACTTTTTCATTTTTCCTATTTTTACCTTAAATGTTTATAGGTAGTAATATCACAGTGAGGGTGGAAAAATCATTCATGGTATGATTTATCTTGGTGTCATTAAAATAAACTGCCATTGTGTGTGTGTGTGTGTGTGAGACAGAGAGAGAGAGAGAGAGCAAGAGAGAGAGCAAGAGAGAGAGCAAGAGAGAGAGACTCACATAATCATCAGTGGCATCTTTAACTGCAGTGATGCTCAGCACCAGTACTAAAGGCACTATGGTAGTGAACCAGGACAAAGAGGAGATCTGAGGAATCAACTGAAAGTGTCAGAGAAAGAAAGAAAGAAAGAGAGAGAGAGGGAGAGAGAGAAAGAGAGAGAGGGAGAGGGGGAGAGAGAGAACAGATAGCTTAAGAGGTGCATTGACGATATCTGGTAATAGTTAATATTTGGAACAATGTACTTTCTACACTCTTCTTCACATATTACAAATTTTACTCCTCAGTCATCTTTTGCCTTCTCTTTCATTATGTACACAAAATGACACAATATACAGTCTTTTCCTGTGTAAGAGGACACTATCATTTACTGTAAGAGGACACTATCATTTCATTTACGAGTGTCTTCACTCACAGACACTGAACCTCATGTGCTGAGTAATGTCTACATTAGAGCATAAAGTCTGAACCCTCCCCTTCAAGTTCAATTCAATAACACTGAACTTGCAGAAATTAATTCTCAAATATTTGTCAGAAGGTTTGGATTAAATTGTATATATCAGCAAAACTTGGACAGTAGTTCTGGATGAAGAAGCAATATTTTGCATTTTTTTAAAAAATATTTAATAGTTTCTATAGTAACACCTCATTCATAGGGACTTGTACAACAAACGCTCCACATATTCTTTACTCAAAAATAAACGTTAAATTAGTGTTGTTTAACAAAGAAAAATGTTCTGGTGAATTGTTGTCTCTCTATTTCTAGAGAGAAAAGGAAGTGAGAGAATGGCTGTTTGTCACTGTTAAGTGACAACAGAAACTAACTTGTCTCACACATGTTCCACAACATGAAAATATAACTATAAACCACTATAAGGGTTGATGTGTCATTCATCCATTAAATTAAATATTGTAATCTTTGGCAGGTTGCTGTGGAATAAGCAGAATAACATACTGTGCATGCTGTTACATAGAAATCTGGAAGGCAATGCTTTCTGACAGTCCATATTGTACATTAATTGATATAATAATAGACAAGATGGTACCTGGAGAATGAGAAGAAACAGGAAGTAGGTGTTGGCAACTTCCTGGAACTGCTCAAAGAGGTTGATGGGCAGGAAGGTAATGATGTTGTACTTCGAGGTCATGATGCAATTATTCTGGTCAGAACATGGGGGGGGGGGCATAATGGGTCACATTATTAAATTAGCCATTATTAAATACTAGGGGAAGACCTACACAGACAGAACACAATAATCAGAACATTTAAGCTGATGAATGTAGGTAAGAAGGTTATGTATATACTGTGGTCTTTCTTACTGCATATTGAAACTTCTCATTGTACTCCCTGTCGTTGGCTCGAACCCTCCTTTCCTCTTCTACAAGAGAAAACATATGTAATTGGATATACGCACATAAGCAGTTTTTCAAAGAAATGGAAACATTGACCGTATTTACATTAACAGAAGCCTGAAATAGAGGGGAAAAAAAACGTTTTATAGCTGTATTGACTGAATGATTATATTGCATGTCTAGTTTTATTAAGTTATCTTCGAAATTCTGTGATTATTATTAAGTCTAGAAACACTCAAACTGCACAACCTACACCTTTAAAGCTGCACCTTCTGCTAAACATTACTGTTTTTTTAAACTTAAGACAGTACTATTTAATTTTTACTGCTGTTTTTGATGAGTTGAAGATGCAGTCAGATTTAAGAAAAAATATTATGTATAGTTTACATAAAAATATAATATTTCTTAACAAAAAGTGTCATGAATAGATTGAATGATGTAGAGTGAGCAGGATCAATTCATAAAGGATTAATGTAAACCACATTGTGAAATCTCAAGGATGTTGGTAATGAACTTTGACTATATTATTAAATTTAGGCAATTGAAACTTGTATGCCAGAATAGCACAGCAGTAACGTTTCTGTTGTAAAAACACCATCGTTGTGGGTTTGAGTCTCAGCTCAGGTGCCTTGTGTTCAATGTTATTCAGAGCTTTGCAAATACACGATCAAATCATGTTGGATGTACAACAACTATTCATGTTAATGTTCCTTTTTCCCCAAAATTCTAAGTGAATCATGATCAACACCTAGTACTATAAAAGCTAGACAAGCTGTATTTTTATTAGCTTAGCTAGACTGTATTTTACAACAGTCTTTACTTACACATGGTCACATTGTATTGCCAAGTCTACAGTTTCTGACAATGTTTTTTTTTTTTTTCAGAAGCTATGTAAAGTTTACTTTAATCTATAAATCAGATACCATATGTGCATTGCATTTGCCGTATAAAGTGTAAATCGTGAAGTGAATTTCATCTACATAAACCACAATACAGTATTATCTGGTTTTGTCAACCAAGAAATATGCTCATGACCTGCATTTATTTTGCAAGTGCTATGGAAAATTCACTTCGTCACAGCAACACACATCATTAGCATGAGCTCTAGCACTATATGTCTATGTTGTGTTATGCGGAGATGCTGGTGTCAATCGCTTGTGATCTAACACACCCCCACAGTACTGATTAAGCAGAAGAAAGTCTTTGTTATAATTTAACTGTAGTTAGTGATGCGCAGAGTATTTCATGACTCTTATAATGAGAAAGTGCTTATTAGTTGCTTTAAATGATTGCAGAACAATAAATCATTAAACAAGAATGGACAAGCATCCTATTTCACAGCTTATACTGCCTGGCAGTGTCACAAGCAGTAGACTGGTTTGGACTAGTCACATTAGTTTCCCAGCAAGCACATCCACAAGCTCATCTCTGCTCTAGTGTACTTTAATATGCCATTTATAAGAATAATCTACCCATGTAAGATATACCCATGTTATAAATTACTCTATGTTTACGGAATGAGTATGTAACTTGGCGTGTCTTGAATTGAATCATCTACTGGTCTTGAACCCTTAATAATATATGATTCATGGCTGAACAAATGTATGACACATTTACAGTTAAAGGTACAGATTCTGCTGAAAAAGAAACTCTAATGTTCCTCAGTGGATCAGCTGCTTTATGTGGTCACTTTTACATGTGGTCTATTAGAACTACTACACACACCTGCAGAACGGGAAATAGCTCAGTGTGGTTTGTGGAGGATGATATTATTTAACACTAGCATGTTGAAGTGACAACTATATGGAGAACAGAATCTGGCAACTACACAACACCTGTTAATTTCACTTCTGTTACAGTGAGAGCTTTCAGATTCCCTTTTCCTGTTCTTTTTTTACTACTTCATCAAAACTACCTCACCGTTATACAATCCACACTAACACAAACCTACTCATGTCTACTCTAGTACATATCTAGTTTAGGTTTTAGGTTTTAAGTTGCAGAATTAACAGATATATTTTTGTACAGAATATCACTCCAAAACTTAAAGAAATTCAACAAACAAGCGGTAAACTACAATTTAAAGCCAACAAGTTCACCTGCACAAATAACATCTTAAGTGAAGTCAAACAACTGACCAAAAGGAAAGACGTGCACCAGATGAGTGCATTAAAAAAGGCCAAACATATGCATGCACAACCTTTAGCAGCCTCCGCATTCCTCACACCTCAATTGGTCCTGCTCTCTCTAAATTACTCACACCCTCTGTGGTTTCCTGTTAAAAGGCCACTCTGTGAGCTCTTTTACACTGACAAAACATTCACATAGATTACAGAGCTCTCTCTCTCTCTCTCTCTCTCTCTCTCTCTCTAGCTCTCTCTCTCTCACACACACACAAATACATACGCGCACACAAAATCTGCATGCACACTACAATGTAATGTTAGAGATTGTGTTTTGGTCTGGTACTGCAGCCTTAAATATATTTCCTCTACATGCACGAATTCCTGCATTAAAACAGTACAGAACTATACTCAGAGTGGTGTCTATCTGGTGCCTATTGGCTATAAAATGCAAAGGGCCACGTTCCAAATTAAGCGCACTGAGTGAGGATTTTTTTTTAATGAAAAAATTGTGCACATCAGTTTTCAGACATAATCTACCTACTGATTTTAAAAACTACCTGGATAGCGCGTGTAGGAAGGACGTGGTTGAAAACATTGACCTTGAACTTGATATGGAGTTGAGTGCAAAGCAGCATTATGTCCACTGCCACTGTCTAACAGCTTTATGTAATCATAATACGTCTGGCTGAACTTTATGTTTTTTGGCTGTGAATACAATCAAAAAAAGTCTAATACAGAATGCACACATATGACACTATTTATTCATTCAAATTCATTAAAGACCACAGGAGGCCCTTTTATTTTCAGACTCATGAGAAGGAAGTACCTTAATCAGAGACATTTGTTTTCTTGATGTTAACAGCACTGCAGATGATTGATTAGACAGCTTCTTAAAATAACCGAAGCATTATGATTTCATGCTTTCAGGCACTTGCTATCATCACGCTTTCCTTCATGTTCTGTTGATTATGTGCCTGTGTGTCACTGTCCTGACTCATCTCTCCCTGTTTGTCCACTTACTGCCTCGGTGTCCTTTCCCTGAGGATCCTTCACTCTGACTCCACTGTTTCTTAACTCAGGTTGTACAAATCATAAAAGCTGCCTTGAATTTGAACTGCTGTTATTTGGCACAGTCTTGTAAAGAGAGTGACAAGATAAGGAGTAATGGTGATGTTCATTGTGAAAGTAACTGCATTAGTAAGCTCACTCTGGGGCTTTTTTCTTTCCGTTTCTGTAAAGAGGCAGTCTGACTTCCTAGTACCAAAGAAAAAAGCTCAAGTAAACTTAGAGCAGTGGATTTGAGGTATGTGTTTACTGAACAGGAACGTAATGGTTAAGTCACAAAGCTATATGAGACAAATAGTTAAAAGAGAAGGCACAAAAAGACACCCTGCTAAATATAAAATAGAAGAAAACCTGATGGATAAATGCCAACAATGAGACCACCGCTGTCACAGCTGCAGGGGTCAGACATGTAGTGTTACTTTGGCAATCTGTTACATAACAACTTCTTCCTTAATAGGAATATTACAGTTAGACATCTGTTTAAACTATACAGTATATGTCGCCCTGCTGTCCACGCTAGAAGCCAAAGTTATATGTGCCTTTGACAATCTGCTTATCTTGATGACCATCAGAAATGACATGATCACTTTTACTAACCAAGTCTCAGTCCATATGAATCAGATGTACTGTAGTTGTATCTTATTGAGTCAGCAATGTTTATGACTATATTAACAGACAGAGATATCAGGTCAACAAGTGCACACATATGATGGGAAAAATAAGCTCAGTCATCAAAGTGAAGTAATCAGAGGTGAAGTGACATCAAGGTTTAAAAGACTGGTGAAAACTGACAAAAATCAGCTGATGATGTAATGCTGGATGAAGCAGGTCACAGAATAAAGTGTCATCATGTACAAGGTCAGAGCAAGAAAAAGCAAAAGTGTGTGTGTGTGTGTGTGTGTGTGTGAGAGAGAGAGAGAGAGAGAGAGAGAGGGGAAAAGAGTGATTTTTGTTTAACAACAATGACAATAAAATTGAACGGAAAGAATAACATGATAAAGCACAAAATATTCTCTAATAAAGAATATAAAATGTGCAACAAATTAAAGAAAAAAAAGCTTTACCTGTATTTCTTATCTTTGCTGATGTCCATTTCAGTGGAGCAATGATGGGAAACAACTTCCCTGGAAAGTCTTTAGGAATAGTCATTTTGAGCTGATAGTGTTCCTTCAAGATTTTGTTACATTATTCTTGTGACATAAATCAGGCCCCTGACGAGATTTTGAGAGACTGATACACGCAGGATTAAGTAAGTAAGCACTCTAGCAGAGCATGACAGCCTGTAAACTGCAGCACTGTGTGAGTGACAGAATCAAGGTCTTCACTGCTGATTGTTTTGCCGCATTAGCGAAGGTCATTCAGCTTGACGGTACTGTCTTGGTTAACATGTCCTAAATAAGGTAAATGCAGTCAACTGAACATAAAATCTGAATTTTCCAAATCAAATGATGTGTCTTAGGTATCATTTGATGCTGCATGTATCCTCTTATTTTTTTAACTCTCCCTTTACACAGCACTTATTGATTTGTAGAGAAAAAAAAAACCTGATTTGAAGTCGGCTCAAATGACACTCGCGCTTGCCTCTCTCGAGTCACAGAACGGCACCCTCAGACTGTTTTTAATGCACCATGCTGTTTTTATATGACATAATCAGTTCGCATTCTGATTCGCTGTGGGTCTGACCAATAGGTTTTAGCTGATGAGGTTGCCAGGGCAACCAGCACTGTAAACGTGTGAAGGCTTTACCTTGCTCCAGAAGCAGTGAGGGCTTTAGGATACAGAGCCATGATACAGATGCAGGATATTCAGCCTGTTGGGTATACAGATGTGTGTGTGTGTGTGTGTGTGTGTGTGTGTGCGTGCCTACGAAATATCATTAACTGTTTCAGCTTCCTCATACAGATAAATGTGCACGGCTCGTAGGTTTGCCTTTCATCATTCGCTTGCACTTGCACAGTGCAAACACACACACACACACACACACACAGCATGGCCAAATGGCCTTTGAACACAGTTTTAGAAACTTAGAATTGCTGTACTAAGCTTTTTTGTGCCTGTTTTTAGGTACAAACAGAATGCATTGAACAAAGGTACCATGTAAGCCTGAACCTGTACAAGTTAAGCAGCATGTACAAGGAGAAAATAAAGTTAACTTTTCCCCTTATACACATGAGCTTGAGATAGAATTGTGGTAAAGGTGGCAGAATTAGGTTCAGGGAAATTCCATGTCAAATCAAACAGAGGCATAGGACCTTTATGCAACTCAGTCTCAGCCTTTACTCATTTTTCATTAAATTTTTTAGTAAATGCATAAGAATGAAAATCCCAAAACTTTCACCTGTTACGAAATGGAGCTACACATTTTATATGACATTTAGCTTTAAGTGAACACTGATCCATTGCAAAGAAAAACAAACAAATAAATAAATAAATAAAAGTCAACAATTATTTTTTGTACATTTTGCAAAAAAATGTATAGGAATGTACAAAGTATATAATAGGTTACAGATCATGTGTATAGTTATTCAACCCCATGTGTCTGAAGAACAACCAGAAGCCAGTGACATCAGGACTGGCTGAAGAGAACAACTTTCAAGTCTTTCCTGAACCAAAGATACATGTCACTCTCAAAATACTCTCTGGTTTTTCTCTGCTTGATTGTTCACCTCTAAAACTTAGAAAATTAAGTTGTAAATGTGTTAGAGGTTCAAAGGTAAGACGCAACAGAGTCTGCTGTCCACCAGCAACACTTGCCAAGCTTGTGATTACTTTTTTTTTTTTTTGACTAGGTGAGCAGCTTAAAAGATAAAATATCAAACAGTGAAAAGGAGAACTTGTCTTGCACTCAAAGTTGGAGTATTCACAGTGATATCTAACAGCCTGGTGCAGAGCCAAAAACCTCTCCCTGAATGTCGACAAGACTAAAGAGATGGTTGTTGACTTCAGGAGAGCACAGAGTGACCATTCTCCGCTGTTCATCGACGAATCCTCGGTGGAGATCGTCAAGAGCACCAAATTCCTTGGTGTTCATCTGGCGGAGAACTTCACCTGGTCACTCAACACCAGCTCCATCACCAAGAAAGCCCAGCAGCGCCTCTACTTCCTGAGGAGGCTGAGGAAAGCCCATCTCCCTTCCCCCATCCTGACTGTGTTCTACAGAGGGACCATCGAGAGCATCCTGAGCAGCTGCATCACCGCCTGGTTTGGGAACTGCACCGTCTCGGATCGCAAGACCCTTCAGCGGATAGTGAGGACAGCTGAAAAGATCATCGGAGTCTCTCTCCCCTCTATCACAGACATTTACACCGCACACTGCATCTGCAAAGCTAACAGCATTGTGGCTGACCCCACACACCCCTCACACACACTCTTCACCCTTCTGTGTAACTGTGTAACAGTTTCTTTCCTCTCTCTCTCTCGCCTGTGTGGACACGCACATAATTTATATTGTTCATTACTTATTGCACTACCTCTACCTGTCATCTGCTGGTATAGTTATATTTATGTTTATTTCTATTTGCACTACCTAAACCACTGCTGTTGTATTTTTCCACAATATTTTTTTTTACATCATTTCATTTAATCTTGTTTTATTTCACTTACATTCCACACATGTTCTTTTCTTTCTTTTTTGGCACTAAGTGTTCTGTGTTTTTGTGTTGTCTTTCTTGTATTAATTTTTTTTTCTTTGCACTTTCTTGTCTATGCTCTGTTGGCATAGTTGGTTTCATTTCACTATGTACTGTGTCAGCTATATGTGGTTGAAATGACAATAAAGCTACTTGAATCTTGTATCTTGAATCTAACCAAGTCATACTGGCAAAAGCCCAAGATAAAGGAGAAACTTCCTGTTAGGGATCAGAAAAGGCACTGTGTACTTTATAGATACACTATATTGCCAAAAGTATTCGCTCACCCATCCAAATAATCAGAATCAGGTGTTCCAATCACTTCCATGGCCACAGGTGTATAAAATCAAGAACCTAGGCATGCAGACTGTTTTTACAAACATTTGTGAAAGAATGGGTCGCTCTCAGGAGCTCAGTGAATTCCAGCGTGGAACTGTGATAGGATGCCACCTGTGCAATAAATCCAGTCATGAAATTTCCTCACTCCTAAATATTCCACAGTCAACTGTCAGCTGTATTATAAGAACGTGGAAGTGTTTGGGAACGACAGCAACTCAGCCACGAAGTGGTAGGCCACGTAAACTGACGGAGCGGGGTCAGCGGATGCTGAGGCACATAGTGCAAAGAGGTCGCCAACTTTCTGCAGAGTCAATCGCTACAGACCTCCAAACTTCATGTGGCCTTCAGATTAGCTCAAGAACAGTGCGCAGAGAGCTTCATGAAATGGGTTTCCATGGCCGAGCAGCTGCATCCAAGCCATACATCACCAAGTGCAATGCAAAGCGTCGGATGCAGTGGTGTAAAGCACGCCGCCACTGGACTCTAGAGCAGTGGAGACGCGTTCTCTGGAGTGACGAATCGTGCTTCTCCATCTGGCAATCTGATGGACGAGTCTGGGTTTGGCGGTTGCCAGGAGAACGGTTCTTGTCTGACTGCACTGTGCCAAGTGTAAAGTTTGGCGGAGGGGGGATTATGGTGTGGGGTTGTTTTTCATGGGTTGGGCTTGGCCCCTTAGTTCCAGTGAAAGGAACTCTGAATGCTTCAGCATACCAAGACATTTTGGACAATTCCATGCTCCCAACTTTGTGGGAACAGTTTGGAGCTGGCCCCTTCCTCTTCCAACATGACTGTGCACCAGTGCACAAAGCAAGGTCCATAAAGACATGGATGACAGAGTCTGGTGTGGATGAACTTGACTGGCCTGCACAGAGTCCTGACCTCAACCTGATAGAACACCTTTGGGATGAATTAGAGCGGAGACTGAGAGCCAGGCCTTCTCGTCCAACATCAGTGTGTGACCTCACAAATGCGCTTCTGGAAGAATGGTCAAAAATTCCCATAAACACACTCCTAAACCTTGTGGACAGCCTTCCCAGAAGAGTTGAAACTGTTATAGCTGCAAAGGGTGGACCGACGTCATATTGAACCCTATGGATTAGGAATGGGATGTCACTTAAGTTCATATGCGAGTCAAGGCAGGTGAGCGAATACTTTTGGCAATATAGTGTATATTCCAGGTTTCTCCAGATGGTTTGGCTCTCCTGGCTGATGAAATATTCACCATTACTTCAGTTCACAGGAGAAATGTGTTACTGCATTCAGTGTTTCTGGTCTCTGATCTGGTTTAGGCCTGTGGTTTGTATTTAGAGAAAATTCATTGTAAAACAGGACATATGCGGCTACAATTTTTTCCTGGCCAGAGAGGAAGGGAGAGTCCTGGGTGCTATTCATTCGTGTACTGACACTGGTTTTATTACCTGCAGCTTTGAGCAGCAGTGGATGGTAATATAAGCTGCAGGCTGCAGAAAGTAGTTTTGACTACTTTACATCAAAAGTGACTCAAACTGCCTAGTCATTGTAGTTCTGAAAGCTTTTCTTTATTCCTTATCGCGATCCTTTTTGGTATACTGATATTATTTTCATACGGCAGTAACAACCACATGGGACTTTGTTTTTATGTTTGCAAGGTTGTGCCCGTGTAGCTGAAAATGTTGTCATTTTAATGTATTAAAATATGCTCTTCGAACACCTGAATGGTGTTTTACATACATATATTCATGATTCAGAAGAGATATAGCAGCATAAACACACTGAAATATGGACAGACAAATAGAATGCTGGCAAACGTGAGTTCATGACCATGAAGGTGTACAGTGTGTAACATCTTTGTATAGCAAACAGGAGGGAAGTTAGTGAAGAAAATCTATTTCAGACTTGCTGTGACCTTGCTGTGACCTTGACCTTGTTTGGATCAGAATATCGAATCGAATAAGTTCATCTGCTGCTTATTATGACATTTCTATATGATAATTCTATATAAATTCTACAAAAATGCAATCATCGTTCTGGAGACATACTACCGAGACTCTAGAGACAGACAACCTGATAGCACAATGCCTCTCCCTCACTATGGCGCAGACATAAAAAGTAAATTATCGAAGGAATATCCCAAATGCCTGAGGAAATAGAGGTTCTTGTGTAAGAAATAATTAGAACACAACACAAGACAAAATTAGAACTATATTTGCCTTAAAAGAGTATATAATGTTATTATCACATCTAACATTCTTTTAGCATTTCTTTGAATCGAAGTGAAACATAATTATTTATTTTTCAATTTTTCCTTTCTTGGTATATTCTGCTTTGGTGCTTGTAACCAAATCACACACTATAATAAAACATAAATAGATCTCATTAAAAAAAGTTATAATAGAATTACCTGGGGATGGCCTCTTTCTAAACACTGCCATGCCTCTGACGTTCTGCCGCTCCGTCCCATGGGAAAATCTAAGCACACACACACACACACACACAAACAGACAGAAAAAGAGAGAGAGAGAGAGAGAGAGAGAAAACAAAACACACTGTCAACAGGATCTCAAGGATAAAACAGCGGACGAATGACTGCTCACTAAGGGAATATAGTGATATCTAATCCCCAGATCCAAAGCACAGTTTAGTCAGCGAAGTTTCAGTCGAAGCCACTGCTTAATGGGCTGACTGCCATTTCTTCACACCATGACATTATATCAGAAAATGTGTGCTTTTATATGCAAAAAAATATGAGAGAAATTTGTTCTAAAGATTGTATAGGCTTGAGTCATTTGTCTATTATGGAGTTTCATTGTTGCTGCAGTGTTGCTCCATCAAAAATACCTTGGAATCAGATTAATAAAAATGATGCGGATATAGAAAATTGCGTCATGTTCACAATTTTACATCAGACATTCTAATATTTTAAGCAAATACTTTTTTTGTTTATGATAGCAAAACAAAAATACTTTATAGCATCTGTCTTGCATGCCATTTGATCATAGTGCTTCTATTTGTCTATAGGTTGTCCTCTGAAGATGACCCTGAGAAACGCAATGCTCTCCGTTTTTATCAAAAGAGCTTACAAAAGGTACTGGACTGCATTCAGCCCTTACACAGAAACCAAATAAATAACAAATAGATGCCTTTACTTGGTCAAAAAAAAACAACTAAATCCTTACCTGTTCAGCAAAAATCAACCCTAAATCATTTTTCCGTGGTACAGCGTAGCGTATTTGACTCTTTTGCTCGCTCACTTTCATTTGCTTTGTTTACACTCTTACACACTCTCATGCTTTCTCTCCTGATTGGCTACTGCTCCTGCCAGTATGTAGCTGAATTTCTTTTGTGCCAGAAATTGGGGAGGGTGATGGCATCTAAATTTCTGAGCAAGCGTATGATGAACACAAATGTCAATTCTAATGTCACAAAGGCTATTTTTTCTTCACCACACCCAACTTCCAATATGAACAGGTACGTCTCCAAGAAAGCCGCTGAAAAGTTCTCTTACAAGCTATCTGTGAGGAAAAATCTGTCAAAAGCCACATGCTCAGCAGAAAAGCTGTTTTTACTGGACTGCCTACTTTAAGCAATCCACTCTCTACTATCCACCCTGGTTGGGGAAATGTTTGACTAGGTCAATAGGCAAGGCAGTGGATTTGACTACTTGGCCTTAGGGGAAACTGGCCAGAACTCATGACGGAGAAATCGAAAAAGCAACAAAGTAGTATCTATGTCTGTGATGGCTCAGAATACCTTGTTGCTGTTCATGTTCAATCAGTCACAACAGGATGAGGTAATAAATACCTCATCTGCTCTGTACTATAACATGAAGACCAATGCATGCTCACAGACCTCTGCCTGCCACAGTACAAGCACTGAGTTGAGCTATCCCAAGTGTGATGGTTCATCTTGTCAAGCTTTTCCAATAAAGACTAGATGGCTAATGGATGTCTCACTGAAGACACTGAAGACCTGGCAACCAAGCCAAAGCGGTATAAGAAAAAGATAGGGCTGTCTCCCTCGTAAACAAATGTTACCATCTCAGACACCCCACTGTATATTTGTTCAAGCTGTGTACCAGCCTAAAGATCTTTATGCATTGGCTGCATTTCCCAAGACCCCATCCAGGGTCTAAGAATCCTTCACTTCTGCTCCTTCACTGTTGCTTTTCTGAAATGAAAAGGAGATGTGCAACCTAGCTATACTATACTAGGTGGAAGAGGGAATGCTTGCAGGCCCAACCAGACACGAGTCTACAATAGACACACACCAGTATGACACAAATAGCAGCAGAGAAACACTCAGACAGCCAGTTATAGCCCTAGGCAAGTCTCACATGCACACAGCATTGCTCTTATTATAAATATTAATGTTTCAGGGAGAAGCTAAACACTGTTTAACAGCAACATGGTTGAAACACTTTATAAGCCCTTGAGGCAGCTACAACAGCAAATGACCACGTTGGGTTCCACTTCTGTTAGCCAAGAGCAGAAAGCTGAGACTGTGGTTGGCACAGGCCCACCAAAACTGAAACAGTTAAAGACTAAAAAATGGCCTGGTCTGATGAATCTCGATTTCTGCTTAGGCATTCAGATGTTAGGGTCAGAATATGTCAGCAACAGCATGAATCCATGGACCCAACTTTCCTTGTGTCAAGTCCAGCATGGTGAGGGTGGTGTGGGGGAATGTTTTCTTGGCTCGCTTTGCGTGTGTTAATGCCAATCAAACATCACTAGAATTCCAAAGTCTAATTGAGTGTTGTTGCTGACCATGTACATCCCTTTATGGTCACAATTTATCATGTTCTAATGACTACTTCCAGCATGAAAAAGTCATCTCAAACCTCCTTTTGCTAAAAAAACCCAGCCTCAATCCCTCAACAGGTGCATGCAAGATTTCACAACACAGTCTCAGACTAAATGAGAAGTGAGCAGTCACTCACGCTTTAAGATAACTTGAAAGTGGCAGGAACAACAGTTACAAAGAGAGCAATAAGCAATGAACTACCACCAGTCATAATACTGAATTGGCTGAGAAGACATTTCAACAAAACAACAAACCCAAACATACAGCTAAAATAACTCAAAAAGTCCTTGCATGGCCTCACTCTCTCATCTCCTCACTCAGATCTCATTTAAAGGTTTAGACATTTATAATATTCAAATCAGGCCACTTTATTGTCACACCATCATTGACACGCATATGGAAGTGAGTGAAATTCTTGAGTGCAGCTCCGGACATAGCAGTAGAATATGGAATGTACAAATTTAAATACTACCATACACCGATTAGACATAACATTATGACCACCTGCCTAATAATGTGTCCCCCTTTTGCTGCCGAAACAGCCCTGACCCATCACGCACTGTGTATTCTGACACCTTTCTATCAGAACCAGCATTAACTTCTTCACCAATTTAAGCAACAGTAGCTCGTCTGTTGGATCAGCTCACACGGGCCAGCCTTCACTCCTCACGTACATCAATGGACCACTTTTGATAGATACTGACCCTTGCAGACCAGGAACACCCCACAAGAGCTGCAGTTTTGGAGATCCAGCTGTCTAGCCATCACAATTTGGTCCTTGTCAAAAATGACCAATTTTGGTCCTTACACTTGTCCATTTTTCCTGCTTCTAACACATCAACGTTGAGGACAAAATGTTCACTTGCTGCCTAATATATCCCACCCACTAACAGGTGCCATGATGAGGAGATAATCAGTGTTATTCACTTCACCTCTCGGTGTTCATAATGTTATGGCTCATCGGCGTATATAGTCAGTAATCAGTCTATACAGTCTAAACTGCAATCTAAATGTATACTTTGGTATATATGATACATATGATACATTGATGTGTAGTAAATAAGCAGTAAGGTTATGACCATGACACACAGTAGACATTGCAAAGGATATTACAGTTTGATAAGAATGTACAACAGTGCACTGTGTATTACATTGTGATAACATATAATGGTGCACAGGTACAAATGTGATGTACATAACCCTGGGAAGTTGTTTAATGCAGCAATTTGAACAATGTCTACTATCTTTCCCCCTCAAAGACAATATCTAGTGTTGCATTTCAAGGCCATTGCATATGTCATACAACACTTCAAGGTTCCACTGAAGCTTAGTGTTAATGTACTCAGCTCTCAACAGTGTTTTTCCAACTGCTTGCATCAGTTGAAACTTGCAGGGAAAACTGAAATATGATCACAACACAGACAAGGACAAACACACAATTTTTATTGCAATGCACAAATGGCTATGTGATCCGGATTCCAAGAAGCTAACAGACATATTAGAAAACTGCTGTTTTATCTGGAATAACTTACATGTTGTTCAGAAAGTCACTGACTAACAAATATCTGACAAGTCAATCAAATTAAACAAGGCCAAACAACAGACATACAACCAGTAGTTTAATATGTATTAAGCTACACTAATATCAATGTAATATGCAATTAAAATTCTAAATACTTTGGAAAGAAGGGGAAAGTAAATTACCATCCAACTTCTCTTTGTTTAAACAGTGCTATGGTTAGTTACTTGCATCACTTGCTGCTTATCAATCACATCATTCTAGCTGCTTAATGTCTCTCATTGTATTCAGACAGACAAAACAGGATGCCAGCATCAGACCAGAAGCCTTATAATGACATTTGCTACAGGAAATTAAAACTCTTCTATCCTCATTTCTCTTTCTGTTTATTAATACTTGTGTCATTTCATACAGCTGATTGTTTCCTGCATTATTCCCACGTGTTCTCTAAGCCACAACGAACAAAGCACATATTTTGGCTGAAAGTCAAAATTCTTTTACTCTTAAAGGAATGTCCAGCTTAAATCAAATGTTCAATTACCTTGAGAAATGACTTCCAAATACTCAAAGTTGTTTAACTGACACATACTGGCCACTTTAATAGGAACACATGTACATCTGCTCATTCATGCTCCACTGCTCGTTGGTGCCTGATTAAAATATTTCAGAAATGGCTGATCTTCTGGGATTTTTACACACAACAGCCTGTACACAGAATTGTGTGAAAAACAAACAAACAAAAAAAAACATCCACTGAGCAGTAGTTGATTGGAACAGCCAGAGAAGTATTGGCAGTCTGGCTCCTGTTGACAGCTCTCAAACAAGCCCACTATGTCACTGTAAAAGTCACCGAAACTGCCATTTTCTTCTGTTCTGATGTTTATTATGAACAATAACTGAAACCTGTGACTTGTATCTTATCTCAGGAAGTTATTACGCATTGAGATGCTGCCCCATGGTTTGGATGAATGACCTGGGGTACTGGAGTTATTATTAAAGAAGACAGTGAGTTTAAACACAGATATTAAATGTCTCTAGCCTTCATTATAAAGGTTATATCAGGGATGTTTGACTATAGTCCTGAAGGATCACAGCAGTGCAAAATGGAGCAATTTTTATGACTTATATGAGTTAAATACCAGAGACTTCCCAGGTGAATATGGTGTACTGGAAAAAACAGTTGGAGCCTGAATGGGCCATAATTCTCCTGCTGTTCAGTCGTCTTGGGTACGCATTAGAAAAATCCGACCAAGTCGGATAAGCATTAGAGCCGCTTAGTAATAAGATTAGAAAAGGCGCACGATGGAGTAAACAATCATATAAACTATATTACATTACATTACATTAAAGAAGTCCCTTCTAACTAAATACACATTATCTTAATTATTATTGTAATTTTACATCTGCTTTGGACACAAACCTGGATGTCTAACAACTATATGTGAGTTTTGAATGTTGTTTTTAATGAAGTTGTACTTGTATACATTAACAGAAGTCTGCCGGATGTTTTGACATCTTCTCAAAGGTTAACGGTATTGGAAAAAGTAACGGAGAGATCATTTACCTTGTCAGGTCCTCTTTCTGTCTTTCTCTCTCTTTCTTACTTTTCGTGTTCTACACACTCTTGCGTCGAGACATCCTCATTTCTGTCAAAGCTTCATCCTTCTATTTTAACGGTGTCCCTTTTGAGATTAAACCCGAGTATATGATCAGTGATCAGTGACATGCAAACGGCAGGTGAGAGTCTCTCTACACAGTGACGTCTGACTCGCTTAAAAGCAGACACGCGCACAGTGAATGGAGGCTGCGGGGGAAAGGGGCGTGGCTTCTGTGGCTTCTAAAGCTCCGCCCCCACCTGATACCTCGCTCTTTCTGTCTCTCTCTTTCTCTGTATTCTGGACATTCACATATATTCTGTATATTCACATTTTGTATATTATATAAATTCCTTGCATATATATATATATATATATATATATATATGCAACAAAAACTAATTACAGTTATAATTAATTACAAAATTTTATTATTGTTATAATTAATAATAATAATAATAATAATAATAATAATAATAATAATAATAGGTACTGTAGTTGTTGCTGAATATATTAATCGGCGATACGATATGTTAAGTTTTTTTATAAGTGAAATTTAAGACTATTTTAATTACTTTATAGTCTCTGAATATTCAATTTTATTCTCTTACTAGCTTTTCTTTCCCCCTCTGTTGGCCAAAATGTGAATTACATTGCCCACTTTTCAGAGGTCAAGAAACATTCCACAAGACCTGCTGATTTGGAGATGCTCTAACATATACATGAGAGTTCATGAGAATTATATACGAATACAAAACATAAACATAAACAGTCTATAAACATACACTGATCTTGTATTTGTATTTTGTACATACAGGAAGCAAGTGAGCTGGTGGTACAGTAGCACAACTGGTTGCATTGGTGCCTCAAAGGTCCCTGATTTCTTATAACTTTAATCCTGAACTTGAGTTTTTGTCTTTGGGTTTTCTGCGGGTTCTCCTGTTTTTTCCCACCTCCCAAAGACATACTGGTAGGTGGAGATTCTCAACACTAAGTTGTCTGTGTGTGTGTGTGCATTGTTTCCTGCAACAGACTGGTATTCCCACCTTATGCACAGGATTCCCAAGACTATTGAGCCTGAGATGTGCGATAAAGAATAGGACATCTTCAGTACATGAAATCTCAAAGCTCAGTTGGCTGTACAGTGTTTTCATGAATCACTTTAATGAAGAAAAGTGAGGTTTTTTTTTATTCTGTTTCTGTAAAGTGCTGCATATATTAGTTTAGAATCCTTGTCAGTAAGGCTTATTAAAACATTCTTTACAAAGATAAATAAAAATAAAGCTATAACATAGGTATTATAATTTATAATAACATTATATATTATAACATAGGTATTAGGTATAACATAGGTATTGTAGAAAAGCAAAAGTTAGTCTAAAGAGGGATAAAGAAGGTTTCAATAAAAGTGTGGAACTTCAGTAACTTCAGTTGCTTCCAATCTACTAACCACAGCTACAGTCATACTGTGGCCAAACATTTCTAATTCAGTGTAGAACATGTAGGTATTACTTATAAAATAATATCTGATTTATTAGGATGTATTTTACAGAAATAGCTCCTGTTTAATCTTATTAACAAATTATATGACATTATTTATTCATTAATTTCTATACCAAAATAAGTTAATAATTAACTTATTTAGAGTTGAAATAAGTTAACTCTAAATAAAAAATAGAGTTAATATAACTCTAAATTGACCGGAGTTAACTGTGTTAAGTGAATAAATGTGCATCTTTGTGTGTGTTGAGCATGGGAGATGCCTTGCAATGGAATGGACTAATCTACATACTTCTGTTTCATAATGATGAAAGATAACAGGAAACTGGAAGCTAAGTGAGAATTATTTAAGACACTTTTTACATTTCTCATTACAGGGCAACCGCTTTTAAGCAAAATTCATTGTCCTGCGATTGACTTTTGACTGTTTCTGGTTCAGGCTCAGGGAGGTGCCACTGTATGAAGACTTGGTATAAAAAGCAGCCCAGCAAAGCTCCCAACAGAGGAGCCAACAGTGGCACCCAGAAGAAGTAATCGTAGCACCTAAGTAGGTTAAAGAAATCTCAGTAAATCAAATAATATTTTCATGATATGCTCATCACTTCATCGTACCACCAACTATGAGTGGTAAAACATACAACAATCTCAAACTTACGTAAAGACTTCAGTGCCCCAGCCTGCTGTGAGAGTGAAGAGCCGAGGCCCGAGATCCCTCGCTGGATTTATGGCTCCACCACAGTTAGAGGACATGGACATTGCTATTCCCAAAACAACAGCTGCTACAATTGGTGGGAGCAAGGCATCAGGAGCAGGTCTGTTCCTTTTATCACTTAAGGGCAGGATACACAACAAAAGTGTAGCAGTGCCGACCACCTAGCCCATAATATTATGAAGAGAGAAGAATATTATTGATTGGATCATGTCAAGGGTTCTGTTCTCAGTGCTACAGTGGTGAGTAATTATGACACTGACTCGACTCATCAGTTAACGTTAACATGATGTGTACTTTTTTTACTCACTAACGAGATGGTCATGTAAAAATCCAAAACAGTGAATGATTAGGAACTATGTGTATAGATTAAACAGGGCAGATTTTTTTTTTAAAAACGTTAATGCATCTGATTCAACTTATCAGCAAATTATCAAGCAGTTAATGAGAAGTACAAAACACATTGTTCCTGATGTGCAGAACACAATGGCAATTAGTAATGCAAATTTAAAAAAAAAATACTGTCATGTTTTTGTGCTTTATTTCACAACACTCAAAAATAATTTTCATTATGCACTTCCACTCAAACTGGTGTTGAAGGGACTTTTTGTTTTCTGCTAATGCTGTGAGTTAATTTTGCTGTGTTGTAACATTTAAAAAAAAGTATTTAAAAAAAAAAATCTTTCATTTTTAAAATTATTTGTTGTGTCAAAATTATTCTTTTTGCTTTGCTAACTATTAACTGAGACATGGGACATTGTGGTCTATTGGTCTTTTTGCATCCATCCATCCATTCATCCATCCATCCATCAACCCATCCATCCATCCATTCTATACATCGTGTATCCTACTGGACCGTGGAGAACCTGGAGCCTATCCCAGGAGACACAGGGCACAAGGCAAGGTACACTCTGGACAGGACGCCAGTCTATCTCAGGGCTATTTGTCTTTTTCATGTTACATAATTCAAACATTTGCACTGACCTGGTCAAAGATGTTGGTCTGCAGGGACGTCCCCGGTGTTGGGAATGTGGCAAAGATGGATGCAGTTTCATTAGGACCATAAGCAGTCAGAACCCCACCACTGTACGCCATTATAGCATCTAGAGCAAAGGATACACAAACGTAAACTAGACTGACCTTCCAAATGTTGCCAAATAATTTTAATTTTACTTTTTGGGGCAATATTCTCAAACTAATGGTTGCTTTTTGTGCCTGTGGCCTCACCGTAGTACATGGTGTAGACTATTGCAGAGGCGAGGTAGGCCCCTAGCAACTGAGACAGAGAGTAAGGCAGGAGGCATCGCCAGGGAAGATCTCCCAACACACAGAAGCTTAGAGACACTGCAGGGTTCAGATGAGCACCTGAATAAGGAACAATGGGGGAAAAAGTAACAGTTATAAAAATGACGTGGTAATTACAGAACATTCAAACCCAGAGTTTACAAACCCAGTAAATAATAAAACTATTGAGCTGATACTGCAACTACCTAATGCTCAGAGTAAGTTTTCAGTGTCATTCAATTTCTCACCTGACACTCCCATGCTGAGGTACATGGCGCACATGACCCCCACAGCAAAGCTCAGGTTGGCCGACAGAAACTGTCCCTTCATCTGATCACCGGTCTTCACCTGAGCTGCTGCGGAACAGCCGAACAGCTGGAGCAGAAACCAAGAGGCGAGAGGTTAAGAAGTTACATAAACCACTGTGGGCTCATGAGAAAGATAATTAAACAGCAAAATGAGTGTGGTTGTATTTCTCGTGATGAATGTAAAACAATTAAAAACATAACCTTATCTCTTTAGATAAGAGCTTCAGGTCAGATTGTCCAGACCCAAAGCATATTTGTTTGGCAAGCTGTAAAAACTCACTTATCTAGTGAGCAAGTGAGGAAACACTATCTTGTAAATGTAACAAATGTATTGTTATAATTGCACTGTTATTGTTGGAGAAGGTATTGCTTTGAGGTTGGTTTTATTCAGTGGTTTGGCCTTCATAGTTTTCCAGAGCAGGATTGACTTTATTTTATTCTGATGTGCTGACCACATGTAATTGTTGATCTGATTAACTTTTCTGAGGTGAGATTATTTTAGCATTGTGAAACAGTTCAAGATGGAAAGCAGAATGCAAGTTTTTCTTATCGTCTGACTTTATGAGAGCAAAAATAAATACTGCTCATGGAACCACTGGTTATAGATTTTATAAAAGTAAGTGCTAACGGGTGTTTTGAGAATGTGTCAAAGCATTCAATGATAATTGTTTGTGTTGGAAAATTGCTGTGGAATAAAAAGAGGAATAACATCAGAATGGTAATTACCCTCTTTTTTGAGTCCTTATTCTTTTACTCTTGAGACAAAATTAATACATGGTTGGCATTTATTGCCACAAAAATATACCTTAAACATGTTTTGGGTCCAGAAACAAAACACAAAACGTAAATCACAAGCAAGGGCCTAGGGGGAATGACAATGTAATATTATTGATAAATTACATCAGGTTTTTATATAAAATATTTTATATTAAATGTTTTTGCTTTTTGCAGATTTTTATAATTTTTCTAAAATAAAAATGTTTTTTTTTACTGAAAACATATGAATAAATTATTTTGCAGACTTTAAATAAATCACCAAAAAAAATTTTAATCAACAATACAGTATTGATAGAAAATTGTTAGCAAACCTGTACAACGTTATACATATTGTTGATCAAATATTTATATTTTTCTTATATATGTTATGAAGACAGTAATAACACTTATGAAATTCTTCTTTATATTTAGTCCATAATAAAAAGGATGGTTTACTTGAGATGATAGCTGATTGTACATAATTTTCTTTCATAGGACAGAGAAGTAGATTTAATGTGAACCAATACAATTTCTTTTTACATAGTTTTTAGTTTGTCTGATTAAAATAAGTGCCATTCTAATTTTATCACAAATAAACACAAACACAGTGAAGTTAAAACTCACCAGAAGAACAAAGGTGCCAATGATCTCCCCTAGACACTGTCGGACTAAGGTGTTGTGTACCTTCATCCTCATCATCGCTTTCTTCATTCGGTTCACTTGGCTGTCCTGCATGTCTCCAGCTGTTCCTGCTGCCTCTCTGCTGTTCTCAGGCTGCTCGCATTTTTTGACTCGCTGTCCTTTATGTGGTCCAGTACACTTTGGACTCCATCGCTCTGATAAATGTAACATCATTAATAACTTGGCATACATGTACTAAAACTGAGAGAGATAAGATAATATGTACTTTCCCTGAAATCCAGTGATGTAAAGTAGAGAAGAAGCAATAGATTGTTAGGGAGTATTTCTACTTTACATGAATAACCATCTTTCTGTAAACTTTATCTTTTTTCACCACATTTTCAGAAGCAAATAGTTATATTTACTAACAATTTGTTACACATTGCCTGTCCAATCAACAAAATGCCTCATCCAGAATGCAAGTCAGGCCTCCAAAGTCAAATAATTTATTCAGAAATTCTGTTTAATTAAAGAAATGTTTACTGCAGTTAACCTTTGTGGAAACACAAGTCACTAAATCACATTAAATATTGCTGGGACACAGCTTTCTGTACCTTAGTGGTTGAGGTGCTGCACTTTTAAAACTTGACATAAAAGCTTTTAACACTACAAATAAGAAAAACTAAAAGATATTAGTTTACAATACACTATATATATATATATATATATATTGGATTTGTCCATTCAGCTACAAGAGTATTAGTAAGGTCAGACACAGACCCATGTTGGGCGAGGAAGTCGAAGTCAGCAATTCATCACAAAGGTGTTCAGGAGGGATGAGGTCAGAACTCAAGTTCTTCCAATCTTACCTAGGCAAACCATTACTTCTGACTTTGTAGGTTTGCTCCCTTTTGTTCCAGTGGAGGGAAAATTGTAAGGCTACAGCATACAAAGACATTCTATACAGCTGTGCGCTTCTAACTATTTGGGAACAGACTGGAAAAGAACTAAACGTGGGTGTCAGGTGTCAGGTCTCCACAGACCTTTGGCCATATAAGTCAAGTGATGTAACCATATTGTTGGATTTGAAAGTGCTTCAAAACACCTTCAAACCAACACATGCATACAGTATGTATATAATTTCAGAGTGTCACACAATGCTCACAGTAAAGCCTATCAAGTAAGTTGAGCCAGGGCTCAAATTCAAGATCATTCCTCTAAAAAATTATCAGTGGTAGTTTAACAAACCTAGACTTATCAGTTTATAGTCTATGTATAGTTTATAGACTATAGTTAAAATGATAATCTATTACTGTAATGTTCTAGTAATTGGGAGCCACCTCAGGATTATATAATAATATCTATAATATTATAATACTTCTTCTATGTCTGTTTCAATCCATTTCCTTAAAGTGACCTTTGCACATGTAAAGCCCTGCCTTATCAGCTGATGTGCATAAGACTGCATAGGGTAGCAAGCATCAAGGCTTATCATCATGAATAAATCCACATGAATAACATTGAACCACCTTCAACAACCACAAGAAATTGCATCAACAGCTTTTTCTCATCCATTCCACTTTCCCATTAACATTCACCATGAATTGAAATGAAGTAGTTGTCTGCCTAATGCCAGAAATGTAAATGTAAAACGTTCAATATAGCTGTCCACATGTACACACCCTCACCATACACTTTATTAGGAACACCTACACACCTGAAAATCCATGCACTTTATCTAATCAGCCAATCATGTGGCAGCTCTGTATTGCTTAAACCCATGCATATACAGGTCAAGAACTTTAGTTAATGTTTACATCAAACATCAAAATGAAAGGATGTCTGTAGTATGGATGTTGGTTTCAGATGAGCTGTTTAGAGTGTTGATGTTTCTTGGATTTTCACACACACACTGATCCAACTGAGTAGCTAATTGAGTTACTTTGTGACTGTGCAGGTGTACAGGTGTTCCTAATATATTGGATGGCGAGTCTATATTGCTGCATTTTCATAGCTACATTCTTCAGTTTTGGTAGTGAACTCTGAAAATTTAATTCGGCTGCATTTATTAATCATGAAGCAGGTTTTTTGGGCTGGTTTTGTATACTTTGATTATTTGGTAATGTTACTATAGCAACATATTATTCAAAACTGATTAAACCTAAACTTTAACCATGGATGGCCGATACCCAGGTATGTCTATTACCAAGTAAACATAAACTTATACTTTAAACTAAAACTTTAAACTTACATTACATTACATTACATTACACTACATATATATATATATATATATATATATATATATATATATATATATATATAATTATTGAGTAACTTTAAAACTTATAGGGATGTGCAAGGAATGCCTTGCATAAGTACTGAACCACCCTTGAACCTTGCCACATTTTATTGGTTGCAAAAAAAAATCTCAAGTCCCTCAGAACAACTCTAAATCTAAATTTATTGGCACAAAAGGTGATGTTTCTTGAAGGAGGCCCTTCACCAAACAGTAGTGATTGGGTAAGGAGGGTATTACTGAGAGGAGTAAGCAAGAGGGCAAAGGTCTGATACAGGTAGAGAAAGCCATATCTCAGTTCACAGGACAATCGAACTGGGCTTTAAGAAAGACAATTAATTCATACGATATCTGTTTTGGGAGTTGCCAAAAGGCTCTACTCTGACAAGACCTAGATTACATTTTTGACAAAGCACTACATTTGGTAGAAACACTGCTCATCATCCTGAGAACACCATCCCAACAGTGAAGTATGGTTGTGGTAGAATCATCATGTTGGAATGCTTTTCATCAGCAGAGATTGGGAAACAGGTCAGGGTTCAGCTAAAGCCAAGATAAATGGAGCCAAATACAGTCCAATCCTAGCAGAACACCTAGACTGGATTCTAGACAAGTGGGGTGGAGGTTCAGCTTCCAACAGGACAATGAGCTCTAAATGTACTGCCAAAGATACACTGGAGTGTTTCAAATCAAAGAACCTGTATTAGAATGCCCTTCCTCTCGATCTATTTCCAACTGAGAATCTGTAGCGGTCTCCAACAATCTGGAAAAGACACATGCCAAAAGACTTGCATCTGCAATTGCTTCAAAAAATCTACCAAGTGAGTCATTTTTTGTTCAAGTAACCTTTGTGTCAGAAAAAATATTTTGCTGTTTGTCAGAAAAAATATTCTGCATATTTGGTACAAAATGGTACAAAAAGTTTTTTTCAGTTTCAGGTTGTAGAAGAAGAAAAATATGGAAACATTCAAAGGGGTGAATACAACATACAAGTGAGAAACGGTCCCACCAACAGATTTAGAGACATTTGGGGAAGAAATGGAGTCAAGCAATACTAACTTTTACCCAATTATGGCTATTGGTTACTTTATACAACACTGCTGATGACCAAGGAGATATCTATTAACTAGCATTAGTAATTAGCTTCTGCAAATTGCTTTATAGATCATTGCAGTGCAATATAGTTATTTATTAATTCATCTTATGAGGTCAAAACAACCTGTCATAAAATGATACGATACTCATTAGATAAAGGACAATTTCATTTTAACCTTTAATAAGAAAGTTAAATATAAGCATTTAATAAGCACAAGACATAGGCCACAGTGTAAATGTTTAAAAAAATAATAATAATAATAATAATAATAATAATAATAATGAACAGTATACAATGTGTATTTTACTTAAATTACAATTAGTTACATGTAAACCTTTATAGACAAAATATAATTCAGTTATTCGGGGATAAAAGCATAAAAATGTATTTGATAAAACAAAGGACCTCTAAAAGTTAACTCTTTGCAACTCCTTTTAATTGTTGCGTAGACCTCTAGTGCTTTTGTAATCCTCTGAAAATGTCATTTTATACAGAAATATGATTAAATTTTTATTATAGCAAAATTACTAACTCTTCTTAAGATTTGTGCATTTTGATCCAACACTTAGGACTAACCATTAAGCCAGAAACCAATTCGTAATTGTGTAACAAGATTATTCCAGATTTCTTACAGAGCTAATATGTTTTCTTCTCTCTGGTCTGTGTGTGGAGTTAGCAACTTCAGCAACTCAAATGTTACACCAGTATTTACACAGAAAGCTTCTCATATTCACACTTCTGCTATGAAGGTGCATGATCTGATATTCTGAGCATTCAGATTGTTGAAACTGTCAGAAGTTCAGCATCTATTTGTGTGCATTTACTTTAGCTCAAACATTGTTGTCAGAAATATAGCAGTTACAGCAGCCACCAGACTACAGTGTTGTTTATAATAGAGTTTTTTGCTGCATATCTTGCAAAATATATTCACTTACATTAAAGGTCAGGATTGTGAACATGTGAGACATACATTCACCCACTGCGTGAGTAGCACTTAAGTCTGAGGTCTGAATACTAGTGTGTGCAATTTTGATATTAACTCATATCTGTGCACACTTAATTTTGAAATCTGTATTAGAAGTGCCCACAAAAGGGTCCACACTGTGTTATCACTGATGAGCACGTTGCAGTAAGACCTCCACAGGGCCAGGGGGCAATCTCTTAATCAGGTGCCAGACCTCGAGCCGTCTCAATCCCTCCAAACTCTGACCTTCAACCTCCAGCAGTTCGTCACCTGGGAAAACTTTCCCAACTGGTCCACCTGAGTAACAGCAAGAGTTAATATGTTACTATAAATATTACTATTTAATTTACTACATATCTTAACATTTTTATCTGGTGATTTCAAGCCAATTTATATATCTGAGGCTGTATGTCATGTTATAATGAAATAAATCTGAATCAGTGTGTTTAACCTTCATATTGTCTTCCTGTTGACCATGCAACTTTTGTCCCTGAAAAATGTTCTGGTTTAACTGTTTTTAAAGAATGAAATGAAAATTATCATCCAGTTCTGTGTTAACCCCCTTTTAATTAACTTCATTTACACTTATTACAACAAAATGTACAATTTCTTTGTCATTTATTCTTATTTACATGAAATAAAACCAAATTTCTGATCTAAAACCATTTGAAAACAGGTCACAATTGACCCCAAGAATATCAGGAAGGTTAAATGATAGGGAATTTTTTTTCAATCAGTCACTGATAATGTATGAGTAAGAAAGTGTCTTCACAGTTACCATGGAAATGCAATCACTTTAAATCACCATCATTACGCATAGGAAGTAGAATGCATTATTTACAACCTTCACACATGTTCCGGTTGTTCAGTCTTACTGTTGCGTAGGCCTTTAGATATTTTGGTTTATGAGTACTTTATGACTGTTATCTTAATCTGATTACACTATGAGCTTGCTAATTGTTTTAAGTTATACTAGCACATTATGTTATTCAGTTATACTAGCACATCATGTCTGTAGTGGAACACTATATACAGTAGAAACAGTTTGGGGGCACAATACATAAAATCAGCTTCTAACCTGGTAATAATGGTGATTGCCATTTTTATTTAGAGGCCATAAACATTCTGATCAGGATTTTGACGGCGTAAGAGTGATAAAAGTGGGTTCCTACCCTGAAAGAGCCTCTGTACTTTGAGGGGTTTGTCTCCTAAGCTGGAGCCCACTCCTCCTTCCAGACTGAAGCCCAGGTCGGAGCTGGATTTATTCAAAGTCACACGAACTCTGCTGCCTGTGGAAGAAACATATGTTTGTTTTACTATCCATTTGAGGACCTTCTACTGGCATAATTATTAATGTAGTTAATCAGTGTTATGTGTGCACCTAACTAAAACCATAACCATTTCACTTTTTATTAACCTCATTAAGAAACCTTTAGACTCTTTTATTTAGAGTAAAACAGTCAAATTGCCCTACAATTAAAAATCCGTATATTTTTATCGTCCTATCCACGCACACTAATACTAATACAGTAAAATGATTTTAGTGTCATATTTGAAGACACCAAGATTAATCATTTCATTGACTTTATATACAGATGGGAATTCTCCCAGTTTTGAGAGACGTGTTTAATAAATATAAAAAATTCAAGACAGTCTCAAAGTCAGCATCTATGTTTCATCATCTATGTATATATAGGTGACTAATTTTTAGACTGCTCCCTAAGGATCATCTACAAATATCAGTCTACTTAAGTGTGCTCTACACATGAAGTGAAGTTTACATGGTAGTAACAAACTCAGTGAGTAACTGAAGTACAGAAATATAGTAATTACTGTATAGTTTAGTTGATTATATTTTAATGGCAGTGAATCAGAGTTTATTAATTATTACGTAACTGAGTGTGCCCATTAACTACATAATATCTGCCATTACTGGCAGATATTAGTTATAGATAGATATTTCAGTTATAGTTTTAAAAACTATTGTATCATCTGTTCATCCATTTATCTTTCTCAGGGTCATGGGGAGTCTGCAGTCAATCCCAAGGGACTCAAGGCACAAGGAGGGACACCCTGGACAGGCTGCCAGTCCATCACAGGGCACAATCGCAAACTACAGACAATTTAGAGATGCCAGTAAGCTGACCATACATGTGTGTGTAAACAGAGACAGGAAAGGCCCCTGGAAGGGCGAGGCAAACATGCAAACCACTAAGACACTAGTAAATGTTTATTTACTAAAACTAGTAAATATAGCAAAATAGGAATACTGTTCAGATAAGCACTGGAAACAGAAAATAACCGTGTTCAATGGTAAGATAAAGAAATGTAGTAGGTACGCTAATCAAAGGTCACATTGCCATAAACCATTTAGATGAAATTTGCTGGCAGTGATTCTACTGATTTATTGATTTAATGGCATTAGTTCCTCTTTGATTAATGAAATAAAAGCACAATAAAAGAACCAGCTGATAAAGTGTGGGTGGTTTTCTGTTTGCACTTCTATTACACAGACTTATAATAAAACCTTATAATATAACCTACACAGACTTTTAATAAAACCAGATAAACCAGAAATAACAAGTTTAAAGTATAAAACTAATCTTTGATCATGTAATATATATGGATTATATTTTTAAGTAATCTATCCAAAGCTGTTAATCACAGATGTCCCAAAAGTAAGAATTATAAGTAAGAATTATTATAGCTTCTATGTTATACAGCTCAGAACTTCTGTTATTATATAAATATATACAGTATTGCAACACACCTGGCTTCCCAGCTGCTTTCTGTGGACTGTCTTTTAAGCTGTAGCATGTTTCAGTGACATCACCTCGTCTGATGACCACCACTGCCATGCCCCGCCCCTTTGCTTTTCTCATAGTTTGGAGCGCCTCCTTGTGAGTGGAGTTATGTAAAGCAGTGCCATTGATAGACAGCACTTGATCACCTTCGTGGATGGAGCCTTCCTGAGCTGCAAAGCCATTAGGTAGAACCTTGTGAACCTGAGAGAGGAGAGTTGAGAGATGCCAAGTTGCCAAGTTGATTTATTAGATCTTTGGTAGGGGTATGAAAGTAGCTCAAATTCCACAACTCAGTTACAGTTTTTTCAGGGTCAATTATCGAAGTATACACCGATCAGCTATAACATTATGACCACCTGCCTAATATTGTGTTGGCCCCCGTTTTGCTGCCAAAACAGCCCTAACCCATCGAAGCATGGACTCCACTAGATCCCTGAAGGTGTGCTGTGGTATCTGGCACCAAGATGTTATGTTGCGAAGTGGGGCCTCCACAAATCGGATTTGTTCTGCACATCCCACAGATGCTCGATTGTATTGAGATCTGGGAAATTTGGAAGCCCTGCCAACACCTCACACTCATTGTTGTGCTCATCAAACCATTCCTGAACCATTTTTGCTTTGTGGCACGGCGCATTGTCCTGCTGAAAGAGACCACAGCCATCAGGGAATACCGTTTGCATGAAAGGGTGTGCATGGTCTGCAACAATGTTTATGTAGGTGGTAAGTGTCAAAGTAACATCCACATGGATGGCAGGACCCAAGGTTTCCCAGCAGATCATTGCCCAAATCATGACACTGCCTCCACCGGCTTGCCTTCTTCCCATAGTGTATCCTGGTGCCATGTGTTCCCCAGGTAAGTGATGCACGTGCATCCAGCCATCCACATGATTTAAAAGAAAACGTGATTCATCAGACCAGGCCACCTTCTTCCATTGATCTGTGGTCCAGTTCTGATGCTCACGTGCCCATTGTTCTGCTTTCGGCAGTGCACAGTGGTCAGCATGGGCACCGTGACCTGTTTGGAGCTTTGCAGCCCCATACGTAACAAATTGCGATGCACTGTGTATTTGGACACCTTTCTATCAGAACCTGCATTAACTTCTTTAGCAATTTGAGCAACAGTAGCTCGTCTGTTGGATCCGATCACAAGGGCCAGCCTTTGCTTCCCACGTGCATCAATGAGCCTTGGCCACCCATGACTCTGTCACTAGTTCACCACTGTTCCTTGCTTGGACCAGTTTTGATAGATACTGACCACTGCAGACCAGGAACACCCCACAAGAGCTGCAGTTTTGGAGATGCTCTGATCCAGTGGTCTAGCCATCACAATTTGTCAAACTCGCTCAAATCCTTACACTTGTCCATTTTTCCTGCTTCTAACACATCAACTTTGAGGACAAAATGTTCAGTTGCTTGATGAGGAGACAATCAGTGTTATTCACTTCACCTGTCAGTGGTTATTATCGACTGATCGGTGTAAATGTCATTTTGTTATTTTGTGACCTAAGGTGCTTGTTCACATGTAATAAACACTCACAGTCACAGGTTTATTCTGATCCACTCCTCCAGCCACAGTGAAACCAAGTCCATGTCCTGTCTCCTTATGTAGGACAACCACATGCACGTCTTCATAGTTCTACAAAAATTAAAGAAAGTATTTAGAAAAGCATATACACATACTCCACATTATTCCCTATAGTAATTTTAGAAAAGCTTAAAAGAAAAGCTTTATTTCTTTTTACTTTCTAAAACCACAGAATATACAGAAGCTCAGTCCTTTAGATCCTATTGTTACACATACATACATATAACAAATACAGGTGACAAATTAAAAGAAAATCCAGTGTTTCTGTTATGTTTTCACTGATATAATGAAACATTTCTATCTTAATAGGACAGAATGGGACAGAATGGTCTCTTCCAGACTATTCATATGATATGACTCTCACAATGATCAGATTTCTACCCAGTTGAACATGTTTAGCGATGTTCAGCTTATTCACCACCATCATCAAAATCCCAACTGATGTAATTCACTTGATTCCCAATTGAATATAAATCTTTTAGAAGAATGGGGTTAATTTTTTTCATTACTGTTGCAGTGACTTTGACAACCCAGTGCGATCCAAAACCTTACTATTTTATGTTTTAATTTCATGCTGTTATTCATTATGTCATTTGGACCTTTAAAGGACTCCTTGTACCTCTAAGGCATCAGCTTCCAAACCCCTGACATCATTCAATAAGCATTCCAGCTCGTCCATGCCCAGCAATGTCACAGAGGACAGGGCGGAAACGTCTGAGCTCATGGACACCGTACGCTTGGACATCCAGGTTTCATCATCCTTTGACCCACTGTTGTCTGAGACTGGAAGGTCCAGTCCACCCAGACTGCATAGCTCTACAAGGCTGTTAAAGAGAGAAGGGACAGGAAACAATAGAAGAAATGAACAATGAAGAATGAAAAAGGACTGTATGTGATTTTCACACAGAAAAAAACCCAGAATACTTTATGTACTGTAGACATTTTTGACAGAGTAAATTATTAATAAATAGTAAGTTTAAAATTAGGTGTAAGCTAATGACTACATTCATCCTGTATATGAAGGTAAAATACAACAACTTTGATGACATTTACTGGTGGCTGATTTGTTACATAAACTACAATATATGAATTATCTGACAAATACAATTCTATTGCTGTTTACTACAGGTATAATTACAGACATCTTGATTAGATTAGATTATTGATATATTTCTGTTTTTAAGATTTTCATAAAACAAAGACCATAAATGAAAACTGTGGTCTGTATTCTGCAAAGCTAAGATGCTAGCAAAAACAATATCGTTGTTTATGGTCCTTAAATTGTAACATCATACCTCATACAAAAGCTTCTACTGCTCATGTTGCTTGTGATGGTTATTGATGATTCCCCCGAGTCAGAGTCATATCCTCGCTCTGTTCCCTCGTCATCTTCATCGTCTTCACCATTCTCATCATCAGCCCCTTTATCCATAATCCACCTAATGACTTTTGCAGCTAATTTTTCATCTTTAAATGTGTTGTAGGGATTATTGAAATCACCTACAACTTGGACAGAAGGGATTAATCCTGAGTCACTAAACAGATTGGATGGTGTCTTTACTGCAGTGGGTGAATATGAATTTTGTAACATAGAGGTGCTTTCCTTTTGAAATGGTGTATCTTTTGTAGACAGTTTGTCCTTGAGATTAGAGTCCTTAAGATCTGATTGGGATATATTAGCGATCCCACTGGACTTCTGGGTGTTGGTGGACCCTGTAGAACTGAGATAATTCCTCACTTTGTCTTCAGATAATTCAGTGTTTTTAAACTTTTGATAAGATTTAAGATTACTGCCTTTAGAGGAATCTGGCTCATCCACATTTTTATTCATCGTAGTAAACTTCTCGTTCTTCTGGTTGGCTGGAGGTTCATCCGGTTGTTTCTTAATCTGCGCAACTCCATGCTCCTGACTTTTAGCTCCTTTACTTTGCGCTTTCACTGTTGATCCTTCTTTATCCTGTGTTGTGGTCTGGACAGGACCACTCAGCTCATCCATTGTCACTGCCTCATCACTGACTTTACTAAAAAGATTCTCCTTCAAGCATTCTCTATTCCAGTCACCCAATCTTTTACCTAATGATCTATCTGAATATGTCTTATTCAGACTGGGTACCACTTTTGGCTTCTCTATAACTGAGAAAGCCCTTCTGGGATGCTGGATCCCTGATGGACTCTGGCTTTGTTGAGCAAGAGCCTCAAATTTGTGAATCGTGCTTCGTACCGAAGTCAAGGATGTTTCTTGGACTTTCTCAAACAAGCCATCATACTTCTTATTTGGACTTCCTGAGGAGGCAAACTCCAAACCAACCCCATCTTCTGGATGTTTTTTACTGTCTTCTGTCATACTTTTGGGTGATTGGGGTTTGGTCCGAGGAATAACTCCTTCCTGTGTGCTCTGTGGTTCTTTTCCTGGAAGTGTTGTTGTCTCCATGCTTTTTGTCAGTTTTGGACTACTAGTCGTTTTTTCTTCTTGTATCTCTGTGTCACTCTTGGTGCTTTTTTGGATACTATTGCTGTTGCTCAGACCATAGGCTGAAAATGAAATCGGAGAAGTAAAATATCTATGTCTTGTTCTGCCTAAAGACTGAGTTCCTAGTCCTAAAATGTTCCCAGTCAGTCTTCTCTCATCGCGTACACTTTTTTTAGTCACTGAAGATGTAGAATCTTGACTCTCTTTAGACGACGTTGACATTGCATCCAAGTTATCTTGTCCATTTGGTAACACAATTGAAGTGTCTGGTCCCTTTTTGAAGGGTGCTTTTGAGAAGGTACCGCTCTTTTCTGGTTTATATGAAACAGTCTTCATTTTACTCAAAGAAGAAACGGATATGCTTCTATCTATTGAACTTCTAGTGGGCTCACTGCGATTTGAATTTGAATCAGTAGCCTGAACACTGAAAAAAGTGGTAGGAGTGATGATTCCATGGAAAACTCCTGTTGGGGAACTTTCACTATTATCCACTGATGCAGTATGACTATTTCTGCCCATAACAGTCTGATTCCTAGTGATTTCATTGACCTTTGATTCATCAACATGAGAAGTGAGATGGTGCTCTGCTTTATCTGGTGTGGTACCACTGTTTCCAGAATTCGAGGGATTCTTTCTTTCCTCTGTCTTGTCCTGGCTTTGATTTACTTTTATTCTGGATGGGAAAGACTGAGCAAGAGCCACCGTTCTTACAGGTGAAGTTCCAGATGCTGCTGAGGAGATGAATCCACTGCTGTCTTGCTTTCTTTGAGCAGGTCCATTGAATGGTTGAATGCGTAATGAGACTCTCTTTAATGGGCGGGCCGGTTCATTAGAGTTTGGCCTACTGGCCATGTCATTTCTCTCTAAACTTAAACTCTCAGACCGTCGCATGGATCTCCCTTCAAGGTCTTTAGCATTGCTGATAACATCAGTCTGATTCTCTTGTCCTCCTTCATGCTTTGATACTCTCCAGTCTAAGCTCTTACTTCTGTTGAATTGATACAGTTGCCTCAACTCTGTTCTTCCCCTTTCGTTTGTAGTATGACTCTCAAGACAGTCTGACTTCTTTTGAATGGTACTGCTTGTCTCAGGGCCGATGGACAGTTCAGGATTCCTAGGCAGGCTGAGCTGATTCAGAGCTCTAGGTCTTCTTTTGTCAATCTTATCAGTATCTGGAGATGGAGGTGAAATGGTGTGGACTTTGGGTATTTCTTCTTTACACTCTTTGATACTTCTGCTTGTTTTGTCAAGCGTCTCAGATGTAAAACTACTGGCTTTGGTGAACAACTCCTGTCTTTCTTTAGCAGAACGGATTTTGAACCTAACTGGGGTCTGTGATGGGGCAGCACATGGCTGAATTTTGTTTTGTTCTTCTTCTCCATTTCCAGCTCTCGCCACTGACAGACGGGTTAAGTGTTCAGGCACACGAGTAGATCCACCAGAGATATCCATTTTGAACAGTGAGGAACAGTGCTTACATTACAGTGTGATTGCCTGCATATGTTTCAAGCTCTTTTTAGTATTTAGTTTCATGCTCAGGTTTCATATTTTTATCACATAAATAATTTGACCATTTGATCATAACAAATGTGTGTAGGTTGTCAGCTATGTAATTCACTTTGCACAGTGTGATCAAGGCTTTTCAAGTGGTGACGTGGCATTCTTTCTGAGTAATCCATAAACAAAAAAGGATTTGTTTGTCAGGGTACAGGTGTGGCTGTATAGCAGTGGCATAAAGTTCTGTTAAATGTAAAAGTAAATAAAATATCCAGCAAAGAACAAACCATAAATAACAAATAAAGACCACTAAAAAGTCAGCTCCCTTCGCATCCTAAGTACTCAGACGTCTTTATATCCGCTTATGCTGGATGTTGGCAGTTTATCAGGACACTTTGTTTTCTTCTTGTTTTCTTCCAGGAAAATTGAGTAGCTTCAGCCTGAGTATGTTCCTTTGCTGCTTTTTAGTCCACAGAATGTTGTGTTATGTTCTGTAGATTTCACTGGCTGATGTGATTGTGGCTCTCTTCTTCTTTCTGCAAATAGCTTTTTCAGACAGCCCCAGCATCCAAAGTCCTACAAAAAAAAATGATAGAATTAGATTATATTTCTTCATTGTAGAATAAAAAGTACAGCAATACGGATAAGCCTTGTTATGGAAAAAACATAGCAGTTTTGAAGCAAATGGAGGTAAAGAAAGAAAAAAATAACAAAGCCTAAAAACTTCACCTCATACAGCGAAACCACATACTTATATATACATCTCATGCTGAAATTAAAAGCATGACAGTATCAGTTTATGTTTACACTAACAACATGCCTTAACTCTTCGTCACTCTCTCGGGCTTAAACTAAACCTGATCAGCAAGCAGATAACAGGTCAAACACACCAGACCACAATCCGGGTAGATTAGAAAATACATTACAGTACACACATAATGGACATTCTGAAAAAGTATCTCTCGGTCTGACTATTAAAATATACTTCAGCAGATTTGCTGTAGAAATTAACAAATGTACCAGACAACCAGGAAAGAGCTTCACAGGCTGGTCATGCAGCAGTAATCATTCAAAGCAGATAAAACCTCTGAATGCGACAAAAATCAGACGCCCTCGCAGTGAAGCGCTAATTTACATACATACTGGCAGCCCATCCATGAGTGAGGCCGATAAACCACTCGAGATAAAGCACTCACCTGCTAAACACAAAGCACATCATATCACATCTAATGCTCTTAATATTGTCCTTTCACTAATACTATCATGCGTTTGCAAAATAAATACCTATAATAGGCTGAGAAAACATAGGTCCAGAGTTTCGTATTGTTGAAGCAGAAACACAGTAGACACAGACAGGGAGGGCGGCAAGAATATAAAAAGGGGTGTGTTTTGATGCAACCATTCAAAGGAATGGCCAACACCCCAGCATGTACGGATGACATAAACATGATTGGCTGGAAAATAAAGTTAGCTGTGAAAAGAAGCAAGTGCCGATCAGGAAAGAAGTGTAACTGATTGACAGAAAGAGTGCTGAGATTAGCTGTGTGGCTTTACAGTCTGTCAAAGGAGAGAACAGGTGCGTGTTGGGTTACAAGCTCACCTGCTCTCATTGGATATGGAAACACACACACACACGCCAACAAACACAAACACATACACTGGACCCGTGAAGTGAATGACACACTGACCAATCAAGCATTTAGACCTGAAATTTAGTTAAAAGCAGACATACCTTTTAAAGAAAGGTTCATGAGACACTTCCTCTCCCCCTGTCTTGCACTCATTCTTTTTCTATTTTACTATTATTCATCTGCAATGTAAACTCACCTAACAGGTTTTTCACACTCACCCACCCCCTCTCATTGTTACACCTTCCCTTCCTTTCCTCAGTTTCTCTCGCAATGCCAGTTTCTCTCTGTCTAACTCCCTCTTTCTCTCGCTCTCCTTATGTCTGACTCTCTTTTCCTGTTTGTCTGTATTTCTTGCGTTCTCTCATCTGCCTCTGCCTCTCTCGCCCTCTCTCTCTGTCTGCCAGTTTTTGTCTGTCAAACTCCCTCTTTCTCTCGCTCTCCTTATGTCTGTCCCTCTTTTCCTGTCTTTCTTTATTTCTTGCTTTCTCTCATCTGCCTCTCTCTCTCTCTCTCTCTCTCTCTCTCTCTCTCTCTCTCTCTTATGCGTCTTTCTTTTTCACCCGTCTGCCTCTCTCTCCACCTGCCAGTCTCTCACTCTCTCGCTCTACGTTTCTCTGTCTCTCCACCCTTTCTCTACTTCTTTCCTCTCCCTTCAGTTCATTTTCATATATGCAGGGAAAAGTAACGACTAGCATGCACACACGGTCTGAGAGCACAGACGCCCTGGGTGGTGTAAATAAAATAAAAGCATGTAAAAAAAAAAAAAAAATCCAAAGGCATATAAAATAGAAATTTCCCTTGGTATGAAATTGAACATGCATTCATTCACTGCCCCCATTTATTTTCTTTCTTTTTTTTTGTAACCCACAGCAGCATTGGTGACTTTTTAATTCACTCATTACTGAAGTCACGTCTTGAGATACTTATGAACATTAATCTCATTGTGTACAAAAATGCAAATAGAAGATAAACTACACATTTAAGACGATACAAAGTGCCTTATTACGGTGTGGAGTCACAGCAGGCCAACAAAAGAGCTTAGATGAACCTTGGCACAGATTCTGGTATTATGAAACCAACAGGACATCCAGAGGTTAGACTTATGTAATGAGGTGATAAAGACGTATTTGCATTTACTTTTAAGAATGTGGAAGTGTGTGCTAGTGCTAAGAAGTCTTACTCTCACTATTCACAAAGCAGTCAGTCACTACAAACGATACAGTAGGTGTAAGAGGTACCTGTTTTGTGCTCAAAATATCTCATATATGTACTTGGATTTCAACCCGAGGTGGGTGTGGCACAGACGGTACCTGAAGGTTTTTTTGTTGTTGTTGCTGTTGTTGTTATTTTTTACATTAAACATTAACCTTTCCAACAGAGGTAGAAATGCTAACACACTCACACAGGCAGCAATTCCTCAACCTCGAATTGAGGTTCATATACCTCAACCACATTTGAAGAATCTGGCCAAGACTGTGTTTAATACCACTCTATCTATCTATCTATCTATCTATCTATCTAGAATTTCTACTGTGAATTTGTTTGGTTTTTCCTGCTTCATGCTGAAATCTGGTTTGTCCTCTGAGTCGTAGAAGAAACACTACACATTAAATTTAACTGGAATCTGACAAGTATTATGACCCTCGTGCACATGCTTTCAATACAATCCAGAACAATCCGCCATATGCACCTGAAGACCAAGCTAGCACAAGCAATTTATTTGAGCTAACTCACCATCACTTTACCTAAACAGAAACCTCAATAGCAGAAACATCTAACCTGTAAACAGAAACACCATTTAAAAAAAAAAAAACAGGAAATGATTTTAACATATTGTTTCCAAACTGCATCTTATTTTACGCAGGGAGACAAAGCACCAGCACAGCATGCAAAGAAATATTCTCCAAAATATTCATCACTGAATGAAAGTCTTTACAATAGTACAATGTAATTCATTTGGACTAATAGCATTCTTTTCAAACAGTAAAAGTGAGAGCGTTAAAAATGATGAAGCAAATTACCGTGGTTGTTTATGACATCTCGACAAGCAAAATTAAGACCTGTACTTCCTGTAGTTGCTAACCTGACACAGTTTGAGCAGAGAAAGGAAGAGAAAGACACACACACACACACAGAGAGAGAGAGAGAGAGAGAGAGAGAGAGAGAGAGAGAGAACAATGAAGATGACAGATATTATTATATTATTATATATAAAATGATGCAAACTACTGTAAGATAGGAATCATTTATAACTTTTTAGCTATCATTGTTAGTTTAGCTAATGGAAGGCCAGCAGAGTTACCTAAACATAGTTTGGACAGTTGGGACTTTGTTCTTGCATCACACAATATATTTCAATACCACAAGAAGTAGTGGTTTTATTGAAAGTGAAAGCTTTCTTGCTTTAAGAAACTCGGAGCAGCTTGTTAGTGCAATGAAACTTATAGAATGTCAAATGTCAGGTGAAGAAAGCTACATCAAAATAACTAAACTAAGAGTGTGACGGATTAAAAACAAACAAACAAACAAAAGAAAAATACCTGTGTCAAGAAGATATCACAATATACAGTATATTTAGCTCAACTCAAGCAGTTTAAACAAGCACAGTTTAAACAAGCACAGTATAAGCACAGTAACATCTACTGCACTACTGCGGTTCTGCAGGCCAGAGATAATGATCATTTGCTTACTCTGCTTTATCGCACATGATCACACTAGTAAGATCATTTCCAGAGCAGTGAACCATTGACAGAACCATTGAACCAGAGCAGATAAATCACCATACTGTTCCAAAATGGAACCAATGAGGATGACCCACTTTTTTAAATGATATTATTTATGGATAGCAGATAAAAACATTTACTGCAGATCCTGCCAGAATTTGGTTCAAACTTAAAACCCAAAGTACAGATTTTTGCTGAAAAATACACTGGTTTTGGTCCAGTTCTCTGAATCCCTTTTTCAATGACAATTGGAAGCATCTGCTGGATAAAACGTTTGTGCAAGCACTACCAGTAGGGGCAATGGTGGCTTAGTACTTTGCATGATTGCCTTGCACTTCTTCGGTTAGGAGTTTGCCCTGAGTTAGCCCTGAGTCCCCTGGGATAGAGTCCAAACTACCAGTGCAGAGAATAGATGGAATGAATACTACCAGTCAATACTACCAGTTCAGAAATTGTCTATACATTTTGATAAAGGCTAAATGGTTAAAGGAATTGCATTAAGACAAATGCAAATAGTGCCTGTGTATAAACTATTTCAGACACAAATGCAAGCAAACAGTGGCTGTAGGCATAAGGGGGCATAAAGGCACACATGATATGATACCGCCATGATATCAACATGTTTGCCAACCAATTTAAAGTAGACCACTATGAGTAGTTCCAGCTCTTGATAGCATGCTTTTACTGTTTACTGCAGCTGCAAACTCCCTATAGGCTGTTAGAATTAAGGATGTGAGAAGAACACAAACTGTAAACTGTCGTGAGGCAAGAGGCATATCATGGTGTTATGTTTGAGGATGGTCTAGCTGGCTCTCACATCATTCTTATCTTATATTCAATTTCCGAACAGTCTCGCAAGAATTTGGTATTTTCCAGCTAGTGCAATAATGAAGCTATTTATGTGGTCTATTGTTGCTGTCCAGGATACACTGAGATGCTCCTGCATGCTTACTACAAATCTTATGTGGTTCAAGTGATCAGCTCACAATGTGTTTCTGAGACACACCGAACCTTATTCACACCTGTATTTAGTTCTGTCTATGTACGAATGGATCATACAGGATGAATCTTAATGCCAGGTGTGAACAGGGCCTCACTGTGACACAATAATGGAAAAGTGTGGGAATCCTGGTTAGGCTATCTGCACCAGTGAGTTGGGGCCATTGATGTAGTAGACAGACAGAAGACTAAGTCACTACAGTTCAGGGAATGTCCCTTAAGACCTCTCTGTGTGTGGAGCTATTCTGGGAACTCATCCTGAATGCACTAGTAGCAGGATATTTCCAGGATGGCATTGTGGCTGAACCTGCCTTCAGTTATGCATCTTAAATTTGTTGTTGTTTTTAATAATAAAGTTCTTAATGGCATGTTTTTCATGGCATGTAATTCTTGCATTTCTGCTCAATGGGGTAGTATATAATGCCTTTCTGGAATTTAGTAGGAATATAAGTGGCTGAGGAATAGTATTATAATTTTTATAAGATGATGATATGATGTTTTGGAGGGGCCAGTGATGTTTGCGATTGACGGTCAGTAACCCTAGCACAAAAGGCGGTGTAGTGAATATCTTTATTCAGGGTTAAGAAGAAGAAGAAGAAGAAGAAGAAGAAAAAGAAGAAGAGGAAGAAGAAGAAGAAGAAGAAGAAGAAGAAGAAGAAGAAAATGATCACAGGACCAGGTCTTCTTCTCTCTAACACAAACATCCCGTCAGTTTTTTTACTAGGACAAGGGTGGCAGAAAATATGAAACTGTATTTCTTTATAATAACCACTGGAAAAGGTGAACAAATTCAAATATAGTTGATACCAAACGTACCATGTTGATTTTATTGAACAGAAGTGTAAAAAGGATTACATTTAAAGAGGTGTGTATCAGGACATGGATAAAGAGCAGACAAACAACAGAGCTGGGTGTATATTGTGCAATCCTTCACTCTGTAATAGATTATGGACGGTTTGTATGGACTTGAATCTTGTATATGGAGCTGCATCTTCAACAGTATTTAAAAGATTAGATATTAAACAAGTTCAAGCACTAAGGTGTATTATGGGTGCTGTTAAAGCAACACTGACTGCCTCAATGCAGGTGGAGTTGAACCATGGCATATTGGCTTAACGTAAAGGGTTATAGATTGGTTCATCCAGAAAAGTCTGTACTTGAAGAAAGTTGGGAAACAACTAATGGTATAGGGTTAAGATTTGTTTAGAAGGAACAGGAAATTACTGTAAAAAAATATTTTATATAGTACAGTTTTTCACCAATAAATCTGTAAGTGAATTATAAATATAACTATAAATAAAAGTGATATTAAGTGTTGAACAATATATTCATTATACGTTCAATATATTCATTGTTATAACATATTTTATTGTTTATTATGCACTTTTTACTGTACACTTAAATCCAAGACAGGGTGAACAGGATCAGTATCCTGCATACTAGAATTTAAAATTGGGTAGAGTGAAGTGAAGCTAAACAGAGTTGTAATGTGACTGTGGCATCTCTGTGACATCACACTCTGTGTCATCTCTGTGACATCACACTGTCTCTGTGACATCACACTCTGTGTCATCTCTGTGACATCACACTCTGTGGCATCTCTGTGACATCACACTCTGTCTCTGTGACATCACACTCTGTGTCATCTCTGTGACATCACACTCTGTGTCATCTCTGTGACATCACACTCTGTGGCATCTCTGTGACATCACACTCTGTGGCATCTCTGTGACATCACACTCTGTGGCATCTCTGTGACATCACACTCTGTGGCATCTCTGTGACATCACACTCTGTCTCTGTGACATCACACTCTGTGTCATCTCTGTGACATCACACTCTGTGGCATCTCTGTGACATCACACTCTGTGGCATCTCTGTGACATCACATTCTGTGGCATCTCTGTGACATCACACTCTGTGGCATCTCTTTTTAGCCTTCAAACATCTACTACCATGTTGCCATGACATCATTACAGAAATGATGATTATACTGTACAGACTAAAACAGTCAGGAATTGTAGTTCATGGTGAATGGATACCAACACACATTGGAGTGCCAGGAAATGAAAAATTAAAGACTGACAAAATGACCAAATAATCACTCAAACTAGAAACTCCTAATAATTAGGTCATAAAGATAAAACATCACTAGTAAAATTGAATGGCAGAAGTTTTGGAATCACTGTAAGACACTGTAAGCTTGACATTTTTTTAAATATGCAAAATAGTATAAAACTTAAACAAAACTTAGGAAGAGAACAACAGGTCATATTTGTTTGTCTAAGGATGAGTCATATGAGTCTTAATTCGATGCTTTACCTAATATGGAAGCACAATACAGGACTATGTAAAATATGACGTATAACAGAAACGGATGAACATGTTGTTAATGTGTCCCAAATATTTATAGGAAAGGAAAGAAATACACAGAGCAATGTTGACAGCTGGAGGTAGTTGCAAGTATTTTAAATGTAAAGAAATTTAAAGGAAAAATGATAAAGGCTGTTATTAAATTCATTAGAAAGTGTGGATATAACAATCTATCATTTAAGTCTACACTGCAGTCTCTTCACACTCCAGCACAGGAGGTGGCGCTATGCAACTAAACGTTGGTTTGCAAATCGCCATAAAACCCACAGAAGATGAAGAAGAAGAAGAAGAAGAAGAAGAAGCGAAACGACGAAGAAGACCTCAGGTGTTTGTCAACAATGTACGAGCGTCCGCTCCGGAAAGCGGGCGGAGCGTCGATTTTGTGGCCTTTTTGAGCTTCTGCCATGAAAGTCAAAATAGATAGTTTGGAATTTTGAACGCAGGAGTGTGTTAGAAACATTTGCGAAAATGAACAAAGACTCGCCCCTGTCGGGAGTAAATGTAGTGCTCGTTATGGCCTACGGGAGCCTGGTAAGGAACTAGCCAGCTAGGTGGCTAACAGGCCACAAGCTAGTTTGTTTGTGCGCGTGCGCGCGGGTTTCCTTTTCTCTTCATTTCTTTCGTTTTTGTTTTCTTTTTGTAAGTCAAATACAATATAGCTGAAAAGCACATACACGGACAATTTGTATTCAGTTACAGGGTAGTTTAATGTCCACGTGAGAGAAGTGAGATGAGTGTTCAGTTGTGAGGTGGTAGTGCAGCTCGGGTAAGCTAGCATTTCGCTGATGTCCTCTCTCGTGTGTTTCAGGTGTTTGTGTTGTTGTTTATTTTTGTGAAGAGGCAGATTATGAGGTTTGCTATGAAGTCCCGCAGAGGACCGCACGCCCCGGTGGGACACAACGCCCCAAAGGTGAAGGAGCTGCCACACCTGCTTAACTACAGTATTGGTGTTCATAATAATCATAATAATACATGATCTGGATTTATGAACCTGTTTGCAGGAGCTGAAAGAGGAGATTGAGTCTCGGCTGTGTAAAGTGAATAATATCCGCTATGAGCCTCGGCTGCTGTCACACGACGACGACAGGCTGAAGCATCGCGGGCCAAATGGTGAGGAAATCTCTAGACTGTTTATAATGAGGCACAAACCTTTCCTATTCATTCAGTATTATCTTTTACATCATTTGAATTAATAAAACATGGAGGCTGACTGGAACACCAGCAGAAGAGCATGAAACACATTACATGCGTTTACATTACACTAGTTCAACCGCTGCTTCTGCATTTTTGCACAGTTCATACTGTCATGCTGCTATATATATATATATATATAATATGTATATGTTTCCAAACATATGTTATTAGATACCCGGTTTTACATTTTCTCGGTATTGCACGTTCCATTTTATTTTGTTGCACATGTTTTTTTCGGTGTGTCCTGTGTTGTTTTTCTTTCTGCACTGTCTTGTCTTTGCACGGGTTACACATGTTGTACTTTATGTAGCTAGGACAAACCTTTGTCCCAAGCTCTGTTGTTGTTGTTTCTGTTCTGTAGCTATATGTTATGTTGTTTGTGTAGCACCAGGGTCCTGGAGAAACGTTTCACTATGTAGTGCGTCAGCTATATATGGTTGAAATGACAATAAAGCTTCTTCTTGACTCGACATTTTCCTTATTTCTGGGAGAAGTCAGTAAACGTCACCTGGAAACAGGTCCACCCGAGAATTTTACACAAATACTTTTCTAGTAATATCTGTGGGGACGAGGCGTCTGACTTGAAGATGTGTTTTCTCATCTGCTGGTGTTACAGTCAGCCTTCATGTTTTAATAATTCAAATGATATAAAAGATAACACTGAATGAATAGGAAACAGTTGTGCCTCAGTAAAAAGGTTCTAGAGACACGCCCCAGCGTGAAAACGTTACTAGTGCAGATACAATAGACGTTAATGATGTTCTTGTTGTCCTTCCGCTTCTCCCTGTTTGGGGTTGCCACAGCGGATCATCCGGTCCATGTATTTTGATATGGCGCAGACTTTACCCCAGATGCCCATTCTTGCACAACCTTTCCATTTTATCCAGGCTTGAGACTGGAACCAAGAGGGTTGGTTCCCTTCCTGGGAATTGAACTTGGGCTGCAGGGGTGAGAGCATGGGATCCTGCCACTGGACCACCACAGTAGTGCTTAATAGAAGATAAATAATTTCGGTGATCTCAAACAGATGGCCTAATGGTCAGCTTTTATTTATGACTTGCTTTTTTGGTTCACAAAAAGTAAAGCATACTTCATGCAGCTTGGAGAACAGTAAGATAGTGGCTTCCAGCTCTGATTGATTATCCCTGTTTCATATTTATAACTTTCTTATTATTGATACAGCAGAGCAGAAACTGTCAATCAAAACTGTGCAGTTATAGTGATATTTCGGTAATAAGCTTCCTTTAATGTATGTGTTTGTGTGTGTGTTTGCAGGCTGTTATAACTACCTGTACAGAATGCAAGCTCTGGATGCCATCAGAGACGCTGGTAAGAGCCCCTATGGTTTTTGTTGTTGTTGTTGTTGTTATTGTTTTGGCAGGTCTTGCCATTCTCAGGGTTTTGCCATAAATCTTCACATATGAAGTTTAACACATTTGTAATGGTCTCGAGAATGTTATGTTTTCACATTGAGTTTGTTTGCTAAAGTCTGCACCTTTTTTGTTGCTTGTTTTATTTCTGTGTTTATTTCCTTTTTTGGCTTGACATTTTCAGTGTGATTTAAGTGCACCTGAATCGTTTACACTAGCTGTCTCATTAGCTCTCCTTGCAGGTTGTTCAGGTGTTTTTGTACTTGGAGACATAGTACTGTAGTTTACTAAGTTATTAATGTTCCAGTTTGATAAATAGTTGTACTTGCATTTGCATAAATTCATGTACTTTATTTAAAACCTGATTCCATTATTAAGGTAATAAAATTTGTAAAGTTCAAACAGTGTTGAGTTTTTTAAAGGAAAACTTGAGCATCTAGATATAAATACATTCCAGATCTCTGTCTTAACACCTTCGTGGCAAGTTTGTTAAATAATTTGACCTTTTTGTGTTATGATCTAAATCATTTCAGATCCATTCGTACATAAATAGGTTCCTTTCCAGAGAGTTCACAAACTTTCATCAGTACTCCAGGGACATATAGACTCCTAGTTTGAACTAAAATATTTTTTTCAGTTAGGTTGCTTATTATTCTGCTTTATGTTGCACTTGATTAAACAGAAGTATTCCATGCAGTTTAAAAAGCTTTATAGATTTCATACCGGCACAGACGCAATATTATCACATTCATTCATTCTATTTCAGAGCATTAGAAACTTACAGTGGTTCCTGAGTGCAGCATTAAAACTGGGATGTGTGCAGTGATGTGTGTGTGTGTAGCTTCGTTTCTGTTGTGTCTGATTTGCTTTGTCATCTCTATCTCTCATACACGTAGACATCGTTTCTCCTGATCTGGCCCGCAGCCCCAGTGCTCTGACGGGCCCTTGCTACAGGAAATGGCTGCTGGACCTACGCAATTCTCACTCGCTGATCAAAACCAGCCACAGCAGCCTCATCGACCGCCTGCTGGAGGGCTACGACAACGCTCGTCACGGCACTGCGGTGTGTGTGTGTGTGTGTTTGAGTGAGTGAGAGTGTGTGACAAGACTAATTTTTAAATAAACTATAACACTATGAAGGGAATGGGGGAAATATAACAGAAGTGGCAGATATCTTCAAAGATAAAATGAAGTGATAGTGTAGATAAATACCTTGGCCCAGTGCGTTCTTTCCTGTTAAATGTTATTATTACAAATGATAGTAATATTTTACCAAAATGCTGTGGGTCTAACTACAGTAGGGTCCAAAAGTCTGAGACCACTAGTAAAAATGCTTTCTTTTCTAATTTATTACACCTTCCATTACAAATAATATTACTGACAACAACTTGAGTGAAAAGTAGAATCTTTGAAATTCTATTAATTTCAGATTCTAATATTTGGTCTGTCTCCTTTTCACTTTAATGGCAGTGTGCTTTTGAGCTGCATGGACTCTATATATTTGTGCAAATCCTTGTGATCCATTTTGGATCATATCCTTCAGAATGTCTTCTGATCACATGCTTCAGTAGAACAGATTAGACGTGAGGAAAATCTGACTGTTTGTGAAGGAGTAAATATTTCAAAATACTTAGTTTCTGTAAGATTTCAATGCACTCTCCCTACTGTATATTCTGATTCACCTTTGAAATCAGTTTAGTGTTTTGCCATTTCTGTGCATGTGCAACAAAATTAATATGCAGTAATATTACACTAAAATCAGAATCTACTTTTGTTTAGGATCTGGAATATGTTGCTCTTTATTCTGACACTAGCTAGCAAAGTTTTAAGGTACAAATATACTGTACTTTCACCACGTGTACATGCACATGCTGATCCTACATGAGTGGTACTTTTACCACAATCGTTTGAATACAGTTTGTATGTCTGGAGGATTAAATCAAGTGTCCGATAGATGGCACATCAGAGTCCAAACATCTCTGCCCATCTGATTTGCAAGTCAAATATGTAATGTTTAGCAACTTCACGCACAGTGAGGATAAACACACCGATGAGCGCCGTCTCTTTTTAAAACTTCCTGCAGTGACTGTGATCGTTGTCACTGAGCTGCATCTCAAAACAGAGAACTTTGACCTTCTATTGCTAAACGGAATATATAGATGACTGGTACACTAAATGCACTTCTTGCTGGGTAGAAGAGGATTTTGAAATTCAGTCACTTGTTGTAAAACTGTTAGTACACAAGAATTCACAGAACAGTACAGAAGTATACAATTTGAAACACTATGTCAGTGTAGTCAGGTGGGGACACTGTGTCATGTTCATTTCTGAGGATATTAGTGCACAAGCCAGATGATTGCAGGATATGTGTGGCAGCCATCTTGTGTAAACAGTTTCCAAAATAAATAAAATAAAAAGTATAAATCAGCCTTTAATCAGACTGACTGTTTTTACCCTTGTGTTTGTGAAACTGGCTGTGATCTTCAAGGAAACTGTACTGAAATGTTTCAATGGATTCTTAAAGTCGTATATTACTGGCAATTAAAAATCAGTGTTGACCAAAAGCTGATTTTTTTTCTTCAGCTGTTTCCCCGACCCAGCCACAGTGTGATAGGATAGGTTTTAAAGATCCTATGTATGAATAAAATAGGCTTTTAATTATTACTAACACGATACATATAGGCAGCTATTTACCTTTTATCAGACTTTATACAGGTTATATTGAAATTATAATATATTTTTTTCTTGGCAGGCGTTCGGCGAAGCTGAATTCCTCAGATATAAAGAAGACTTGTCCGAGCTTGCTGCCATGTGAGTTCTGTTTCTCAATCACACACAGTAACAAACTGCATTCAGTTACATTGGTGAATACAGTAACCGATAAAAGGACGAACTGTTTCCACAGTTAATATCATAATAATGAAGATCTTTGTGTTTTATACATCACTGACTTGTGAGTTCTGTTTGTAGTTTAGTCAGTTTTTGATTGTTTCATTTTAGCACCACATGGTGGCATAGTAACCTGTCCAGTCTCTTCCTGAGAAAAAATTCAAGTCACAATGTGAGCATTATTTCCACACAGATCTGTGAAGGTGATATGCAGGGTGTCCCATTCAGAGGATACACATTTAATACATTTTATGACCTGTATAGAAGGTTAAGTTCACTTACAGGACAGGAGTGACCTCTCTTTTTGTACAAGATTTTTAATGATAAACACTGCATTCAGTGTACACCATTCTCAGCCTCTGTGTGTTTGTGCTACAAAGTGCTACAAACACTGACAAAGGGGAACTGTTGAGTGAGTGTTATAGTTAACAAGCTAATATGTCTGCATGTTAAAAGATTGTAGGGAAATGTGTGTGTATATATACACTATATTGCCAAAAGTATTCACTCACCCATCCAAATAATCAGAATCAGGTGTTCCAATCACTTCCATGGCCACAGGTGTATAAAATCAAGCACCTAGGCATGCAGACTGTTTTTACAAACATTTGTGAAAGAATGGGTCGCTCTCAGGAGCTCAGTGAATTCCAGCGTGGAACTGTGATAGGATGCCACCTGTGCAACAAATCCAGTTGTGAAATTTCCTCGCTCCTAAATATTCCACAGTCAACTGTCAGCTGTATTATAAGAACGTGGAAGTGTTTGGGAACGACAGCAACTCAGCCACGAAGTGGTAGGCCACGTAAACTGATGGAGCGGGGTCAGCGGATGCTGAGGCGCATAGTGCGAAGAGGTCGCCAACTTTCTGCAGAGTCCATCGCTACAGACCTCCAAACTTCATGTGGCCTTCAGATTAGCTCAAGAACAGTGCGCAGAGAGCCTCATGGAATGGGTTTCCATGGCCGAGCAGCTGCATCCAAGCCATACATCACCAAGTGCAATGCAAAGCATCGGATGCAGTGATGTAAAGCACGCCACCACTGGACTCTAGAGCAGTGGAGACGCGTTCTCTGGAGTGACGAATCGCGCTTCTCCATCGGGCAATCTGATGGACGAGTCTGGGTTTGGCGGTTGCCAGGAGAACGGTACTTGTCTGACTGCATTGTGCCAAGTGTAAAGTTTGGTGGAGGGGGGATTATGGTGTGGGGTTGTTTTTCAGGAGCTGGGCTTGGCCCCTTAGTTCCAGTGAAAGGAACTCTGAATGCTTCAGCATACCAAGACATTTTGGACAATTCCATGCTCCCAACTTTGTGGGAACAGTTTGGAGCTGGCCCCTTCCTCTTCCAACATGACTGTGCACCAGTGCACAAAGCAAGGTCCATAAAGACATGGATGACAGAGTCTGGTGTGGATGAACTTGACTGGCCTGCACAGAGTCCTGACCTCAACCCAATAGAACACCTTTGGGATGAATTAGAGCGGAGACTGAGAGCCAGGCCTTCTCGTCCAACATCAGTGTGTGACCTCACAAATGCGCTTCTGGAAGAATGGTCAAAAATTCCCATAAAGACACTCCTAAACCTTGTGGACAGCCTTCCCAGAAGAGTTGAAACTGTTATAGCTGCAAAGGGTGGACCGACGTCATATTGAACCCTATGGATTAGGAATGGGATGTCACTTAAGTTCATATACGAGTCAAGGCAGGTGAGCGAATACTTTTGGCAATATAGTGTAGCTTAGAGCTAAGAAGTGCTGCTTTGTTTACTGTTCATATTCTTGACTGTTATGTTGATTTATCGTCACTTGCTGAACTCGAAGTTGAGGTGACCTGCTCAAGATTCTGAAAAGGAATTCAAAAACATTTGAGCGGGTGTTGAATTGAAATTGAATTCCTATGAATTTCGTTTTAATTGTAGAAAGATATTGTTACAAAGCAGATTTCGTAACAATATACATGAAAGGAAACCCATCCTCCAAGAGTAGGTTTAAAAATCTATGAGTAATAATACGAGTCTTTAGGATAACCACAGCGTGTTTAGGTGAGATTATCCGCTGGAGAAAGGGCGTCCATGTGGGATCTTCCACAGCAGCAGGATTCGTCCTTCGTTAACTCACACTCATCATTTGCTTTCACAGTGTGAAGGTGCATTCCAGCACCAGCAGCCTGAACCAGCGGCACCAGTCAGCAGCTAAAGACCTGACGAGCTCACCCGGCCCATCCTCAGCCTCCACCATCCAGGTCACGTACTTGCCCTCTTCAGGCCAGCGCAGCAAAAGACCCAAACATTTCCTCGAGCTCAAGAACTTCAAGGATAACTATAACACACTGGAGAGCACTTTATAGGCACCTGTGCTTGTCTGGTCAGACACATGGTAGGCCTGACATTGGTGTAGAGGCGAGGATGTGGCTGACCTTGTACTGCAGTGTGGAGTCTGACTGAAGCTGGGGTCATTTAAACCTCACTGACTTGCAGAATAGAGAGAAACTGGTATAAAGCACAGAGGACAATCTGTGACAGGCCAAAGGGACTGTTCTTTTGTGCAACGGTGACGAGCCGAAAACCTGTCTTTGGAAGACAGTTCAAAAAAATAGTGTTAAGGTACGACTGGATTTATCGGTTAAGATGCTGTCAGTGTTACATACTGAGGAAAAAGTCACTGCCGCTGTTCATTCTTTCATTCAGAGCTGCCTGTATGAACTAGAAAATACACAAAGAGATTAGAAAACCTGAACAAAAACATTACTGTGATATATAACACTTGGTAAGTGATTGGGAGCTTTCAGTTAAAAACAATGGGATTTAGAAAGAGCCGACCAGTTTTTGACGCTTAATTTTCTGTAATTCTCCCACACAGTCCAAACATTACTGTAGCATTTGGTATTAAATTAGAATAATACACTAGAAAGGGAAAACTGGGAGACGGGGCAAATGCTTGTACATATGTGAAGTCCTTTAAGTGCACTTTATTTGCAGTTTGTGTACAGGAGGAATGTAAGAATTTTAGTGATGGATTTGGAACTAGAGCTGCTATGCATTTAGAGTCTGTGCATATGTGACTTAAATCACGAATCCTCACAATCAAAACTAAACCTTGTGTGTCTTTTTTTTTTTTTTTGTTGTGTTTTTGTTTTAAACGTTACTGCTTAAAGCAGCGGCTTGTTGGGGGAAAAAATGCACACAGTAGGTACGACCAAAAACACATATAGTGCAGTACTCGCTCCCATGTGGTGTAAATGTGTTCACACTGAAAACACACTAACAAGAAGAAGCTTGCGTAGTGGAAGAAATTTCAAAATGGTTGACAACACTCTGTTGGTCAAGAAGTCTTCCAAACATCTTTTAAATTAGTCCCCGCTGTGTGATTTTATCTTTCAACACCTTAAAAATACACCATTATTTCCAAAAGCTAGCAACGTTGCATTGCCTGCATTTGAGGTCATTTGCCTTCGCCTGGGAAACTGCTTATGCTTCCACTTGACATGATACTGCTCTTGTAAAATCCATACACTAGATGGTAGACTGGCACATAAGTAGTGTAAGTGCATAGTGTGTAGTACACAACTAATTTTTGTTACCAAAAAACGTAGTCGATGTATGTAGTCGACATTTTTAAAAACTACTCTCATTAGCTTCACAGCTTTAGAGCAAAACTAAAGAAGCAAAGCTAATCAGAGTTGTTCACACAGACACAAACTCCTCAAATAATTTTGCAGTAATGGATATGTTTGATGATTGTTTGGGGTTTTGGATACTATTGCATGCTCTCATTTCTGAAAAGGAACGAAAGGGTATCACATATCTTGAAACAGTGAGGTGTAACAGTAAGTTTAAAGCTGGAAGCACATTCTTCTTTCTCACGTAGTCTGGTGTTATTCACAGAAGCAGCAGACTCGGGTAAAGGTTGCCTTTATATTTCAATCATTTTAAAAATGAATGCTGCAGTTTTCCAATCATCCATAAGGCATCAGGGCAATGTGTAAAATCATGCAAATGCAGGTCAAGGTCTACAGTTAATGTTCACATCAAACTTCCGAAAAAGGAAGTCTGGGGCCATGGTTGTTGGTGCTTGATAGGCTGGTCTGATTTATTTGGAACCTGTGGTTTTCCTAGGAACAGTCTCAAGATTGCACACGGGGTTATAAAAGAAACATAAAAGAAATTATTCACTGAGCGTTTTTATTTCATATCTTCAAACTACTGTATATATTTGTCAAGATATAAATAATTGCTTTTTGATAATTCTGTGCACTAAACACCAGCCAAAGGCACTTTTTTCTTTTCTCCTTTTACTTGGAAGTGACGTTGAACAGAACTATCGCAAATGTGAACAAGAAAAACATAATGCTGGGAAAATGGGAATGATATGAACACAAAATAAATATTAATCACTCGATTCAGCTTCAACTTATTTATAGAGCACTTTAACAGTGAACTTGTATAGACATATAAAAATGCAGAAAATACATTATGATCTTGATACTGGATACTAAATGTATCCCAAGTGAGCAAGTCAGAGGTGACTATGGTTAGGAAAAACTTCCTGAGACGATATGAGGATGAAACCTTGAGAGAAACCACCCTCGAAAGGGAACCTCGGCCGCATCTGGGTGAAACCAGAGAGTGTGATTATAAATCACAGTTTCCTTTTTCTAACTGTGTACTTAAAAAGTGCAATTGTGTAGCCAGGAAACTCATTCTAGTTATAAAATGAAGACTGTCTGAAGTTTTAGGAATCCAAACAATAGAAGTTCCTCTCTTTTTATGTAAAAGTTCCTGAAGTTAGTTTAATCTCTTAACTCTTCTGTGTCTACTGCTCTGTGTCACACTCTTTCATGCTTGCTTGTGTTAAAGTACACCACTAGTAGCTCGTGGCTCTGATCTCAGTAACATAAATTTGCCAAAAATGTAGACAATACAGAAAACATTTATCAGTAGATCATTTTTTGTCATTCTATGATATGTATCATTATATCACAAAGCCTAGCTGTGGGGAATGTTGTCTTGGGACACCTTTGCTGCTTAATACCAGTTAAGAACTGTCTGAATTTCACAGACTGTCTGAGCTAACTGTTGCTAATCTCTTTAAGGTGAAGATTTACCCACAGTGAGTTCTTCTTGATGTGGTATAAAGGGAGATTCACAGCATGAATGTGCAGCTGAAGCAAATATGCCACAGGGGATGTGAAAGAATGTTTATAAAACCTTTTGGAATCCACACTACAAAGTACTGAGCAAAAGGCTTCCTAAGCAGTATTAATATGGCCTTCTTAAGAAACTGGCTGGTGTGTGTTTGGTTGTTGTATCTTATTTCATATTTAATATGGTTTGATATGGGTGGTGGTAGCTCAAGTTTGATATGGGTGGTGCTCAAGTGGTGCTCTGGGTCATTGACCGGAAGATCAAGAGTCAAGCCCTAGCACTTCCAAGCTTCCACCCTTGGGCCCTTGAGCAAGGCCAACCCAACCCACTGCATCATGACTGACCCTGCACTCTGACCCCAACCCCCAAGGATGGGATATGTGAAGAAAGAATTTCACTGTGCAGTAATGTATGTGTGACAAATAAAAACAACTTAACTTAATAATGCAACATATCTCTACTCACTGAGCAAGAAATCGTTCCTAACCACTGGATGGCTTCATTATTGAAGTTCATGAAAGAATGAATTTATCAGTAACTGTACTGAACTTTTTCTCTTTTTTTTTAATGCAGTGAAATCTTTTCTAATTATTCCCTTTAGGATTTAATTTTTGTTTCTGATTGTCGTGGCCAAAAATGCATTTTTTTTTGCAAAATTTTTTGCATTTTATTTCTAGAGAACTACTTGAATTGGCAAAAACGGCAAACGCAGGATTCTTTTACTCCTACCAAAGAAGAGGTATGTATTGATTTGGTGTGATAGTGTCTCGAACATGAGCACAGCTGTTACCCTAATAGTCTTTCTAAGACCTCAGTACTTAGGTTTGTTCCCTGTCATGCACCACATGTTCTGGAATGACATTAAACCTTTCTTGGTCCTTGATGTTAACGGAAAACGGCTTTGGCTGAATGCACGTTGTGACGATGTTACACTGCATCTTGGAAAATCTGTGAAACATCTGTGGTTACTGAAAAAATCGCAAGCTTCTCAGAATATTTCAGTGCTTGCTTGATTTTGTGCTAATTTCTGTAATCGTAAAACTCTGGACGGTCTGCCTGCTAAGAAATTCAATTCCACTATTACAATGAAGTGGAAGCTTGGACTCTTCCCAGTCTGAGTGAGTGCACAGTTTACTATCTGTATTCATTATTCAGGTCATACTGTGAATTCTAGATTTAGAGACAATTTTTTTCCTATTTTAGATAACTTAGATAGGTTAACTGCATCGAGCTGCTTCAATTCATAAACCATAGAAACATAACGGCACCATAAATCTAAACTTGGACTAACCAAAGGCCAAAAGCTTAAATCCACGTTCACTGTAACACAGGAAATATCAAATCAATACTTTTTTGATCGCTTTATTAAAACACAATTTTGCATAAATATACATGATCATTAATACGGCAACTCGTTTCACTACAAAAATAGTTTTATATTAAATAAAGAGCAGAAGGTAAGTGCAAAGTTTAAGGCCATTTACGGACAGGTAAGGAATTAAATACACAAGAAGCAGAAATTAAAGTAAAAATAAAATATGTACACGTGTTGAATTTAATGTCAGTGAAATGCATTTTCCAAAAAATGTCTTTTTATGTACATGAAATTAACATGATTCTTCTTCAACTCCCAAGTAATGAGGATTGTTACTTCATACATTTATTTTCTTGTCCTAACAGCAGACGGAGTCTCTCAAAGATTTATTTATTCAAGGCATTCTGGCCTACCTTATAACATCGGTGTTAGAAACAGTCAGATATTCTAGGACAGTGGGGATCCTGACAATTTACAATTAGGTTAACATTTTAGTAGACTTCGACTTGACCTATACTAAAGGGTGTAATTTAGATTTAGTGCCTAGAAAAGATCTCAGACTAAAGGCTGAAACTCAATATGTGTGTCTCTCAACAGCACAAAACCACTGTGTGGTTTGAGTTTCCATATCAAATGAAACAGGTTTATACCTGTTAGCTCGTCATGGATATCTTTTTCTTTTTAGTAGCAGAATTTAAAAGATATTTTTAACACCAGATACTCTATAATTCCTTCATTAAGGCCAAGAATCTGGTAAAGCTCCCTGCTCTCGTTCTATATCTCGTTCTTACACAGATCTGTTAGCTGTAAGATCTTTTTGATAAACAAAAGTTCTGTAATTCAACTCCAGGTTAAACAGAAAGAGTGAGAGAAAGTGAAAGGAACACAATGTTTCCCTCTGTCTGTTTATTCACAAAAGATTGTGGGGATTGTGTTCAGAGAGCCAGCCTCAAAGGAATGCCATACCGCACCATTCACTCCCTCTCTTCACTCAGTTCTGCTTCGTCTTCATTTCTGGTTAAAAGCTCGTCTACGTATATTTAACACCTCTAAACCCCTACTTCAGCTGAGTTCAAGTCATTATATGCATGCTCACAGACACACTGTGATGTTGAAACCTACATCTAGACTATTTACATCGACACGTAACTGAAAATTCATTACATACAATACAATAATTTGCAATACAATACATATCATGTTGAGCTGCAGCTGTGCACATCTGTAGTCAGGAAGATAGCTAGCAAGGGCAGCGTGCCGCTGTGGTTCCTAGCACAAGACGTTGTGGAGCTTTACTACAGGCTGTTGTGCTTGAGAACGTACGGAGCCGCCGACCTGCTGCATTCTGATGCGGATTGCGTTAACGTGGTTACAGCGTTGTCATGAAGTTTGTGCTCATGACTTGATCTCTATGACTTTAATGTACGGCAGGTTCTTGTTGCTTAGTGTGGACGGCTTCAGTGGCTTACTGTGGAAGAGAGAAAGACAAGATACTCTTAGTATGCATTTTATTTGTATGGAGTGTGCATTTTATTGGTGTGTGGGTGTGGGTGTGTTACCTGTAGACAATTTGAGCATTGGAATCTGACAACAGCCCAGAGTTTGGCCTTTGGCCATTCAGGAAATAGTCCATCTGATCACGCAGCTCTGTATTCTGTATAAACAAGTGATTGATCCACGTGATGAGTACACAGAAGAAATGATCCACGTGGAATATGTGTGGAAATAAATGTGTGTGTATGCACGCATGTGTGTGCTAACCTCTGCTTCAAGGAAAGCAACTTTCTCCTCCAGTTCTTTAATGACACGGTCCCTCTCCTGAATCACCATTCGCGAGTTCTGCAGCTGTATTAGAGAAAACGTGAGTGTGACTGTGCTTAAAAAAAGAAAAGTGTAAAATAGAATGCCATCGATCCAGATGTGATTTTATACCTGTTCAATCATCTGTCTGAGTTTCCTCTGCTGGCTCTTGAGCATATCATCAAGGTGGTGTATCTTCTCTTTAAGGATGGCATTTTCCTTCTCCAAATCCTCCAATCTACAAAATGCACAGTGACCTTTTAGTTCATCTTGAACTGAGAAAATAGTAAACCACTGGACGTTTCTTTCCTAGCACCACCTGCTAAACCAGACCGCCTCACCTTCACTTATAAGCACTTGTGGCAAACTCACCTCTCCCTGTCAGCTTGCCCCTCCTCTTTCAGCTCACGTAGCCGCAACAGCTCCGACTCCCTGGTCATTAACTCTTCCCTAAGAGACGAACTCTCCTGTTCCATGCCACCCATCAGCCGCTGGAGCTCTCTGATGTGCTGGTCCTGCTGCTGTGCATTAACTTGAGCTTCCTTCAGCTGATCACTCTGCTCAGAGAGCTGCCTTTTGTACTGACCTGCCTCAGCCTGAGGGGGGAGAGAGAAATGAAAAATGATAAGTTCCCTGGACTGTCCAGATTGGAGAGACTGAGAGAAAGTGGAGTATCCAGAAAGCAGGGTTTTTATGTAAATATTGAATTTGTGCATAAGAAAATTAAAAGTTAGCGCTTAGTTAACAAAGGATTAAATATCTGGAAAGATTAAAGTTAAGTAATACACAGAGGATGACAGAAATGCATATTATATATATACACATACACACACATCTATAGATAGATAGATAGATAGACACAAATATATATATACACTATAAACACATACAAACACTGTATGTAAACAATGTGGACCTCATTACACAAATAAAATATGTGGTTTGTGCACATCACGCCCTCTTGAGAATACTTGCTTAACACTTGTTTATAGATACACAACTGAATTTTTCTAAATACACATAAACATTTAACTGGGAATGCTCTAGAATAAAGAATGGCAAAAATACAGTTAAAGAAACCAGACCTAAAAGATGGATTTCGTACAAAATTCTTCTGTTGGGTTTCTACAGGATCACTCTGACGTGACCTGTATGCCCTAGAGTATCTGTTTGGAAAGCTAACATTAGCACCGAAGAGAACATTACTTCATTGAAAAACCATGAGGCATCAGTCAATTATTGTGACGCATGGAGCGAGACTAGTCCCAACAACACACCTAACCCCACCTTCTATGCCATGGGTAAAAGGAATGATGTAAACCCCTTTTCTGATCGTACAGGTTCCTTAGGAATGCGTCCGTTACAATGTAATGAGTAAGTACACCTACAGTGCCCATGTATGGATATCACGGCATGGGGCGGACAATAAGAAGGTGTGATCTCGAGAAGAGGCTCACCTGTAATTTGTCCTTCTCCTCTTGGTGTCTCTTTTCTGCCTCCTGAAGCTGACTGTACAGCCGCTTGCTGACTTCCCTCATTTTGTCTCGCTCCTGCTCATCCACAATCTCCTAAACGAGAGAAACAGAAAGAGAGAGTTAGCATTTGGAGTGCTCCTGACTTGTATTATGGAGGTGCTTTTTTAACATATGTTTTGTATCAATTATGTATATAAAGTTTGAACTGGTAGACTAGTCTTTACAACACACTACATTCAACTCTATTGTATTTTTACTTCTGTTGGAAATGAAAAAACTTTCCTTGACAATATTTATAGAATTAAAATGAGAAGGAGGAAAGGCAAGAGAAACCAGAAGAGGAAGGGACTGTGAGTGTGTGTGTATATGTGTGTGTGTGTGTGTGTGTACGTCATCAGGGTGTTGGCTCCGACTGTAGAGGCAGCACTTAACTTTTTCCATTCAATTTCTGAGCCATGGCTGAACTCGCACACAGAGAGCTCTGTGGGGGAACTTAATCTCCGCCTGTTCACAAAGCTCTCTAGAATTAAAAGAGGCTTTGTAAAGCACAATGTGTATGTGCTCTTGCTGCAAATGGTTTTCGGACAATACGCGACTCTCTAAATGTGGATTGCACCAGGAACTGTTCTTCTACAAACTACTATCGTAAAAAAATAGCTGCAGGAAGTAATGGATGTGTGTTTCTTTTTGTAGTATGGTTGTGTGTAGCTTTCAGAACCAAAGTGTGTGTTCAAGTTATATATATATCCAGGTGCCAGGCTGTGTATGCCAGTGTGTATACAAGCGTTACGGTATGTGTGTTTGTGTGGGTGTGTGTGTGATATCAAAGACCAAATGAAAACCTCTTACCTGTTTGTCTTCATTGTCCTGTTTTGATAGTGATGTCAGAGCACAATGTCCTCTGTTCACACCAGTTTGAGTTAACTGCATCTGAAAGAGCAAGAGACAGAAACTTGTTCATGCCTTGTCCTGTTGTCCGTATTCATCCCCCTATTATTTGTACACACACACACACACACATCTCTTGCCTTGTGCTCTGTTCTGTGGTTGCTTTTTGCTGCCATCTGCTCCCTCAGGCTCTTCAAACAGTATCGCACCTGGAAAAGAGAGTACTTGTGACTCAGAGATATATACACACTACACACAAAGCATAAACACAAAGCACTAAAGAACTTGTGATGGGACAAGGCAATCCAACTGACCTCTTTTATTTGTGAAACCTCATCCGAGAGCATTTTCAGACTCTGCTGACTCCTGTCCTGTTCCTTTTTCTGTGCTTGCAGATACACCTGAAACACAAACACACGCTTGACATCACCACACCTTGGGTCACACGCTTGAGCAATGTGTTAATGTAGACCAGTTTGTTGTGAAAGCAAGACAGGATTTAAGAGCTCAGTGGAATTTTAAGCTGACACACCCTCTTTTACATCACAACTTTTGTTCCTGCACGCAACATCCCGGTCCACACTGCTCACCTTTATGACTTCGACCTTCTCTTCGACTTTGGTTGGCTCGTCCTTGAGTGGCTGCTTCTCGCTCGTCGGCTGCACCAAAGCAAACGCTCTGCCAATAGGCTGGAATGATAAAGTGGACAGGTTGATTGATTAGCCTGATATTGCATGTTCATATTCTGTGGGAAACGTCCTGTTGTGCAAACTGTTCCAGCTTGCCTTAGAAATGATTTGTAAATTCCTCAGAACATTCAGTCTCCATCAGATGCATCATGTTCAGAGCTTTAAGGTTTCATAGCCCTCAGGGTGTAAGCTTTTCCCTGCTGTTAATATGGTGCTTCATTATGCGTCATCAAATATTAACTTGTGAAAGCTTGTGAAAACTATGTAATATTTTTCTATTCTAGAACAAAGAAAATCATTATGAATAATTCCAGGGACAAAAAAAAAATCAAACAGTGGAGTGGGTTTAGATCAAGAAAAGAAAAGGTCCCTGTCTCTGACCCATGAACATAAGAATCTCTGGCAGACATACACAATGAAGAGGAGGAGCAGAAAAGCTAGACAGATGGAGAGAAAGCCAGGGAGGGGATGTTATGCAATCTGAAACAATGCGACTGTGGTCCTCAGTGAGTCTTGCGTAAAAGACCCTCTGTCTTGGACTACAGCCACACAGACGTGAGTGTTTTCATTTTCACTGAAGTCTGAGCTTTTTCCAGGAAAGATGGTGAATTGAAAAGGACTGATTTAAAGAAAGAAAAAGAATGATACATGAAGACAGGATAGGAGAAGGACGGGAGGATAACTGGCCAGCGTTTACAAGAGGTTTCAAGTATTAACTTTCACCCAAAGTAATTATGACACTGAGCAGATAAATAAGGCAGTATAAACTCTAGGAGAAATCTTAGAGACCAGAGAATCATTATAAATACAGTGTTCAGAACTCAAACTAAAAAAAGCACATGTAGATTCAGTTGTTTATTTATTCTGTGAATAAATGAAGGATTTCTTCCCTCTACTGTGGTTTTAAGCTCAGTGCCCTGCCTCCTACTACGTTACATGTAAAGAGCCGTGTTTGTGAGCTGTGCATTCTGGAATAATCAGGTTCTTACCTTTCCTACGGTGGGCTGATAATGGATTTGGTCGTGCAGGGTCAGTCGGAGTCTCCGGCACCCATCCTGAAGGACAAGAAGAAACAAAGTGTGAGGGAAAGCCCTAACAAACGGACCGTTAGAAATGAGGGAAGCAACTAAAAAAAGTGTAGAGGAAAATGTGGGGAGGAGAAACTGAGTAATAGTCCCATGAGTGGGTGTGTGAGCAAAAGCGAAAGAGAGAGAGGCCAATGGTCTATAAAAGTCTAGCAAGAATGCCAGTGCTTACTTATTGGAAAGGGAAAGAAAAAGGGTGAAATACATCTTCCTGCCAGATACAGAACATTCTGTTTGACGTCTGGACTCGGCTACTGGAAAATACCAGAACTCCCCCGGCGTGCTTTCGCTCTCGTTTTGAATGCGCATTTGAATTGTGGCACAGACTCCAAACAGGGCAATGAGCTCTAGAGGGATGTGGAATATCCCCATAGCGACAGGGTCTCAGTGAAATAACAAATACAGGAAGAGAGAACGCAGAGGCCACGTGAATACATGCTGTACAATCTCCAACGCTAAACTCTTATAAACTGCGTCTAATCTGACCACACACAGTGCATTATAATGCATTATAACATTGACACAAACTTAATTTAACAGTGATCAAGGACTATGATCCAAACAATACAATCTAACGTCTAGCATTATGGTGATTTAAATCTAGCTGCAAACGTTATGAATCATGTATCTGTCTATAAACATATACACACGGTGTATTTTAAACAAGTGAGCAGATTATTGAGGGATGAATGGTCTACAGAAACCAAAAGAGTTTGCTGACAAATGAAGGATTTCACAACACACACACACACACACACACACACACACACACACACACACACACACACAAACAAACATACAGGTGCAGTAGTAGCAAAAGATAAAATAGATATTATATAACAGGAATGTATTTTCTCTATATACAGTTTGATAAATGGCATATGCATTCTGATGGAGACAGTGTAGTGTATGTGTGTGTGTGTGTGTGTGTGTGTGTGTGTGTGTGTGTGGTCTATCTGTCCCAAGACTCTATTCTGTTCTATATCTGCTTATAAATGCTCATCTCTGTCTCTTTTACTGGGCTTTTTACTATTTTACACACTCATAAAAAGTGAGCAAGTGCGCCCGCCTCACACTCAAAGGGCTTATCAGTGATTGATGTGTCACAGGACTCAGTGACACAGAGGTTTGGTAAACACAGATTTGAGAAAGGAAAATTTTCTGCAACTAGGTACATAATATGGACACACACCATTAATATCCACTGACACAAAGGTGCTATGAAAACATTAAATCACACTTTATGTACGAGTCTTTATGCCTGGTATTAAAGTGTCACTGCATTGGACGGAGCTGACATGGCTAGAACGCGATGTTGCAATGAACATGGCTTCAGCAGGTCTTCATGGCTTTTTACCAAAACCCTTAATCACACAAAATCTGTAAATGCGACACCTCCACCCATCCAGTCAAAACAAGCAGATTATTCTCGTCCACAATGGAGTCATAACAAGGACTAAGACCGAGAATAACCATGGGCAACACCTTAAGACGTATGTACTTATAAAAACAGTAGCTGGCGAGATCATTAGATTTATACTGTACACTAAATATTCGAAAAATGCTTACATTTACCTGAGTGACTTTACTGCGTCCACACAGCTCTCCGTCCTGTTTAAAGTGGCACGCTGGACTGCTGATAGCCTGCGTATGTGTGTTTCCATACAAGGCAAAGCAGCATTTAAATGCTTGCTCAAGCCAAGTTAAATACCACTCCTTAACTCAGACACTATATCAGACATAAACACGTGTGCACACCAGCACGTTATCTAGCAGGGATTATGATGACCATTCAGAAGATATCGACGAGAACTTAACAACAGTATCCAGGCCTGCTGTGCATCTGATAACCACCCAAGAGCCTTATTCACACACTATTCCCATTGACCTTTATTTAGAACTGTTTATAAACATTACTCATCTCAGTCCATGTGGAGCAGCAATCAGAATACCAAAATAAAGTCATAAATACTGACTAACCATGTCTTGAAATGGTTTTTAGCTCATGGGAATATACTGTATGTATGAATATTGTACCAATGGAAAAACAGTCTCACTTGGGATTTTAAGAGCTAGAGGAATTCCATGCAAAAAATGAAGAAATAAATAGTTAATTGTCATTGCTCTGGATTGCATGAAGGACACTGCATGCACTATAAGTTGAGTAACATGAGTACCAAATCCAAACAACAGTCGTATATCCAAAATAGATTGAAAAGATGTATACGCTTGAACAAGGAAGACTGTAACCATGTGATGCAGTGATCACATGTCACATCTGCTTTCCATAATCATATAAATAATCAAATCAGGTACTAGCAAAAGCTTTCTCTTTGTTCCTTATGTGTTTCATTCTCTGCATTTCCTGCTCCTTTTCTCATGCACCCCTTTGTTTCATCTCCTCACGTTTTAGAACAGTAGCAGTAAACAGGGGCTGATTTACAGGAAAAGGCCAGTGTAAAAGAGAGGGAGAAAGGAATGAAGGAGGACGCTGGGCAGGAAGGAGAGATGTGAAAACAAAACGGGGACAAATAATGGGAGGCGACGCGGAGGCTGAATAGAATGGAATGTGTAATCTCATACTAGTTCAGACTAAAAGCTCAGGACACACACACTCACACATTCATTGATTCTTCTCAGTTAAAGGTCAAAAGAGCCTAGGCGTAACCAGAGATTTCGAGGTGCATAAAGCATTCAGTGTGTCCCAGATCAGTAACAGCAGCACACACACACACGCGCGCACACACACACCACAATCAGGGGTGGAAGTACAAATTGTCCTAATAGCATGAACCTAATGAAACTACCTGCCAAAATGTATCCTGCAAGGAATTTGAAGAAGAAGAAGAAGAAGAGATCTGTTTTGGCATTTCTATGTAGTCTAGATCCTGTACAGCCCTAACAGTAATGACAAGCAAAAGGCAAAAGATGAACAACAAGAAGTAGATGTGGATATAAAAGTGAGATAATAAATAAACACATAAAAGTACAGCAAATTAAAAACACTTTTAGTAGAGTGCTACATTTTGAGCCCTGAAGGATTCCTCCAATTTCTAAATTCATCACTGCTCTGATCTTCACCACCTGGGGCGAGACAAACTGCTCCACATTCTTTACAGTCCATGTTTTACAATCATATTGATATGAACTACATGCCACATGACAAAGAGGGAATATGTTTTTATACTATACAATCAGTATATTCAACAATCATGTGTTTTCTATAAAGATCGGCTATTATATTATTTCGTCAAACATTCCTTGACCTTAAGTCGCTATAATCTTAGAGGAAGCTGCCTGACAGATAAACAAGTGAGACAGAGTGCGAGGGATATCATGTGAATAGACAGATGAAAGAGGAGGGTAAACAATACCGACGCAGCGGTTGAACAAACCTGAACAAACGTGTTTTCAGTAGTCATGTATTTTACATAACCAAACAAGTCCGTGAGAAAACTGCTGTACGCAGCTGAATCTATGTAACAACCTGCATGTAGTTTTCTTAGATTTCATAACACAGACAGACACTGAGAAAATCTCTTTCCTCCTCCTTCTTGGCCTTGAAACAAAGCTGGAGTGAGAGGTGAGAGTGTGTGTGTGTGGGGCCTGAAAAATTCCTGAAGCATGATATCAGGAGGAGGTCATTCGTTAATTCAGTCGCTCATTGTCTAATTTTTTAAACCCTACCTTTCAGACCCTATTATTCTGCGTCCAGATGCCGACTAAGATACTGGCTGCAAAAGAGACACAGTCATCACAAGGTCTGGCTTCATTCTGCTGATAATGACTAATAGTCATGACCAAGTCTTCTACTACTGATAAAAACCTTACATTTTAGAAGTGACTTGAAGCATAGAGGATTTGGGTAGTCACTCAGGACAGCGTACGCTTTTGTAGCACAAATATTACCGTGTGTATCTCAAACACATGATTAGACGGTGTGCCATAATGATGCCTTGGAAAACATGAGGATTTACTGTGTTCTGTAGTATCAGCAATTATAGGCTTATCTGGAATAAGTCATGACTTAGCTGGTATTGTGACTTCATCTCAGACAACTTCAACTGGACATATATGGGCATGGGAAGCTCTTCCAAAACATCTAAACAGAATATTTTACCACTACAACACACAACAAAGTGTACACAAATCATTCTGGAGTTAAGATCTAAATATCCTTTCTATTTTTTTATATATATATTTCAATATGCATCCTACTGTAAAATGAAGCCACATAAAAAATATAAACTGGGAAGTCCAAGCATATAAAAAAAAAAAAAACAGATTGCTTCCATTACCAAGCAATAAACATGTGATAAATATCTGACACAGCACCTTTAGCCTAGTTTGCGTGCAAGCCATGTACGCAGTCGAAACACTCCCTTTATGCAACTGTAAAAGTCCACTCGCATTAATCTCCCTTCTCTTTGCTTTTCTCTTTATAAGGCATGATAAATCTGGTGAAGGCACAACGTTGCTTAGTGACATGAGGAATGGAGGAATAAACAGGTTACAGAATGTAAGACAGGTTACTTATTAGCCATGAGACACTCTCTCCTGATCTGATCAACAACGTAAACATGGTCCAGGTTATGGGTTAAAGATTATGGGTGCAAATGTTTGACTTGTAATTGAAAGTTAGCACTTTTTTTAATCTGCAATGTGCAGATATGATCTTTTTCTTAGTGCTGTGACATGAAGTGTATTCTGATCACCATTGATGAATTACACATCATTTTATGAGATCCTGGTGAGATCTATATAGATCATGTCAATGATAATTGGCTAACAAAATATAGTGTTTAGAGACTAACCAGTTAATGCGACTAAGGCCCGGGTGAAAGAAAATATTTGCTGACAACTGATATAAATACTGACCTGAATAATCATTTCAGATATTATTGTGCTCCCCAAAGTTTTGGACTGAGCATTATTTTGTAAGTTTACTGCCACACATTACTGCAATGGTGCACTGAAAAGAGCAGCTGTGCCACAATCTAGGAAAATACACAGATATGCCTTAAGGCATCTTCATTCCATCTCTTGCTGTGCAAAAACACACTGAGTGTTGACCAAATTGTACTGCATGATATATATAACAACATGGTGGCTATATTTGATAAAATAAAAACTAAATGAAATACTAAACTCTAAACGTGAAAGAAAACCTGGCTAGGGTAGTAGGTCGTTCGTGAATAATATAGGAAAGAAAAAGAAAGAATTCAAAGCGATATTTAGAATCTAAACAAATGTTGCTGTAAATATGAAAGTTGAAACATAGTTCACCTTTCTGCTTGTTCAACTGATGAGCATCCTGTTTCTTACAGTAATCACCGCTAAACTCTTTCCCTGTACAGCTGAAGCACATCCTGTTTCTTAACTTACTGCAATATGCCTGGAATTTCCCACACACTCTATTTTATAACTATACACTATAGACCATGTGAGAAAATGTACTACACACCATGCAAATGAATATTTAAAGGTACAGTAGGTTAATCCACCCAGTGGTCCCAAACACACACTAACAATGATCACTATTCCATAAGAGTACTGAATACTCATACAGATTTCCATTAAAAGTGTATATGAAGCAAAATACATGTTTAACACAGTCTAAAAAAAACAAAACAATATATATCAACCGTGTGATATTGTTAAATATCAATGGGATGTAATAGGCTGTACTTCATCCTCTAAATATTTCTATTCCTGTCTCCTTCATCACAAGGCTTTGCAGTATTTGTATAGAATTGGATATATAATAGACTCCACACGATTAAAAGTCATTGTGTAGAAAAGTGTTTTGTGAGTTAAGCTTCAGGTGAACTCTGACTACTGAAAATAACTAAGTAACTGATTTAGTTTCCACTTCCGCTATGTGAGATAAGGAACTTCATCCAAAGTTACTCACCGCTCTTTCTCCTGCTCTGAAATCCGAGAACGTGCACAAGCTCCGCGTACTGCTCATTTTTACCGGGATAGAAACTTTTTCTAACGGAATGAATAAATAAATAAACAATCAAACAAATTGGGTACTTCAGACTAGAAGCCTCCGCTGTCCAGTGCGATACAACCAGTGAATGTATAATGGGCTCGCGCAGCGGACGACTGATAAATGCGGTTCAGCCCCGCCCCTTTCCCCGCCTCTTCACCTACACGGTTTCGGAGCGTCACTTAATCTCTGCGCGAGACGCACGTGGGATGCGCTGACTGCTGTCCGCACCTGTGCAGATGCATACCGACTGCGTTAACTCAGACCCCAAAAGGCTTAATCCAGAAACCGCAAAGTTCTCCGATAACGTATGCATGAGTATAGTGGAACTCCAAAAGTATTGGCGCCCTGTATGCATATGAGTAATTAATTAATATTTTGAGGAACAAATGTTACTAAACTGAGCTTTTCCTTGGTGCTACTTCTTCCTCTGGGTACTCCGGTTTCCTCCCCCAGTCCATAAACCAGTGTTGTAGGCTGACTGGCATCTCTAAATTATTATTTTATGTTCAGAGTGTACCACACCTTGTTCCCCGAGTCCCTGGGATAGACTCCAGGTTCCCCATGACTGTGAGTAGAATAAACTCTACAGAAAATAGATGGATATGGATATATAGATGAACATATGATAATAGGTGTGTAGTTGTTAGAGCATTTAAAAGCAGAGATGCTTTCTGAAATGTGTGTAAGCAACTGAGAAAAACCAGTATCGTGTGTGCCTTTAGAAATCCTGCCATATAAGAAACATGGAGAGAGAACCTGGTTGTAGAAAACTAACTTATGCTTAGTCATAGACCTACTCATGAAGCTCATATAAGTAGTTGAAATATAATCAGAATACATGTGTACACTGCATACGTTTATTACAGTAGTAATATAACTGCTACATAAATTCTCCATAAGATAACTAGTAGTGCCGCAATGCCTGTATTAGCCAGGCATGCGTACCTGAAACACTAAAACATGACTAGAACAACCATGCGAATGTATTTCGGCCGAAAGCCACACCTGACATAAACTATGTAAGGCTCAGTAGCATGGAAACATGGGTGTGGAAAATCTTCACAATCAGTTGTACCTTAAATATGTGCGCTCCTTTCGAAACTCCAGGTTGCACAGCCATTATGTGGGAATGTGGTCCTGCTTCACACACCGTTGTCCCCATGTGATACTAATTGTCTCTCAGTATCTCCACAGAGTTAAATATTCTTAACTTACACTTTTGCTAGTATTTCAAATATTAAGCAATGCACAGGGTAAGATGTTTGGTGGATGATGTTTTGACCGCTGTGAGTTCGATTCTATAATAGATTCTTGAACCACTGATCCTTTCAGAGCCGAGTTATATTTAATACACTCTTTCTTTACTAGTTAACATGATCGTCACTCTGAAATACTTTTGCAAAACTCATCCCACAAATGTATTCTGCTCTAAGTATTAATAACGACGCATAACCATCAGCTAAATCCATTAATAGCACTAAACTATGAATTGTGACTAATGCAATTCAAATTAGTGGAAAAAAATAGCACTAGTGCATGTTACCAAAACAAAAGCAGATGCACAACAACTTTATTTTTTGTGTCATGTACTGCCACTCCTTTCACACACCTCCTGGCATCATTATATTTGACACTCTCCCACGTTTTAATCAAAGAGACTGGAATGAATGCTATTTGTAAATTGGCACGTGCTCAAAACAATCCAAACTCACTCCTGCATTTCAACATGCTGTGTTCTACTCGTGAAGTCAGGACACATTTTTCCCCGTTCTCTAGAAAACCCAACCTTATGATTTTGCAAAAACTGCATATGACAATTCTCCTACAGGAAATGGTTCAGAGGATAAGATCAATATGTTTTAAAAATGGAAAAAAAAATATATATTGAAATATATAAATGTCACTCATTGTAAATGTCACGCTGGCTTTTGCACTCACAGTGCATGAGCCAGACACTAATAAGTTGACTCATTTTTTATTTAATCTTTGTTGTAATGTTTAGTTTACTTAAGAAGCTATAAATGTAAAGGCAGCCCACAACTTGTGCAAAACTGCAGCCAGACTTACAAACACTAGTAAGTCTGAGAACACCTGCTTAAGTATTGCTGTCTGTTTTCTTTAGGATTTATACTTTAAAGCCTTAAACCTTAGACACGTGAGAACGGTTTGAAATGTCTGACAAGGTAAGACTCAAAGTGAATTTTTAAGATCAAATGCAAAAGAAAAATCTGTAATCTGTTCATGTTGTATTAGTTTTACAGCAACACATACTTATTTACGCAACAATATATCATTTTATTTACCTGCCCTATTAAAAAAATATGCATATATTGCATGTATTTTTTATTTACACATATATTTTAGATATATTTTAGAATTTCGACATCACATGAACAATACATAAAAGAATGATTCATGTGAGGAAATCAGATATAAACTAAGAAACGTTCTAAAATGTGATGATAAACACATGAATGAATAATATCTAAAACATATGCACTTCATGTGAAAAAAGGTGTGATTAGACTAGCTAGTAGAAAAACAAACAAACAAAAAAACATTTTGTCAGTTATGTGATTATCCACCGATGAAGATTCCTGTAAGGGTGTTACTTTGAAAAATACTTTGTGGCCTGGTTCTTTGTAATTCCTTGAGAGAGAGAGAGAGAGAGAGAGAGAGCGAGAGAGAGATCATTAATACACAGCTATTAGACTCAAATATGTTTCACACATAGGGTAAATTCTACCCCCAGATAGATAATATGGACAAACAGATATATTTTGGGACAGAAGGCAGATGTAGGTCCTGTGTCGAGCTGCAGCTCAGTGTGTGACGTCCTGCTATTATATGAGAAGAGACACTGACTCATCACTATATAGTAGAGTTCCTCTGAAACCCATCCTTTTACCTTCCTGCCTCAAACTGTGAGTTTTGCACCAGTCCACTAATGTACAATTAATGTACAGTTAATGTTTCCCTCTGCACTGCATTGGTCGTTTAATTGGTCGACATTTTATACTTTATACTATATTTTCCACACAGTTAATCGTGCTTATAATTCTTATATTTGTCTTTATATTTTTATGCTTATATTATATTGTTGTGCACCAATACACCAAGGCAAATTCCTTGTATATGTAAAACCCACAGTACTTGGCAATGAAGCTGATTCTGATTCATTCACCTTTAACACTCCTGCCCCACTGCTCCCTTTATTCCATGTCCTCCAGTGTCTTCTCTTTTGTGCATACAATATACACAGACCAGTCATAACATCATGACCACCTGCCGAATATCGTGTTGGTCTGTCTTTTGCTGCCAAAACAGCCCTGACCCGTCATGCACTGTGTATTCTGACACCTTTCTATCAGAACCAGCATTAACTTCTTCAGCAATTTGATCAACAGTAGCTCATCTGTTGGATCGGATCACACGGACCAGCCTTCACTCCCCACGTGCATCACTGAGCCTTGACCGCCCATGACCCTGTCGCCGGTTCACCACTGTTCCTTCCTTGGACCACTTTTGATAGATACTGACCACTGCAGACCGGGAACACCCCACAAGAGCTGCAGTTTTGGAGATGCTCTGATCCAGTGGTTTAGCCATCACAGTTTGGTCCTTGTCAAACTCGCTCAAATCCTTACCCTTACACTTACACCTTACACTTTTTCCCCCACTTGATTTAAATATGTAAATATGCAAGAGAGAGACAGAGAGAGAGAGAAAACCAAAGTCGGTTTCATGAAAACTCAAATAAAATCTTTATCATATGTTCGTTACTTTCGAAGAAATTAATACCTAAACACATCTCTGACAGCACTGGAATATACCACCTCAATGTTTTTCTTTTCCCTGGAAAACATTTTATCTCACTGTACACAGACAGCAGATATTTCCGCTGATCTTGTCAGTTTTTTTTTTCCCAGATCCCAGAGCTGTTGTGGCTTCAGTTCCCGATAAAATCCACAACACAACACACCTCCCTCTGTCACGCAACTGATAGCAAGCCAGGCAGGTATAAACACGCACACATAAACCTCTGTGCAGCAGCACATCTGGCAGATATCATGGTTCTTAGACATTTAAAACCTGTCTTTGCTTCAGGTTTTGGGAATATTAGTCATATAATCCAAAGAACAGTTACCGAGTGAGTTCATGTACACGCCAATGAAAGATTCGAAATGATGCAACACAAAATGAAACACATTAATGAAACATCACGGGGAACAAGCATGAAGTAATCACAGTTTACACGCATGACAGAAGCACACACCTAAATGCAAGCAGCTGAAATGTTCTCAGCATGAACACAGTGCAAGTCTAGGAAGCATATTTTGACAAGGAAGTATAATTCATCATTGTGCAATGTAGCTTTGAACACAATCTTTCAGTTCCAAGCCATAACAAAGCTTCAGGGCAAACTCAGCACTGCAGATAAAATCAACAAATATGATCGTATCTTTTCACTCTTTTTATAAAAATGCAGAGCTCATCTTCTGTTCATCCCTCTGAGAGAACCACTGACAGTTCTACATAGAAATCTACAGCAGATATTTCAACATAGAACCGAATTAGGGAGATTTTAAAAAGAAAAAGAAAATGGGTGTGACGATCAGTGTCCGCATTCTTTTCATCACAAGTGTACACCTGACCATCACACCCTTTTGCTGTTTTAATAACCTCCACTCTTCTGGGAAGGCTTCCCATGAGATGGTGAAGTGTGACTGTTGTCTAAAAGTGAGTGTTGGGATTTGTGATTAGATGAGAAGGGATGCAGTCAGCTGTTCAATTTGTCCCAAAGACACTGAGGTCAAGAAGCTTTACCTGTCATTTCAACCATATAAAGCTGGTGCAATATAGAGGGAAATTAAACAAAGTTTCTCCAGGACCAGGGTGCTACAAAAAACAAGCTAGAGCTACATAAATGATTCAGACCTAAGGACTAAAATTCAGTGGGGTTGAGGTCAGGGTTCTGTGCAGGACACTCAAGTTTTTCTTCATCAAACCAGCAAACCATGTCATCATGAAGCTCACTGGAACAGGTTAACAGGTTTTTGAGTCTCTCAGTTCCAGTAAAGGAAACTGTAATGCTACAGCATATAATAACATTTTCTACAATTGTGTGCTTCAAAACAGTTTAATGTCAGTGTAAGGGTCAGGTGTCCACATACACTAGGCCTCATAGCGTACATAAAAATAATACTGGCTAGACAATTTGAGGCTTATCTCACAGGCTAGAGTGCAAAACAAAACCACTGTCATTCCACACTGTGGTCATCTTCTCTATATTAATTATTAACATGGCTGTTAAACTCCACAGCTTTAGAAAAGAGAATTCCGTGTCAGGTTTATATAAACTCCAATGTACTGTTACACAGACAGACTACTAATCTACACTTTGTGCATTTGAAAATGATGGGATGACTAAAACCAGCTCTTTTTTTTTTTTGTCTTAGTCAGGATCACTCAATAAAATGTTAACAGACAGACAGTCTGGCTGATGACACACACACACACACACACACACACTCACATTATAGACGAGACCTGACGTCAAAAAGTTCAAGGTGTTGACTTGGCTTCCAAACTCCTCAGATGTGTGGATCTGTGGAATGTGCTGGACAAACTGATCCATGGAAGCCTCACCTCACAACTCACAGGATTTAAAGGATCTGTTGCTAACACACCTTAGAGTTCATGCCTCAACGGATCCAAGCTGTTTTGGCAGCACAATTTGGACCTACCTCATCATGCAGGTGGTTTTAATGTTATGTCTAATGGGTGAATGTTTTAATTTGGGCACTTTTTAATTGTGTTCCTCTTTTTTTTTTTACACAGTAAGAATAAGTGTTTGATTTTGTAGTAACTCTCTGAATCTTTTTAAATTCATAATCTACATAAGTACTTTTGTAGTATAAACTAATCAGGCATAACATTATGACCACCTGCCTAATATCGTCTTGGTCCCACTTTTGCTGCCAAAACAGCCCTGACCCATCGAGGCATGGGCTCCACTAGATCCCGGAAGATGTGCTGTGGTATCTGGCACAAAGATGTTAGCAGCAGATCCTTTAAGTCCTGCGAGGTGGGGCCTCCATGGGCCAACTTACAGGGCTTAAAGTATACCTTTGATAAATACTGACCACTGCAGACAAGGAACAGCCCACAAGAGCTGCAGTTTTGGAGATGCTCTGATCCAGTGGTCTAGCCATCACAATCTGGCCCTTGTCAAACTCGCTCAAATCCTTACGCTTGTCCATTTTTCCTGCTTCTAACACATCAACTTTGAGGACAAAATGTTCACTTGCTGCCTAATATATCCCACCCACTAACATGAGGAGGAGATCATCAGTGTTACTCACGTCATCTGTCAGTGCTCATAATAGCTGATCTGTGTGTATGTCGGAGTCAAAGTAAAAAAACATGCACAGGTGCTTATGGTTTATTTATTTTTCATAAAAATATCTGTAAAAATACAAAGTCATAGATTTAATGGACATTTTAAAAGCATCGGGCTGTACCATTATGTGCTTCCGCAACAAGACTGTACATAGAGAGGTCAAGCATCTCGTTCACATTAAATCATAAAACGCTTTTACTTGATTTCATCACTGATTGGTCAAGTGGAATAATATACTATTTCTACAAAAATACATAATTATACATACACACAAATTTGTTCTTTGATGCAGTGCTCTAAATAGATCTAATAAGTGATTACATTTATACAAAGAAACATTGGCTGGAATGCTTAGGTCAAGTTTTGTACAATGGTATGTGGAATCCACTCGTACCACTCAACATTTTAGACGTTCACAACACACTCGCAAACTAAAAGACACGGACAATGAACCACGTGACAGGACACTGATCAAAAATAGCTTCGCTGCTCGTGCTTAGTTTCATGAGCAAGTTAGATGTTGTGAAACCATGTCAGTTTTTAATGCTACACTGCTCTTTTTAACAACAAAATGTGTGTATTTGTTGTTTGGTTTCCTTTTACACATTATTATTCCAGTACTTTGTACCATTACTGTTTGTTATTCTTCTCTTTCAGTAAATGAGTGAACTGAGCATTAATAGTATCTCTTCATCAAAAATAATCATCAGTGCATTAGCAGAGGAAACATTCAGCACACTCAGGCTCTTTGTGTATTATTCTTCCATTTAGATTTCCTGAAATCTATTGGGGTTTACAGAGCTCAGATAAATCACTGCGAACAACAGTTTGTATCTGTAACTGGGAATAGTGGGATATCTAGAACCTTAACTTTTACATTTTCTCACCCTGCACTACCTAAGGTGGCTCCAAATGATTTTTCACCCTACTGTGTATGTATATTCATATAAGATGAACCAAGAATAAAGCACATTTCACTTGCCTCAGTTGGAGCTGAAGGCACAGTATAGTTCTGCAGATTTCTAAATAAGAGCTACAACTTCTTGTGTGTGAAAGTAACTAATCTAATCTGATCGCCCCTACATAATTTCATGTTGCCATGAGTTTCAGCTGCTGATAAGTTAGAAAATCTTGTTTACAAACAAACAAACAAAAAAAAAACCCCTGTCTTAAATGATTCAACATGCAAGTAAATGTGTGTGTGCGTTTTTATACTATTGAATCTGAAATGGTCAAAAGTTTTACTGCAGCCTTTTGTTATTGGCTGTCTCTCTAAGTGGAGTGTAAATTTGGACATTTGATGTAACCCCAATCGACATCACTGAATATTGCAGCAGAATTAAACAAGTGTAGAGATGACTACATTCTTGTTACTAAATATAAAATGTTTCTGAAAGGACACTTAGCTGCAGGAATAATATAATCGAATATTATTACGTTATAAATCACATTTTTCCAAGGTAATCTATAAGTAATATGTCAAAAATCCTGGTAGAAAACAGGTGTAGTCCCGCGCATATAGTTTAATATCGATTTTAACCAACCAGCTAACTGATCGTGAATAGCTAAAGTTCCCAAGTGATTTTAAAATTGTATCATGATTAAAAAATATATATATATTTTAAAAAACCCTAAATTTGTTTAAGATTCAAAGAATATTTGATGATTTATGCAAATTCGCATCAAAACACGTGTGGCCAAGCACTGATATTAAAGATATGGAATAATTGGCATCTCAAAAGATAGCTGCGCTTCCCTTGTGAATTTTCTTAACTAAAAGTGAGTGATCAATTTCGCAGCTAAATTAGAGTTATGCTAAACACAGCTAGTCACATCACTAGTACTATAGTAGATGTGGAATACAGGTAAGTGCAAACTACACAACACTCTGAACTAATAACGTTTGACATTTAGCTCTTCGTCTTTGTGCAGTATATGTGTTTGTCCACCTCTTCATAAGGCTTGTTCAATTAGTTTAAATTTTATTCTGTCTTCTAGTATTTACAACAGAGCCTTTACAAAGCCCTAATCCCACCTGTGTAAAGTGTCTCTCATTTTCTGATGTCACTCGTTACTTGAAAGCTCATTTCACCCAAATCATCCAAGAGTGACCTTCTCCTCTAACTGTCCCCTAGCAGGAGCTGGTCTGTAGATTGCTCTCTGTGAGGATGGAGGTGATGGTGGACGAGTCAAACAGGCTTTCGTCGTCATCATCTGAGCTGAGACCTGGAGAGGCCACGGAGATAAGTCGGGCTTGCTGGATCTTCCTCCTGAGGATTTGGCATGAACACATCAGCTAAGATATTTTTGCATTTATATACAGGGGGAAAAGCAGGCAAAGCACAAGTGTTATGATCAACACTGAAAAAGTACGGTGGCCGAGAAGTGCAAACACAATAACAAATCCAAAAACACCAGGGCAAACAGAAAAGGTAGGTATAGTTTGCGAATGGAATTCTTAGCGCTGATTGGACGAGACATCTGTCACTCAAGATATACAAGAAGTAGGAAATTGTGTATCTAACCTTTTATTTCTTGTACATGTGTGAGGTTCTGTGTTTACTTTAAATCATTAGTAGTATATAGTGCAACTTTTAAATCTTTTAAAGAATATAAACATATATTTATATTCAAGAAAATGGAATTCATTCAACACTACTTTGAGGAAGGACGTTCATATGGCATGATTTTGGATATACTGATAGCGTATAATGGTGTAAAGATTAATTTGCGATCTCTAAACGCACATCTGAAGAACGCAGGTATGTTTTGAAGACAAAACTATTCCAGATTAAAGGATGTAAGGAATGCTATAAGAGCAGAGCTGTGTTCATACACACACAAATCCACTTTCTACTACTGTAGTCAACTGTACTTCCCATATATCTTCAGTCCAATCGGCAGTGCGAATGCTGTTAGCAAACTATATCTACCTTTTCTGGTTTGTCTGAGTTGTCATAGCGTTTTTCGATTTGTTATATTTTGTTTATGGATTTGTTATTTTGTTTTCTGATTTATTTTGTTTTTGGATTTGTTATTTTGTTTTCTGATTTATTTTGTTTTTGGATTTGTTATTTTGTTTTTCTGATTTATTTTGTTTTTGGGTTTGTTATTTTGTTTTTCTGATTTGTTATTGTGTATTTGGATTTGTTATTTTGTTTTCTGATTTATTTTGTTTTTGGATTTGTTATTTTGTTTTTCTGATTTATTTTGTTTTTGTATTTGTTATTTTGTTTTCTGATTTATTTTGTTTTTGGATTTGTTATTTTGTTTTTCTGATTTATTTTGTTTTTGGATTTGTTATTTTGTTTTTCTGATTTATTTTGTTTTTGGATTTGTTATTTTGTTTTCTGATTTATTTTGTTTTTGGGTTTGTTATTTTGTTTTTCTGATTTGTTATTGTGTATTTGGATTTGTTATTTTGTTTTCTGATTTATTTTGTTTTTGGATTTGTTATTTTGTTTTTCTGATTTATTTTGTTTTTGGATTTGTTATTTTGTTTTTCTGATTTATTTTGTTTTTGGATTTGTTATTTTGTTTTCTGATTTATTTTGTTTTTGGATTTGTTATTTTGTTTTTCTGATTTATTTTGTTTTTGGATTTGTTATTTTGTTTTTCTGATTTGTTATTGTGTATTTGGATTTGTTATTTTGTTTTCTGATTTATTTTGTTTTTGGATTTGTTATTTTGTTTTTGGATTTATTATTTTGTTTTCTGATTTATTTTGTTTTTGGATTTGTTATTTTGTTTTTCTGATTTGTTATTGTGTATTTGGATTTATTATTTTGTTTTCTGATTTATTTTGTTTTTGGATTTGTTATTTTGTTTTCTGATTTATTATTTTGTTTTCTGATTTATTTTGTTTTTGGATTTGTTATTTTGTTTTTCTGATTTGTTATTGTGTATTTGGATTTATTATTTTGTTTTCTGATTTATTTTGTTTTTGGATTTGTTATTTTGTTTTCTGATTTATTTTGTTTTTGGATTTGTTATTTTGTTTTTCTGATTTGTTATTGTGTATTTGGATTTGTTATTTTGTTTTTCTGATTTGTTATTGTGTATTTGGATTTGTTATTTTGTTTTCTGATTTATTTTGTTTTTGGATTTGTTATTTTGTTTTTCTGATTTGTTATTGTGTATTTGGATTTATTATTTTGTTTTCTGATTTATTTTGTTTTTGGATTTGTTATTTTGTTTTTCTGATTTGTTATTGTGTATTTGGATTTATTATTTTGTTTTCTGATTTATTTTGTTTTTGGATTTGTTATTTTGTTTTTCTGATTTGTTATTGTGTATTTGGATTTATTATTTTGTTTTCTGATTTATTTTGTTTTTGGATTTGTTATTTTGTTTTTCTGATTTGTTATTGTGTATTTGGATTTATTATTTTGTTTTCTGATTTATTTTGTTTTTGGATTTGTTATTTTGTTTTTCTGATTTGTTATTGTGTATTTGGATTTGTTATTTTGTTTTCTGATTTATTTTGTTTTTGGATTTGTCATTTTGTTTTCTGATTTATTGTGTATTTGGATTTGTTATTTTGTTTTCTGATTTATTTTGTTTTTGGATTTGTTATTTTGTTTTTCTGATTTGTTATTGTATATTTGGATTTATTATTTTGTTTTTGGATTTATTTTGTTTTTGGATTTGTTATTTTGTTTTTCTGATTTGTTATTGTGTATTTGGATTTGTTATTTTGTTTTCTGATTTATTTTGTTTTTGGATTTGTTATTTTGTTTTCTGATTTGTTATTGTGTATTTGGATTTATTATTTTGTTTTTGGATTTATTTTGTTTACTGACTTATTTTGTTTTACACTTCTCGGCTACCGTAAAAAAAAAAAAGTCTCGCTACAGCAAGCAGCACACCCGATCTCAGGGCGAACACTGCCCTCTTCAGGTATAAATATGTATTACATGCGTCAGCGCTATTATTATTATTATTGCCCATATTACTGCAATGGTAGAAAAATCATTATAGTTGCGGCTGTATTTACCCCTACTGGTATGAAAACCCTAAATTATCTCTTTTTGAAAGAGCCATGCTGAGAACAGATTCATTTCAGCTTGCTAGTGAAGACCTGCATCCTTTTGATAAATTTGAGATCATCTGAGTTTAGTGTTCAATTTTGCCCCTAGTACTGGAACAGAGGCTAGCTCTTTTTTTTTAAATCTATCACTAAGATTTTAATTTACTATAAAACACATTTTATAAAGATGTTAAATTCATTTGGAGGGCTGGATTACAACCGTTATCAGGCTGTAGGTATGATGTGTAGGTATGAAATTTAATTGGGGCACTTTCTTTTCATTTCTTTTTCTTTCTTTTCTGTGTGATTGCAAAGCCAGGATTGAAAAACAAAAATAATCATACTTTTGTTTGTTGTATTTTCTGTTAAATATGTGCAGTAGTTAAAGGAAACTGGATCAAACAGACCAAAAAACAAGAAGCATTGTGTAAAGAGAATGTGAGAAAGGAAACAGGGTGGAGATGTAGGCTTTACTTTAGAAATATGGTGCAATTGTGTTCAAACTTGCTCCAACAAACCCCAAGAGCTCAATTCAAAAGGTTTAACTACATCTATAGATTTTTACACATTTATGGCCATCTCTATAGGAAAACAAGTGTGTGTAGGTCAGCAGTTGCAATTGATATAATAGCTGTTTTCCTATATCCACCAGTGTTCTTTTATAGGAGCAGATTGCCTTTCTAGAAGACGTCTATAAGAGTGTTAATGGAGGGGAAAAAAAAAAAAAACCACTGATAATTTCCTTCTACTGGTTATTAGTTCAGTTCAAACAGCAAAATCGTTTGGATTCTAACAGTCTGTTTGCACAATTTAACACAAAATGTGAATTTTCTTCTTTTAGCACATGAATAGTAAATCAAAGAAATCCCCAAATTTTAAGTTACTTAATGATGAAACTCACTTGAGTTCATTCTCCAGTGCTGTGACTCGAGTCTGTAGCGCGTCTTTTTGCTCCATTTGTTCCTCCATGTCCCTTACTGCTTTCCTCCGCAATCCCTCCAGCCGCTCTATCTCTTCCTCTCCTTCATCCACCTGCCTCTTCAATGCCTTCACACGCAGAGACAACTACACAGAAATCTCTCATAAGCATGGATCCGGCAATGACACTTGGAAAATGTGTACTACATAGAATAAGTGCCCTCTTGTGTGTGTGTGTGCGTGTGTGTGTGTGTGTGCGTGTGAGACCTGGTCTCTCTGCTCAGTGATCTGCTGTCTGTCCTCGTCCAGAGTCATGGACATCTCTTTCAGCTTCCTCTCCAGACGGCGTTGTGAGGACAGTGCTGCATTTTTATCACTGCAAAATACACCAAAGGACATAATTTTTAAGAGATTATGTGCTTAAATTCTCTGAAATCACAAGATTTATTTTTATTACTGAGATGGCATTCTTTATGTGTAGTAAAACAATCACACACTCCATTCTTGGATATAAATACTGCTACACATACTTCATCCAAGAAACATGAACCCACACACTGCATCTTTCACATCTACAGCTCATGCTGTGTCACAAGGCAGTGGAACACTCACTGAAGAACCTTCATTTTTTCATGTTCATGAACTCACAGACACCCATGAGTGGTTTAGTTTCTGTGAGTGACAGGGAGAGTAATGAAATCTCTCCCACCCAGAGAGCATGGCCAATTATGGTCACCAGAATCCCAGCCATAGATGGCTATGCCCATAGAACAAACACCTTTTTGTTGCACCACATTCATAATTACCACAGCGCAGGATGGCAGTGCACAGGCTGACAGGCTTTCCTACCCACCTATAGATCTGGCTGTGGATCTAAAAGTTATATTGCAAGTTTTTTCTGTACCTTTCTTCATTACGTAGCCGTTCCTCCATATCCTGTAGTTTGCTCTCTAGCTGAGAAACATTAGTGGAACTACGGGACTGACCCTCCATTTCTTTTATACGGGATTTATAGTCCTTTAGCTATGGGAAAACAGAGAGAAAGTGACGTAAGTCAGGAAGAAAAAACATGAAGCGAGATCATCTTGATCTAACATTTAATATCATAACCAAGCCAACATATTCTAATTTCATTCTAGGAAACATGGAAGAAACCTGACTGATCAGTGCGCAGAAGACTTGAAATGGAAAATCCCTAAGTTACCTGTCTCTCCAGGGCATTTTTGTCCAGCTCTAGGTCTTGTTTGGATGATCTTTCCTGCATTAGCTCTGAACGCAGCTGCTCAATCTACACACAAACACAAACATGCACAGCTGTATTGTGGAGAGCAACATCAAGGCACTTGCTCTCAGGGTAGACTGACGTCAGTGGAGCGCTCACCTGGTCTCGGCTCCTGGTTACTCGATCTGTTATGAGCTCCACGGTGCTCTTTTCCTCATCCAGCTCCAGCTCTAAGCGCTTTATTTTTTCCTACATACACAAAGAAATGAAATGTGAACCGAAGTATCAAAGCATACTTTATTTAAAAGCTTTTTGTTAGGGTTTGAAAAATAGGAATCATGATTTTTTTATTAGTATAAGAAGTATTGCTCATGATTTATTTGAGAAATATGTCATGGTACATTATATAGTATATTTAACTCTTTACATTACTATACCACTTATATTGTGATAGCAAAATCTTCATAGCAGATGTCTGCAAATGACTATTTGTTTAGAATTTTGTAATGCAGCCTAAATCCTGAGCACAAATAACTAATACTTGGTTAAAAAAAAAAAACTTTAATCAGATTAGTATGTCCTCTAGCAATATTAACAGCTAGTTGAATATATATTTTTTCTGTTCTTCTACCAAGAGCTACTGAATCAACTTCTGAGAGATAAACACACTACACATAATGTCTCATTGGTGAGACTGTGTGTCCAGCTATATCTCACTCGCCACATTTATTTGTATCTGTTTATGAATTAGGAATTTAATATCGAGGACACAAAACAGTGAACAATTGTTGAAGACAAATTTGCTCCTTTACTCTACCAGCATGTGTGAAGTCATGTGGTAAAATGTCTATGATTATTGGTCACAGCAAATAAGGAGAAATAGGAGCTAACAGTTTAACTGTCATTTATTTGAGTGCAAATACTGTTCCTGTATCCTATTCCAAATGGGATTCCATCACTTGCCTCCATGCTGCGGATGTCACGAGAGCGGTCGTTGAATGTATTGCGTTGACTCTCCAGCTCTCCCTCCAGGTGTTTGATGCGGTTGATCAACATCTCTCTGTCCAGAACAGCATTATCCTTTTCCTCATAGTTTGACTGCAGCTCTTTCTTCAGACGCGACAACTGGAAAATACATCAAAAAGGTTCCAGTGAAGCTGCATGTCTTCGGATCAACTAAATCGCCTTTGTGCCAAATTAGGAGAAAGACAGGATGCCTTAATCAAAGGGGAAATGTCTAGGTAGCAACAAAATGAAGGCAGATATTGTGAAAATATTAGTTGATATCACTTGACTAATCATCTCAACCCTCATGTTCATGCAGTGGATATCTGCTTTATTTTTAGATTATAAAAACAATTATTATATCATTTATTATATAAACTATATAAAAACTATATAAAATAATATAAATTATTATATAAACAATATAACTGGAAAATCAATTTATTTAAAAATATTTCATTAACTGCATTAATTAGTAATTAACATGAATGAGACATTCACTGATGGAAACTCTCACTGAACATGAGAAGTTGTCCTTAATGCTTTTGATACACATTAGTAAAAACATCTGAATATATATATATATATATATATATATATATATATATATATATATATATATATATATATATATATATATATATATATATATATATATATCTATCTATCTGACACCCAGTGTGTTGACACTGAGCACAGCTTTACAAAATAGTGAGTAATTTAACTCTGGGAGGAATATGTACTATGTACACAATATATACATTGTACATGTGGGTACCTGGAGTGAATAAAGACATGCTGATTCTATGAACAATTGACAGTTTTAAAGGAAAGGGAAAAAAAAAAAAAAGATTCTTGCTTGCCCTTGCTCACCTCCTCCTTGAGAGAACGCACAGTGATCTGGGTTTTTTCCAGCTCACTGATTTTCTCCTTGTTGATCTTCTGCAGGTCCTGCTGCTCCTTCTTCCACTTTTCTTTCTGCTCATCGAACTGAGCCTGTAACAGCCGCGTAGACACGTTCGAATCAGCAGCCAACCGCTCGATCTGACAGACAGAAAAACAGACCTGTCGTTACCATAAGCCACAAAAAAAACACATATCAAAAGTAAGACATATATTTCACTTGGTCCTCATCATCCCCATACCTACCTCTTTGTTGAGTTTATCCATTGACTTTTCAAGCTGCGTCTTTTGTTCATCCAGCTGTGTGTTTTCCTTGCGGAAAGCGTCCCTCTCCCTGTCTCGCTCCTCCAGTGCTCGGGACAGTTCGTCTCTTTCCTGGCTCAATTTGGTGGTGCTGCGTTTGGTCTCTTCCAGCTGCTGCCTCAGCTTCCTGTTCTCCAACTGCAGCTCCTGCTCTGCTTCTATATTCTGCGAAGCTTGTTCCTGCATTGTGGACTGGACATGGAGAGATGTTGCTCATACATGTGTGCATGCGCGTTTGGCAATTCTTTGTAGTTTGTAGCTTTTCTGGGAATCATCTTATTCACTCACCTCCAGACGTGCAAGTTTGTCTTTGAGGCGCAAGTTAGCCTCCTCCAGTGCCTCTCGTTCATTTGAGACCGTGCTCATTTCTGTATGGAACAAAGTGAATCTATCCCTTTCTTTCTGTAGATCCTCCTCAGCCAAAACCAATTGACTTCGCAGACGCTCCGCCTCTCCGCGCACTACACGCATTTCCCCACGCACAGACTCCACCACTGCAGGATCAGCAAGCTAGCAGAGAGGTGGGGCAACAGTGAGGCCATTATAAAGCCATAATGAACATCGCATGGGGCGATTTAGGATTTAATCATATACCTGTTTGGTTTTTGCATGAACTTTAGCCAACTCCTCCTTATCTTTTCGTGACTGGTCCTTCAGCCTGTCGATCTCATATTTTTGCTCAGCATCCAGTTCTTGATTAGTCCTTTTCAGAGAAATAATTTCCATAGTCTTCTTGTCGAGGTCCTGTTTAAGTTTCTCGATCTCTGCTTCGGCTTGCTTCAGTGATGCACGGCTACGCTCCAGCTCCTGTGAGAGGTTTCAAAAAGGTTAGGGATTTAATTGCGTAAAACATGCCATACTGCTAAATATTTTAATCACATTGCCTTGTCTCTTAATCCAAACAAAAGCACTCTCTCTTAGTACCTGTTTGTGGGTTTCACTCTGTTTGACCTCAGGGATCTGCTGTTTCATGGTGCCCAGTTTCTCCTGCAGCTCTTTTAGCTCCTCTTCAAACTCTTCTTTATCTAAACGAGCCTGGAGAAGCCTGGTATATCATACACATGCAAAACATTAACACGCAGCAGAACATCCAGCTTAATTCCTACACTTTTTAACATGTTGATTTTTAATGCCTCATCATTACTGAGTATTATTTAATGAAGTACTTTTTTTTATTTGTAAGGTTTAATTACAAACTTTTCCATTTGGTAAGATGTAGGTTTCTGCAGTGAAAATCATCTATATAGTCAAACTTATCTAGTTTTTCCTATTAAAGATAACAATAATCCAAATATAAATTTATTAAAAATAATTTAAAACATTTTAAGCTTTACATTGACTTATTGTAAAAGCAGATTTTTGTTTCTTTCTGCAAATAAATGCTTAAAATTGGCCAAAATAATTAATAATAAATACATAATAAAATAATATTATAAAAATAATATTTATTTGCCAAAAAATAGGACAATTTCAAGCTAGAATTTAGTTTTAAAAAATTACTTAATAAACTTATAGTAATATAAATTGGATAAACTAGATAAATATGACTATACGCAAAATATTTTTTCACCTGAAAATTTTCTTTGCAATACTTTTGGATAATATTTCTCAAAATGAGAAAGTCCAAATGGCAATCCCCAAAACTAATCTTGTAACATTCTGGCCACTACTGCAAACCCTTACATAATATATTTTCTAAAAAAGCTCTCACTCTTGTTTGGTGTTGCGGAGTTCATCTCTGTTGCTCTGGAACTGCTGTCTCCAGTGGTTGCCTTCCTCTTTGCTCTCTTCCAGCTGTTGCTGTAGGGAGCGCACTGTAGAGTTCACTCGCTGGCGGTCTGCTTCTATGCTTGCCTGAGACTGGAAAATAAAACGAAAACAGTTGATTTAGTAATACATAATCTCAGTCTTTAAATCCGCTCTAATGCCAATTTTACAGCTCATATTTACTGTACAAGCAAAGAGATAGAATTAATTTATTGTTTGAGTTACAGAAGAAGTCTACAGGTCTGCACAACTTATTGCATTTGTGCGTGTGTACCTGTGAAACCTGTGCCATGCTGGTTCTTAGTTTCTCCATGTCTTGGCTGTATTGTTGCCGAAGAGTTTCCATCTCTCGGTCATGGGTGGACACCTCATCCTTCAGGGCACCTTTCAGTGCCGTCAGCTCCCGCTCTCTCTGTCTCAGAAGGTCCTCCTGTCTCTGATGCAGCACTACCATTTCAGCCAGTTCACTGCGCAGGCCCAGCAACTCCTACACACCATTTCAACATGATTAAATTACCCTCCATTCTGTTTTATCTGTACAGTGCTCCATATATAGTTCAAGCATGTGATTTATATATACCGTATACTCTTAGATAATGTCACCAAGGGACACAATTGGTCTAAATAACCACCCAAGTGTGCATGTGTATATTTCCGCCATTGTGACTACATGACGCATTAGATCGTATGTATATTTTGCAAGCTAAATGGTAGCCTAGAGCATACTCTATATTGCCAAAAGATTTGAGACACCCCTCCATATCATTGACTTCAGGTGTTGTTTTTCAGGGGTTGGGCTTGGCCCCTTAGTTCCAGTAAAAGGAACTCTTAATGCTTCAGCATACCAAGACATTTTGGACAATTTCATGCTTCCAACTTTGTGGGAACAGTTTGAGGAAGACTCCTTCCTGTTCCAACATGACTGTACACCAGTGAACAAAGCAAGGTCCATAAAGACATGGATGAGAGAGTTTGGTGTGGAGGAACTTGACTGGTCCTGACCTCAACGCGACAGAACATCTTTGGGATGAATTAGAGCGGAGACTGCAAGTCAGGCCTTCTCATCCAACATCAGTGCCTGACCTCACAAATGCGCTTCTAGAGGAATGGTCAAAAACACACTCCTAAACCTTGTGGAAAGCCTTCCCAGAATAGTTGAAGGGTGGGCCAACTCTATATAAAATTGCATGTTGCAAGTGCATGTTAAGGCAGACATCACAGTTTCAACCTGGCTCAACTCTAAGTCATCCCAAAGGTGTTCTATCAGGTTGAGGTCAGGACTGTTCCCACGAAGTTGGGAGAATGAAATTGTCCAAAATGTCTTGGTATACTGAAGCATTAAGAGTTCCTTTCACTGGAACTAAGGGGCCAAGCCAAACACCTGAAGAACAACACCTGAATGCAATGATTTGGAGGGGTGTCCCAAAATGTTTGGCAATATAGTGTATGTTATACTAATAAAAACACCCCAAAAAATAACAAACCAAGTAGTAGCTCATGGTACATGTTACATAGATAAATAGATATACTTTATTAATCCCATGAGGGAAATTCTTGTGTTAAGAGTCTGTAAGCATGGCTGTCTCATGTTTTTTTTCCCTACAGCTAACATTTTTTATGAAAATTAGGTCATCTAAAGTCTATCCTGTAATCTGAGGTCAAAATGAATTGGTCACTGCTTGTGGCTTTCCCCACTGTGCATTATTAATTTTGGCACATTGGTATTGTGTTCGAGTTTCATTCAGCAGCAAAATATAAATACAGTTTTATACAGAAAAATACAGAAAATAGGTTTAAATTTATATTTAAAAAGTTGTAGTTGACATTTTTTTTTTTAAAGTTTTCCTTGTTCTGTTTTAGCTGGGGTTTTTTTCAACGTAATTATTTCAGACAGTAAAAGCATAGATGTACTTCTTGCATCACGTCGGTGTCTGCTCTGTTGCCGGTCTCTCTCCTCAGCTCCTCCTGCAGCCCCATCAGCTGGTCATCTAACTGTCTTACACGGGACTCTGCATTCTCTCTCTCCATACGCAGCTGAATCATCCTGAGACACAGACAGACACAACAAACACACTGTTACTGATGTGCTACACAGACACTATAATCATGGCACATGTGGTGAAAGCCCGTCTGCACATGTACGTCAGCAGTGGATCTTACTCAGAATGTATCTGATCTAACTCAGTCTTCTTCCTGCTCAGCTGTTCCTGCAGATTAATATTTTCATCCAGACTCTCTTCCAGCTGGGCCTTAAGTGCAAGGTCTGATTTGTTCATCTACAAACACAGTAAGAGTACATGTCAAAATAAAACGCCACCATGGTCTGAGGCATTCTAATATACTTCACAGACATAAATATGTTCGCACATACAAGCTGGTATGAGAAGACCCTGAAATCAAGTGAAGAATGTGAGCACATATTCTGTTCATCCAAGATTTTGTGATATTGCAATGCAGAAATGAACGTAAAATCAAACAAACGGCATCATTTTCAGAGAAGATCTTGTCATAGACGCTATATGTGTGACATCACAACAAACATCCGGCAACAGCCCTCTTCGATTACCGTGTGCCAAACATGAATACATAGAAAGAAAATAGATTTGTTTCTTCACACAAATAGATAGATTGAATAGAAGAATCTATTTAAAAAAAGAAGAATCCTGTGCTTCTAATATCACTAATTCAAGTCATTTTTCCACAAAAAAAAAAAAGCAGAAAAAACTCTTGCACCAGTAATTTTTGGGGGAAAAATCCCAGCAGCATAATTGGCTGCAACAATCACAAAAAAACTCAGCAAAATCCTGGAGAGACTGAATATTCTATTTAAGGGACATGATTTTTTCAGGCAGGAGGCAGGTGCTGTAACAGTATACCGTATAGTAAGTGAATATACTGAGCTTCCATGTGCTCTATAATCTGTGCAGCATCAATATAGTGAGAGAATTCAGTCATGGCCTAATCGCCTCCCGGGGAAGAAAAAAGAAAAAAAAAAAAAAGGCAAAATATTAAATGGTCTTAACAACAAATCATAGCTCAGAAAATCAGGCACAAATTAAACAGATAAAGTAATTTAGCATGGGATTTTCCCTTGAAATGTCTTGAGAGTTAACTCTTAACTTTTTACAGAAATAACATTTTTGTCTAATCTTTACAATCTTTGTAAAATCCCAGAATACATATGTTAGTATGAATATTGCATCAAACATTTTAATCATCATAATTTTACCTTTTTATACAAGATGATTATATAATTGGAATTTCCCTCTTTTTCCCCCCATAAAAAAGTTCATTGCAGCAAAAGTAAACAAGCAAATGGTGACAAGAGATCTGAGGAGTGCACGTGTTTAATTCTTTCTCACTCTCTCCTTTTTTCTTTTTTGACCAAAGCTTAATATTTTGCCACTTGGGGTTTGGGCCAATTTTTTGGAATTTAAAAAAGGGTATACAAATCTCAGAAATTACCCAGAAAACAATACACAACAAAGTATTAATGACAGATTTGCCTAAAATGATTTAGAAAAAAAAAAAGCATACAGCCTTGGAACTATATGCAAAATAAGTTGGTCAGTTCGACTGGAATGTCTGATGATGTTTTTAGTTAAATGATATAGGCAGGATGACCAGAGGATACAGCAAATGTATCCATGTGCTGGATGCAGTATCCAAGCTGATCCATCCGGGACGCGTCACCTCTCTGAATCACTGTGTAATTACAGTGTACTAAGAAGGCCACTGATTTATTGTGGCACAGCCAATTACTCCACTACACAGCTGATTTACTTTAGACTCATCTATTAAAATGCCACAGTGAGTAGATACACTGTGTAACTGTCAGTGAGGATAAACCGTCCGTTTAACAGGATAGTGTTAAGAAAGACCAAAAAAAAACCCCTCTGTGATGTTCCAAATGAGTGGACACACAGATACGAGTTATCAAGGGCAGTGTGTGTTTTGAAGTGGCTATGTGCCAAGCTGCACTCACTCTAAACAGGGCTCAGCTGTCTGATCTGCAGCCAATTCATTCTAGCACAGGGAGAGATGCCAACTCTCAGACAGCCATTACTGTAATGCCCATTTCAACACTGCTGGTTTTGGAGTCGTGTTCTGTGCCAACTTGGCCACAGAGGAGGCTGGAGAGAAAATGGTCCAAGTCATAAATCAGCTCTCACCCTTCAGGTCACTCAGGAGGTGCACGGAATCTAAATACCCAGTTAACTGTTTGAGACTCCAGCATTTGAAGCATTACACCATTACAGTTTTTACTCTGAATTTTAATTTTGCATTGTGCTTTGCTCTTGCCTGGAGAATTCATTGTTTTGTAAAATTGCAATGCAAATATCTGTACTGACAAACTGACAAGATGTTCATCTGTACAATGTGGAAACAATGACCTTTTTGAAATTGGAATTTTAATCAACACCTAAGCTGATACAGTATTGATCTGATGTGTATTAAATATTATATTACACTTCTTCACAGATGCTCCAAATGTTATGCCTTTTGCATAGGAACCCTGCATTTTAATATTGGAGAATACTGCTATGAATAAAATAAAGCAGTCTAATAAAAATGGCAGATAAACATGTGAATCTATTGAATGACTGACCGCTCCATAAATGTGTTTTAAACTCTTCCAACAACATGTAGGCCTGTCCTCATTCCCATTATCTCACATTACTGTCTTTCCGGTAGATTTCCACAAATTAGAAGATCCCCGTCATGATAAAGGGATCATTTTGAGGACATAAATGTGAAATAAAATGTATAAAAAAGAAGAGCAGAACTTTTCTTTGATTTTTTTGAGGGGTAAAATGATGATCATTAAAAAGATTCTTTTACTGTATAACCTTACATCCATGCACAGATTCAGACTAAACCTTAAGTAAGTGATTTTTGATGTAAGATTGTTAGCACTGGACACTTAACGAAGAAATATCTGCGCTAAACTGTATTTTTTAAGAGAACCGTTGAAAATATGTGCAATAAAAGTCCACTCAAAATATCCATAACGGCAAATGTAAAGTAAAAAGAAAACTATTTTTTTTATTGAAATATTTTTAGATTTGTTTACCTATTTCTATTGCCATGCATAAAAATAAATAACTACTTATTGTTGCTCTTCAGAGTTTTTATCCACATGAGATATTTTTGGTGTAAAAAGTTAAATTGCAATATTAAATGTGAGAGAAGGCTTATTAAACCACCATGGACATGCATTCAGAACCTAGATCATAAACAATAATACAGATCTCTTGTGCAACATATATTACTGTAAATCGGTCTGCATTCTCTGGAGGTAATGTAAATGTAAAGGAAGAAAAATTGCCTTTGTCTTTTTATACTGCATAACATTATACCGTGTGCTGATAACATTTATATAGGTCTTGTCACACAATGAGGAAAAGAATAAAAGCATAGTTGCCATTTTGTGCTCCCACACACAGAGATTAAGTGCAGAAGCCAAAGGTACTCTACTTCCAGTCACTTGTTTTGGGTTAAAGTTACAGGGTGTAAAGTGAAGCCTGTGCTATACCTTGAGCCCCTGGATCTTATTGCAGATGAGTCGGACTCTGCGTTTGATTACAGCGTCGCTGTCGTTGCTCCTAAAGGCAACAGAAAAGTTCAATTTACATTTTGTTTATAAATTCTAAACGCAAACTATTCAATGGCACAACTAAAAAATAAAAACATTCAAGAACCTGAATAAATGCTGCAAATTTCACTTTTGGCATGCATTTGCTTCATAGATAGACATGAGGGATTTTAACATGTACGATTTCTCATGATGTAATTTTATAAATGCTGCAGGTTTACCCCTGTCGTAGAACACTGTAGATTATCTGCTGGATCTGATCCTCCTCGCTGTTGAACTCTGACCCTGAGCTCTGACTTTGATCTATCAAAAGATCAGGAGTCACCTGAAAGCAGAAATCAGAGACTGCGAATGTTACATGAGATTCAGTAGCATGCACACACACTTAGAGGAACAATAAGTTCATTATAACAACTGGTGATGCATCATACAAATCCTCACACTACATTCATTTCTATTGTCAATTCAGGTTCGACATACTGCTTAATCTTTCATAAATCAATCTAATGCCAAAAACATCACCACCTTAAATCTTAATCTGTATTTGTATATAACCGAAAGACCATATTTAAACCCCCACCGCGCAGACATATTAATTCGTCCCAAAACAAGCTGCGCAAATCCTTCTTGAACTCATCATCCAACCTGTTACTCTCACCCTGCAATTTGAGTACTGGGTCTGTCAGCAGACACCCCTGCAGTAAGCCAAGTCACATTTACTGGAGAACACAGGGCCAGTCTGCTGGATCAGCTTTCTGTGACCTGCTACAGTTACGTTCCAGCTACTTGCGAACGAGAGTGAAATGCAATGGACCGTTTCTATTGCGTGCGAGAGATTTCAATAAGAATGCAGTTTACTTAAGCCAGGCATTGTGCTCGGAGTGGGACCAATCCAGATTTTAAAATCCTGATGCGAGTGACAAGTATTTAGAGCACAGATATGAGTACTTCAGAAAACAGATACAAGTATTTCTCATATACAGAATATGCAGAGCCCAGATACAAGGGGAACAAACAAACCTTCATTATCAATGTTTGGAGCTTAAAATTTTCACTAAATCATTTCAAGAAAAAGACTCAGGCACAGATGTATTTAAAATAAACTGGGATAAGGAAATTTGTACATGTCTAGGGTGCAGTCCTTAAAAATAATACGTAGGATGTGTGAACATGAGGCTTATTGCTTAACTCAGAATGGAGTAAGGGTAATAATTCTAAAAAAGCAAAACATTTTAGCAGCAGGTCTGTTGCTTAATGGTGATTTCCTGAATCTAATTTATCTGCTTTGGCTACGCGAATGTAAATAGTAACTATTCGTGGGAGAAGGCTCTCTTTCTCAAATGTTTCCTTTCCTGTTAAAAACATTCTGATAAACAGTTGTTCATGGTCAGCTCGGCTACCTGGCACTGAGTGAAACCTCTGAGCTATGGAGGCCAGAGAAGGGAGCTGGAATGCAGCTCTTTGTATTTGCACCTCCCACTTGAAATGTGTAAGTGAATGATTGCAGTTTTATTCCTTTGTGTTTAAGTTTGTAGTAGTTTGTTTGTTTAAGCTTGTCGAAATGCCAAACATGCACCTTATAAGCTTATAAGCACACTATCACGTTCAATATGCAACCCTACTCGTAATTTGGAATAAAGTTATTTTGCTAGCATTTTTAGCTAGTATGAGTGATCATCATATGAGTATTACTTATCAGACTTTGTATCAATAATTACAGAATTGTTCCACAGTTAAAAGAAAACCCATCTGAAAATCAATGCACCATACAGGATGTAGCAAATGAACAGAAATGATAACCTGATTTATAATCGCTTTAGATAGACACACCACTCACATGAGAATCTACTGTTGACCAATCATTATTTAAAGCAGAGGAAGGCACGGCTTTGATCTTGGCCACAGATTCAGAGGTTCGGCTCGGTCTGTTGTAACCTGAAACAGGTGAGGAAGACGGAGGAGAAGCGTATTCATTTGGAGGCACCAACTGAGCAGGAGAAAGGACAGAAGTTACAGCATTAGGCCCGTTTCTTGCGTTGACACCAGCAGTGCGCCCCCTGGAGGAGCCTCCGACACTGCCAGCTTGTCCAGCAGAACGGCTTCCTCCGCTTTTAATGCGCCTGTCTTGTGATGGTCTAACAGCATCAGAAGAAGATTCATAGTAGCTGTTTATTCCTCTCGGATTTTCCTGCTCTAAAGAGCCGTTCAGCCCTGCTTGGTGGGAGCCTCCCCACCGGTTCCTTTCAATCCCTGTGCCCATCCCGCCGTCCAAGTTGGCGTAGCTGCCAGAGCGCCCGTCTCCATTAGAGCGCCTGAACTCTGTGTTGTTGTAGTCACTCTCTCGGTCCAGCAGAGAGCCGTGAGACTGAGCCCGTCGCAACACGCTGCTGTCTGAGGTGGGAAGATATTGACCATCCTCTATTTCATCCTCCCGCCTCCTGTGGGGTCAGACAAACCATACAGTACGATAAGAACATTGCGTTTTTACTCAGCTTATACTTCAAATAATGTTGTAGAAATCAGTTCCTTATTTAACCAGTCACTAAAGCAGCTATAAATATTGAAGACTCTTCCAAAGAGTCTCCCAAGGCAAACAACATACTGATCACTAAAGCGGTGAAGTTGGAGACATCTTCAGTTATGTTTAAACACCTCCTCCTTTCATAAAGGTTTGCCAAAGCAACGCTTATTAGGTTTTTTTATTACTGTATATTTGAAAAATATTTTTAAACAAGGACTTTAACATGAAGCTTCAGTCAAAACAGTGCCATTAAAGAAAATTTATCAGTCAGATTTCAAAAGCATTGTGGTAGCATATCTGCTCATTTAATGTAATGTTACAGGTTAAAGAGAGATTAAGTTGAGATTTTCTGGCTTTAAGTAGTGATAGAATACATAACTAAGAGGGTGTAAATGGACAGGCAGGCTGTGGTATGAATGTGTGAGTGTGTTACCTGGGTAAGCTGTTGTAAGATGGGGTTCGGAGCTGTACTCCGTAAGAGTCTCCCTTCTTTCCATCCTTTAGCACTACATATGGCTGGCCCGCGATGCCCTGCACCCTGACAGCTACGCCATAGCGGGACGAGGATTTCCCCGAGCTGTCTCGACGTCCTCCTCCTCCACCTCCTGTATCATCCAGGTCATTTATGAAGCGGATCTGAACCCCATAATCCACTGGGGTTTTTCTACCCGAGGCCGGTGCAGACATGCTGGAACAGACGGGAAAGATGTAGATAGTTCAATCAAAACTGGTATATTTTTCAGAGGTGGAACCTGCAGGACTTTATAGGAAACCCACAGGGACACAAGACACACATGTGAAACTCGACACAGACAGCAACCTGAGCTGAGGATTGTAGTGTGGACTCGGAGCTGTGGCACTGAAACATTACCCATTACCCATGAGGCGATTAAAAGTTTAAAATTGAAACTTTAAAATCGTAAGAAATCAATAACAAAGATTCAACACTGCCATACTACATTTCTCTAGTGTCCTCACCCACAGCTTCAATTCAATTTATTTGTATAGTGCTTTTAACAATGGACACTGTCTCAAAGCAGCTTTAAAAAAGTATAGAAACATGGAATAAAAATTATAAAATTTAAAGTTACTATTTATCTCTAAAATCTATTTCTAATGAGCAAGCCTGAGGCAACGCTGGCAAGGAAAAACCTCCTGAGATGATATGAGGAAGAAACCTTGAGAGGAACCAGGCTCAAGGCAACCCATCCTCATTTGGGTGACAATGGACAGTAAATATAAATAATGTGCTTTCTTCAACATTTTAGTCACATGGGATTCATCAACCAAGAGCTCCTGATGAACCAACCAGGTCAGCATAATTTGAGTTCATTATAGACTTAACACAAATTCTTTCCTGCCAAAGTCATCAAATGTTCACTGATGAAGGCCTGAACGCAAAGCTAACTGACGCAACGGCAGTTCAAAGAAGAAGCAATAGTCTCAAGAATGAGCTTGCTGCCTCAATAGCTGACATTGTTGACCAATAATCGCATCACTAATGTATTATTTTTCTTTCATCACTGAATGCGTCATACAAAGCTTATGTAAAACTGATGAGGAAGCTGCCATTCTTTCCAGTCACTCTGCAAAAATCGAAACAAGGAAATGTAGTAATTATTGCTATTTAAAGGCTTTAATTAGTAGTATGTAAATGACTATAGGTGAGTCACTTTAATTCTTTAACTCATTTTCTTAATACTACTTCAGCTACAAATGCACTCAGTGTAAATAGCATAAAACAGCAGAAATCACACAATCACAGTAACCGACATTTTGCAAAAAGGCTTAAAGGTAGAAAAAAATGTTGCCCTTTTGTAAAAGTATAAAAATAACCCTAGTGTTTGAGTAACTGGACCTTTGAAGTGTTTTCAGTGGGTTATGGTGGTTTGGCACACTGACTCTCTGTGTTACTAGAGAACACACATGAAGGTTAGCCACAGAACAGTCAACATCGGGTCCGGCAAGCTGGATTCAGACGCGTTGTGCATACAGGCTGCAGGACGAATAAAATAAATGCACGCAGGTACAAGAGACAGAAATATAGTCTTGCAATAGAGGTGAAGGTAACCTGAGTACGGCTTAAAACACAACCTCAACGTTATATGTGAACTAAACATTAAAATGCCTCTAAATGAGTACTTGTACAGAGCCCGTATTTAGGCTTAGAGAGTGAGTTTATCACTGCAACAGACCATATAATAGTTGTTTGTGCAGCAGGTGTCTAATCCCACTTCTCAAATTTATACTTTAGGCTACAAGGGCAAGTGTTACTTAAAACTTCATCCTGAAACATACATTATATTAGTTGGGTTTATTCCTTCCTTTATTTAATATGATTAGATTTTAGGGGTTGCGTGCCACCCTTATGTCGTGGGGAACAGCTTATTTTCTCATTCGCCAATTTCCATCAACATTCAACGTCATGAGAACTCCAGTGTGGAAATAGCGCAGACAGCAAACGTTCTTCTCAGAAGCTGCTACCTATAAGAGGGGGTCTGAGTTCGTTGCACTGGAACTGTGAATGTGAACGCAGCTCGTACTGAAAAGTCTCAGGGTCTGCTCTTGTTCAGGAAGTAAAATAATAAAAGGTAAAAAACGTTTTTAGCAGATGACACACCTACAGTATGAGTGCCAGGGAAACGTTGTGGGACACAGTAGAGGTAAGGTGTTTTACTAGCGCCAAAATAATGCAGAAACAAAAAATATGTGGTGTTCTGTTCTCCATGCGCATTTGTGATGAACCATAGGAGTCTGAAACCAGAACACTGCTCGGGGGTAAGCAACAAGAACAATCACAGACCACAACAAACAAGCCCAGTGTGAAAACCAACTTTATACAGCAACTTCTTCATACTGCAGTCACTTCTTCCTGATCACTACAACCACCTCAAGATGGCTTTAGAGTATCAACATGAGATATCAGCATAAATGACTTCAATCAGCAGACATTTCCTTCACTAGAAATATATAATACTACATATATGGCACTACTTCCTTAAACGTCACAAACTCCTCATTGCTGTGACAGTGGAGAGATTAAAGTGCAAAGGGTGTGTCTGTCTCTGACATTATAATCCATCAGCACATTGTCTTTGTTCGAGACTTCAGGGCGGGTGTGTGTCTTTATTCGGACTGGATTTGGCAGGTTTGACATGCTGTGGCATCAGACTGCTTGGGATTGTGTTACAATAATCTGACTGGTCACATTCCAGCAGAAGAGAAGTGGCATTTCAGAAAGGAAATGATTTTACTGTCTGTGTCTAGGTTATGTCTAATATAAAAAGATTGTGCCTTCTGAATTTAGATTCATTAAATGTTTAACACAATCTTGGAAAAAAAAAGACAAAGAAGAAAAATTAAGCAAACAACTGCAAAGAAAAATGACTAAAAGCTAGCACTCTGGACTTATCAATGTTCACTGTGGTGATACAAAAGCAACCACCTGTTTAGTCTGGAGACACACCTCCCCTTGTTCCTCTTGCTTTTTTCCAAACACACACACACACACACACACACTCCGATGACTTCCTCTTTAGTATGCATACAGCAACAAATCACACATTGTGTCCTCTAATGTCCTGTATATCCATACAAACATCTCTCTTTCTAATACCCATCCATTACCAGTTTCACAGAGAGCCACGATGTGTGTGTGGTGTGTTGTGTGTGTGTGTGTGTGGTGTGTGGCTGACCTACTACGAGAGTGTGAAGCAATGGAGTTGGCAGCCAGTGCAATTAAAGGTCTCACCATCATGTGACTATTCAGCAGGAGAATTACAGCTTGGTAGTAGAGTCTAGTGAAAAGTCTCACTGTTTATTTCTGATCCCAAAAATGCCTAAAAACAACAACCTCATACTATATTTTTTCCTAACCGGTACAAAAAATATATATAAAACATTTTTTTTGTCTATTAGCCACTTTCTGAATTTGAAACACAGTGACTACAAGTGAAGTATTTAGTCACAGAGAAATGACTAATGGAGAAGCACATGACCACAACCTCTTCAACTTCAGCTCACAGGATTTGAACGAAAAAAAATCTTAAATGTATTAGCTAGTGTACTGGGTAGCGCCACTGTACTGGGTAAGTAAAAGCTCCAGTGTGCAGCCCAGTCCCATGTTTTGGTTGTCAATATATAACCATGTAATAATGTCTTAAAAGTGCATTAAGACAGAAAAAAGGAAAATAGGACTTGGTTGTCCTCTCCTTAGGTTTAACAGTGAGGTGACTATTACATCTAGCAGGCATTACATGATAACATTCATATCTAGGTCCCTGTGACCTTCATCTTAACTTCACATGCCTTGTGGAATAAGAACCAACCAGGTGATTGGGGGACAGTGAACACGTACAGGGACCAGAGTAATTTCACAGAAATTCCTGGTTGCGTTTTACATGATAACTGCCCATCATATATCATTTGTTTGACTGGGATGGTGGAGATTTACATGACGTAGTTGAACCTTATTTTGCTCTCTTTAGTCAGGTTCTACATACCTGTGTGTTCCTCATTCTGAAAGGGTTGCTTTTCATCAATGCACACTATAGCCTAGTGTAGGTGTAAATATGTTTTGAAAAGCGTTACAGATATCAAGAACGGGTGATGAACATATCAAAATTCCCCAGCACCTTGAGTAAGTTACACCCGTGTCATGTAGTAAAGGACTTTTTGTCATCAACTGTATTGTACCTCAGGTAGAGTGTACTACGTAAGAAAATATGAAAATATAACCCCAATATTATCATCCCTGCACCGGCTACCTGTTAAGTTTAGAATTGACTATAAACTAGCACTACTTACGTTCAAGGCTCTAAATGGTTTAGCTCCTATGTATCTAACCAGTCTTCTAACACGTTACAATCCACCACACTCTTTAAGATCACTAAACTCTGGACTTCTGGTAGTTCCCAGAATATCAAAGTCTACAAAAGGCAGTAGAGCGTTTTTGTATTTAGCTCCTAAGCTTTGGAATAGTCTTCGGGGCTCAGACACAGTCTCCCAGTTCAAACGTAGACTAAAGACATATCTCTTTAGCCTGGCATACATTTAATACAACCCATAACCTTGTACTCCAGTACATCTGATTAAATGCACATTATCATCAAGTGCTGCTAATATTATGAACGACAGCTACGCTGATTACTTTCCACTTGTTTCCCTTTTTCTACCCATCCCGAGGCATACAGAGATTGTGCCAGCTCCAGTGGCATCCAGAGATGGACCAGCTCCAGCCGGGTTCTGCTTTGTGAGGACTGGGGTATTCAAAGCAACACTGCCAACCTTATGTGGACGACAACAACCTCCTTATTAATTTACACAACATTCTACACATGCTGTATCGGCATCACACAATTGACTATACATAAATGTTGAATAAATGCTGAAAGGACATTGTTCATATCACACTTCCTGCTGTCACCCAAATGAGGATGGGTTCCCTTTTGAGTTTGGTTCCTCTCAAGGTTTCTTCCTTATACCATCTAAGGGAGTTTTTCCTTGCCACAGTCGCCTCAGGCTTGCTCACTTGGGATAACATGTAGGAGTGTTTGTCTGTTTGTTGTTTCTTATGTAAAGCTGCTTTGAGACAATGCTCTTTGTTAAAAGTGGTATACAAATAAAATTAAATTGAATACTACATCTTCCATTTTCTTCATATAATGTAATTATAAATGTACGTAGTTGTTAATTCATATATTACACTAGTTTATCTATTCACAAACATTATATTGCCAGAAGTATTGGGACACCCCTCCAAATCATTGAATTCTGGTGTTGTTTTTCAGGGGATGGGCTTGGCCCCTTAGCTCCAGTGAAAGGAACTCTTAATGCTTCAGCATACCAAGATATTTTAACCTTCATCACCTTTGGGATGAATTAGAGTGGAGACTGTGAGCCAGACCTTCTCGTCCAACATCAGTGCCTGACCTCACAAATGCGCTTATGGAGGAATGGTCAAAAATTCCCATAAACACACTCCTAAGCCTTCTCAGAAGAGTCGAAGCTGTTATAGCTGCAAAGGGCGGAAAAACTCCATATTACATTCATGGGCATGTAAAGGCAGATGTCCCAGTTTTGACCTGGCTCACAGTCTCTGCTCTAATTCATCCCAAAGGTGTTCAATCAGGCTGAGGTCAGTTCCTCCACACCAAACTCGCTCATCCATGTCTTTATGGACCTTGCTTTGTGCACTGGTGTGCAGTCATGTTGGAACAGGAAGGGGTCATCCCCAAACTGTTCCCACAAAGTTAGAAGCATGAAATTGTCCAAAATGTCTTGTTATGCTGAAGCATTAAGAGTTCATTTTACTGGAACTAAGGGGCCAAGCCCAACCCCTGAATTTGTTGATTTGTAGGGGTGTCCAAAAACTTTTGGCAATATATTGTATGTATGTATATTTTATATATATATAAAATATACATACATACACGAATGGCATCTTTTAATTGTTCAATAGATCGAGGGCGATGAGTGTATACTTTTGATTTCAAATATCCCCATAGAAAAAAATTGCACAGGTTCAAGTCAGGTGATCAGGCGGGCCAAACGATATGACCAGGGAACATCTCCCTCAAAATCCTTTGAAAATCTATTGAACAATTAAAAGATGCCATTCGTCAAGAAATTGCTGCCATTCCACATAAAATGACCCGTCAAGTTATGAACACCTTTCGTGAATGCCTTCGTCAGTGTGTGAACAATAACGGCACCCATTTTTCATTCTTTACTCTATTGCGCTTTTATTAAACCTACAAATGTGTCAGATCATTTTGCCGCACCCTACGTGTGTGTGTGTATATATATATACATACATACATATATTATATATACATATACATATACATATATATATATACACACACACACGCAGGGTGCGGCAAAATGATCTGACACATACACTGTATATTATCTCTGTTACTTTTGTCCATAATGCACACACATTGCACCGCATATATCATTAAAATAAAAAGTAAATACAACTTGCACATACTTTTCTATCTATCTACTCCAGTTAATAGCTTAGATGTTGCCTTGACCATTTTTATTTAAAGGTAGCTATGCAAAAAAACAAAAAACTGCCCACTGTGAAGAAGAAAATGTTGGTCCAGGCATGAGAAGCATTTATTTTGGACAGACAGACTTTTTAAATTGTCCACCCCTAAAAAACAATACAACAAGATCATCACTCTGCACTTGCACATATAACAGAGATTCGATTATTACATTCACTAAATTTATATCCAACATCAAAACACATCCGAAATCCCTGCCATGTTCCAACATGACTGAATCCCTCTTATAATCTGCGTAATACTGCAGTCAGATGGGTGAAACAATAGGCAACTGCTCATGTAGCCTCTGGCCATATGTGCACTTACTTTAAATTGAATTAAGTCTGTTTATTAGGGGAAATGAAATGAATGAAAAAGCTTTGGTGCTGTAATACTTTATTAAACGAGAACAACTACTGAGCTAAACAGGCAGAAAGAGGAGAGTCTTGGGCAAAACTCGTATACTCTCTAGTGCAGCGTATAAAGTGGCCATGGCCTATTTGTATGTTTGTTTGAACACGCTGAACTTTAAACACAATTTTACCACACAAAGTATCATAAACAACTGATAGACATTGTGGAACTGCCATCAACACTAATCACAGCAGATTCCTGAAGTGGCACGTTTGTTCTGTGACCTAATTCCACAAAAGTGAAGACTTTCTGTCTGTAACGTGGCCACAGTGTCCTCTAGGACCTTGGCTGTTGGCAAATCTGATAAGAAGTGTTTTCAGTATTTTCTAAATACTGCTGTGTTGCTAGAATGGATTACTTCATGGGGAAGTTGTAAATCTGAGAAATACCATTGCATTCCAGTTGATAGCAGATGCCAGTGAACTTTGCTACTGAACCAGGTTACTCTAACACGTTTCTGGAGGCACTCGAATGTACGTCTAACAGCAAGAATGGTTTTTAATCAATAATCTTCATTAAGGTTAGAAAATATTTATGTAGTGTTGTAGGGAAGCATCCAAAACTTAAGAAAAGTAAGGATACCATCAATACCATATGATACCAGATGAGACTATGGGATTATAAGCCTAGTGTACTTCACCACAACACACATGACTCTAATGAGAATAATGAATAGTGAGGTCAAAAGTCTGAGTCTGATAGCTTTTTTTAAATGAAAAACTGGACAAAAGCATATCTGAAAAATTATGAAACAAAAAAAAAGGAAAGGTGCAGAATTTCTAGGTCAGAAGAAGACGACAAAGAAGACGACGACAAAGACGACGAAGGCCACGTTAACTACTCTGTACAAAGTCAGACTTTCCATGAGTCTTATCTCTTCCAGTGAAGCATGCGTTCAGATGACATGCAAATATCATGAATCATCACAAACCTTTGGAGTCTGATTCAGCCTGGGTGCATTAAAAAGGAGGTACAGTATATGAAATACTAAGAAACTCAAATCTATGGTGATTTTGAAAAATTGCTTTTACTTAATTTTGCATTAATTTCTGTGATTGCAAAAATTGCCCAATCCAGGAGGGGCTGCTTAAAAATGAGAGAAATGTTAGTTTAGTTTTTTTGTATTGAAGGTATTTGTGAAATGTGGAGCAGTGAAGCGATCATCTGAGAGCACTTCAGTTCTGTGAGACTCTGAGAGCTGAGACTTCTTTAGCCAGTGTCCACACATTGCTTGCGAGTCACGGTGGCATTCTGTGCTTGGTTCTGACCGTACATGTACTGTCCTTGCAATATCATTAGAGCTCTAAATGAAAGTCTACACTTCAATCACCTCCTTATTGGTTTATTTCAAATCCAATATAGTGTTGTACTAAAAAGGTAGATATTTTTGTATATATCTTTTTTTTTTATACTTTTATATGACCATCAATTTCTCAGAGTCCATGCCAAACCAGAAAGTGGTCAAAAGACCATCCTTAAAATCTGTTCACATCCTCCTGGTGTGTCAGTGCCGGGGCAAACAGTGACAGTATTCAGCACTCACAGTGAATAGATGATCCCAGTGGGGAGGAGTGTGGGGTAATAGGGGTGGGCAAGAGCACCATCTCATATCTTTATTGGAGTGAAGTAGGGCAGAAAACCTGGTGGATAGCTCAAGAACACTGACTGCTCTGTCTGCTTTGCTATTGAGCCCAGTCTCTTCACAGGCATTTGTCTAGTCTCTAATTCTCTAGCATGAATTTAGTCAGGTCTCTTATCTACATAACAGAGGTAAACCTTTCCCACATTGGGATAGAAAGCTTCCTTCGTATTATATTATATGTAACATCATATCAAGTTCTTTCAGCTTTGGTGCAGTTTATTGTGACAACCTTTTTTTCCTATCTGCATACTGTCATTAATATATATATATATATATATATATATATATATATATATATATATATATATATATATATATATATATATATATATATATATATATATTAATGACATGATATTAATGATTAAACATAAGCATTAACAGAGGCCTCTGTGCTAGTTTGCTCCCATAAGAAGCTAGACTGTGGTGTACACGAGTGACCTAAAATGCAAATGTATAAGGACCATTTCATGCAAACATCAAGCTTAGTATGAAAATTAAAGTGAATACGAAGGCTGCAGATTAATCCCATTTTAATCATTATCACTTCTGTGATAAACTTACACACACTAGCACACTGAGTGCACACAGCTCTCTCACACTGCAGGCTTGACTGCACCTGACATCATTAGAGTAGGTTCACAGCATAGACATACACACACACAGACTGACACACACAATGACACATACACAACACAGACGGACACACACACAGAACATAGACCGACATAGACCAACACACTCACACCGATATACACAACACACACACACACAGAAAAACACACACACTTTCACATAACCAACTTTTCATTTCAAACCAGTGCTTTGTTTCAGACGAAACCTCTAGTGTAAAAGCTTGCTTATTTAAAGGATGCGTTATCATCACAGGTGTTTGGGACGATGATACACTGACTGATTTTGAACTTTGTGAAAGGTCCAGATCTCAGGAGTGTGAGAGAGCCTCTTATAGTACGGCTAAACTTCTCTCAGATTCTTGACCCACTTCTAATCAAGACTGTCGAACTCTGGTCCTGAAGTGCTGCTGGATTTTTGTGTTTCTTCTGCTAACACACTGAATTCAGCTCGTGACATTGTTAGAAATTAGCTTAACAGTCAAATCATGTTAAATGCATTCTGCAGCGCTTCATTTATGCATTTGAAACAAGAATTATTTTACACTAACTATTGAAGAAGCAGTCAGTGCTCAATAAAGAGAGAAAAAAAAATACAAACTAGACTAAGCTACATCTATGGAAAACCAGTGGACTGCTCCAAAAATGTGTCGACGTGGGAAATGTGTTTTAATTCACATTCCTACATATTTTTTATACCATGCACTCCCTCAATTTTTTTATCTAGTAGTCTTGTCTTAAGCCTGTAACACGATGCAGATGGCCAAGGCATCATTAGAAGCATCTCTCTAACTGTGGTGAAACTCTGAGCAGATTTATTTCCAGCACAAGACAAACAACTAGCTGGCAGACATTTTACATTTACGTCCTGGCCATGTTGTTGACAGATGCTTTTATCCAAAGTGACGTTCAGCTTAGTCAGACAACAATAAGAGACGGTTAGGGAACTGAAAGTGTAGAAAAAAAACAACTACGATGTCACATGGAGATTGTAAATGCAATTAATCACGAGGAACATCGATTTATCCGAAATAATCTCAAGCACCTTTCTAATTCCTGCACGCAGAGTGTGGTTCACAGAAGACAAGCCTTTTTCAAACATTGTCTGTTCTTCTAAAATGCACAAGTTTAGATTTTGGGTACAGTTTTGGCAGTTACAGGATTAGCAGGTGCGTGTTTATTGCTTAATCGCACGTCCCTTAGGCGAGGGCTTAACTCCCTCGGCATTCTGTGTTTCTTTCCAAACTCTCTCTCAGTCACCTGAGCTTGTGTCCTCCTTTCAGCCTTGAACAAACCAGCATTTCTTCTCTCTCTCTCACTCTCTCTCTCACTCAAAACAATGAAGGCTTTAGAGTTGCAGAACCTATAGTCTCACATCAACAATGATGACCATTCTTTTTGTAACCTTCATTCTTGTGTCGCACACACACAACACAGACCCACACACACAACCAGATCTACCGGGAAAAGTTACCGTCTCCAAATTCTCTGAAAACAATTCGCTCTCGGTTGAGGAAAGGTGCGCCTTCCTGAAAAGATTACTTGACGGATCCTGAATCTCTAAAAGTCTGTGTGCTTATCAGGGTCATTGTGCATTTACAGGTCAATAACCAAGATGGCACGGAGCAGCGAGGTTGCAACACTAAACATTTCGCCAGCGAGTCAGCCACTTTCCCTAAAAAAAAAATCAGAGCGGGAGTTAATGAGTATGTATTCCACAGTGAATAAAAGTCACTAGTCCACTACGATCTACAGCACACTGCGATCTACAGCTAGAAGAAAGCTTGTACTGTGGATTATAGCTCAAGTTTTCAGACCTGGAGTGCAGCCATAGCGCAAATTCCCAAATGCTTGTAAAATGAGTCACTGGTTTCACGCTTCAAACGAAACCACTATAGAAAATCAATGTCCATGGAGACTCACATGGCGCTCTCAGTCATTTTCAGTGACGTATAAAAGTGTTCAACATGTTTACAGTTAAAATTTGCATACGTTTACAAACTGTGAAACCTTTAGCACAGACATCAAGTACATTCTTTCATTGTTGTAAGCAACAAAGCAGTAAAAAAAACATCAATAGATAAAAATGATACTGAATATAATAGGGTTTTATTCCATTTACCCCCAAAAGTCTCCTACTGTTTTTTAAGAATTTCTCTGGTGTTTTTTTTCCCTCGCCCTTCAGGGTTGGTTTGTTTTTTTGGGTTAATGGCAGTAAACAGTTTGATATCTTTTTCTCATCTTAACACTTTGCTGTCTTTATTCTCTCAATGGCTCTTAAATGCTCATTACAGAATCTGAACATTTGTCATGCCATAAACAGGATTAAACAAGTCTTGACGGTTTCAAGTCATTTGACACTAATGAGATGGATTAAAATAAATAAACGTCAACAAGGACACTTCTACCTCATAAAGACTTTCCTCCTTTTTTCTTCAACTCAGATTTTACAGTGTTTACTCTATTCACCAAAAGAAACTTGGGGGGGGGTTACAAACTTTTACACTCACTCGGTTAAAATGACAACAGCTAAAAGGCAACGTTTACATACAACGTATACTTAAAACTACAAGAAGAAGTTTGTAATGTTTAAATGTTAGAAACTTCATGGCGTGGACCTCTGCCCAAATCCTGTATGACTTCGTATCTAGGCACCCTACACACAAAATAACGACTTCTCTATAGTACGCAGTGCACTATATATTCCATACAAGGTCATTTGGGACTCAGCCAGTCTACAGAAACCTGTTAGCCACGTCAGACTTCCCGCGAGAGAGGACCGCAGTGTGCAGGCGCGAGGCGAGGCGCGAGGCGCAGGTGGACCTGGAGCGGCGTGACTGATTTGTGCACCTGCGACTAGCTAACTACATGAACTCTCCAGACAGACGGCTGTTTAAGAGGAAAAAATACTCGTAAATTACCATCACTCCACCAGCGAGACAGTAATCCTCTTGCTTGACGTTAATCCTAATTTCCCCACAAATGCCACTAAACTACTTAGCGGCGATTTACAATTCAAAAACCGCTGAAAGCTGTGCGAAATGAAGTAACTTTGTAGACTGGTGCTTTGTGCGTCACCCAGGCAGCGAGATGGCTAAGTTCTCGAGACGTGTTAGATATTGTGAAGTAACTAGCTGGCCATTTATTTGTCGCAAAATAAACTCCCATCAAGTTAGCTAAAGTTGGTACTTTATTCTAAAGTAGCCCCACAGCTAACAAGCTAACAGGTTAGCGAGTAAATATTTTACGCAAACCATTGCCAAACGCTTTAACCTACCTACAGTCGGTTTGAAGCCTGAAGTTGTTAGATGCTGCGTTTCCTATAAAATCCTGTAGTTCTTCATGAAATGTGTTTCAGTGACCGCTTCCATGACACACACCAACAACCCTGAGTGAGTAAATACTCTGGACAAATACAACCTGTTACCTTGTACCGTCCGACAGACGCGGTTAACCACGCCCACAGACGCCAGAGAGTTCATATGATTGGTTTGAACACGCATGGTGGGTGGGGCCACTAGAGAGCGCGTTTTCAATTAGTAATAACATGTAGTGATGGGAAGTTCGGATCATTTTAGTGACTTGAATCTTTGAATCTTTTTTCGAGTCATTCGTTCATTTCAACAGAATACACCGATTAGGCATAACATTATGACCACCTGCCAAATATTGTATTGGTCCTTCTTTTGCTGCCAAAATAGCCCTGACCTGTCACAGCATGGACTCCCTGCAGGTGTACTGTGGTATCTGGCACCAAGATGTTAGCAGCAAATCCTTTAAATCCTGTATGTGTATAATTACAATGTTAAATGTTAATAGCCAATTACCTCGACACATCTACTTACGCAAACGTTTATCACATTTAGAATAAGACAAAACTTTAAAACAACTAAGGCCAAATTGTAGGAAACAGAAAGCGCAAATCAAATCAAAAACTGAAACTATTATACTATTCCAAGTAAACAAATCCACTAATATGTGTAAAATGGTGTTCGATCCTTTACAATTAGAATGTCAGACTATGATCCTGACAGGTTGGGTCTTGAAGGCTATCTGTATTTTGTTATTTTGACATTTTCATTTCACACTGTAGTGAATGACTCAAAGTTTCTGATACTCTTTAAAAAAGATTTTTAAAAATGAAATTAATTTCATGTATTTGAGTTGAGTTGAAAATCAACATTTTATATATATATACATACATATCTTGTTGTATAGAAATGATCTGACTGAGGCTTTAATAGATGCAAATAAAATACTTTATTAGAGTTAGGATAGGAGGATGATAAGAGGAGGGTTAATAATGGTTGAAATGATATTAGATGAAAGACAAACACAGATAATTCATTTACACTAAACCTGGAAATGTAACGAGAAAGCAATTATTTCTAGTGAGAATGATAAAATGCTACACAGGCTACTACAACTGACTGTGCAATTCTGGTCCTAAAGTCCTGGGATCGTTGTTCAGACCTGTTAAGGAGAAAAAGAAGAGAGATATTTTAAAATGTGACAACTGAAATATAACAAAATTAATTTATCTGAAAGTCTTTCAGATTTAAACAGCCGTCATGTTACACAGGCATTCATAAGCTTACATAGGACTCGGAGAGCTCTGCTTTGGTGGAGTCCCGATGAGAAGGAGTCCTCAGGAACCGAATCGGAGCCACAGAGACCAGCTGTACGCGAACTGCATCCTGTTAAAACATAAAAAACAAAAGAATCTCTGTAGTTCACTTATGATGTTCTGGATGGCTTTGTGGAACTTTGTGGGAACAGTTTGGGGATGACCCCTTTCTGTTCCAACATGACTGTACACCAGTGCACAAAGCAAGGACCGAACCTGATTAGACCGAACCTGATCAGATTAACCTGAAGAAACCCGAAAACATTTGGTGAATTCCTCCAGAAAACATTTAAAACGTCACCATATAGCGCAAATCAAATCAAAAACTGAAACTATTATACTATTCCAAGTAAACAAATCCACTAATATGTGTAAAATGGTGTTCGATCCTTTACAATTAGAATGTCTAATTGATAAGCAATAGATAGCAAGTTTGATAAGCAAGTTTGGTGTGGAGGAACTTGACTGGCCTGCACAGAGTCCTGACCTCAACCTGATAGAACATCTTTGGGATGACTTAGAGTGGAGACAAAAAAAAAAGCAGAGCCAGGCAAAAACTGGGACATCTGCCTTTACATGCACATGAATGTAATATGGAATTGGCCATATATATAACAGCTTCAACTCTTCTGGGAGGCTTTCCACAAGGTTTAGGAGTGTGTTTATGGGAATGTTTGACCATTCCTCTAGAAGCACATTTGTGAGGTCAGGCACTGATGTTGGACGAGAAAGCATGGCTTGCAGTCTCTGCTCTAATTCATCTCAAGGGTGTTCTATCAGGTTGAGGTCAGTCAAGTTAGAAACCATTACTTCATTCCCAATGCAGTGCTATACAGACAGTTATTAAGATTCAGACATTAACTACATCATTTGATTCACTTGACTGACACCTGACTATAATAGTCTCTCAAGAATTTTAAATATAATATGTTAAAATATGTTCATTTTAAAGAATAAAATTAAACTCAAAATACAAAAATGTAAAATGTGTCCTGCTATAACAAAATAGTTTGACAGTGTTTCACAATGAAAATCATCAACCAAAGTGAAGTAAATATAGTGAACATTTGTCTGTGTCTTGTCAACAAGCTAAAGTATTGTGTGAGGTGTACTACAAAGGATTTATGTTAAAAAAAATAAACTAACTTAAAAAAAGAAAGAAAACAAAATCAAACATCATACAAACCTAAAATAAGAATTTTGTCCACGTTATAGTATATCAACCAGTAGAGGGAGGCATTGTCAATGATAGTGTACTGTCTCGGTTATATTGGACTCATTCATCTCTTCTTCGCTTGTAAAATTAGGGATAATTTACCACTTAAGATTGAAAAGTATAAACTCTAGATATTTAGTTTTATTCTGCTGTTTTTCAAAGACATATCTCATAAACTGAATCCGTCATATTCAGTTTATGAGGACCCTTGTGCTTGAGGAATTGAATGCCAAATGACTACTTTTAAACATGAGCCTCTGATAATAAATAAATAAATAAATAAATGATTTAGGATTTAAATTAATAACCTTTGTAAATAGCCTTTAAAATAATCCGTTTTCCAAACTTAAATGTCATATTGCTTTTAATGAGTTATGCATTGCCATAATATTATATATCATTCTATAAGTCACTATGTGTTGACAGTTGAGTGACATACAGTATATGGCTAAAAGTATGTGGACATCTCACCGTCACACTTAAATGTGGGTTTTCCCCAATCTGTTACCACACAAACAGAAGCCCTCAGGTGGCTTTGTACACTGTTGAATTACTATTTCTCTTCACTAGAAGGGAAAGGTGCATGTTCCAGGGTGCCCCTGTGCTCAAAGCGAGGTACATAAAGACAATGTATGCAGAGGTTAGGGTGAAATAATTTGAGTGACCTGCACAGAGCCCTGAGCTCAAACCCACTGAACAAAATTTGGATGAACTGGAATGCTGACCTCCTGCCAGGCCTTCACTCAACATCAGTGCCTGACATCACTAATGTCCCTGTACCTGAATGGACACAAATCCTCACAGCCACATTCCAAAGTATAGTGGAAAGCCTTCCCAGAACAGTGGAGTTTATTATAAGAGACTAAATCCATAATGGGATGTCCAACATATAGTACATAAATAGGTGTAGTTAGTCACACACATACTTTAAAATATAGTGTTTACACCGATCAGGCATAACATTCTGAGCACTGACAGATGAAGTGAGTAACACTGATGATCTCCTCATCATGGCACCTGTTAGTGGGTGGGATATATCAGGCAGCAAGTGAACATTTTGTCCTCAAAGTTGATGTTAGAAACAGGAAAAATGGGCAAGCATAAGGATTTGTGCAAGTTTGACAAGGGACAAATTGTGATGGCTAGATGACTGGATCAGAACATCTCCAAAACTGCAGCTCTTGTGGGGTGTTCCCGGTCTGCAGTGGTCAGTATCTATCAAAAGTGGTCCAAGGAAGGAACAGTGGTGAACCGGTGACAGGGTCATGGGCGGCCAAAGCTCATTGATGCATGTGGGAAAGATACTGTTTCTCAAATCACTGAAGAAGTTAATGCTGGCTCTGACAGAAAGGTGTCAGAACACACAGTGCATGACGGGTCAGGGTTGTTTTGGCAGCAAAAGGGGGACAACACCGATATTAGGCAGGTGGTCATAATGTTATGCCTGATTGGTGTATATGGAAAGTCCTTTCATAAAGATGTAGGACAAAAAAGGACAATTGACTAAGACAGAAAAAAATAGGATTAGCTACTATTACGTAGTACATAGTATAGTGTAAATGTACATAGTACATTAATCAGTTACATTAAAACAAAACTGGAGCTATCAATCAACTGTCTTCCAAAACCAATGGTAAACACATCTATGAAGTGTATAAAATGAAGCTGGTGGTGATGGTGTTATAGTTCAATGACATGAACTTCTCCGGAAAGGTGGATGTTTAGAAAAGAGCAGCTCTGACCTAACATCTGTGATGAGAGAAGTTATGCTACAGAACTTAATTCTTTGGCACAGCAGTATAGTAGGACCTTCCTTCTTCCTGTGCACACTCGCTTAGTGCACCATGTCAGGCTGGTGAGCCAACAAACCTGAATCAGTCTTTGTAAGAAGCATCGCCATTTATACTGTGCCATGACGTAATTAGGCTACACAAACTGATGCAAAGGTCATGTTAAGATGAGGTGAGGCAGATGACAGATCTCATGATAATGGACTGCTTGGTGATACTGAAGAGAGCAATGCTTTATAACAAAGATTCCAAAAAGAGTTGGCAAAAAAAAAAAAATGGGATGACTCCTTTTCAGAGCTGTGCCACCCAACCCCAGAGAATAGAGTGTGAGTGAACTGAAGGCGTATACTCTGATTAGCAAAGATATCACCTCCAGTCTTCCAGTTTCCTTATAGGAAGCCTTTTTTTTCAAATATACATTACTGCATTTACATTTTTACATTTCTGGCATTTGGCAGACACCTTTATCCAGACTTAGATTTTATCTCATTTTAAACAATTGAGCAATTGGGTTAAGAGCCTTGTTCAAGGGCCTAGCAGTGGTAGCTTGGTGTACCTCACAACCTTCCGATCAGTAGTGCAGCGCTTTAACTACTAATCTACCACATTTCCAGCAAAATTCCTTCAACACCTATGCCAGATTGTTGGGGTCAGTACATAGGGTCAGCCATAATACAGTGCCCCTGTTGCACAGAAGGTTAAGGGGTTAATTGGGTCTTGCATTGTTTATTTTTCAGGGGGATATTCAGCACATGTGGGTTTGTCATTTTGTGCTCAAGCAATGTCATCCATTATTTCCCAAAGTATGGGAGCTACAGTATAGTTTGGGGTTTCATAATCCCTTCGTCTTTGTGTTCTTTGATCAGGGTCTGTATGTACACATGAAAAAAAAAGGACAGAGCTTGTGGGAATTCATTATTTTCTTTGACATGTGTGACTGACTCTAGAGTTGTGTGACCACTAAGGATCAAGAAAGGGTGACGTGCACTTTCAGTGTCTACTCATCTAACACTTCACGTCATCCGTTCTTCACATCACAGTTTCATTCTGCTAAGCTTACCAGAAAAGTATATACAATAGTATGTTTGTTTTGGAGGGACAACAATGTCCCAATGCCCCAACCACGACAGGGAATGGTAACATTGGTGTATCCATCTTTCGAGGTCTTAAAAGGTAAGTGGAGATGTGACAGAGATAAAACCTCTTACGCCTCTGCTGTAGCAATTCACAATAACAGAACTCTAACAGATGTGAAACAGCTTGGCAGAAACTTTACACTTTTCTCTGACTTTACATGTCAGATCAATAAACATTAGGAAAGGCTGCTGTTGCACTCTCAAGCCAGTGTCTCCACTCTTCTAGTGTCGTTTTGATATACAGCAGTTCACAGTTCCCCACATCATAGTTTCATTCTGCTGAATTGAGCTTCTTAGAATAGAAGAAACTCACATTTCCTAAGCCTGATGTATATATGTGGCATCACTACGTATTCATAGTTACCAGGAATGATAATGAAATCTGTCCTCCAGTCAACCTCTCTCAGATCCTGATAAAATAACCCCTTCATAATTAGGGTTTCGTAAAAAATACTTGATACATTTACTTGTTTGATAGCTGATGAATACCATTACTTAACTTTGACAGCTTTGCAGTGTTCATAATTTGTGTAAGATCTTGTCTACTGTCCTTTTTTTCACAAAGAAAAATGTCCCTGGAGAGGTGGAAGGCTTAATATAACCTTCTATACATTCTTCCAATGCTCATGGACTGACAGGGAACAGATGTGCCTCACCTATAGTGAAATGATTGTTAGAGATCTCACTTTATACTACTGAAATATCCATTTTCTTCACAGTACAGTACAGTACAGAGACAGTGGCCTTTTTTCTTTTTGTTGTTTTTTTCCATCTCAAAAATTGGTTCTCCACTTCCATGCCTCTCCCTCTATTCTTCAGTCATTTTTTGTAACTGTGGGTGGAGCCAGTTCTAGGGCACTTGGCTTGAAGGAGACTGCTGGTTTGAATGGTGAATTGAATTAATTGGTTAAAGGAGAGTTGGTTGTCTTCTGTGAACCCCAGACACAAAGTAACTCTCAAGATGGCTTCATTCCATCTGCTTTCTGCAGCAAGAGTGTGAAAACTGAAAAAGTGCCTCACTTGTCTCTATCACTGTCACTGAGGAAAAGTTTTATGTTGTTTAATGCTCTTCTGGTAAGCAGCGATAGCATCTGTGATGTCTTGACATGGAGAGTAGGCGATCTTAAGCAAAGGATGGTGTATTGAAATAAAAAGATTTTTGAATTTCCATGAAATTGGAAATTCCTCCATAGCTGAAGTGATCTGATGAAGTTCTCAAAGTTCTCAATGAGCTCTCAATAACTGTCATTTGTTTGTACACTACATCTATATGCAGCTCTTGCACCTGTAGATGAGGATCCATTTGCAAGAGGTTTACATCAAACAAAGATGAATCACAATCCAAAATGTTTCTACAAGGTTGAAGTGTCTACAAGGTTGAAATGTTTCTCCATGGTCTGAATAAACAAGGCAGGGTAAACTAAGCTAAAGGCAGTAAAACTTAACATGGAACTGGATGCAAACACTGTGATGAAAGCTTTCAGTGATTAATTGTGAGTGCATCATCTGCTGGCTTGGATGGGAAATGTCCTGAGTCTTTCCTAAATTTTGAATTTACCTCAGTAACAGGGATCAATTGTTTTTTGTACCTTTTTTGTGACGATAGTGCTACGGGTCTTTATTTTTTTCCTCAGGAGGATTATAGGATTATACATATATACATATTTCTGCTAAACAGTGAAGCACTAACAACAGAAATGCTTAACCTCCCTTTCAAGATAGATCAGTTTAACTATCTTGGTATCACAGTTACAAGAAAACATAAGTACCTCTTTAAAGAAAACTTTGTTGGGTTGCTAAACCAAACAAAAAGGGACTTGGGACAATGGTCACCACTGTCCATGTCCCTTTTTGTTTGGTTTAGCAACCCAACAAAGGGTTTTATTATAGTTTAAGGTTGTACATTGGGCTCATTTCTCCAAAGTTAAGCTTTCTCGTTTCTACCCAGGTGTCGATCGCTGCTGTGATAAATGTAGGCGTCTCTCAATCATATGTATTGGACATGCCCTAATTTGGAAAAATTCTGGAGGGATGTCTTTCAATCCCTGTCTTGCGTACTGAGTTGTGATCTTGAACCAGACCCCCTGGTTGCTCGTTTTGGCTTTACTGGAGAGTATGATAGGTGTCTAACCCCAGCTAAACATTGATTGTTGTCTTTTGCATCCCTCCTGGCCAGGCGTTCTCTTTTATTTAAGTGGAAGGATACCACCTCTCCCACTCACACCGAGTGGCTTAGAGATATTATGTCCTGTTTGTCCCTGGAGGAGATCCATTATTCAGTCCGTAATTCAGGTTTGAAATTTCCTCAGGTGTGGAGGCCCTTCATTCACTTTTTTCAAATAAATAGCTTTTATTTTTTTTAATTATTTTTTTTATTTTCCTTTCTCCTCTTCCTCTCTTTCTTTGCTCCAGTTGTTTTTTTTCTCTTTTTCAATGTATTTATTTATTTTTTTATCTTTTCTTTCTTCAGTTATGCTTGGTGTTTAGCCTCTTTTTGACATGTAAGGCTGGCTTGGAGTTGGGGTTGGGTGGGGGTCATAGAGGTGTGTGATAGGGGTTTATAAATAAGAAAATGCCTTGAAAAGCACACCACACATTTACAGTGTATGTCATGTCTCTGTTTAAAAATCAATAAAAATATTGTTATTTTTATTATTGTATTATTCACAGACACAGTCAGGTTTTTTGAAAGGCCACTCAATTCACAGTAATATACGAGTTGTGCTTGACTTACTGGATTATAATTATTTCTGAAGATGATTATATAACTGAAGATGGTTTCATTTTATTTCTAGACTTTTTTAAAGCTTCTGACATGATTGAACATAAATTTATGTTTTGTACTTTGGAGAAAACTTTATTAATCTAGTTAAGTTAATTTATAAACACACAAATAGCACAGTTATATTACCACATGGTATGTCTCCAAGATTGACAAAGGAATCAAACAAGGTTGTCCCATCTCTCCCCTGTTCTTTATTGCTGCAGCAGAAATGCTCTCCATTCTCGTAAAAATTTCTGATTGACAGTATTTGGCAAACAGTTGGTCATCAGCCAATTGGCAGATGACAACCATATTCATGAAAAACATTAATCAGGTTCCAAAAATTCTCCAAACCATAAAGTTTTCCTCCAAGGCATCTGGCTTAAAGTTAAATCTTACAAAATGTGAATTACTACTGATTCATAACTTTCCTCTGTCAACCGTTTACAATATTCCTCTTAAAGACACTATTAAATACCTAGGCATATACATTACAAAGGATAATAATTCACTTAATAATCTCAACATTTGGAATACTTTAGATAAGTGTAAATCCTATTTAAACTCGCGGTCTTGAAGAGACCTTTCTATTATTGGCAGAGTTTTTCTACAAAAATGGAGTGCATTTCTAGACTCATTTACCCAGCCTACTCAATCTCTTTTCCTAAAAATGCAATGAAAGCTATAAACCAAGCTAACTTTAATTTTATCTGGAAAGGAAAAACACACTACAATAGAAAAGGAATGTTGGTCAAAGAATATGAAAAAGGAGGACTAAAAGCCCTTGACACTGAATGTACTAATGGTATGATTAAAACAAATTTGCTAAAATCCTTTTTGAAAAATGAAAATAGTTTTTGGTTTCATATTCCTAGCCAAGTATTTATGAAATTAGGAGGTATCCATTTTTCCTCAGACGTGATTATGTCCTTAAAAAACTCCCTGTTAAGTTATTACTGTTTCATCAGCAAGTCTTCTTTATTGGAAAATGATCTATAAGCATAATTTCAGTCCCCATAATGTCCCTCTACGGAACTGTAGATATATTGTGTTTAGGAACAAATCTTTATTCTACAAAAACTGGTGGGAGAAAGGAATATGGTCTGTCATGCAATTATTAGATAATACTGGAATAATGTCTTTTGAAACTTTTAGTTCAAAATTTAATTTATTTGACAGAAAACAATATGATAACCTCATCAAAGCTATCCCACAGTCTATAATTCAGATGTCTTGTGGTTTATCTCAAAATAATGTAACACCTTGTCTTCCTCTGCTTTTGGTGAATGGAGTTTCTATTACTCAGTGGTGGGCCGTGCATTTCACACCTAGGCCTTCACTGGTGTCCTTCCTGAATTAATCCACCTCTGTAGCATCATGACGCCACGGCAATAGATACTAATCAACCGTTAAATAGCAAAGTAAAAAAGAAGTTAGGCTACAGTATTTCACCCCTCACAAGGAATAGTAAATTTTACAGTTACTTTTCTCAAAAAAGACATTCTTGATGCCGTATGCAGCAAACTGCAATCTTAGCATCCAAAATGAGGACGCAGCATCCGAAATGAGGCGCAGCGAATATAGAAACACTGTATAACAGTACATTGTGTCACAGGCTCTTGTAGCGAACATGAATAAAATTACTTTACATATAGCAAAAAACAAATTAACACAATTCAGTCTCCACAGTCCACCCCGGGGATCTGGAATGAAGGCAAACTGTTTGTTTTGTGCAAAAGAAAACCCAAAAGCATAAATGGTTCTTGAAAAAGGTTACCAACTATTTTTAAGAATTGAAAGGATTTTCTTGAAAAGTCCACCTTGAAAACGCATTTGTAAGGATGTCCGCGACCAAATCGATTTCTTCTCCTCTGTCAGCCGTTTTGAGTTAAAATATATATATTTTATTTTGTTTGTGCGGTTTGCTGCCCCTGACTACTCCGATCATCCAATCAAAGGACAGGAAATTGCTAACGTAATCGCATTTCTGCTAGATGGCCCCAGTGATGCCAACTCGAAATCTGATTGGTTAATGGAACAGTTTCATTGCCACTTCTTTTAAGCTACAGGCGCCTGCACTGTTGATTCTGAAGGCCTTAAGGCCTGGCAACACATGATGTCAGTCACTTGCTGAAATATGATCATCATAAATATACACTACTGGAAGCAGCAAAACCAAGAGAAAAGCTATGAAATGTACAGAATAGACTATTGGGAATAATTTAATAAACATTCATGGAAAAATATATTAAATACACTAACATGCAAGTCAGTGATTCAGATCACTGCTGTTTAGGCCAGCAGAGAAGGCCTTGCTGGCCCTGACGGTCCGCCACTGCTATTACTAACATATATTTGTCCAATACTATAATCTGGAATGTTTTTATTAATGAACTATATCCCTGTTCTTCAAATAAAAATTTAATATTCCAATATTTCTCTAAGGATAAAGTTAAAATTTTAAGAATAAAATATTTAAAATTTCCAGTTGCACGAAAAGCAAAGGAAGTCCATTTAAAAATTCTTAATGGAGTATATCCTTCTAGAGAATTTTTGAGATGTCGATTTGTTCTTGACATTAGCAACTGTTCCTTTTGTGATGATCAAGGTGAAACTATAGAACATCTGTTTTATGATTGTAAATTTGCCTGTGCTTTCTGGGAAGACAAGCATTACTGGTTATTTCCTAAGTTTGAAGATTAACATGTTTTAACAAAAGAAAATGTATTATTAGGTTTATTATTGAAAGATGAAACACATGATTTAGCAATTAACACTATTATAATTATTGGGAAGTTCTTGTTGCATAAGAACAGATTCTGGAAAACTCTTCCAAACTTCTACGCATTTCACAAGGAACAATTTCATTACAATTTGTCGCTGAAACGAATGAAGGAAAAGAATGCCGTAAATATCTCTAATTTAATAGAAAATCTTAAACTAGCTGAAAATTCCTAGAAATTAATTAATTAATTAATTAATTTATTTATTTATTTACTCATTTTACTTTTCTGCTTATATTATGATGCTTGTCTGGTCCTAAAGTCCTGGGATCGTTGTGCAGACCTGTTAAGGAGAAAAAGAAGAGAGATATTTTAGAATGTGACAACTGAAATATAACAAAATTAAGTTATACTTACCTGTGGAGCGCTTGAGCAATGTAGGGACAAAATATGAAATGTAACAAAGTATGGAATGGGAACTTGTGAAATAAATTCTGTGTTTGTGTGTGTGTGTTGTGTTGGTGGGTACTGGGGAGGTGTAGAGGTAAGGGAAGGACCTCGCTAAGAGCCTCTCCAAAGTCTTCACCATCTTCTTTTCGACATGCTGCCCGAGGAGATGCCTAACCGTGCTGGCTAAAGCTGGCGGGTCGGTGTAGAGCTCCAGGGGCTGGGAGAACAGTACCTCAAAAAGGCCTGCAAGTTGATCCTATCAACAAATTACATACACACAAACACAAATCCAGTGTAATGTCACTGTCTTAGAGACACAATGCTGACAATCTGTGTATCGTGGCATCAGAAGATATTTGAACACTTACAATAAGCACTGTGAAGTAGATCTTTGCCGCAGGCTCCCGGACGTCTACGTCCCACTTGCTGATGAGCGCAAGCGGGCGCTCCGAGAGTCCTCCCTGAACCTTTAAGAAAGAGAGACGACAAGCTCCGTTAATGCCAGGGTTTAAAATATGGGAAAACAAAATGAAATAGAATAGATCCTGTTCTCAAACTACATTCAAGCATCGCTTTTAAATCTACCGATAGGACGCTTACTGGCTGAGGTGTTAAGCCCTTCGTGAAGTATCCGCAGAGAAGCAGCTCGTAAAACACGTCCACGAGGTTGTAGTGGTAGGCCTGCAGAGAGCAGAAAAGTTACAAAAAGAAATTAACTTTACATCATGGAGTCCTAATGGAGTTTTCTATTATCAAAGTCTTTCAGATTTAAACAGCCGTCATGTTACACAGGCATTCATAAGCTTACATAGGACCCGGAGAGCTCTGCTTCAACGGAGTCCCGATGAGAACGGGTCCTCGGGAACCGAATCGGAGACACGGAGGCCAGCTGTACGCGAACTGCATCCTGTTAAAACATAAAAAAACAAATGAATCTCTGTAGTTCACTCATGGTGTTCTAGATGGCTACCTAATTTACACCTTAACACGAAGCAGTATGTAAGCCTAAGCCTTTTGGAGAACATGTCCTGTTCTCCAAAAAAGATGATGTACTGTACATTGCCTCCCGCCCCCCATCATAAGTGCTTTGTTCGTCTTCGGGTCTGAGGCAGTTTTTCGTTCATTTGTTCGTTCATCATGTGACCACTTCCTGGCTCAATATCTGACAGTCAATAATACTAATGTAATGTTGTATAATATTTAGGAATGACCACAAAATGATCAAAACTTCTGCAGATTTCTGCAGGACTTGAAGAGCTGGACACTGGGTGAGATCGCCTGTTTTGTGGGTCTGTCTGTGTGTGTCTAAATAATGCCCTTTGCACTAACCCATTTGTTTTGTGTTTTCTGTCTGTTATTGTATTAGTTATCACAGTATGCATGATTGTCATGAGTTAACGCTCTCTCTCTCTCTCTCTCTCTCTCTCTCTCGTATTGTTGTGTACTTATTTAATAAGTCAGACAACACACGAGTGGATTTAGAACTGTTTTTTTATCTAGCACCTCACAACATGTGGTACTTGCACTTCCTGGTTACGTAGCATTACGTACAACTGACATCAATACGTATTGCATACATATTACTGTTCAATACATCACATCTCCCTTTTTTTATTATATAGTACAACATATACATAGAGTATCAACCTTCAACAAACAAACACTTTTACTCTAACATGTTAATCAACATCTACTCTGATGTACTTGTTCGGTAACCATTCTAATGCATTTCATAGTCTTTGAATCTTGAAGGAATTTTAACTTCTCTTCCCGATCTTGTAATGGTAATTGACTTGTTATTTCTTTCATGTGATTCTTCTTGATGTGTTTGCTTTTCTGGAACAAGCTTTGAACTCATTTCTTCCTCCGGGTTTGCATTTGCATTTGATTCAGTGCCAAAGTCGTGTTTATCACTCATTGATGGAAATTCTTGTTCTTTTGTTTTTTAACAGACACTTTCTGTTTCTTCTGTAGATTCTTCCATCCGGTGTGCAGAGAGTGTATGACCTTGGCAAGTCATGTTTCTGCAGGACTGTTGCAGGATTCCAACTTTGACCTTGTTGTATTCTCACTTTGTCTCCTGGTGACAAATTTGGCAATTGTTTGGTGTTTCTGTCATAATAAAATTTTTGCTTAGACTGTCTGTGTTTGAGTTTTTCTTTAGCTAATCCACTTCCTTTTGGAGTCAACAATGTGGTAGAAGCTGGTAGTGTTGTTTTTAACCTTCTTCCCATTAGAAGTTGTGCCGGTGATAGTCCTACACCATCTACAGGAATATTGCGGTATTCCAACAATGCAAAGTATGGATCTCCTTTTTCATTTTGTGATTTTGTGAGCATTTTCTTTATGGTCTGGACTGTTCTTTCTGCTTGTCTGTTGGACTGAGTTTTGTGTTTTGTTTTCAAAATCCCAATTTTCAGCAAAAGATTGGAATTCTTGACTAGCATATTGCGGACCATTATCTGATATTACCATATCTGGTATATCATGTCTAGCAAATAGTGATTTCTTTGCTATTATTACACTTCTGCTTGTCATGTCATTTAGCTTTGCAATTTCAGGAAATTTGGAATAGTAGTCTACACACAGCAAGTATTCAGAACCATTGTGTTGAAACAAGTCAGTACCAACTTTTGCCCATGGTCTCCCAGGCAATGGATGGGAAATCAGTGGTTCTTTTGCTTGGCTGTTTTGATGAGTATTGCAGATGGCACACTGGGACACTATTTCCTCAATCTGGGTTGACATTCCTGGCCAGTAGATGATGTCTCTTGCTCTTTCTTTGCATGTCACAATTCCTAGATGTGACTCATGAATTTTGTCTAGAAGTACACTTCTCATTTTGGTTGGTATTATGAGTTTTGCAGCTTTAAAAACCAATCCAGATGTGTAGCTGAGTTCCTCTTTAAATGTCCAGTATTTCTGAATGTCTTTGTGCACTGAAGTTTTTTCTGCAGGCCATCCTTTCATGATGTATTCTGTTAGTCTCTGCATTTCTGGATCTTCAGCTCTTGAGCCGTATGCTATTGGCCTCTGATCTTGTAGCAAAACTGCACCCATGCCTTCTGTGCTGGCATCTACCGATAATGTTAATGTCAATTGGTTGACATCATAGTATTTCAGAGTTGGTGCATTTGTTGCTAGAGCTTTGAGTTTCTGAATGCTTCTTTCTTGCTCGTTTCCCCAAATCCATTCAACATCTTTCTCCAAGAGCTGTCTGAGTGGAGCACTTACTTATGACAGGCTGGAAATGAACTTGGCAAGATACTGCAGCATACCTAAAAATCTTTGAAGAGCTTGTTTATCTTCTGGTGGAGGTAAGTGAAGTACAGCTCTCACCTTCTCTTCATCTGGTTTCAACCCATCTGCTGTCAGTACATGTCCAATGTATTTGATTTGTGTTGTTCTGCTCTGACATTTCTTTTTGTTTAGTTTGAGATTGTACTCTCTTGCTCTTTGAAGCAACTTTCTTAGTCTGGTGTCATACTCTTGTACTGTCTCACCCCAGACCAACAGATTGTCCACGATATTGATCACACCATCAAGATCTTGTGTGCTACAGCTCTTTGGAACACCTCGGACACTGACGATATTCCAAAAGGTAAACACAAGAATCTGTACCTTCCAACTGGCGTGTTAAATGTACAAAACTTGGAGCTTTCGTCATCCAGTTTAATCTGCCAGAACCCTTGGTTGGCATCAAGAACAGTGAAGACTTTGGCATGTGGGCAGGTGCCAAGTCCTGCTGGAAAATGAAATCAGCATCTCCATAAAGCTTGTTAGCAGAAGGAAGCATGAAGTGCTCTAAGATTTCCTGGTAGATGGCTGCATTGACTGTGGACCAACACCAGTAGATGACATGGCAGCCCAAATCATCACTGACTGTGGACACTTAACACTGGACTTCAAGCAACATGGATTCTGTGCCTCTCCACTCTTACTCCAGACTCTGGGACCTTGATTTCCAAATGAAATGCAAAACTTACTTTCATCTGAAAAGAGGACTTTGGACCACTGAGCAACAGTCCAGTTCATTTTCTCCACAGCCCAGGTAAGATGCTTCTGACGTTGTCTCTGGTTCAGGAGTGGCTTGACATGAGGAATGCAACATTTGTAGGCCATGTCTATGATTCGTCTGAAGCTCCCCCAAATTCTTGAATGGATTTTGCCTGACAATCCTCTCAAGGCTGCAGTTATCCCTTTTGCTGCTGCACCTTTTCCTACCACACTTTTTCCTTCCACTCAACTTTCTATGAATATGCTTGGATACAGCACTGTGAACAACCAGCTTCTTCAGCAATGACCTTTTGTGGCTTACCCTCCTTGTGGAGGGTGTCAATGACTGTCTTCTGGACATCTGTCAAGTCAGCAGTCTTCCCCATGATTGTGTAGCCTACTGACCCAGACTGAGAGACCATTTAAAAGCTCAGGAAACCTTTGCAGGTGTTTTGAGGTAATTAGCTGATTAGGGTGCGACACCATGACTTTCCAATATTGAACTTTTTCACAATATTCTAATTCTCTGAGACACAGAATGTTGGGGTTTTCCTTATCTGTAAGCCATAATCATCACAATTTCAGTACTTGAAATATTTCACTCTATGTATAATGAATCTATATAATATATGGGTTTCACTTTCTGAACTGAGTGACAAAAAATATTGACCTTTTTCATTATATTCTAAATTTTGAGATGTACCTGTACACATCTATGTGTATCCACTCATGCACATTTCAATCAAATGGTCTGTAAATGAAGACTGGTCAGAAAAAAAAATCTAACCTGCTTTAAAACCCAGCTACACAACTGTAGCTGTACAACCACCCAACAGCAACACGGCTTTAACAAAGAGTTATATATATTTCCACAATTCATTTACACCGTTTTCATATGCATTTACACCATTGTCCAGGATCCTTCCTCCTGTGTGCAATGCGTTGTGGGCAATATTACCCATTAGAGTGTGTACTGTTCTGCACTTTGAATTTCTACCGGAAGTAGTAGACCATCCAGGAATTTTTGGAATACTCTTTTCAGTATACTACGATTTGGGGCATACTAATTCTATTTTTGAATACTATATAGGACACATAGTATGAGAATTTGGACACAGCATACGTTTTTGTGTGTTAACTAACATCATTACCAATGCGTTGGTGGTGTATAACATACAAAGCATATCTTCGTCCATTTTGTCAGCAATTGATCAATTGTGTTCAAAAAATTATGGAAAACCACTGAACTTTACAACATGTGACGCTACAAGAGTGAAAAAAATCATCCTATGATAAATGTAACTACTTTCTACTCAATGACCTTGACAGAAATGTAGTGGAGTAAAAAGTAGAGTATTTGTCTTTCAAATGTAGTGAAGTTAAAGTAAAAAGTATCCAGAAAAAATAATACTCAAGTAAAGTACAGATACTCAAAAAGTAGTGTAAATGTACTTAAGTAGAGTACTCAAGTAAATGTACTTCTTTACTGTCCACCTCTGATACCCAGGAACATATTACTGTCACTTTCCTCTGTCCGTTCAATTGTGTGCACGTTTCCAGGATATTTTTTGTTTGTTTTTGCACACTTTTGCAAAGTGGTTCTTTTTGCTACACTGTTTGCACGTTTGTCCATAAGCAGGGCATTTTCTCTGTTCATGTTTGTAACCACATCTGCTACATTTTGTGTCATCACTCAAATCACGGTGCATTTCCTTTGGCATACTCATTGATTTTTTACAGTTTTGATCTTGTGCATGTCTACTTCTTCATTTAGTGCTTTTACTTGGCTAGACGTAATTTCGTTAGCTCTACAGATGTCCACAGCTTTAGTTAATGTGAGATCTGCTTCTCTCAGCAATCTGGCTCTTAACGTGTCATCCTTTATGCCATCAATATTCTCCGATGGTCCTTGAGCCCTCGTGAAGAACATGAGACGGATGTAAGGTAGGTTTTTTCTCGGTTCACAATAATCTTTAAATTTTTGTTTGAGAACATCAATCTTGTCTCTCTCATCTTCATTAAACTGAAAAGTATTGCAAACATTCATTGCCTCCTCACCCGCAACATGCAGAAATGTCGCGCATTGCACTTTCTCTGGCTTTTCCGCTATGCCGCTGGCCATCATGAACAAGTCGAATTTTTGTATCCACATCTTCCAATTTTCGGCAAGATTACCTTGTAGGCATAAGTTCGATGGTGGCTGTAACTGTGCCATTCTTCTTGCACTTCTGACACCATGTATTGTTGTGTACATATTTAATAAGTCAGACGACACATGAGTGGCTTTAGAACTGTTTTTTTATCTAGCACCTCACAACAACATGTGGTACTTGCACTTCCTGGTTACGTGGCATTACTACAACTGACATCAATACGTATTGCATACATATTACTGTTCAATACATCACATCTCTCTCTCTCTCTCTCTCTCTCTCTCTCTCTCTGGTCTGACGTGACACTTGGGTGCCTCACACCTCCCTTAATGTGCCTGGAGTTGAGTGGCATTCATCATCCGGTTCCACAGGGCACTGTTCACAATGAAGCGATCATCAACGTGGGATGTGGAAAAAAGAACGTCCACTTCTGCCTTTCTGTGACTCTTCCAGTCTCTCTGTATCTCTGTCACAACCTGCTGATGACACTGTGACACTCTAAGCTCAGTGGCCACTTCCCTCTGAGAACATCCTGTTTGAAGCCTCGCAATGGCGAGGTACTGTTGATCAATTGTTAGGTGTCGTCATGGTCTCATGATGTCAAAATGTGAACAGCATGATGAAGAGGACTGTTTAAATACCCATTCTAATTGAACCCGAAAATTTATTGGTCGATTCATGGATCAAACACCAGTTGTGAATTTTGCCGTTAAGCACCTTGTTAGAGAACAGCAAGTTATGCAAAAAGTACTGAAACACTGAACAGTTGGACATGTGCATTCAAAAGTGTAGAGAAGGTCAAATTAAGTTCCTGTAAAGGTTATAGTGCATTTTAGGTGCATCCTGAAATTTCACCTGAAAGCCAAATATCCTTAACCTTTTGTGAGTAGTGTATATAGATAGATATATAGATAGATATTTTTTTAGTTTTAGTTTTTTAGGTGGAGGGAGTCGGAAATGTTTCTGACATGGGAGCTGGGGATGGTGGATTCTTTGAAGCAACAGCGGCCACAATACGGTCACTGTTGCTGGAGCCACTAACAGGCTTTTTTAAAGGCACCAAAAATCGATGCATTGCGTTTGGAAGCAAATATTTCCACACTTTATGAATTGCGTGACTGTCTGTGTCAGCTTCTCTGTAATCCTTGACAGACCGGCAAGCCGCCTCACCTCACGAATGTAGATGCGCCGTTATTTACAGCCAATCAAAAACGGGAAACTGTTTGGTTTTGCGTTGGTCTCATCAGCAAGAACGACGAGTCAGCATACAGAGAGGAGGTGCAACATCTAACAGCCTGGTGCAGAAGCCAACAACCTCTCCCTGAACGTCGACAAGACCGAAGAGATGGTTGCTGACTTCAGGAGAGCACAGAGTGAACATTCTCCGCTGTTCATCGACGGATCCTCGGTGGAGATCGTCTAGAGCACCAAATTCCTTGGTGTTCATCTGGCGGAGAACTTCACCTGGTCACTCAACACCAGCTCCATCACCAAGAAAGCCCAGCAGCGCCTCTACTTCCTGAGGAGGCTGAGGAAAGCCCATCTCCCTTCCCCCATCCTGACTGTGTTCTACAGAGGGACCATCGAGAGCATCCTGAGCAGCTGCATCACCGCCTGGTTTGGGAACTGCACCGTCTCAGATCGCAAGACCCTTCAGCAGATAATGAGGACAGCTGAGAAGATCATCGAAGTCTCTCTCCCCTCTATCACTGACATTTACACCGCACACTGCATCTGCAAAGCTAACAGCATTGTGGCTGACCCCACACACCCCTCACACACACTCTTCACCCTCCTGCCATCTGGAAAGAGGTACCGGAGCATTCGGGCCCTCACAACCAGACTGTGTAACAGTTTCTTTCCTCAAGCCATCAGGTTCCTCAACACCCAGGACTGAACTGTTCTACACTCTCTCTCACACACACACACACACACACACACACTCAGGACTGAACTGTATATCAACTCTCTGTCTCTCTCACACACAGATACACACACACTCTCTCGACTGTGTGGACACGCACACACACACGCACACACATAATTTATATTGTTCATTACTTATTGCACTACCTCTACCTGTCATCCGCTGCTATAGTTATATTTATGTTTATTTCTATTTGCACTACCTAAACCACTGCTGTTGTATTTTTGCACAATACTTTTGCACAATACTTTTTTTACATCATTTCTTTTTATCTTATTTTATTTCACTTACATTCCATTACACATGTTCTTTTCTTTCTTTTCGGCACTAAGTGTCCTGTGTTTTTTGTGTTGTCTTTCTTGTATTTATTGTCTTTTGCACTGTCTTGTCTATGCTCTGTTTGCACCTAGCTGCACACTGTGCACTTTACGTGGCTAAGACAAACTTCTGTCCTAGCTCTGTGGTGTTGTTTTTGTGTTGAACTTGTTGTTGTATGTTTATGTAGCACCAGGTCCTGGAGAAACGTTGTTTCTTTTCACTATGTACTGCGTCAGCTATATGTGGTTGAAATGACAATAAAGCTTCTTGAATCTTGAATCTTGATTGGTCGGGGCTTTCTACACCCCTTCTTCAAACTTCTCAACACAGAGCCCACCTCAAACTGCGTTTTATGAAATCACAAATCGTACAAAAGAAAATAAAAACGTATTTGTATACTGCTGTCTTTACCAAATTTTGATTGGGTGGGCAAGACAGACGTTTGGGTGGGCTCAGCCAACCCCTTCCCATGCCTAGAGCCGGCCCTGGTCAGGTGTCAGTTAAGCGAATCAAATGATGTAGTTAATGAATGAATCTTAACTGTTTGTATAAGACTGCATAGGGAATGAATATAGTAATGGTTTCTAACTTGGCCTGACTCGCAGTCTCTGCTCTAATTCATCCCAAAGGTGTTCTGTCAGGTTAAGGTCAGGCCAGTCAAGTTCCTCTACACCAAACTCACTCATCCATGTCTTTATGGACCTTGCTTTGTGCACTGGTGCACAGTTTATGTTGGAACAGGAAGGGGTCATCCCCAAACTGTTCCCACAAAGTTGGCTGAAGCATTTTCAAGCCCAATCCGTGAAAAACAACACCTGAATTCAATGATTTGGAGGGATGTCCCAAAACTTTTGGCAATAAAGTGTACGTTAGAAACCATTACTTCGTTACCAATGCAGTGCTATACAGACAGTTATTAAGATTCAGCCATTAACTACATCATTTGATTTGCTTGACTGACACCTGACTATAATAGTCTCTCAAGAATTTTAAATATAATATGTTAAAATATGCTAATTTTGAAGAATAAACTCAAACTCAAGACAAAAATATGTAGAATGTGTCCTGCTGTAATGAAATAGTTTGACAGTGTTTGATTGAAAGTCATCGACCAAATCTACCGTTTTGTGAAGTTAATATAGTGAATATTTGTCTGTGTCTTGTCAGCAAGCTAAAGTGTTGTGTGAGGTGTACTACAAAGGGCAATGATTTATGTTAAAAAACAAACTAACTTAAAAAAAGGAAGAAAGAAAACAAAATCAAACATCATATAAACCTAACAACCAAGAATTTTGTCCACGTTATAGTTATCAACCAGTAGAGGGAGGCATGGTCAATGATAGTGTACTGTCTCGGTTATATTGGACTCATTCATCTCATTTTCGCTTGTAAAATTAGAGATAATTTACCACTTAAGATTGAAAAGTATAAACTCTAGATATTTAGTTTTATTCTGCTGTTTTTCAAAGACATATCTATCCAGTGAAGTATTTAGCAGAGCGTTTGTTTATGAGGTCTCTTGTGCTTGAGGAATTGAAGCCCAGATAACTTTTAAACATGAGCCTCTGATAATAAATAAATAAATAAATAAATAAATAAATAAATAAATAAATAAGGATTAAAATAAATAACCTTTGTAAACAGCCTTTAAAATAATCAGTTTTCTTTAGTTTGTACTTAAATGTCATATGTTAAGTATTGCTTTTAATGAGTTATGCATTGCCATAATATTATATATCATTCTATAAGTCACTATGTGTTGACGGTTGAGTGATATACAGTATGTAGCTAAAAGTATGTGGACATCTGACCATCACACATAAATGTGGGTCTTCCCCAAACTGTTGCCACACATGGAAGCCCTCAATTGCCTTTGTATGCTGTTGAATTACTATTTCTCTTCACTGGAAGGGAAAGGTGGATGTTCCAGGGTGCCCCTGTGTGCAAAGTGAGGTACATAAAGACAGTGTATGCAAAGGTTGATGTGAAATCAGTCGAGTGGCCTTCACAGAGCCCTAATCTCAAACCCACTGAACACTGTTTGGCTGAACTGGAATGCTGACTTTCTGCCAGGCCTTCACCCAACATCAGTGCCTGACATCACTAATGTCCCTGTACCCGGATGGACACAAATCCCCACAGGCACACTCCAAAGTATAGTGGAAAGCCTTCCCAGAACAGTGGAGTTTATTATAAGAAACTAAAACCATAATGGGATGTCCAACATACAGTACACAAATAGGTGTAGTTAGTCACACATACTTTTTAAAAATATAGTGTATATATGAAAAAAACCTTTCATATATGATGCTTAATAGCTTGTGTAAGGACAAACAACAATTGACTAGAAGAAAAAAATAAAAGAAGGATTAGCTATACTTAGTACAGTACACATCAGTGACATTAAAACAAAACTGAGATAGCAATCAACTGTCTTCCAAAACAATGCTAAAGGCATCTATGAAGTGTATAAAATGATGGTGTTATAGTACAATGACTGGCTCTATGATTTGATTCCAATCCAGGGGCTTACCCTGGAATGAACTTCTCTGGAAAGGTGGATGTTTAGAAAAGAGCAGCTCTGACCTAACACCTGTGACGAGAGAAGTTATGCTACAGAACTTAATTCTTTGGCACAGCAGTATAGTAGGACCTTCCTTCTTCCTGTGCACACTCGCTTAGTGCACCATGTCAGGCTGGTGTGCCAACAAACCTGAACCAGGCTTTATAAGAAGCACCACCATTTATACTGTGCCATGACGTAATTAGGCTACACAAACTGATGCAAAGGTCATGTTAACTATTACAACAAGGAAGATGAGGTGAGGCAGATGACAGATCTCATGATAATAGACTGCACTGACTTGGTGATACTAAAGAGAGCAATGCCTTACAACAAAGATTCCAAAAAGAGTTGGCAAATAAAAGACAATGGGATGACTCCTTTTCAGAGCTGTGCCACCCAACCCCAGAGAATACAGTGGAATAGTGTAATGAGTGAAGTGGAGGAATGTATGATGGAATTTGGGGTATACTCTGACACCTTTATCCAGAATGACTTACAGTTTATCTCATTTTATACAATTGAGCAATTGAGGGTTAAGGGCATTGATCAATGGCCAGTGCCTTAACTGCTAAGCTACCACATCCCCACCAAAATTTCATCAACCCATATGTCAAATTGGTGGGGTCAGTACACAGGATCAGCCATAATACACCGTCCCTGTAGCAGAGATGGTTAAGGGCCTTTGCTCAAGGGCCCTGCAGTGGCAGCTTGATGGACCTCACAACCTTCTGATCAGTTGTCCAACACCTTAATCACTAAGCTACCACATTCCCAGCAAAATTCTTTCGACACATACGCCATATTGTTGGGGTCAGTACACAGAGTCAGCCATAATACACTGTCCCTGTAGCACAGAGGGTTAAGAGCCTTCCTCAGGGGCCCATCAGTGGCAGCTTAATAGCACTGGGTGCTTGAACCCCCAACCTTCTGGTCAGTAATCCAGACCCTTAACCATTGTGTCACCACTGCCACTACACAAATCCATTAATCCATTAGTGTTTCCATTAATCCTACTGTTAGCAGAATGCTTTCCATACATACCATGTGAATTTGATCCTACGGTCTGAATGTTCTCAGGAAGAATATTATGTCTCAGCAATTTCCATACCAGTGGAGCGTTTTGTCAGCAGTATAATCAGGCAGATTACTGATGAAATCTATGACTATGTAAGACCTGGGACAATGCAGTATAGGCAGCTATTTTAATAGACCATTGAGAAGGTGTCTTGGGTCTCTAAATTGAGCAGAAACGTGGCAGGATTGACAAATTATGTTACATTATAGGGGTGTGGAACTAAGTAATGTGTAGACCATTGTATGTGTCTATGCAAGTGGGTCTTGCATGGTTAATTTTTCAGGGGGATATTCAGCACATGTGGGTTTGTCATTTTGTGCTCAAGCAATGTCATCCATTATTTCCCAAAGGATCAGAGTATGTACACATATCTACAGTATATGTTGGGGTTTCATAATCCCTTAATTTTTTTGTTCTTTGATCAGGGACTGTATGTAAATGTGAATTTGAATAAAAAAGAACAGAGCTTGTGGGAATTCATTATTTGCTCTGATACATGTGACTGACAAATCCTCTAGATTTGTGTGAACACTAAGGATCAAAAAGGGTGATGTGCACTTTCAGTGTCTCTACTCATCTAATGCCGGGTTCACACTGCATGATTTTCACATTCATCGGATCATTGTTGCTTTCACACTGCACAACTATCTAGGGGAGCATTCAGTCACTGCTGTGTTCACACTGCACGATGGACCGGCAACAGGAGCTTTCACACAGCACGACTTCACAATAGGAAGAATCGCCGACGACTCTGTCTGGTACGCAAACTGTGTTTCACAACTGAATGTACGCAAGAAATAAGCGGGAAACAGGGATTATGCATTCTGCATAATTGAACAAATGAATAATTTTGCAATGTGCTGCTGCTGATGTGGCTGGTCAAGCAAATATTTCTACTTTATTTCTGTTTGATGTAATTGTAAAGCTTATTTATTCTGATATAACTAAAGACAGTTTTTCTGATACAAACCTATAAACTTTATTAAACTATAATATTATGCTCCAACTGAAGCCATGTTTGCTGATATTGTGGTCTATAACTCCTCCCTGTACTGACCGCTGCCCTGTATCTCGCTCTCTCATTGGCTCTAGGTCATCGCCGAGGTACGTTTCAGTCAGAGCTCCTTTCACACTTGCCGACTTTGACTCATCGACTCTTCGGCGACTAGGTCAGACCGAGTTTTTGGTCATTCACACTGCTCGTGCACGCGCTCCGCTTTGCCTTGGTTTTACTACACTAGTCGGCGACTTTGCAAAACTAGTCGGCGACTGAAAAGTCGTGCAGTGTGAACTCAGCTTAACACTTCACGTCATCACGTCACACATCACAGTTTTATTCTGCTAAGCTTACTGGAACAATATATACAAGTCTGCAGTTTTCAGGGGTTAGAACAACAATGTCCCCATACCACACACAACGGTAGTCACTTTCATGACAAAAACAGTAAGGGATAAGCATGACAGAGAATGGTAACTGTATCTGTCTTTCAACGTCTGAAAAGGTAAGTGGAGGTGTGACAGAGCTGAAACCTCTTGAATCTTCTGTACTAATTCATTCTAACAGAACTCTAACACAGGTGAAACAGAGCTTGGCAGAAAATTCACACTTTTCTCTGACTTTATATGTCAGATCAATAAGGATTAGGAAAGGCTTCTGTTGCACTCTCAAGCCAGTATCTCCACTCTTCCAGTGCTGTTTTGATATACAGCGATTCACAGTTCCCCGCATCATAGTTTCATTCTGCTGAACTGAGCTTCCTAAAATAGAAGAAACTTGACATATAGAAGCATGACATATATTTTTTGGAAGCTTTTGGAAGATGTGACATACATCTTGCACATTATCATGCTATAAGGAAAAAATAGATAAATGTATCATCACTTAGAAAGTGTTTCAGCATCTTTTGAAGGAACACTGAAGGGGTGTGATGTACTGAAGGACATAGTGATGCCAGTCCATATGGCATCACTACGTATTCATAGTTACCAGGAATTATAATTAAATCTGTCCTCCAGTCAACCTCTCAGATCCTGATAAAATAAGCCCTTCATAATTACAGTTTTGTAAAAAATACTTGACACATTTACTTATTCTCTGGCTGATGAATACCCTACTTAACTTTAACAGCTTTGCAGTGTTTATAATCTGCGTAAGATCTTGTCTACTGTCCTTTTTTTCCCCACAAAAAAATGCTAATGTCCCTGGAGAGGTGGAAGGGGTAATATAACCTTCTGTACATTCTTCCATTGCTTGTGTCGTGATTGACAGGGAACAGGTGTGCTCACCTGTATTGAAATGTTTGTTAAAGGTCTCACTTTATACTACCGAAATATCCATTTTCTTCACAGTACAGTATAGAGACAGTGGCCTTTTCTCTTTTTTTTTCATCTCAAATTTCAGTGTTCCACTTCCATGCCTCTCCCTCTATTCTCCAGTCATTTTTTGTACACTGTGAGTGGAGCTAGTTCTGGGGCACTTGGCTTGAAGGAGATTGTCAGTTTGAATGGTGAATTGAATTAATTGGTTAAGGGAGAGTTGGTTGTCTTTGAATACTATCTCTGGCTGGAGTGATTATGTTAACCCCAGACAACAAGAAGTTCTCAAGATGGCTTCATTCCATTTGCTTTCTGCAGGAAGAATGTGAAAACTAAGTGTCTCACTTGTCTCAATAACAAAATATCATTGTCTCGATCACTGTCAGAACACACAATGAGGAAAGGTTTTATGTTGTCTAATACTCTTCTGGTAAGCAACGATAGCACTTGTGATATCTTTCAATGTCCTGGCACAGAGAGTAGGCAATCTTAAAAAAAGATGGTGTATTGCAATTAATGTTTATAGAATTTACTTGGGAAATCCATGAAATTAGATATTCCTCCATAGCTGAAGTGATCTGAGGCAGTTTCTGAGCATGAGCCGACCTTTGTTTGTACACTACATCCATATGCAGCTCTTGCACCTGTACTGGATCCAAAGTAGATGGTGAAGTCTTCTGTAACAGCTGAGACTTAGAAGCAGAGTGAGGATCCATTTGCAAGAGGTTTACATCAAACAAAGTTGAATCACAATCCAAAATGTTTCTACAAGGTTGAAATGTAATCCATGGTATGGAATAAATATGTATGGAATACTTTAATTATATAGAAAAGATCCTTTAAACATACCTTAAGTTCATTCAGAATCTGATCAGGGGCCCCATGTGAAGTGATCATGCTGATCGATTTAAAAGTTATCTGATTTATACTCTGTGACTGAGTGTAACAGAGATAGAGGAGAGACAGAGACATAAAGGGCTGGATCACTGGTGGATATACTTTATAATGACTTCCATCCCATTTATGTAGTCTTTTACACAAAATGTTGGCATGATGCCTTTCAACAAGACATTGATGGCTCCTGATTGGTGCAGCAGAAACATGTTTGGCTGGAGACACTAGCAAATTGGGAATTTGAATCCAGATGATGCCATAGCCATTCATGGCCATAATTATAGGGTGCAAAATTGACCATGTCTGGGTGAGAGAAATGGCATACCCTGACAATCAGACAACCAACTGTGCTTTTCTGTAAGATAATGTTTGTAAGGGATGGCAGATAATGTCTGTTATGTTGTTTGTGACACAATATGAGAAGCAGTTCAAAAATCTGTTGAGGGAACAATGTGATAGCCTCCACCCTCCACAGTTAGCTGTTGTGTGATTGCAGATGATCAAATTGAAGCTCGATGAATAAAAACCTTGGAGGCTAGGGATGACTCAAATAATGTACCTATAGGAGTTGCTGTGGTGCCTGATTTTGGTTTATGTCCCATACCTTGAACCTCTGATCAGCATTTGAGCATGAGAAAAAAAAATATCCAGTTACAGTAACTGTAAAGGGAAATTGATATACAGGAAGAAAAAGACAATTTAAAAACACCTTTCACACGAGGGAAGTAATGATGAAGATAAGATCAGAAAATACAAATAATCAGTCAAATCATCCACGACCCTGTTGCCGGGTCAGCACTGTTCCTTCCCTGGACCACTTTTGATACTGACCAATGCAGACTGGGAGCACCCCACAAGAGCTGCAGTTTTGTAGATGCTGTATATATAATAGATTCCACCTACTAATAGGTGCCATGATGAGGCGATAATCAGTGTTGTTCACTTCACCTGTCAGTGGTCATAATATTATGGCTGATCAGTGTATACTAGAGGGTTTTACTAGAAGGGTTTTCACATTTGAGAATAGTGTACTGGATCGATGGAGGGAATATCTAATTTTCTAAAAGTCTAATGAAATACAAGACATCCTTTATCCAACAAGAATGTGATGGTGGATTTGTCACCTGGCCAGCAACGTGAGAAAAGCAATAAAGTCAATGAAATAGCAGGGTAGTGAATGATCAATGGGCAGGATTCCAAACAGGCTGGTGATAGATGAGTGTAGATTATAAGAAGAGGAGATGACGACAGGGATTTGAAAACTCAAGGCAAGGTAGGACCAGAATATATGTATTAAAGTAGCAGGGCTAGAGTGACACCAATCACAGTCAGGATTAATGGCAGGATTAATATGAGCCAGTCTGCACCTAGACCAACAGTCTAAGAATAACTTTATATTGTAGAACTCACTGTTGAGCACAGATAGAAAAGAGGACCCGGTTCAGAAGAGAGTCACTGGATAAAGGCTGAAAAGAGAAAAAAAAAAGAGAAAACATATAATCTTGTAATAGACCCTCTATAGCAAGGGGAAGACACCTAAAATATAGTGACTTCTAAGGGTGGAGGTTTATCAGAGATATTGTTTGCGTATAAAAAATGTTTGCGTATAAAATCTGATATCACAAAACACTAATTTGGGGGTAAGTTGAATAAATGAGTAAACTAGGAAATCATCAATATACAGGTCAGAAAGGAGACAAGCACATGCTCCATTCAAAGATGAATGTACAATACAAGATAGAGAGAATGAAGGGTTGAAGCATATGGGAGATGACAAGGGAATAGCCTGAAGCCCAAAATGGCTTCCAGAGAGAATTTGTCACTAATATATTTTTGGAGTATTTTAATGCAGGGTGTGAGGTCAGGTGACAAAGAAGGGCATACAGGGAAGAGAGCATACAAGGGGTGTTGGACGCAGTCTCAGATCTGTGCATGTAATGCCAATGCAACGTAGAATGCATATTTGCTGCCTAGTAATAACATAGAAAGTTAGGAAGAGCAAGAGCAACCAGGTGGGTTTTTTTTTTTTTTTTTTGATATTTTCATGAATTTCTTTTTAGTTTTATTGTTTCTTTGCAAACTGGGAGACCAAATACAGTAGTCAAGTGTGTAGAAAAAAACACTTTGGGGTGCATAATAGATGGATACCATATACCAATTTAGAGAGTACATTTATTTTAATGCAGTTAAACCTACCGGGTAGGGCAACAAGGGCAGAAAAGACCAATGCTTAAAATCTTAAGCTAACTTACTAACCAATAGAGTTTAGTTCTTATCAAATTCTGAAAAGTTTTCTTTGCAGTTTTTCTTCACTTTGAAAGGCAACGATGAGATGGCATCACATTACTCTTATTTAGATTTAATTTATAATCCAAAACAAGACCAAACTCCATAATTAGGGTTAACTCAGGAATTGTTGAGGTCAGAAATGAATAGTATAAGGTCATCTGCTTACAGGCAATATGGCAAAAAATGGGGGTGAAAGTTGGCACCCTTTCTCATCCTTCATCTGTGGGGACAATACTTGGAAATGGAAAGTCTTTTTGTTTTTTAGGATAAGAGAGATAAAAGCTTGGTGTATTACGAGTAAATCTGAGGATACCAGAGGTAAAAGACATAAACACTAGAGTGGTATGTCCTGTATGCCCTTGAATGGCCCAGCCAAAGCCCAGACATAAACCCCATTGAATATCTGTGGAGAGACCTGAAGGTGGCAGTTCACAGACACTCACTATCAAATCTGACAGATTTTGACGGTATCCTTTATGAAGAATGGGATAAACTGCTGAAATCCATGTGTGCAAAGCTAGTAAAGATGTATGAAAAAAGAATTGTAGATGTAATTGCTGCCAAAGGGGCAGTATAAAGTACTAAATAAAGGGTCTGAAACACTGAGAATAAGAGATTTCAGTTTTGACTTTAATTTTCAAAAATCTTTAAAACCATGTTTTCACTTGTGCATATAAAGTGCAGATTAATGAGCAAAAAATGGCAACTATATCCATTCAAAATCAAATCCACAACACAATAAAGTGTACAAAAAGTAAAGGGGTCTGAATACATTCTGAATCTACTGTATATTAACGTCGTTCTGTGCTACCAAAATCTATGATCATGAGCAGCTCCTGAAAATGACACATTTACAACTTTTCTAAAAAATTTTATTTAGTTTTCAATTTACAATTTTTAACATTGTAAATGATCAAATAATCATGTTTAAGAACTACTGATAAAATGTCATGTGTTATTCAGTACAAGGTTAATTGAACAGTTACTTTAATAGGCTTCTGTCATCAGGGCCCTATAAAATCTCAGAAGAGATCAAAAATCCCCATTGTAATCAGTAGCTGAAGCTGATGAACCAGCACTGTATGTGTGCCTAAAAGCTTTATCTCAAGCTTTTTTTCTGAGCAGCACTCGCATTCACAGTGCAATGAATGAAGTTTTTGACTATATTGAAAGATAGATAAATTAAGAAACTATGACAATAGATACACAGTATGGCCCAAAGTAGCCTATGTGAACGCCTGTCCATGTGTGGTTCTTCAGCAACGTTGCACACTATTGTATAGCATGTCTTTGTATGCTGTAGCATAACAATTCCCCTTTTTCCTGTTTGAACGTAACAAAGCACCTGTGCATAAAGCAAGCTCCATTAAAACATGGTTTTGTAAGGGGAACTCAACTGCCCTTCACAGAGTCCAAACATCAACCCACACCTTTGGGATGAATTTGAACACCCCAGGCCCGACACACGCTCATTAGTATCAAACTTCTGTAATGCTATTGTGGCTGAATGGACAAATTCCCGAAACCATGTCCCAAAATCTAGTGAAAAGTCTTCCTGGAAGAATGGAGGTTATAATTACAGAAAGCAGAAATCTGGAATGGGATGTTTAACAAGCATACACTGATCAGGCATAACATTATGACCACCTGCCTAATATTGTGTTTGTCCCCCTAATGCTGCCAAAACAGCCCTGACCCATCATGCATTGTGTATTCTGACACCTTTCTATCAGAACCGGCATTAACTTCTTCGACCCTGTCTCCGGTTCACCACGGTTCCTTCCTTGGACCAGTATTTAGTAGATACTGACCACTGCCGACCAGGAACACCCCACAAGAACTGCAGTTTTGGAGATGCTCTGATTCAGTCATCTAGCCATCCATCTGGACCTTGTCAAAGTCGCTCAAATCCTTACACTTGCCCATTTTTCTGCTTCTAACACATCAACGTTGAGGACAAAATGCTCACTTGCTGCCTAATATATCTCACCCACTAACAGGTGCCATGATGAGGAGATAATCAGTGTTATTCACTTCACCTGATGGGGTATATTTCTGTGGCACATGTGTGGTCAGACGTCCACAGACTTTTGGCCATATAGTTCATCATGTCAACAAAACTCTTGCTACACGTACACTCTAAACGGGCTCAGCAGCCACAACCCCCTCCATCCCGTTTCACACGCACGCGCGCTGCCACACGCTCACGCGCACAGCCTTTTCATTCTGCGTTGACTGGCGCTCAGGTCGGACACACCGGGAATGGGATCTTTGGCGAAGAAAACCTTCCAATTTTTCCGCGTTTATGCCCTCCAGAGGCTCCTGTTTATTTTGCGGGAATAATTCCGGGTAGCACATTGTACTCAAATGTAAGGGGGAGAAAATGTGGTGAAATGTAAAAAAAAAAAAAAGTTATAGAAAAGACAACGAATGGGATAATAACTGCAATTAGGATTATGTAAAAGACTTTAAATATCTAGATAGATTCCCCGCACATCATCAATTCTAAAAAGATTTTCCTTTTTTTGTTTTTACTCACTCACAATAATAACGAATCTGATCAGAGCTTAATTAGTGATAGATATTACACGAAGGAAATAACCAGGTTCAAAAGAAAGTTCACGGAAAGTTTCCTGAAAGTTGCTGTGCGTTTTTTTGTGTATGGAGAGAGGAGGCATTGTGCATCAAGGTTTTTATCATGGCCAAGTGGTTTAAAGATTTCCCAACTCTGAAAACAGGCTCGGACCGACTTCGCTCTGCATCTGAATCCGGAGCGCAGACCCGACCCAGAGCGGCTCTGAGCGGCGGAACCGGAGCCAAAGCGAGTCCGCGGAAAAACTCGGAGAACGCAGGCGGAGTGGGTTCACTCCTCTCCGGGAGGAATCGCAAAAACTCGGCCGTTGAACTGGGCCGAAACCAATCGAGTCCGGGCTCGGTTAAGGATGCCAAGATATGGGAGATCCTGATACCTGGGAAAAGTAAGAAGAATGTAAAGATGGAGGGTTTCGAGGATCACCGCACGCTGAGGACAAGCGCCATCGGCGACGCGTACATGAGCCGAATGATCAAAGTGGATAAACAGGATAAATGGCAGGAGAAGAAATACAACAGTGCTGCTGCTGAAGGCACCTTGAGCGAAACAGAGCGTGGAAAAACACCTGTTAAAACTGAAACGGTGGGCAAACAGATCTGTTATATATGTATATGAATCACTGCTGAATTAACACACATTGTGCACCCTATTGTACGAGCTAATCATCTAATCAGACGCTGTATATGAGCTATTAACCTTGTAGTGCATCAGGTGTTAACCAATACACTATGGAAAACCCATCAATGAATTAACTCCATATATAGGCCTAATAGTGTCCAAATGAAATGAACAAAAATACTGCTTATGTGTTATTCCATAAAGTAACTGATCACTGTAGGAGTTCATGAATGTGATAGAAAAGGTAGGCATTTACTGGAAAAAGATTCACGTGCTTTGTGTGTTTGTCGTGTAGCTCTGAAGCAAAATTATTCCTTCCTAAAGCGTCCCTGTATAATCCATATTTTATATTATGAACCTGTGGTTTATCTAGTTTGAGTTTTTACTGCGTTGCACCCATGGCATGCCACAACTCCCCTTCTTCTCTTCTAATGTCTGTGGGAACCAAAGAAAACGATTTTGTTAATTAATTAACAAAAAAAAAAAAAAAACAAGATCGATATCTCTTTTCCAGCTTCCTTTGTTTTTGACCATATCCCCTTTCCCCCACCCTTACACTACATCTCTCTCTCTCTCTCTCTCTCTCTCTGTCTCTCTCTCTCTTTCTATGGTGCCTCCCATTCTCCTTTCCTATCCCCTATTTGCTGTGTGCTTACATTACGATCAGCCCAAGTACAGTAGCAGGAGAGCAAGCACAATGAGCACAAACCTTTCCTTGCCTCTCTTCCTGTCTCTATTCAGTCATCCTACACACACACACACACACACACACACAAAGAGTTTAGACCCTTATACCTTTCTTTCTTTTTCTTTCCAATGTCATTTTCAAACATTGATATGCCCAGGTGCAAACACACACACACACACACACACACACACAAACACAAATAGAGAAAGAATAGATTGCACACACAATACAATGTGTCTTTTCATTCCATCCCCAGTGAAGGTAGCGTTTGAAGAATTATGTCACTTGACACACATGCTGTAACCCATAGATGGACTGGCCCTCCAGCTACTCTTTGAACATAATACCACAGAAATGAGACTCTCATGAAGTCAAGATTAAAAAAAGTCCAGGGGCGTTGGTGGTGATGTGTGTATCTTTGGATAGAAGTGTGTGTGTGTGGGTGGGTGGGGGGACGACAACACAATGTCTTCTGATTCAAAGGTGTTTTTAAAAGTCATTTTAATGAATGTCCCCTTACTGGATTTGTTGTGATGCATATTAAACAACTGTAACAGCAGAAGCAGTTTATCTGCCCATAAGGTTTCATTATATAAAAGTGAATAAGGAAAAACCTTGTTAAACTGGAAACAAAAATGGCCCTCAGTAAATTGTTATAAAATTTGCTTATTAGTAATTTGCTTATTTAGTCTTGTAAAATCAGCATTTTAGCACACTGTGGGCTATATAAAGGACATGATCCATGATTCATTAATATTGTAAAATGTAATAAGTTATTTGTATGGTGGTTGTTGTTTTGTTTGTTTGTTTTTAAAGAAAACATGAATCTAAATGTGTTTCCAAAAGATTCTTGACATTTTCCAAAAAAAAACCCTGTAAAAAATTTATGCGCAATTAACTTACATTGTAATCCCAAGTGATTCATGCTAGCATCTTTCTTTCCCTCTAAACAGCTGATTATCCTGGAGGACTATGCAGACCCTTTTGATGCTGAGAAAACAAGAGAGCAGAGAGAAGCTGAAAGAGAAGGAGAGAATGATGGATATATGGAGCCTTATGATGCCCAACTCATTATCACAGGTCCTCTATCTTTCACTTTTTATCTACATTGCTCTTTTTGCTCGTATTTTTCTATTGTCTTCTTCTTAAAAAAATGCGCATTCGCAGTCTTGATGACTGAAGGACTGATTTTTAGGGATTTAAAATCACAGCACCCTGTTTTAAATGTCGGTCCCCCCCTCGGGTGGTTGCTACGGTGATGGTGTTGTGCAGGGACAATGGGTGCAGTTTCCTCTTTCTGCTTCCCGTTTCCTGTCTGTGTTTCCTTTGCCCCATTCTCTGGGCAGGAAGTTGACCCCTGCTGTCCCCCCCAGTGTGCTGGACTGTGTGAGAAAGCCCCCCCTCCTCTCCCAACAGTGACTTCCTAGAGCTCAGGAAGTAGGTCTGCTAAACGAGCCAATCGTAAGCCAGGGCCGTCCTTCCCTTGGTACTGCCATTGTTTTCTCACACAATAGGCCAGACACAAAGTGACAGCAGACTAACACAGCTTGAAAGATGGAGCACTGCGCATTTGTTACTGTTCCCCCCTTAAAACCACAATACGTACATTGTGTGCTACAGGCAACTGGAATTTTCTTTCAAAAACCTCCTCACTCATTCAGGAGGCTAAAGTATATGGAGTATCATTCAGGAGACTAAAATATATGTTCATATGAAGTATATGAACTGATAAAGCATCTCAGATAAATGGCTTTAGCAGGCTTTTCAGAGTGACCTTGAGTGGCTAGATAACTTTCTTCACTTTACTGAAAGTTTCATGGATGTATTAAGCATCTCGAGATCTTGAGAGATAGACATATCTTGCTATAAGTATTATATGTAGTAGTATTGCACATAGCACACAGTATTGCACATAGCACATAATCATCACCTATACTTAAAGGCTATGGATATTGAAATGTGGTCTGGGAACACTCAGAGGTCTCAGAAGCCTTGATGATTATTATTATTATTATTATTATTATTATTATTATTATTATTATTATTATTATTACAGCAGGAGAAATCACACCCTTCCATATCAAAGCTGTTCAAGATCTTAGTCGTGGAGTTCTTGAGTTCTTGTTCAAGACTGAGCTCTTATAGAATTATCTTATAGAAAACTCATTTTGAATTGTTCTTTAATCCAATCCTGAATAACTTAAAAACAAGCAGGCATATAAATAATGTCACTTTGGCCCTTATGTGTAAAAAAATTTTTTTAGCGAAAATATTACTGTACACATTAATGAGCCTAACTTATGAACAGCTATGTTAGGTTCATTAAAATAAATCTGTGCATTTTTGCAGGAGTGTCTGATTATAAAAATCTGCTTTAATGGATCAGTTGTGTCCGTGTATATTATGTATGAGCTGAAAGTGACCACAGTTCAAGATTCAGAATGAGTGAAATGAAGATGAAACCCAGCTTCAATCTGAGATGTGATACAAAAAAATACATTGTAAATAGGGCAAATATTCCATTGCCCATCTTCGGCTATCTAAATAATGCTATTTTATTTCACTTATCTTAGATATGATTAATACCAATACCAACTGTATTTGGTATTAATTTTATTAATATTATATTTTAGAAATAGATTGATAAATTAAGCAATTTATCAACTTCTTGTGATTTTTAAGGTTTTCAAGTATTTGCATGTATGTTATGTCCCTAATCCATCTACAGTATCATTTGATGCTGTACATCCATGTCTATTTAATCAAAATATGAGGCAAAAATAGGACCCAAAAATGAAATCCATTGAGTAGTAGATTGTAACCTCTGATTCCCAGTGCTGTAATATTTCTCTGATGTAGTAAACAGGTGACAGGTGACTGAATCACCATAGAACCCTGCTCAGTGTAAGTGTGTGAAAGGTCAGCCTTTGTTCCCATAGAGATTCGTCGGCGCGGGTCCAAGGACCTTCTGAAGGTGTGTGTGGTGTTGAACGGAGGAGAAGGAGAAGGATCTGGATCCACACAGATCTACGACGTGCCATATGAGGAGGTTCTGGAGGGCATCCCCCTGACCCGGCCCGAGTCTGACCCCCGACCACCTGCAGAGTACGAACTCCCGTGGGAGTGGAAGAAGGAGCAGATTGTTCGAGCACTGTCAGGTAAGTCTAGCATTACATCCTCATTTTAAAAAATGTATTTAACATGTTTTACACCATGATCTTAAAAGTAGTTTTGACTGTTGTATTATTATTATTATTATTATTATTATTATTAGTAGTAGTAGTAGTAGTAGTAGTAGTAGTAGTATACTTTTAAACATGTAAACAAATCATTTTAGGTCTGTCATATGACCTCCATCAAGAGAATTCCCAAGCAAGTGAAATATCGAGTGTCCATTTTTTTCTATAAAAGAAATTCATATTGATTATAGATAATGCTGGCGCCTTATAGCTCTGGGGTCCACAGTTCGATTTTAAGCTCAGGTTTCTAAGCTCAGGTTCTCCACATCTACATGGGTTTCATATAAGGTCTTGATTTAGTCTGAAAAAAGGCTAAATATCCTCTCAGTGTGAATAAATGTGCATGTGAATGTGTGTGTATATGTGTGTGTGTATGAAACAAAATGTCAGTTTTCCTGCCTTCTTCACAATTTTCCTGAGATTCCTGATTTTAAATCTTAAAAAAATAGAACACCAAAAAAATGTTCAGCAAAGAGAACATGAAGATGAATTAAGGCACTTTCATGTATGATATGGATTTGGATGGTTATTCGTATCAGCTATGAACAGATTAAATATGAACTGTTTAATATGTTTAAATGACAATATAAGATTTGACCTGTTTATGCCAGTTAATGACAGAAATGTATTTATCGGTGCAAATCTGATTAGTTATTGAGAAAATGTCATGGAATGAACAGCATTATTGCTCTATCTTCACTCATTAGCTCAGTTTGATGGTGTGGAGAGGGTGTCTAAAGAGGATGCTGCTCCCACTGGTGTTAAACAGCAGACTCTGCGATCTGTGAAGAGCTGGACCCCCAAATCTCTGCGCCTGTCCCCTCCATCTTCACCGAAAGCCAGCCCGGACTCTGAGAGCCATAAAGTGGACCCCACCGTGCCCCTCGAGCTACAGAGGTGTGTATCTCAGACTTTTCACATATACCTGTGTACTCTAATTTTGAATTCTGTGCATTGTTGCTATATAACGTCTTGACACATTAATCAGAAGCTAATAAATCCAACTATATCATCGCAGACTCAGTGGTTTCTTCAAATATTGTCTTATGAATCAAAATCATACTGTATCGTATTGTAGCAGATTCAGTGGTATCTTCTACTTTCATATTATTGCTTTCAGGTCGAAATCATATTGAATTTTATAAATCCTTAGGAATACAGACCTAAAAAAAAATCAAATTTTGTTATTTTGATGAAAGTGCAAATTACTTTCTACTAGTAGATAGATTGTCTAGATTAAGAGTACTGAATTACTGAATTATTTGTTTGATTTTTGCAATGATTAGAAGAAAATTCACTGCTCACGCTATAATCTTACATGGGGATCATTTTCATATCAAGTGAAGATTTAGTCATATTTGTGGCAAGTCATTCAGTAGGACTGAGTTTTCAGATGGAAATTTGATAATGTGTTTGATCTATTTTTATTTCTCTCTTCTCATTTCTGCATGGTAGAGCGAATCATAATGGATTTAGTAATGTTATGTAATTCTCCCTCTGTCTTTCAAGCTGGTATCATGGCAGCGTCAGTCGTCAAGAGGCTGAGGCTCAGCTGCAGAACTGTAAAGAAGCCAGCTTCCTGGTGCGTGACAGCGAATCAGCCACCAGCAAATACTCCATTGCCCTCAAGTAAGGCTTTATGATAAATTAAAGCAAAACTTTGTATTGATTTGCAATGACTATTCCTTCTAAGCAAACAAATGGAGTGCAAAATGCACCCCATAACAAATCCATTTGGGGTTTATTCCTTTAATTTGTCGCATGTCTGTATTTAGGGAGTGTGTATTTTAGATATTAAAGGGTGAAGTGACTAAGCAATGATTGAAAAAGCTGATGTAGGTGATATAAATGCTTGCTTCCTCTGTCTGCCTGTCTATCTCTCTCTCTCTCTCGCTCTCTCTCTCGCTTTCTGTCTCTTTATCATTCTGTCTGTCTGTCTGTCTGTCTGCCTGTCTCTCTCTCTCTCTCTCTCTCTCTCTCACTCTGCAGGACCAGCCAAGGTTGTGTGCACATTATTGTAGCACAGACCAAAGAGTGTGGTTACACACTGGACCAGAGCAGCTGTGTGTTTCCCAGCATACCGGAGGTGGTGCACCACTACTGCACCCAGCGTCTGCCCTTCACTGGAGCTGAGCACATGACCCTGCAGCACCCTGTACCCCGTACACACTGATCAACACAAAAAAAACATCTCGCTACAGCTGAGCACATCATCCGGTCCCCTACATCACCTTGCAGACACACTGGGAAATCCTACACAGCAGTTAACATGTAAATGGACATGTAACTAATAATGATGCCACATAAATATGCACCAGCATGAAATCCACACTGAAATAGCCCCAACCTCATACTCATCCTTCCTCCCTGTATATTTGTGTGATTTTTTGAGATTTTTTGTTTCACTATCCTGAATGGTGCTCCCAAATTTATTTTCCTGACCTAAACCAAAGCCATTAGTCATGTACTAACCACTACTGACCCAAAGTCAAAGTTCAGTCACAGCGTTTAGATTATATAGTTTCTAATTTGTTTTTGAATATATTTCCCTCACACCCTGCTTTTCTCCCTGTCTGGTGCCTTCTGGAGTCTGTGAATGTTTTGGGTTTTTTAATCACCACTCTGCTAAAAGTGCCTCTCCTGTGATGATGCTTCTCTTCTGGAGGTTAATGAGACTCATTTGCTCCCCCTGATGACTGCAGTCACACACTGCAACATGGGGTCTGTTCTTAGGACCTTGTAGGAATACAGATATGTTGCCAAATTATCCACTCCTTAAATCAGTCAATCAATCAATCCATCAACACATCAATCAATCAGTCAATCAGCTTGCCCTTTGTCTTTTAGGCTACCTTAATGTCCGTGCATATATAAGAGACAAATCTCGTTTGTGTTGTTCATTTGTTGTGTCTTATTTTTTATGTTTCATAATTAAAAGATATCTTGGCTGGTGGCTGATATTTGATGAGTGAATTGTCTCTCATAATTGCCCCACTTACTTGAGTGCCCTTGATAAAGCTTTCTGTTGATTGGGAGTCGTGTTTGGGGTGTTAATTTGATTTTGTGCTGTATGCACGTAAGGTTGATAAATGGTAGAGGATCTGTAGCTGCTACTGGTGCTACTGGTGAGTGCACTGCTCTAAGCGATTAATTCCTTATACATTTGATATGCAATTTTCTGTTTGTTGTCAAGCATTTATTTTAAAATCTGAAAAAGGAAAAGTGCCCATGAAGTTGTAATGGAATTCCACATTTTAAAGAATTTTACCTTTGTATAATATGAGATTATGCAAAGCCTTAAATAAAGAAATTGTGATTTTAAAAGTGCTTGAATGTGATTTAATAGATATTGTGCCATATATGAATATATAACTCTCTTTTTTCATACACACTGTGTTCTCTCTTTGCACACATTACTGGTTGAATCCAAATGCAAAGAGACAACAGCATTCCTTCAAACTATGACATTAATGTAAAATCAATTAAACCACAAAAGACTTGCTCCACCTGACTGATGTGTGTATATAGGATTATACATACAACATAAACACACACACACACACATTACACAGATACATTAGATGGAAGACTAACAAACAAACAAAATCAAGATAAGTGTGTGTGTATGTGTGTGTGTGTGAGCCTGAACACGTCATTTTTTTTTGCTAAAAAAGGGATTACCAGGTTACTATAGAGAACAATGAAATACATCTGCACATCTGGAATAAACTGAATAACTGGTAATGATGTTCCCTGGACACTCACACGCTCTTATTGTCTCAAACTCACCCACAAAGCTTAAATTAAGATTTAGGATCCTTGTGCACCATACAATTTATGTAAGCACACAATAAGACATGCTGTTATAGAAAAAATAATTATTTGTTATTTTCATAATCATATAATACAATGCAAAGCAAAGTCCAGCAAAAGAAAGGATTTAAATAAACAGCACATGATGCCTTAGATTCTTATGTAGGTCATGTGTTTGTCATAAGAGGCCAAGAAAAGAAGAAGAGAGTATTAATACAAACCTGACAGCTGACACCACTGTCAGAGCTTCTAACCAATCGAAGTCAATAGCAACAGGGTATAGATGTACAGAACTGTCATGGCTTTATACACAAAGTACACAAAACAGCATGTAGAAATGGATGAATCATTTGCAAACAATACAGAAAGCAGAATAATAACACAAATGAAATATACACTAGCAGTCAAAAGTTTGACACACCTGCTAATTCCATGGTCTTTCCTGATGTTTATTTCTTTCTACATTGTAAAACAATGCTGAAGGCGGCCGAAATACACAATAACGTCCTTTGAACAGTTGATATTGAGATATGTCTGCTACTGATGCTCTGTAAAGCCTTCATAACGGCTCTAATCTGAGGTGCTGTTAATTGGTGATTTTTGAGGCTGGTCACTCTAAATGAACTTCTCCTCTGCAGCAGAGGTCAGTTTTGGTCTTGCTTTCCTGGGATGGTCTTCATGTGAGCCAGTTTCATCATGGTGCTTGATGGGTTTTGCAAATGCACTTGACAATACTGTTCTTGCAAGAACTATTCCAGAACACCTGACCTTCGTGTCTTAAAATAACAACTGACTGTTTGTTGTCATTACATATGGATTACTTAAGTCCATGTGTGTTATTTCATAGTTTTGAAATCTCCAGTATTGTTCTAGAATGTAGAAAATAAATCCCTAAACAAAAAACAGTGAATTAAAAGGTGTGTCCAAACTTTTGACTGGTAGTGTATATTAGTGAAAAAGTAGATGGCAAGACAACTGGAACATAAAAAGACCCAAATATCATAGATAAAACAAGAAACCACTGAACAAGAAATGGAGGGGAAATCAAAATGGAGGTTCTGTCAAGTCAAATCATTCTTTGTTATAAAACAGAGTAAGAGAAGCCTCACAAGAACCAGGACAAAGTGGTTTAACAACTAAAAAAAATACTTTTATTACTATGCATGAATTTTTTTTTACAAATGACACAAACAGACAGGATCTTGAAATTTTCTTCAAAGATACTCCACTTTGAACCTTGACTACCCCTGCATACTTTCAGCTACAGACATTATTTAACACTTTTACAGCTTCCATGTATTTTCAGCACTGCATTTGAGCTTCGAGCTTTTCCAGGAAAAAAAAAAAAAAGCAATTTTCAGCATTGTTAGCAATTTATTTCACCTTTCAGCATTCACATGCATTTTCTTCACAAAAATGCATTTTCTATTTTTTTTTTATTGTACATCACAGAGTGTGCTAAATCCTATAACTACAACCATAACCTCTCTAAGTAAAATTAACAGGAAAAAACATGCAGAAGTGACACATTATTTTATTTTATTTAGAATCAATTTTATTGCACATCCCTGATATACTTGTCATTTTAGCAAAAAAAGCAAAAAGGCAAGCAGCAGAGCAAATGATTGAAGGCCTGAAGAATCAGTTGTTGACAAAGCAAGCATCTTTAGAGGCAAATAACTTTAATATATACAAATTTGAAGTGAGTCATTTTTTCACTTTTTTGGCATTAAAGGAGTAGTCACCATATGAGGACCTGATGTCAAAGAACTGGAATAAATTGCAACAGGATATAAAAGCAGTTAAAAGACAGAAGAAACTGAGAGAAGGCAATATTAAATATCTACTAGATGCCATGAAAGGTAATTACATGAATTAAATAAATTAAACAAATACTCTGCCCTAGACAACATCACAAATAATTAAGAGAAAATTAAAAACGTAAAGGAGCATTACATCCACAAGGAAAATAATTAACTGTAATTTGTTCTGATTACTGTCTTATAACCATTTATATTATTGTTCTTTCAATAGAGATTCCAGAGGTAGTGTTAATTTGAAAAAGTTAAATCTTAACTCCTGTATCCACATCTGTAGATCCCCCAGTTTCTGCATGTGTTTCTCCTCAAGCATCTGATAAAATGTTAAATACCTCACAACTACAGACATGTTATGGTCCAAATGGGAAATGCTAATAATATGATTTCCAGGTAAATCTGTAAATGAATCACCTAGGCACCTAGTGCTCATAACATTAATTAGAAAATCTGCATCCGTGGTGAATGTGCATGTTAACTAGTTATTAGGTATATTGCCTGACCAAATTGAAAGTGCAGTGTGTTCAGGCTCTCAGTTGCATGGCACAGTAGCATTTTGCATCATATTACTCATTCACTGGAAAATACGGGAATGCCATACTTCACAGTTAATGAATATGTAGAGTTACGAGTGAATGTGTATCATTATTTTATCATTACTTTTACTATTTGCAAAATAAATGTTGATTCAATTGTTCTGTAGGTGTGTCTTAAACCAGGCTCTGATGTCAAGTCCTTAGAAGATAGAGAAGACAGAACTCTCTTCAGACCGGTTGCCATGGCAACAGTGAATGTCAGACAAACACATGGAATCAAAGCCATAACCCAGCAGTACAAAACTTGATGCTACAATTGGTGAGTGCTTAGGGAAAATTCAGTCTAAAATAAAACTGCATAAAATAAAAATACATTAATTATTTACTACTTTCCGTACAAAGTGACAGATTCCATGTTGGCAGATTGGCATTAATGCTGTAGGTTAAATTTTGTGTGATTAAAAAAGTATTTTGTTTTGTTTTGTTTTATGTGTCCGTAACTCACACGCCATGCTCTGTCAAAGTCCCTTGACATCAGCAGGCAAGAGGTGAAACACATCATAAGAAAAAAATGCAACAATGACAGCTATGGCAAGCAAGCCACTACAAACAAGACTATTTGAAAGATTATTTGATTTGAAAGATTATTTGAAAGACTATTTGACTATTTCCTGTTTTGTTGAGATTTTTTGTTTTGATTTTGTGGTTCCACAACTTCAGGATGGCCATTTAACAGAGCAGAGAATGTACATTTACATTTCTGTCATTTGACCCCCTTATGCAGGGCAATTTGCCTTTTTTTTATACATCTCAGCAATTACGGGTTAGGGGCTTTGCTTAGGGGTCCAGCGGTAGCAGTTTGGTGGACCTAGGATTCAATCTCACAACCTTCCAATCAGTAGTCCAACATCTTAACCACTAAACTTCCACATCCCCTGTAGAGGGGTAGTACCATTTTTGTGGGCAGCCAAGGACTGTCCTTTGAGAGGCTGCATGACAAATTCTACTATTCTCTAAAGACTATGTGTTTCAGTACTGATGTATCTTACATTTACAGCATTTGGCAGATGCTCTTATCCAGAGCAACTTATAGGTAAATTCATATTTTTTTTACACAGCTGAGCAACTGAGGGTTAATGGCCTTGCCCAAGGGCTCAGCATTGGCAGCTTGGTGGGCCTGGGATTAGAACTCACAACTTTTCAACCAGTAGTCCAATGCCTTAACCACTGAGCTACCACACTCCCCATACCATCACAAATGCTGGTTTTTGCACATTTTGTTGATAAAAATCTGGATGGTCTTTTTTTGTATCTATGGTACATAGAAGCCCATGTCTGTTTTCTCCCAAAAAACAGCTGAAAGGTGGACTGGTCTGACCACAGAAAATGCTTCCATGGTCTTTCGGTCCATGATTTTGTCTTTGAACTTCCTGACAATTCTCTCACAAAATTTGGCACAAAGTGATGAGTCCCCACCCATCCTTGCTTGCAAAAACTAATCCTTTCAGTGAATGCTCCTTTTATACCTAATCTCAATACACTCTTAAGAACAGTGTTAGACTTATTTTGCCTCTGTCCCAACTTTTGTGTATTGCAGATATAACATTTTAAAAACTCTTTATAATTAAAAATTAGAATTAAATATTTCAGTGAAAACACTGAAAATCTTGTCTCTGTCCCGTCCATTACCAAATGTCAGATTTTAGTTTTTATTGCATTTTTAGAAAGTGTTCCATACGTTTGTATATAAATGATAAGTAATTTAGCAGTCAAGTAATTAAAACCCAAATAATCATAATATTGAATGACATCACACTTTTGTTTCGTGATATTTAAATACAAAAGAGCAAGACCAAAATTTTACATCATATTTCTACTTTTTTCAAAAAGAATCACAATGTGTTTTTTCCAGCACACACTTTTTGTATAATCTCTATATCGGCAGTGACCTCATCTCCCTAAAATAAAACAGGAAACACAAACAGAAGAAGAGATTTAGAAATAGCAAAAGAAAATTCTATTCAGAAGTAATGTGGATAGGAGTGTCACTCCATTAGCACATACTTACTGGTTTGTGCTTCTGCTAATTCCTTTAGTGATTTTTAAAAGTTGTTTAATGTAGTTCTCTCTAGTCTGTAAAAGAAAACACACATAGCAAGTTTAACAAGAAACAATCTTGATAACAGACTTAATTTTCATGTCAGTTGGCTGGGTGCAAGGCTCCAGTACACACACACACACACACACACATACACACACATACACACACACACACACACACATACACACACATACACACACACACACAGAGTCTCTGTAATGCTTATGTTAATAAATCACCTGCACTTGTATCTGCCTCCACATAAAAATACTGACTATAAACTCTTACTTTACATAAACTTGAAAAAATATTATTAACAGTTTATATAGAATTAGTTGGCATTCCAGCTTTGCAGGGTGATTGGGATGTACCAAGATAAACCGTTAGTGGGAATGTGAATAGCTAAGCCAATGATATTAGATCTCTGTCTAGAAACTAAAAATAACTCAGATTGATGATGGTAGTAGCATCTTGACAGCTGTGAAACTGTTTGGGGTTGAGGATGTGTAAAGATAAAGACATATGCCAGAAGGCTCACAGCTCACAGCAGAGAATAAATGGCTATTCTGTCTATCGTCATCACTGACCCTTGTTTTCTCTTGACACATACATATTGTGTGTCGTGATCATGAGAATAGGTCTTGAAAATGAATGTATTACCTGTAAGTCGACATCTAGTAGTTTCATGGCAAAATGGATACAGTTGGAGTCCAAAACATCATATTCTGGTATTTCCTTCATTGCTTTTCTTATATTGGCTCTAAATGATGTAGGGATTTCTCCATTTTTCCTGTAAATTGCATAATGGTTTTGTCCACAGAACATGTTCATATGCACTTTGCTTACAAAACCTGGACCAGAACTGAAGCTGGAACTCGCTGCGATCCCTGATGAGCTTGACTGAGATGGTGAGACTGGGGGGAAAAAGTGAGTTAAATGAGTATATACAATATAGTAAAATTTGCATATCCTTGGAAAAGTGATGTCTACTATACTACTATAGAGTGGATACTATGGAGGCATAAAGTTTGAACACCAATGTTTTGTGATGTAAAAAAAGTAAGATAAATAATGTTAGAACTTTTTCCATGCATAATTGTCACAGCTCATCACGATCCAGAACACCACAGGGAGCCCTCTCCCGATTACTAGCACCCACGAACTACACTTCTGGGTTTATCTTGGACAGGTACATATTATACAGGTACATCTCAAAAAATCATGAAAAAGGTCAATATTTTTTGTCACTCAGTTCAGAAAGTGAAACCCATATATTATATAGATTCATTACACATAGAGTGAAATATTTCAAGCCTTTATTTCTTGAAATTGTGATGATTATGGCTTACAGGTAAGGAAAACCAAAAATTCTGTGTCTCAGAAAATTAGAATATTGTGAAAAAGTTCAATATTGGAAAGTCATGGTGTCGCACCCTAATCAGCTAATTACCTCAAAACACCTGCAAAGGTTTCCTGAGCTTTTAAATGGTCTCTCAGTCTGGGTCAGTAGGCTACACAATCATGGGGAAGACTGCTGACTTGACAGATGTCCAGGAGACAGTCATTGACACCATCCACAAGGAGGGTAAGTCACAAAAGGTCATTGCAGCTTCATTGAAGAAGCTGGTTGTTCACAGTGCTGTATCCAAGCATATTCATAGAAAGTTGAGTGGAAGGAAAAAGTGTGGTAGGAAAAGGTGCAGCAGCAAAAGGGAGAACCGCAGCCTTGAGAGGATTGTCAGGCAAAATCCATTCAAGAATTTGGGGGAGCTTCAGACGAATCCTAGACATGGCCTACAAATGTTGCATTCCTTGTGTCAAGCCATTCCTGAACCAGAGACAACGTCAGAAGCGTCTTACCTGGGCTGTGGAGAAAATGAACTGGACTGTTGCTCAGTGGTCCAAAGTTCTCTTTTCAGATGAAAGTAAGTGGAAAGTAAGTAAGTAAGTAAGTAAAGTAAGTGGAAAGTGGAAAGTAAGTGGAAAAGTAAGTGGAAAAGTAAGTTTCATTTGCATTTTGACAGAATCCATGTTGCTTGAAGTCCAGTGTGAAGTGTCCACAGTCAGTGATGATTTGGGCTGCCATGTTATCTGCTGGTGTTGGTCCACTGTGTTTTCTGAAGTCCACAGTCAACACAGCCATCTACCAGGAAATCTTAGAGCACTTCATGCTTCCTTCTGCTGACAAGCTTTATGGAGATGCTGATTTCATTTTCCAGCAGGACTTGGCACCTGCCCACACTGCCAAAGGTACCATAAGCTGGTTCAATGACCATGGTGTTACTGTGCTTGATTGGCCAGCAAACTCGCCTGACATAAACCCAATAGAGAATCTATGGGGTATTGTCAAGGGGAAGATGAGAGACACCAGACCCAACAATGCAGATGACCTGAAGGCCGCTATCAAAGCAACCTGGGCTTCCCTTACACCTGAGCAGTGCCACAGGCTGATTCCCTCCATGCCATGCCGCATTGATGCACATACTTTTCAGAAGCCTGACATTTCTGTTTGAAATATCCTTTTTTTAATTGATCTTATGTAATATTCAAATTTTCTGAGACACAGAATTTTGGGTTTTCCTTACCTGTAAGCCATAATCATCACAATTTCAAGAAATAAAGGCTTGAAATATTTCACTCTATGTGTAATGAATCTATATAATATATGGGCTTCACTTTCTGAACTGAGTGACAAAAAATATTGACCTTTTTCATGATATTCTAATTCTTTGAGATGTACCTGTATAAGCAGCGTGCACTCATTGTTAGACGCGAAGTATCGTTCCCACATAACATACAAAGCCTTGGATTTACTCTGCATTGTTTGGATAATTGTGTATGACCTCAGCCTGTTTCTACCACGTTTACGAGAATCTGTTTTGTGTTTCGGTTTTGTTTGCTTAGTGTTTGCTTTTCCGTTTTTTTTGCTTTGCTGTTTTGGATCACGATTGAGCCTGCTGGTTTATACAATAAATCTGTAAATGGATTTCAAACTTCCTGACTCTGACGAGTCCTTACAATAATGTGAAATTACAACGTATAAATTTTAAATACATTTATTCAATGTATAATTTAAAGAAAATCTGAATATTTTAGGGGAAATGAAAGTGTGAACAGTCTTTTATAATTGGGGAAGTGGCTGTGTTTAGAATGAAACAGTTACATTTACTGTCATATTTGAAAGTAATTATTATACAGCTGACCTTAATGAAGTAATTCTGATTAAATGTTTATATTCAGACTGTTTATATTTATTGGAAATAGTTATATTGTTTATTACGCATTATAATGTTATACGGTGTGTAATGTTATATCATGGTATATTGTCCTCTTGTATACACTGTTATATTAAGTAAAAAATTAATATTAACATTACTGTGTCATTTGAATATCTAGAACCTTATAGGCATATTTAGAGATTTTTACCTGTGAAGTGAATGATCTCCTCGTCCTCTTCACTGCAGTAAACTCCAGCATGGTAGTATCCTGGACCAGATCCTGCACTACTGCTGCCACATTTCACCATAAACAGGTCTCCTAGTTTTGCATTTCCAGTGTATTTGGAATTATAATTTTTGACAGTACTGAAACCGTCTGGTGCAAAGCCGAGTCCCATTAAACTCATAGAAGCCTGCAAAACAAACAAAAATCATCCCCCATAGAAAATATTTATAGATAATAACAGAAAAAAACAAAATTACAAAATTAGCATGCATTAATTTAAAACTAACTGTTTTACTTTCTGAAAACTTTATACTTAATTCTAATAAGTATTCTTTATTAGTATTTTTCTTGATAAATTCATTATCAACAACAACAGCAACAACAACAACAATACTACTACTATTAATACTACTAATATCTCCTGCAATAAACCAAATTGCATTTTAAATGCAGTTGAATTGGGAATATAGTGATGGAAAAGAGTTTAATTTTTTTTTTCTTCCATTTTCCTTGCTGTTCTTGCAGATTCCTTTCGGTTGCAAGCAATTTGATGACACTTCCCATCACTTGGTGTCTCTCAAAGCATTATGTAGCATTCCAGCCACAGTTTGTGTGATGAACCACAGGTTTAGTAAATTAAGATTTAGACATAAAGTATAGTATTCACATGCCAGGTTCAAATTCATGTTTTGGCTGTGAACCAATATAAATGATATATTATGCTATAAATTACTGAATCACTCCTGTTTTGAAAGAGGTTAAGTCACATCGGTGTCATTTCCGCCTAAACATTATGCTTTCTGTGGCTGGGTTTCTCATTTATCACTTCATCATTATTTTGTTTCTTCCATTCATGCAAACGGTTTAATCTAATATTGTAGTTTACCATCAAACAAAGCAGAGCAAACATTTACAAAACACTGCTTATTTAAATAGTTATATATTAGATTTGTGTATAATAAAGTAATAATATACAATGATTTTGACTGATTGGTTTGATTCATTATCTTGTTATAGATTTAGGACAGCACTGATGCAACAAGAACACAAAGACACTCACCATTGCTGTTATTTGACACCTTCACAGTAGAAAATATCAGAAAATATCAATTATACTGTAAATGACATAATTAGTACATTATTTACATTGGCATACAGTAACATCTCATTACAAAACAATATTTACACTAAAACTTTTGATGTTCAATAATGAATGAACTAAAGTAAAATAAATTATACTTAACCTAACTGTTCAGTAACGTATCTTCACTGCTCATTCAGATTGACTGAAAAGAAAGAGGGACAAAAAATGTATGAATACTTGAACAACAGGATGTGGTTTCTGAATACAGTTACTGAGAAGTGCAACACAATTTCTTCTCACCAGTGATTTATAGTAAATATTCTTGGCTACTCTTTTCAAAAGCATGATTATTATCTCTTGTGCTTTGTAATAATTTTCTTTTTGTGTTCACTTATTGTTTGTTTTAGTAATCTTATTGTTCACAGTGGTGGGCAATAACAATGTAAATGTAATGTGATAATCAGAATTAATATGAATCTAATGTTAGCTCGTAGCATTCAAGGATTTTATTGTACATGTGAATAAATCTGTCATTATATTAATTATGTCGTGTATGGCTAGTTATGCTTTAGTTAACTGAATAAGCTAACATAATCAGTAACTCTTGAGCAGCAGTCTATCTTAACCTTACTGATGTTATACAGCAACTAACTCAATAGCTCAACTTTTATTGCTGATATTTGACCAGTTATGAATTAATTGTTCTTTTTCATAGTTTTTTTATGTAAAGCAGAATAAGATTACTGCAAAAAATACTATAATCGAAATCTGATTGGTTAATGGAACAGTTTCACTTATTGAAAGCTACTTGTTTTAAGCTACAGGCGCCTGCACTTTTAATTCTGAAGGCCTTATGGCTGGCCAACACATGATGTTATGTATTAGATTTGTGTCTGGAAAAACTGATGTTATCTAACAGCTTAAAGTAATAATATACAATGATTTTGACTGATTGGTTTGATTCAAAGAGAGAAAAAAATGGACCACTTCCTTTAGATGTTAGCTAATGTAAATGGGCTCTTTACTTTTTAAATTGTAAAAAGTGTCTTTTCTACTTTTTGTACAAATGACACAAACAGACCAAATCTTTGAAATGTTCTTCAGAGATACTCCACTTTGAACCTTGAGTACTTGTGCATACTTTCAGCTAAAACATTTATTAACATTTCAGTTGCCATGTACACTATATTGCCAAAAGTATTCGCTCACCCATCCAAATAATCAGAATCAGGTGTTCCAATCACTTCCATGGCCACAGGTGTATAAAATCAAGCACCTAGGCATGCAGACTGTTTTTACAAACATTTGTGAAAGAATGGGTCGCTCTCAGGAGCTCAGTGAATTCCAGCGTGGAATTGTGATAGGATGCCACCTGTGCAACAAATCCAGTTGTGAAATTTCCTCGCTCCTAAATATTCCACAGTCAACTGTCAGCTGTATTATAAGAACGTGGAAGTGTTTGGGAACGACAGCAACTCAGCCACGAAGTGGTAGGCCACGTAAACTGACGGAGCGGGGTCAGTGGATGCTGAGGCGCATAGTGCGAAGAGGTCGCCAACTTTCTGCAGAGTCGATCGCTACAGACCTCCAAACTTCATGTGGCCTTCAGATTAGCTCAAGAACAGTGCGCAGAGAGCTTCATGGAATGGGTTTCCATGGCCGAGCAGCTGCATCCAAGCCATACATCACCAAGTGCAATGCAAAGCGTCGGATGCAGTGGTGTAAAGCACGCCGCCACTGGACTCTAGAGCAGTGGAGACGCATTCTCTGGAGTGACGAATCGCGCTTCTCCATCTGGCAATCTGATGGACGAGTCTGGGTTTGGCGGTTGCCAGGAGAACGGTACTTGTCTGACTGCATTGTGCCAAGTGTAAAGTTTGGTGGAGGGGGGATTATGGTGTTTGGTTGTTTTTCAGGAGCTGGGCTTGGCCCCTTAGTTCCAGTGAAAGGAACTCTGAATGCTTCAGCATACCAAGACATTTTGGACAATTCCATGCTCCCAACTTTGTGGGAACAGTTTGGAGCTGGCCCCTTCCTCTTCCAACATGACTGTGCACCAGTGCACAAAGCAAGGTCCATAAAGACATGGATGACAGAGTCTGGTGTGGATGAACTTGACTGGCCTGCACAGAGTCCTGACCTCAACCCGATAGAACACCTTTGGGATGAATTAGAGCGGAGACTGAGAGCCAGGCCTTCTCGTCCAACATCAGTGTGTGACCTCACAAATGCGCTTCTGGAAGAATGGTCAAAAATTCCCATAAACACACTCCTAAACCTTGTGGACAGCCTTCCCAGAAGAGTTGAAGCTGTTATAGCTGCAAAGGGTGGACCGACGTCATATTGAACCCTATGGATTAGGAATGGGATGTCACTTAAGGTCATATGCGAGTCAAGGCAGGTGAGCGAATACTTTTGGCAATATAGTGTATGTTCAGCACTGCATCTGAGCTTTGAGAAGTTTTTTTTTTTTTTTTTTTAGGAAAAAAGGCAACTTTCAGCATTGATAGCAATTTATTTCAGCTTTCAGCATTCACATGCATTTTCTCCACAAAAATTCCTTTATTTTTTTTCCCTTTTCTTTTTTTAATTGTACGTCACTCTGCATAAAAGCATCTCCTAAATCCTATAACATTAACCATATCCTCTCTAAGTAAAAATTAACAGAAAAAAAACATGCAGAAGTGACACATTATTTATTTAGAATCAAGCAAGCATCTTTAAAGGTAAATAACTTGAATATATACAATTTTCAGTTTAAGTAAAGGAGGTGTACAAGGAGGAGTCAGTGTTAATTTACTGTCCAGTGTTACCCAAATGAGGATGGGTTCCCTCGAGCCTCGTTCCTATCAAGGTTTCTTCCTCATATCATCTCAGGGAGTTTTTCCTTGCCAACGTCGCCTCAGGCTTGTGAGTATATATATTTATATATATATTTCCTTTTCGCTGTGTTTTAATACTTCTGTAAAGCTGCTTTGAAAGAATTAAAACTCTATACAAATAAATAAATTGAAATTGAATTGAAATTGTCATCATATGAGGACCTGATGTCAAGGAACTGCAGTATGTTGCAGCAGGGAATAAAGGTGCTTAAAAAAGAGAAGAAACTGATAGAAGGCAATGTTAAAGATCTACTAGATGCCATGAGAGGTAATTACATGAATGAAATAAATTAAACAAATACTCTGCCCTACATAACATCACAAAAAATGTAGAGAAAATTCTAAAGGCAAAGGAACATTGCATCCACAGGGATAATAATTAACTCTGTTTACACTTTGTTTTGATTACTGTCTTATAATTACTTATATCTTTATTTATTCAGTAGAGATTCAAGAGGTAGTGTGAAAGTGTGAAAATAAGTAATTGAAAAAGTTAATATCTTAACTCCTGTATCCACCTGTATCAACACTCACAACACCAGATTCCCCATTTTCTGCATGTGGTTCTCCTCAAGCATCTGATAAAATGGTAAGTACCTCACATGTACAGACATGTTATGGTCCATATGGGAAATGCTAATAATATGATTTCAAGGTAAATCCATAAATTAACCAACTCGGAAGTGCCTTAACACATTAATTAGGAAATCTGCATCTGTAGTGAATCTGCACGTTAGTCTAGTTATTATGTATATTGCCTGACCAAATTGTAAATCTAGGTGGTATTTCCTACATTTACCAATTACGTTGTTAATGTAAATGAAAACACTAGAGAGCAGTGTCACAGTTAATGAATATGTAGTGTTACCAGTGGATGTGTATCATTATTTTATCATTATTTTACTATTTTCAGAATAAATGATCAGTTGTTCTGTAGGTGTGTCTTAAACCAGGCTCTGATGTCAAGTCCTTAGAAGACAGAGTAACTCTCTTCAGACCGGTTGCCAGGGTGACAGTGAATGTCACACAAACACATAGAATCAAAGCCATAACCCAACAGCACAAAGCTTGATGCTACAATTGGTGAGTGCTTAGGGAATTTTTTTTTTTTTTAAATAAAACTGCATAAGTGTGTTGTGTGCATGTGTGTGTTGCGGGTATAAAATTCTAAAAAAAAAAAAAAAAAAAAAAAAAAATTATAACAATTACAAATAAACATGTTACTGAAAACACTGAAAATCTTATCTCTGTCCTTTTGTCTGTTAAATAAAATTCAAGTCAATTAACAAATTTCAGATTTTAGTTTTTATTGCGTTTTTAGAAAGTGTTTCAACTTTTCTGGAAATGGGGTTGGTATATAAATGATAAGTAATCTAGTAGGCAAGTAATTAAACCCCAAATTAATCATAATATTCCATGACATCAAACTTTCATTTCATGACATTCCAATACAAAAGAGCAAGACCAAAATTTGACACCATATTTCTACTTTCTTCAAAAAGAATCACAATGTGTTTTTTCCAGCACACTTTATATCGCAAAGGGTTGCATCTCCCTGTAATTAAAACACAAACAGAAGAAGAGGTTTAACAATAGTAACAGAACATTTTATTACCCAGTAATGTGGATAGTAGAGTCACTGCAATAGAACACACTTACTGGTTTGTGCTTCCGTAACTAATAATTTTTAAAAGTTTTTTAATGAAGTTCTCTGTAGTCTGTAAAATAAAACACACAAAGCAAATTTAACAAGAAACGATCTTGATAACAGACTTAATTTTCATGTCAGTTGGCTTGGTGCAATCTTTTGGCTCCAGTACACACACACACACACACACACAGTCTCTGTAATGCTTATGTTAATAAATCACCTGCACTTGTATCTGCCTCCACATAGAAATACTGACTATAAAGTCTTACTTTACATAAACTTAAAAATATCATTAACAGTTTATATCCATACAAATATATTCATCCCTGTTGCTGTGAACCTCATAAATTAGTTGGCACTGCAGCTTTGCAGGCTGATTGAGATGTACCAGCATAAACCTTCAGGGGGAATGTGAGTAGCTAAGCCACTGACATTAAATCTCTGTCTAGAAACTAGAAATAACTAGAAATAATGATCTTGATAGCTATGAAAAATAAAGACAAAGTAAAGATAAAGACATATGGCAGAGGGCTCACAGCTGTAATTATAAGCAGAGAATAAATGGCTATTCTGTTTATTGTCATCATTGACCCTTGTTTTCTCTTTAATCTCTTTAATGTGCCTTGATCATGAGAATAGGTCTTAAAAATGAATGTATTACCTGTAAGTCAACCTTTAGTAGTCCCATGGCAAAATGGATACAGTTGTAGTCCAAAACATGATATTCTGGTATTTCCTTCATTGCATTTCTAACATCGTCTCTGAATGAATTATGGAATTCTCCATTTTTCCTGTAAATTGCAAATTGTTTTTTTCCACAGAACATTTTCACATGCACTTTGCTTACTAAACCCGGACCAGAACTGGAGCTGGAACTCGCTGTGATCCCTGATGAGCTTGACTGAGATGGTGAGACTGGGGGTGGGGGGGGGTGGGGTGGGGGAGTATGAGTATATACAATATAGTAAAATTTGCATAACATCAGTATCCGTGGAAACGTGATGACTACTATACTACTATAGAGTAGATACTATGGAAGTTTGTACACCAGTGCGTACACAAAGATAAACCATATCAGGACTTTTTCCATCCACAATGCGAAAATATAATGTATAAATTTGAACTAAAAAAAAACCAACTGAATATTTTAGGGAAAATATGAAAGAAAAAAAAAAGTGTGAACAGTCTTTTATAATTGGGGAAGTAGCTGTGTTCAGAATGAAACAGGTACATTTAATCTCATGTTTGAAAGTAATTATCATGTTTATATTCATTGTCAATAGTTATGTTGTTTATTACACATTATAATGTTATATGGCGTGTAATGTTATGGTATGTTGTCCTCTTTCAAAAAATGGTACCCTGTAAACAGATGCTGTAATAGGTATATTTAGAGATTAGAGAGCAGGTTATATGGTTTCTGTGTACATTTACTGAGAAGTGCAACACAATTTCTCTTCCTCTCACCAGTGATTTACAGTAAATAATCTTGGCTACTCTTTTCAAAAGCATGATTATTATCTCTTGTGCTTTGTAATAATTTTCTTTTTTCACCTATTGTTTGTTTTATTAACCTTATTGCTCACAGTGGTGGGCAATAAGAAAATCATCCCTAGTGAGCCAGCCTCATACCATCTAAACTCCCTTACATGGTATGAGGATCACCATGAAGATAACCAGACTCAAAAGGGAACCCATCCTTGTTTGGGTGACAATGGAGAGTGTGATTATGAACAATGTCCTTTCTACAGTCAAATCACAGAACAAGTTTTGTCTAAAGTGTTTGGACTGTTTGCCTGGTTTTCATTAAAGATTGTTTACCTGCATTTGTATTTGTATCTGCCAATTTCACATGGAAATCAGGCTCTCTCTATCTTCCTTTCACTATTGAAGTTATAGAGAAAAATAAATGAACAGGATTAAATGGCACCACATAATCCATTAATTGTCTTAGATTATGTGAGGTATCTGTCATACAGTTCTGTGTGAATGAGCTGTAGATAACAAGACAGAAATGTCATAGATAATGCAAGAATCAAATGAACAATAAATAAAAATAATAATAAGGAAGCACAAAACTCAGGGGAAGCAGTGTATAGTGTGTGTAGCAGGGAGGCTGTTTGTTTTATATTAACAGTACTATCAAGGGAAGATACAGTAATAAAAGCAATTTTTTTAAAAATAAGTTAGATAACCACCCACATTTAGTACCCGCTTACACCCATAGAAAACACCTACACACAGCAAACTTATTTTGTAAGGAACTCTCTGGTCTCTCTCTACTTCTCTTAGTTTATCTCTCCATACGTCTCCTCTAAGTGTAGCCTTTTGATAGAATCATCAGTTACTGCCAATGATTCACACACCCGGGTGAATCAGTGTGTCAGCTTTAACCAATGAATTTTACTAGCCAAAAGATGGAAAGTCACTGAGAAGGAGAAGAGGAGAAGGAGGGATGAGGAGAGATGGCAGGGCTGGAGGTGGGAGACATACATCAGAGGGGTCCCACGCTCTAAATAATTCACTGAGTGACTCTGAGCACACTGCAGCACACTGTAGTTCTCCTGTCAAATCATGTCATTCTGTGCCATAAGAGAGCAAGTGAAAAAAATTCAACATTTTAGCAGTGAGGGGAGCCTATATATATATATATATATTCCAAAGACTCACAGTATTTTTTTCCATCTAAAGGCATCATTGCCCTCTTTATTTCTTTATCTTGCTTGTACTAGTTTCTCTCATCTACATAGTTTCTCGTTTCTCTTTAGTCATGTGACCAGTGCTGTGGTTTACTTCTGAAAGGTTCAAATACCTCACTCCACCTGATGACTCACTGCTAAAAGTGCATAGCTGCCGACATGTATGCAAATAGATAATGGACAAGTGTAACTGTCTAAGAGTGAGTCACTAGTGGCAAAGCTGCTGTCTACAAGCACTTTGCTTCATCCCCTATGCTCTCTCTCTCTCTTTCTTTCTCTCCCTCTCTCGCTCTCTTGTAATCTCTCTAATTACTCTGCTTTCATCCACCTATGTCATGAGTGAGAACAGTACTGGATCTCTTCATAGTACCAATGTTGAAGGAAAGAGATTCTAAGAGAAAGTGTGTGTGTGTGTGTGTGTATGTGTGAGTGTGAGTGAGAGAGACAGAGAAAGAGAGAGAGAGAGAGAGAGAGAGAGAGAGAGAGAGAGAGAGAGAGAGAGAGAGAGAGAGAGAGAGAGAGAGAGAGAGAGAGAGAAAGAGACAGAGAGAGAAAGAGACAGAGAGAGAGAGAGAGAGAATGGGAATTGCATCATTTTTCCAGAAGCTACAGTTAGTCATGGAACACTGAGCACACCATTTTGGACACAGCAACTCTGTGAATCGCTGAGTGAAAAGCAAGAGGCACGGCCATGCCAACAGGCATGGGGCATGATATGTGCATCCCTGTCCAAGCCATTATGAAGAATATACTGATGAATCCCAATTGGCTTCCTATATGTGCACCACACAAGGCAGGGGAACCCAGCTGTCATCTTTCAACACAAGACCACCAGAAAATCCACATATCCTACCTACACAGGGTCACAGGGAACCTGGAGCCTATTACAGGGGACTCTGGGCAAAAGATGCGGACACCCCGAACAAGGTGCAAATCCACTGCAAGGCACAATTACGCACACACAACTCACAAACCCATTACCCATATGGACAGTTTAGAGATGCGTATCAGCCTGCAACAGGGACGATTCTAGGATTTTCCTAAGGCCCCAATGAGGGTATGATAGAAAAATAAATAAATATATAAATAAATTAAATAAACTTTTGATTAACAGGGTAGAATGGTAAACCTATTGCAGCATTCCACTGTATTGCATCGATGTGTATAACATTCAACAAGCCAAATATGAGTCTTCCTGATCAAACACACACCCACACACATACACACACACACACACACACACTTGTCCTCTGATCCTTGCTCTGCGACACCGTGGTCTGCAGAAGAAAGTGCTGAAAGACGGGGAAGAGGCGAAGTCTGCTGCCGTTTTCATATGAAATTTAAAGGGGACTGAGGCGGTCACAAATTTGTGTACAGTTTATGGAGAATTGCAGATTTTTTAGGGGGGCTGTGTAGAAATGTTAGGGGGCTAAAGCCCCCCTAAAAATGGCCTAGCGACACCCATGGCCTGCAACACATGTCTTCAGACTGGGGGAAGAAACCCCCACAGGGCAGAAGTGGGAATCAAACCACCATCCCTACAGGTGTGAGGCAAACCTGCTAACTACTGTAGGAGCCTCTGTGCCCTTGACCAGTACAACATAGTGTGTGTAATAATGCAACCAAAAGGATATACTTCTACACCTTTAGGTCAAAACTTAAGTGATGGACAGAAATGGAAAAGTCTTAAGTTTATTAAGTTTTCAACCTTTTCTTACATTTTCTTCCAGAAAATCCAGAAGTCTTGAGCATTTCTGGTTCCAGCCTCTATAGAAAGAGCCTTTATCCAAGAAAAACTCTTGAGCAGCCTAACCCCAATTACCTCCAACTATCAGCCTGTCTCCATTATCATAAGGAGCTTGATTTGGCAAGCACAAAGTGGTTGTTAATGGTTTCTGTTCATCTCATATGGATTAATGATGGCTGTTCTAGATTTAAATAAATCTTCAGTGTGGTAAGTGGCTTCTTGTGGAAGGTTGTGGCTTCACATACAAGAATTGTTCACCAAATCATTTACTGCTGGCAAACATTACATTTATATTATGTGTGTTTGCAAAGGACTTCCCAACAGAGACAGTTTGTGTCATTCGAGAAAATACACTTAATAGGCAGAGCCAAAGAAATGTCTCCATCACCACATCCACACCCCCTCCCCTTTACCCTGTCGCCCATCATCGCTTACACTTAATGATTCGATTCTTTAGGAATGCCTGCCGCTTGAGGGAGTTGAGTGAGTCGAGGTGTTATGATTCCTTAGATTCAGCAATCACTATGAGTGCCTAGAAATATAGTTGGCTGCAATTTCATTTTAACATCATATTCAAAGGCGGATTTCACTTGGGGTACTTGTTTTATGGCTAAGCATGCAAGCTTATAACCATATAATTCAGACTACAGGTCTCTTGCAAAAAAAAAAAAAGACGTTGCATTGCATTCGTTTTTATTCTCAGGTGATTTTTTCCATATATGATACTTCTCATATGATATATTTTTATTTTTAATCACGTGTGTGTCCTTGAATGCAATAAGCAATTTAATGCACATGGCATGCGTGAACATATGGCAAAAAATCGACAAAAAAGAGTCGAGCCTTTAAAGAGTCGTTCATATTGAACCGATTCTTGAATGAATCTCGCATCACTAACGGTGCACTTCTCGCGCGTCACGATCGTCGCACCATATACCTGGCATCTCGTAACACACTCCCTTCTTTCTTCTATAATAAACTATGCTCTCTAAGTCCAGGGTGGACGTAAAGCCATCCTAGGCTGAATTAGGACAAGAAAGCTGAACACACGGCAATTCGGGGCTCAGTGTCCATCTCTCCATACTCCGCATTCGCTCACCGATCCTCGCGCGCCAAAAAAATCTCCCATTTCTGCGACCGATGTCCTCCTCATCCGAGCCGACATGGCTCCATGGACGGCGTTGTGCCTACTGCTGGCCACTGCGACAAGTAAGTCACATCTGTTATTTTGAGGATAAAGAGATAATACGATAAAACACACGGATTTGCGTGTCCTATTTTGTGTGTGCGTGTTTGTGTATGCGTGCGCGCGCGCTCGTATCATCTCAGATTGATCGGGTTTATGTCATTCCGTTAGAGAAAGAAACGCCCAGAAACAAGAGAAGCATCTTTTATCAGTAAATTTAAAAAAGGGTTATATCTCATTCATTTTAGAGGCCTATAGAAGGAATAATCCTGTTAATGCCCGAAATAGAACATTACGATTATTATTTATGGTGCGTTTTATTTTATTATGCCCCATAATAAAATATTACGAGAATATGACTTTAGTATGGTCAACCATACTAAAGCTCCATCTGTTAACCAGTGCGCTCTCTCTCTCTCTCTCTCTCTCTCTCTCTCTCTCTCTCCGCGTGTGGGTTGATGAGAGGCATCCTTTAGGCATCCTTCAACCAGACATGTGTATTAATGACTTGGACAGATTAGATCAGACCTTATTTAACCATGTCTAACCAGTCAGTAGCCTTAAGTAAGTGTTTGTGTGGGCACAAGTGTGTGTCTGTAGAGTCCAGATATTTGGATGTTGGCATAGGTGTGTGTGTGTGTGTGTGTGTGTGTGTGTGTGTGACAGCTTGTGTTAATCAGGGATGTTAACAGAAAGTCATTGGCAGTATTGAACAAGACAATGAATAATTACTTGTGCAGTGTGAACGCTGCAGATGTGGACAGACACACACACACACACACACACAGCCCAAAGCTGTGAAAATTAGCGGTGGTTTTCTTTGCTCACCAAAGTCAAGCTAATTAACAGAGAAGTAAAACGAAAAAAGAACTCAGTAATCAAAGGGGATACAGTGAGGTCACAGCCAGTAAGGGGTCTAAGGAGCATCAGTATACATCATCCATTTTGCAATCTTCTTCATATGACTCATTAAGAGAGGATTCAAGGAGGCAAACGAGGCAGCAAATGCACTATTGTACGAGGTTCATTAACTAGCATGCTGAGTACAGCTAGATTCTCATTAACCACCATCAAGTCAGCAGCACTCAATTGATGGGGGTTAATGAGCTCAGCAACACTGTCTATATGGATGGAGGAGTGTATTCAGTATTATTTGTGGTGACAGTACAATTTTCAGTTTCTAGTCATCCATGTGTGTAAATAAAATAATGGCCAATATTTTTCAACCTATCATTAATCACTCTTTATCCATTTCCTGTTTCACTTCCTTTATTCTGTCCTGTATTGATGAATCCTCTCACTTTCTATTTCAAGACAGAAAAATAGATCCATCTCAACCGATAATAGAAACAAAAAAAAAAAACCATGGCTTTTTGTTGTGAAGCACAGCACCGTTGCGATATCTCTTCTACACAGATAGTACACTTTGCATAATAGATGGACTTCTATGGGCCTGCATGTCATCATCCTTTTCATTTGACTACCCTGTGAATGCTGCTTTGAGGAGAAACTGCACTTGCTCAGAAGTTACTACAGATCAAGCTATCTACTACAAATTTATACTAATGGTTAATAGAAAAAACCTATGCAGTACAAATTTAATGCACTGACACATAAAATAACACTGTAGAAAAATGGTTCAGCCTACATTCTCCATAACCAGTAACTGCAGCTGGTCCGCTCATCAAATAAAATACATGTGCTGTGTTTACACATTGTGAATAGACACACACAATCAAAGCTGGGCTTATGTACACAGTAGATAGCAAGAACCCACACAGAAGAAGTACATAATGACAGCCATGATCAGGCAAACAGCACAAACACTGCAGATCTCTTAGTACACTATCAAGTGCCAAGCAAGACAAGGCAATCTAAGAGTGGTGTCTTCACAGCCAAAGCAAGGATCGATACAGACTTCCTCTCATCTAGATTGCCATCATTAAGTATGCTCATTAAGAGCAATTAGCATCAGTGTTTCAGTTCTGGCCCTGCTGCGAGGGTCGTGTGCGATTCAGCTCTTTCTTCACATAAAGATGCGCAGTTTGCCGTCGATTCTAGACGGAGAGTAGTGAAGATGGATGGTTACAGAGTGATATACATCACTACTTCCTCCATCATAAATCAATAACGGGGGCAGACAGGGTCAGTTCACGTGTACCACCCAAAGCTTCATCCATCATCACTTCTGCTATTCTCTCCACATGATCCTACAGCATTCTCTCGAGTATGCCAAGGATGAGTGCAGCAATTTTTAAATGCTGCACGCTCCTGGACTCTGCTCTGAGACAAAGCAGCAGCAGGATCGGCATTAAGAAGAAGTGGATGCGTTTTCTTACTGTTCTGGATGATCATTTAAACATAAACACAAGCTTAGACATAATGAGAGGACCATAATTTTGACTTCAATCACACTGCACAAACACCACAATAACAAGGCACATACATACTGTATAAATTCTGAATTCAAATTTATTTCTATAGTGTTTTCAACAATGGACATTCTTGCAAAGCAGCTTTAAAGGAATATAGAGGTATAAAATTAAAATGTATATTTATCCCTAACTAGCAAGCCAGAAGCAACAGTGGTGAGGAAAAACTCCCTGAGGAGGAAACATTAAGAGGAACCAGACTCACAAGGGTGAAACCGGATACTACACTAGTGTTTTGTCTCACTTGGAAGGCAGACTTTTAAACCTCTTTCCACGTTGTATGTTCAGAAAAAGTACTAAACTTATGAAACTTTGTCCAACAGTAGAATAGAGTTACAAACTGCTGCTTACTGTTCATATAGTTGTAATTACCCGACCTTTTATAATAGATCATGATCTAATGATATAATCTTAAAAATACTATATAGCAATAGAGACAACAGTAATAATGTTTAAAAAGGAATTTTCGATATGAACAGAATCCTATAAAGGTAGCAAAGACAGTGTATATAAAAACATAATAACAAGTAAAAAAAAACAAACAAACATGCATCTATCTTGATGCATTGATCTCAGATTGCTGTCTTCCTAGTCCAAGTGTAACCATAAAACATACTGATTAAATATTGAGTGTGAGCAGACTCATACTGAACATCCTTTGAACAGTACATCTATAGTTTAAATATTACTGCTAAGTCTTTATAACATGTCTACTGCGGATAAATTTCTTTTTAATATGTCCATGATGACACTAATTTTGGTGTTGAATACTGCAGGCCTTTAGTAATATTATGGCATCAATATCTGCATGTGTTTATGCATTTAGCTTCAACTGTATTGCCTTCTGAGAGGAGTTTGCAGTTACTGAAGGTATGGGGGGGATAGGTCACCTTCTGTTCTATATTTAGCACCTATTCCATACACCTCAGCACACACACACACACACACACACACACACACACACTCTTCTCTTTCTCTAATGTACACCAGCTTTGCACTTTCGAAGGCAATCCTGCACTTTCTATACTGCAGTTCTACAGCTCTCATTTCTCATCAAAGGGGGACTTCCTTTCAAATCATCTTAAAGAGATTCTCCCCACAGACGTGAATATGTGAATATCTGTAAAAAATAATGCAATGGGAAATAACCAAGGCGCAAATTCTTGTGTAAAGTATGTTTTTAGTACCATCTCTTTATGAATCTGTTAAATCTTTATTACAGATCCTAACAGTGTTCCTTTGGTCAGAAGAAAACCTCAACAAAACCTCGGTGTAAAAGTAATCTCATACTTTACAAGAAATAGAAAACCTCCCATCAGATAGGTTCGTTTTTATTGGAATGTTTTTTGCAGTTCACAACTGAAAGCTTAGCTCATTTTGAAATGTGGGCTATAATTGTAAAAAAACAACAAAATATGCTGCATATAATTTGTGTCCTATGACACCATCAATACACAAGTCTCTCTGTCAAACTGAAATAGCTGTGGGTGTGGGTGATATGAAACTGGAAATAATCTCATCTTAAATCCCTGAGAGCTAGCATTTGAAATGTTTTTAACAGGAAAAGGCAAATATACACTCACTGATCACATTATTAGGAACACTACTGGCCTCTCTATGTTCTCAAAACTCTGCCATGCTGAGAATTTCCACTAGCATACTGAGATTCTCCTGTCCAGCCACATCCTAAAGCTGAACACTGAACTTGTTATCATGTTCATGAAACCAGTTTGTGATGACTTTTGCTTTGTGACATGGTGCATTATCATGCTAGGGATGTATGTGGTGAGCAACAATACTCAGATAGACTTTTGAATTCAGGTGATGATTGATTGGTATTAACAGCCCAAAGTGAGCCAAGAAAACATTCCACACACCATCACACCACCACCACCAGCCTGGACTGTTGACACAAGGCAGGTTGAATCCATGGATTCATGCTTTTGGTGCAAAATTCTGACCCTAACTTCTGTGTGCCTCAGCAGAAATCCAGGCTATGCTTTCGCAGTCTTTAACGGTGCAGTTTTGGTGCGTCTGTGTCCAATGCAGCCTCAGCGCTTTGTTCTTAGCTGACAGAAGTAAAACCCAACATTGTCTTCTGCTTTTGTAAAACATCTGCTTCAAGGAAAAATGCATTTTGCATTCTGAGATGCTTTTCTGAACTGTACAGAATCACTGAGTTATTGCACCATTTCAACTGAAACCAGTCTAGCCATTCTCTGTTGTGCTCTCTCCTCAAAAAAGCATTTCTGTCACTGGTTTCTTTATTGCACCATTCTGAGTCAACTCTAGAAACTGTTGTGTCTGAAAATTCCAGTAGATCAGCAGTTAGAAGAAGAAGAAGACTTTATTATCACCACACATACATTATAGCACAGTGCAATTCTTTTCTTTGCATATCCCAGCTAAGGAAGTTGGGGTCAGAGCTCACAGGCAGCTATGATGCAGTGCTTCTGGAGCAGAGAGGGTTAAAGGCCTTAACCAGTTGAGCAGTTATGGCCTTAACCACTTGAGCCATAACGGCCCCCTACAAAAAACTGTCACCTTCTCAAGGCCAGACTGAAGAACACAATGTGAAGTAGCCAAAAGGCAGCGAAGTGCTATATATACAAGTACTTAAACCAACCTGTATGGTACCAATTATCATGTAACTGAGATAATACTTTTTCACCATTCTGATGGATTATATGAACATTAGCAAGTTTCTGGCCTTTATCTATATGATTTTATGCTGCCACATGATTGACTAATTAGATAATTAAATATTCCTAATAGGTATCCTCGTTATCTAAACCTTTCATAAATAAACAACATGACTAAAGAGAAAAGAGAAACTATATAGAAGAGAGAAACTAGTACAAGCAAGAGAAAGAAATAAAGAGGGCAATGATGTCTTTAGATGGAAAAAAAATTACTGAATACAAGTAAGATGTGAGCAGTCTTTTGTGTAATATATATAACAACGTATGAGGCATGGACTCCACTAGATATTTATAACATGGAAATTACTGTACAGTTTGATTTTTATTCATCTGTGAGATAACTAGTGGCAAAGTGTATTCACAATATTAGATTAGATTAAGTTTTCAGATTGTAGCTTTTTTATGAAAGAAGGCAGGATTTTCCTAGCACAATGACCCTTGCACTGCAGTGCTGGAAGAAATAAACAGTTCAGTAGAATTGAACTAAGTCTAAATCTGTTCTGCTTTTACAGCTCAAAGACACTTTTTCCAGAAACATAGCTCATTCATAGAAGGGCTGGTGTTGATGTGCTGTTACACTGATGGCAATAACATAGGTTCTGATAATGATTAAAAATGAATGCATTACATTTAATGCTGTGGTTGGCATTTAAAGCGCATTGAATGTCAGGGAAGAATTTGATCTTAGGGGGGTGGGGGAGCTTTGCTGCTTGTATCCTTATTTAGTCTTTTTATGCATGTGTTCTCATCCAGAATGAGCCTTTTAGTAATATGTGCACACAAACACATTAGTCTTAACACAGTGTCAGAATGGCAACCATTTGGAGTCTTTTAGTGTGACTTCTGTTTATGAGACAGATAAACCAGAACCACCTACTCATTTTCATTTTCTCACAAAAATTTTGAAAATGATTTGATTATTTACATGAAATTCCAGTTTTATTGTTGCTATTTATTCCTTAGAAAAAAACTGACAAATAAAGATTTATCTAGAATATAATATTTTTTACTGGCTGCAAACTATGTATGATGAAATCTGATGCAGTTTCCAGAAGAAACAGTCATTCGAACAAATCAGTGTATTCCAATAATTCATTACTCATGTCTTCTGTAGTCATTGCTTTTTTTTTCCCAGAAAAATGTTCTTAATTATAAGGGTTAAAGGGTTTCCAGGAATAACTTATCATTCATTAATATAGTGACTTAATATAAGCTACATTAGTCACTGATCACTATTTATTGTGAAGAACTGTTGTTCTGGCATTAAATAAATATGGTTAAATAAAAATGAATGATCTAAAATGATGTCAGTTCAATTAGCTAACCCTGGTTGGCTTGATAACTAATAGCTAACCTAGGGTTAAAAATTTATCCTTGTATTTACTTTCAGTGAATAGACACTACTAAAGATATATTACATATATATGCATATGAAACCTGCCTCTCTCTATCTCTATTTCTCTCTCTCTCTCTCTCTCTCTCTCTATATATATATATATATAGAGAGAGAGAGAGAGAGAGAGAGAGAGAGAGAACATTTTTTCCTTAAGTGAGAATCTTCCTGCACCTATTTGGCAGTCATCCAGAAAACTATATTGACATTTTTTTTGCCTTGAACCTGGCCACTTCTTTCAATCAACTAGCAAGTAAATTTAAATGTGGATTTTGCTTTGGATAGCGTGTGGTGCAATTAAGATGTTTAGTCAAATGTAAAATGGAATTTTTTTAAAATATCAAATTCGTACATCCGTGCAAATAACTTCACATTTTGTCTTAAAAAGCCACTTTCCATTTGACTAGATAGAAATCGCTCATGTTAAGCAACATTATACAGTGGAACCTCAGCATACGAATGCCCTCCCTTACGAATTTTCGCCTTTAGAATTTAAATTTTCCAAGAAATTTTTATCGGGCATACGAAGCCTTTTCAGCAAACGAATGAACTGAATCGAAAACTAGCTAAGTTGCACGTATGTCTGGGAGCTGTTCAGAACTTGTTTGCATCAGTGGAAAGCTGTTTCGAAAGAGTCAACCCATGATACCAAAGTTGCCTTCAGAATGCGTTCAAATTCTATGTGATTTTTCAAGCATTTTTGTTGTTGACAGATTGGTGGTGTGGGTGTGAGGACCCTTGACATGGAATTTTTGGCTTGGGTCAGTTCTTTGTAAGCAGATATACACTATATTGCCAAAAGTATTCTCTCACCTGCCTTGACTCGCATATGAACTTAAGTGATATCCCATTCCTAATCCATAGGGTTCAATATGACGTCGGTCCACCCTTTGCAGCTATAACAGCTTCAGCTCTTCTGGGAAGGCTGTCCATAAGGTTTAGGAGTGTGTTTATGGGAATTTTTGACCATTCTTCCAGAAGCGCATTTGTGAGGTCACACACTGATGTTGGACGAGAAGGCCTGGTTCTCAGTCCCCGCTCTAATTCATCCCAAAGGTCTTCTATCGGGTTGAGGTCAGGACTCTGTGCAGGCCAGTCAAGTTCATCCACACCAGACTCTGTCATCCATGTCTTTATGGACCTTGCTTTGTGCACTGGTGCACAGTCATGTTGGAAGAGGAAGGGGCCAGCTCCAAACTGTTCCCACAAAGTTGGGAGCATGGAATTGTCCAAAATGTCTTGGTATGCTGAAGCATTCAGAGTTCCTTTCACTGGAACTAAGGGGCCGTGCCCAACCCATGAAAAACAACCAAACACCATAATCCCCCCTCCACCAAACTTTACACTTGGCACAATGCAGTCAGACAAGTACCGTTCTCCTGGCAACCGCCAAACCCAGACTCGTCCATCAGATTGCCAGATGGAGAAGCGCGATTCGTCACTCCAGAGAACGCGTCTCCACTGCTCTAGAGTCCAGTGGCGGCGTGATTTACACCACTGCATCTGATGCTTTGCATTGCACTTGGTGATGTATGGCTTGGATGCAGCTGCTCGGCCATGGAAACCCATTCCATGAGGCTCTCTGCGCACTGTTCTTGAGCTAATCTGAAGGCCACATGAAGTTTGGAGGTCTGTAGCGATTGACTCTGCAGAAAGTTGGCGACCTCTTCGCACTATGCGCCTCAGCATCCGCTGACCCCGCTCCGTCAGTTTACGTGGCCTACCACTTCGTGGCTGAGTTGCTGTCGTTCCCAAACACTTCCACGTTCTTATAATACAGCTGACAGTTGACTGTGGAATATTTAGGAGTGAGGAAATTTCACGACTGGATTTGTTGCACAGGTGGCATCCTATCACAGTTCCACGCTGGAATTCACTGAGCTCCTGAGAGCGACCCATTCTTTCACAAATGTTTGTAAAAACAGTCTGCATGCCTAGGTGCTTGATTTTATACACCTGTGGCCATGGAAGTGATTGGAACACCTGATACTGATTATTTGGATGGGTGAGCGAATACTTTTGGCAATATAGTGTATATGTATTGGTGATATTGGTTATATTTTTGGGTGGCTGGAACGGATTATCTGCATTTACATTATTTCCTATAGGAAAATTTGTTTCGCAGTACAAATTTCAGTTCACCTTAAGAACTCCAGAACGAATTAAATTTGTATGCTGAGGTTTCACTGTATTACTGCAATAAAAAACTTTGTTGTTGTCCACTATTTAAAATTTTTGACACCATGGGACAGTCAAACATTGGCTCCAACTGGTGTGCTCAAGTGTCTAGTAGTATTCCATATTTTTAAAGGAGGCAAAAATATTTAAAGCAGTGATATCGAGATAAAAGCTTTGTGTTTCAGTTGCATGATTTTTTTGTTGTGTCACCATATTTGGGATTAACTTGCTTTGTAGCGCAACACAAATGTAACAAGGGGTGAAAGTTACTCGCCTTACTTTGAGAGAAAATTAATGGTACTTAGACAAAGCCAGTATTGTAAATTTGACCGTTATGTACCTTCCCCCACACTGCTGATTCGTATCAAAGAAAAAAACTATCTAATGTCTTTCACAACTGTTGTCCCTATCCTGATGAGTGCCTGAGAGCATTTATGAGGACAGGGGCATATCAGCTCTTCACATCTGAGTGGTTAAAGGATCCTAGGGTGTTTCTTCAGGAGGAAAAAATGTATTTTCATTATAGGGAAAGTTGATATCAGCTGGCTAACCAACATTTGCTGTATATATATATATATATATATATATATATATACAAACATCCGAGTATACCATAATGTAGCTAGCTAACTAACAACAAAATGGCAATGTTTATTTAGTGTGTCATCACAGGTAATGCAAGCATAGGTAGTGAACGACAGCTACAATTTAACAAATATTTAGTGTTCTGGCCTCTTTCAGGGTCAAGTGAGTGTATTGATTTTTATAGAGCACTGATCTTATGTATGCTAGCAATTATTATAACCACAAATTAGACAGCTAGTTAGTAAGCTATTTATTTGTCACATGTTTAAATTTGACCTAAATCGACTGAAACATACAGTACATAGATACATTAAGGAAGTTTAGCAAACTCCTTTAACATCTGGTTAAATTATTGTCTTTTTTCCACTTTTTTTTGCAGAATAGCAGGCCAAAGCTAGAACAAGCCAATGTTCTCTTCAGAGATGCCCAAACAAGCCCACACAAGTCATACCAATTTATCTCCCCTTCCCAATTCCAGAAAGTCCAATATTTTCTCACTTTTTTTTCCTATGGCACATACAGTCCAAGCATGTGTGGTCAGACTGAACCAGATGCAGGAGAAGTGAGTGTCCCACAAAAATAAATCATGTCCAAAGTGCTATCGATCTAAAACCTTTTATAGTGCATTTAAAGAGGGGAAATCGTTTTAGAGGGGAAAGAAGGAATGGAGATGTCAAAAGTATTCAGTGACCATGCTTTAAATGTGCTGTTGTCAATTTTTTAAGAACGCTTCGGTTAAACCGTCCTGATAGCTATCAATAAATTACTTGCTTCTCTCAATACAATAGAGGAAAAAAAATAAACATGGTCCAGCTGAATGGACTAGCAGGAAGGTTCTTTGCAAGGAGGTGGATGAGAAGCACTTACAACAGGAAAAGTAGAAATGAACAGAAAGTGAAGCACCACTTTTATGATGCAGGAGGTTAGAAGTGTAGTTATTCGTGCAATGCTCTGCTTTTGTCTAAGCGGTCCAGTTTTGCCATCATGTCATTGGCTTGGAACAAAAAACAGATTAAGAGAATGAAATGGCACAGAAAGGAACAGGACGAGGGCAAGAGGGAAGACAAACCGAAGCTGAGCACCCTTTGCCTGTAGGTTGTTGTGTTGTACAAACATTATACACAACATAGTAAGTAAAAAAACAGTTCTTATCTACCAGTTTTTAGCTGTGATTGCTTGCAGGTATCTTTCAGATCATCAGCAAAGGGTGATTCCACAGATGACATTTAGCTTATTTAACTCTTAAAAAATAAACTTAATTTTTTATGTTGCTTGTAGCACTGATTATGAGTAAACCCTTATCATTTGCTGATATTTGTGTGGAAAGCAAGTTACAACTGAGCAGTTCAGGGTTAAAAGCTTGGTGGAAATACATTTAACATTTAACAGTTAAAACAATGCAGCTTATCTCAGGAATCACATTTTTAAAAATATTTCTTTGTCGACGTTGTCAAATGACAACAGTGCAAACGTGCAAAATGTTAACTAGCATCTATTCTAATTGCTTTAAGAAATTTTGGACATTCAAACATGGTTGTACTTTCAAAGTGAGAGGAATAAACATTGAGCGCACTTAATTTTATTTCTCGTGATCTTTAAATGATGGAAATTTAGATGATGCAGCTTTCTGTGAAACATATGCCCTGTGGCATATTCCAAGCTCTTCATAGCGGTGTTGTGTAATGTAAGTAACATGGTTTGGTGAATGTTGTGGGAACTAAAATGCAAATGAGTCATGAGTCATGTGCTTGAGAACGTTTCAAGCATGAAATGTTAAATGGATTCACATAATAATGCAAAAGTCTTTAGAAAACACTGTTGTAAATACACTATTTGGTCCAAAATTTGTGGACTTATATTTGGTTCTTCTCCAAACCAGAAGTTATGAAGCCACAATTGTATAAACTGTCATTGTATGCTGTAGCATTACAATTTCCCTTCACTTGAACTAATTGAAACAAACCTGTTTCAGCATGACAATGCCCCTGTGCACAAAGTGAGCTCTGTGATGACACGGTGTGTTAAGGACTTGAGTATCCTGCACAGATCCCTGGCCTCAACCCACCTAAGCGCCTTTGGGATGAACTGGAAGGCTGACTGAAACCCAGCTTCCTCACCCAACATCAATGCCTGAGTTCACTAATGCTCTTGTGGCCGAATGAGCACAAATTCCCACAACCACACTCCCACATCTAGTGGAAAGTCTTTCCAGGGGGGTAGAAACCATTATAGCAACAAAGGGGGGCACAAACTTTTAGCCCTGGAGTGTAGGTTCTATTTCTATTTTATTTTGTGGATGTGAGGTTGTTATTTGTTTTAAATGGTAATATACAGGTGTCTAAACACAATATAAGTGGAATCAATCTTAGAAACTACTTTATAGCTGACAAAAGATTTCATGGCAGATTAGCACAATGTAGCTCTGCTTGTGAACCTTACCACACATTTATTGTAAGGATTAATGAATCCTTTCAGTATTTCAGAAGTGAGGAATTCTTTTACAGAGAGCACAGGGAAGAATTAAAGACGTTCCAAGATGTGATGTATGACTGTGTGACCGAACAAGGCCCAATTGTGAGCATTTGCCCACCTTATATTAAAGTGTTAACAGGGCCCTGTTAATTGTCTTAGGCATAAGCAAAAACCCATTAATTCACTAAAAAAATGATTTTAAAAGAACACATAACTTATATGATAGAACTTATTATACAATATATGAAAGCTAAATAAAAATCTGACATGCCTTGTACTTACTCCAGAACAATTCTGATACTTATAGTGAATTATATGAATTAATGACAGAAAGATTTGCATAGATGTCATACTGTAGGTTAGTGGGTAATTTATTTCTTGGACTTTTGCCTGTGCTTGAACCCCTTAATCTCTCTGTTTAATAATCACTTATTTATCTTACATATTGTTTAATAATTATGATGAATTATTGATAACACAGGTCAAATTAATAGGAAATTGATGCAGTTGTGAGACTGGTGAGAGTGTGGAAGGTAATTCTGGAGCCGCTGACAGGTTCAGGGAGTTTGAGAGGTTATAAATCTTAAGGCAAACTTCAAAGGCCATGCTGTATATGGAAACATTTTAGAATGACCTCATTATCTACAGCGGTACAGCCTAATGTTAATGCATAACCATTTCAGATTTCCTGATTATACTATACTCCATTCAGTAGTAATAAGCAAGTCAGGAAATGAGCACTTCTTCTCTTATGCATGTGCTGAGGCAAGACAAAGCAATGTGAATGAGGTAACATGATCAACTCTGTGGTTCAGACGGTTTGGACTTTTTGTTTTCTGATCAATACTTTAAACCCAGCTTCGAAGACCCTCTGATTTAATAATGCTTCAGAATTCAGTTTTCCAACTGCGAGTTACAGGAACAAACATTTTACCACTAGATTAATCTTGTCTCTTTCTGTTTCTCACATGTTGAGAAAGGCTAAAGAGCACTAAGAAAGTTGTTTATTGTGTTTGTATTTGTGGTTTATATACTACAGAGCATGGGCACCTGATTGTTCTTTTTGCTGCTATTTTCCTTCCAATTTTAGACAAAACACTTGTTTTCTATTATAGCAGAGTAATTAAATATTAATTATTTTTTTGTGCTAATTACTTAATTAATTTATTCCTAAATACTCTGTTATGTACTACTGGCCAAACCTATTATTATTATTATTATTATTATTATTATTATTATTATTATTATTATTATTACTATTATTGGCCAGCATTTTGGAGATGCTCTGATCTAGCCGTCTAGTCATCACAATTTGGTCCTTGTCAAACTCGCTCAAATCCTTACGCTTGCCCATTTTTCCTGCTTCTGACACATCAAGTTTGAGGATAAAATGTTCACTTGCTGCCTAATATATCCCACCCACTAACAGGTGCCATGATGAGGAGATGATCAATGTTACTCACTTCACCTGCCAGTGGTCATAATGTTATGCCTGATTGGCGTGGGCTTCATATAATATGTTTTGAGTAATAATTAAGCTATAATGATAAAAATTTCAATAAAAATAACAATAAAAATTTACCCAATCGGTCAGCATAGCTGCAGTCTGAGCTGAGCTCATTGTATAAAGGTGACAAGTGAAGTATTGGAGGTTTACTGCTGAAGGCAAAAAAAAGAGCAGATTGGGTTTCATAAGATAAAATGTCATTTCAATTCTATTACACACATCTTATTTGAATAATTTTCATCATTTTCAATAAAATTGTCATTGTCAATGTTGATGTTTTTTGTAACGTTATTAATATTGTGAGATTGGTTAACAGTAAATTGTGCCTTTAATGGTTGATGATTGAGGATATTCCTTCCATCAACACTCCTGTACTGAGTACTACAGTTTCACTCGGCTTTTTAGGTGTTCTCCTTCTTGTAGTCGTGTCAACGCAAATCACTTTGAATCGAGTCAGATCCCATGGCAAAGCACTGCATTAAATCTCAATTGGATGTTTTGTTTTAGTGTTGATAAAATGAACTGCAGCATATTGCTTATTTCTCACTAGAAGTAAATGTTTTTATTTGAATATAAATGAATGATGGGGTGAAACCTTGAATTAAATTTTGGTGCAGTTGTTCGACTTGCTCATGTTTGTACCATAGATCACCAACATGCAATGCCAATATTCCCACATATTAACACATTCATTTTCTTTAAAGACTTAGACCAAATTAACTTGATTCTAGGTGTGCATGTGTGTTTATTTGTGATAATGTTTTTTTGCTGTGATTATTAAAATGAACTTGCTATGGCATTAGGTACAATATTAACCAGTGATTTTGAGCCAATTTGCATACTGTACATAACAGTTTTACTCCAAATAACAAATCTTTAGCTAGTTACTAGATAGATTTTTCATATTGAGAGGCATTTTATCCCACTGATCTTTGGAAAAGCATTAGCATTAGCCATGAAACTTGAATGATAAACTATACATAGAAACGTTTATGAACATCGCATCAACACAGCCGTATGTGTTTTTTTTTTGTAAATCCCATTCCTGATTTATTTCCTACTTTGCTGTTATAACAATGTCCACTATTCATAGAAAGGCTTTCTACTAGGTTCTGGAGTGTGGTTGTGAGGATGTGCTCATTCAGCCATAAGAGCATTAGTGAGGTCAGGCCCTGATGTTGGGCCTGGAGTGCAGTCGGCTTTCAATTCATCCCAGAGGTGTTCAGCGGGGTTGATGTCAGGGCTCTCTGCATGACACTTGAGGCATTTTTTTTCACTTTCTGCACAGGGGCGTTGTCATGCTGGAATGTGTTTGTGCTTGTTAGGTTTAGTGAAGGGAAATTGTAAGGCTAGAGCATTCTATACAGTTGTGTACCTCGCCTCAAGTGCTGGAAAAGAGATGAAAAGATATGCGGATGTATTCAGATGTGACTCAGTTTCATCCCTTCTCTTAAAGACAATACAGCAGTGCAAGTGAGAAAACACAGAAGACAAAAAAGAGAATGTGTTCATGGACTCCAGCTGTTATATATGAAGCAGGCACCATGCGCGTGTTATATAATTTGAACTGGTGCTGGTGCAAATACAGTCTGAATTCTCAGACACATACACAAACACACACACACACACACACACACATTTTTGTCATCTCATACATGCACTCATGAGAGTGGGACGAGATATATTCTACCTCCGGGACCATAATGCAAATGCAAACTGGCAAATGATGAGTGGGATAATTGGGAATTCTGTGGAGACTGAACAGGACAGACATCCGAATCTGGGACATAGGAGATGCTGTAAGGCTCAGTGAGGAAGCTGAGAGTAAAGATGCAGAGCATGACAGCGAGAGATGCTGGTTTATGGTGCATGATTAGGCTCTTCATTGATCTGCTGTGTAAAGCCATCACTCCTGCCTGCTGAACAGAGAGAGAGAAGAGAGAGAGGAGGAAAAGAGAGAGATCGATGGTCAGGGAGAGAAATGAAAGAGGTAGGATGTGTTCTTTATATTGACTCTGAGCACGAATAAGCGTCATATGCGAAAGATAGAATGAGAGAACAGTAGAGTGGACAACCTATGGGACTGGACTATATGCTGCATACTGCCTTGACAAAAGGATGATTTTTAGTTTTGAAAAGAAGAGAAAGATAGTAAGATAGTAAACTCACAGCTCTTTATTAGTAACAAGGTAAAATACTTCACAGGAAAAACCAGTGGACATTTGGATTTGGTTTTTCAGGCTTTTCAGCATTTCAGTAGCCCTAACTATTAGTCAATTTGCATTAGGTAGGTCACAGTGGTCTGACAGAGAGAGCAGAATTCTGTTCTGACATAAGAAATGCACTGGAAATGTAACAATCAAGAGTCATTTTAATAGCAGTACAGCATTAAAGCAATTTGTCATTGGTTTTGTACAGTTTTCACTTATTTATTATTTATAGATTTATTATTTATTTGAACTCAGTTAGGCTTTTGATGTCCAATGGATGATAAGAATGTCTTCTTTTAAGCAAAAATAAAGCAACTGACATATTGGGGGGGGGTAATGATAAATAATCTCTTTTTCCCATTTGTATTTTTTTGTTCCAACTGCCAATTTTTTTGACATTGTCATTCAAGATGTTTTTCCACTAATTATAAATAATTAGAATAGAAATTAAATAAAATAAATAAATTAAATAGAAATAATATAATTCTCCAAGACATACTTAATTTTTGACAGCTCTTGCACCATAGAGGTTACTTCAGTGTTAATTCTGCTTGATAAAAAGGTTGTGCTTCCTTTTATAGGTAGCCGAGGAGCTGACACAGAGGAGCGACTGGTCGAGCATCTCCTAAATCCTGCTCACTACAACAAACTCATTCGGCCAGCAACAAATGGCTCAGAGTTGGTGACTGTGCAGCTGATGGTGTCACTGGCGCAGCTTATCAGTGTGGTGAGGACAATTTGTCATCTAATACTACAAAATGTGCAGGAAACATGACAAAATATATATTACATAAAACTACTGAATATGCATTATTTTAAATATAATATTTGATATCTTTTAAGCTTCTTCATTAATCATCACAAGACCTGTCAGTCTTGAGCAAACAATTTATACCAGGGAACATTTACACCACTGCTTTCTTTATTATAAACAAAGCAGACAAAGTCATGGAGACAGAAACACAAACAAACAAACAAACCTTACAGATCTTTATAATCCAATTAAAAATGAATAGCTAAAATTAGCTAGAACTAACTAACAACTATAAACATGGCCAACATCAGCAACAAAAACTGTAGTAATTTCTTATGACACATGAAACTAACACATTATTAGGAAGCATATCTATTGAATTGTTGGTTATTACATCTCTCTATTCATGCCCCCCCAGAGACCAACACCCCTATCTACCCCCCATTCGAACCCCTCTCCCCCTTCTCATGACCATGCAGTCATGAATTACTGTAGCTAGAGAAAATTAGGCTCTACCTATCTGAAACTGATTGCCATGTGGAAGCCATATTGTTTATCAGTGTGAATGGATTTTGATCATTATTTACGCTAATACTATATTTAATTTGTATTATAAATTATAAAATGTAATAATATCACCAAAATACAGGGACTGGCCCAAACTGCGCACAGGCTTGATATTAGCCAAGGGATACAAGGAACAAAAATTTTGTCTCTAGGCCTAAGGGTTCTCTCAATCTTGTTCTGTAGCGCCACCATTAGCCCAGTTGTGCCCATTTCACTTGCCTGAGAAGAGGCAGAAAGTACTGTACATTGACCAACTTACAGAACAGCTCTATAATTAATGGTTTTGCACAAATTGTTTTAGGAAAAGAAAAGAAAAAAGCCTTTACTAATAGTCTTACAACACTTCCACACAACTAATAGCACCGTCCCCAAACCCAACAGTATGTACTGTGAATGAGAATCAAACAGTATATAATGGCAAATTGTCATGTCTCAGTTTATATGGTTTCTGTTGTAACCCTGAATCCCACAGTCCCTTGCATATCAAAGAAAAACACACACTACCATGTGACCCATTAGCTATCGTCAGACTTATTAACAGCATTTGTTTATGATCATACACATTACCAAAAGACTTTAAAATACATGTGTATGAGGCTTTACTTCAGGAAATAGTTCACAAGCATATAGTTCACAAAGGGAACACTTCTAAACACTTGACAGTGTTCTCATGCAAGTTATCACCTGTTCAGAGGAATTTTTGATTTTTTTGGAATTTTCTGATATTAATGCAAACTGAAAGATGTTGGCAATAAATCTAGCTCTGTAATAATGGAGGCATTGTGTCTAGGGGACTTCACAGATCACAAAAAACCTAGAGTACTTGACAACTAATGACTAAACCCTCTCCAAACAAAATAAGCACTATATTTATCTTCTTTCAAGTGCACAATTTCCTACATCCCAAGCTTTGAGAAGTGCAAAGCAGTGTACTGTATTCTGCACACTCCAAATCAAAATCCATAGAAACCATTCTTCCTGAAGGCTGCTTCAATGCAGCCATTACCTGGGAGGTGGACCAAGAAATCACTCAAGCTAGAGCAAATCATCCAGCATCAGCCCTGAAGGTAAAATTTATGAATTTCTGCGACAAGCTCATCACTTGGCCAGTGACCATCTGGGAATTACAAAGACTCATTAACTACCAGAGACAAATAAGGCTGGCTAGTATTCAAAAATTGATCCACATGCTGGCCAATATCCAAAAAATGCTCCACATGTTGCCAAAACTCTCCCAGCAGGAAGGTTTTGCCTCATCACCAATGGTCCAATTTAGCCATCAACTTAGCCGTCATAGATCTGCCAACTTACAGATACATGACAAGAATTCTGATGGCTTCTTGAAGACTTTAACCCTAATTCCATTCAACAGCCTTTGAAACTCAAAGTATTGTCAGATAATTTGGAATCACAAAGACTGTTGTCTCAATATTCAGTCTATGTTTAAAATGTGTTAATGGAAAAGTTGTGATTTCTACCTCAGAATAACAGTTCCAGGACCTGTTTTTTTTGTTGTTGTTGACAGAATATATTTATTTGGCCAATTAGTTTTCTTGATAAAATAAAGCATGCTGTGATGCCAACGGCACCTGCAGAACACATGTGGTGTGACTTGAATAGACAGTTATCAAGTGGGAATTTGGGATATCTCAAAGCTGCCCAAACAGATCAATTTTTTGGATGATTACAGCATATACACTCTCCATCCATTTTAATAGGAACACGTGTACACCTGCACATTCATGCATATCTAATCAGTTAATCATGTAGCAGCAGCACAATGCAAAAATCATGCAGATACAGGTCAAGAGCTTCAGGTAATATTCATATCAAACATCAAAATCAAGGAAAATCTTGACTTGACATGGCATGGATGTTAGCACTATACAGAATGGTGTAAAACGAAAAAAGGAAAAAAAAACCCACTGAATGCAACAGTTGTGGGTGGAAATGCCTTTTTGATGAGAGGATTCACATTGGTTCAAGATGCCCGGAATGATATAATAATAATACATGCCATGCTTAAAGTCACAGAGATCATGCTTTTCTTCATTCTGATGTTTGATGACGATTGCCTGAAGCTCTTGACCTGTATCTGCATGATTTTTTTTTCCTGCTGCCACTTGGCACTTTTACTAAAGTGCTCACCGAACGTTGTCTGCTAATTGCATTGACTGTTGCATCCTCTGTGCCTTTAGTGCCCTGTAAATCACAAGGTGTGTTACCTAGGCTGCAAGCTTAAAGCTAATGCTCTGTAATGGATCTCTAGGGGTTTGCTCGGCCCTGAAAGTAGAATGAATTGATATTTTAGAATGTTACCCTACTGATGCTAAGCTTAAAACTACACCATAGGCAAAAATATAATGAATTTTCGTTTATAATCTTATTTGTTGTTTTAAGGTAACTATTGCTATTGTCATACTCTACATCCTATTGTCATGTTAAACTCATTATATGCAAACAATTAATCTGAGATACTTGAGATTTAGTTTTATTGCAGTTGCTAATTTTTATATTGCATTTTACCTTACACATTTAATGATGTTCTTCTGCATATTTATGTGTGTTAACAGCATGAGAGAGAGCAGATCATGACTACTAATGTCTGGCTCACTCAGGTCAGTCTCTACTTCACAATAACACATCCCTTTCCTCTCCCTCTACCACTGTTAATTCTTCATACTCACAAACATACACACATATGTACACATCAATACACAGGCATGCATGAATTAACTGAGGGTCAGTAGCACCTGAGCTGCGGTGGGCCGATGCCAGCTATTTGCTATTTGCTGTTGTTCATGGGTAAAAATCTGGCTTGGCAGGAGTGTTACCTGCTGTCAGTAAAACCCTGCTACTCTGCCTTCACAGCAGTGATTGTTGTATAGTCTTCTCAGCTCTGTGCGTAGGTGTTACAGCTAAAATGAAATTATCTCAATGGCTGTTTTCTGATCAAGGCCAAAGAGGATGTATGCTAAATGACCTTCAGCATTGCTAGACAATCATTAGCCCCACCCGAAATCTGTACGGTAGTTACGGCTTTGAATGGAAACATCCAGAGTATCTATCAAAAGTTATAGCATCCTGTAGCTTCTCAAACTTTCTAATCAAGATAATTCTATCATAATCTCTGTTCTTCTATCTTAATAATTCTGAGGTTAGGTTTAAATTAGATTAGGCTGTCATTGTGCAGAGTACAACTGCAAAGCCAACAAAATGGAGTTAGCGTCTAACCAGAATTGTAAATAGCAAAGTAGTGTTGAGTGATGTAATGCAAGAAATAGACAGGTGAGGTAAGATGGCAGGAAAGTGCAAACTGACATACAGTCCAAATGGCATGATATATGAGTAAACATGCCTGCAGAGACATAAATTAACGTAATGCAAGACAGAGTGGGCACAAATTGAGTGGTATATAAGGCAGCATGGCTCCAAAGACTCTATAGTACAACTGAGTTGAAGAATGCACAAAAACATTTATAGTTAATTTGTGTGCATTCGGGAGTTTGGAGAAAGGAGGATTTATGCCCTTATAAGAAGTCAAGGTGAAGAGGCTGTTCTTACTCCTGATAGAAGTGAACAGTTCATGGTTGGGGTGTGAGATGTCCTTATTAATTCCTCTCACCCTCTGTAGTGCTTGTGATGAATGTTGGGTGGGTATCACTGATGTGTTGAGTGATACTCAACACTACCTGCATGAAGGCCTTCCAGTCTGAGCAGCTGCTGTACTATTTTGAGTAGTTCTTCTCTGTGCACTAAATGGTACAGCAATAGAAGTTGACTAGTATCTGAATAGGCAGGTGAGCTTTCCCCAGTCTCCTCTGGAAGTGTGGATGCTGTCACACCTCCTTTTTTCTTTGGAGACATGGACAGCCAAGAAGGTCTTCTGGTAGTCCATGATGAGCTTGTTTGTCTTCTGGGCATTGAAGGCCAGGTTGATTTCAGCATACCACACTTCCAGGTGTCAGACCTATTTCCCATCCCATGATGATGATGGGATTGTATTTGGGGAATTGAAGCAGGATTGGGTGAAGATATTGCCTAAGATGGGGGAGGGTAATGGCTTTGCAGGGTTCAGTAACATTGATATAAACATGATCCAATGTATTGCCTCCTCTGCTGGGACAGGAGGTAGAATTTGAGGAGTACAGTCCTCAGATGAGTATGATTAAATTCATTATAAGCAATAAAGTCTCTATCCAGTTCTGAGTTTGTGACTTGCGAATAGCAGCACCAGGGTTTTTCAAGGTTAACTTAGAATTAGTATCTGGAGTCACATACAGTAATTATGGTGAATGTAAATCCATGGGGCTAATGAAGGGTCTACAGTTAACTATGCAGAACAGTTGGTCTCAGAAACAACACTGTTCATACTCCAAGCCTTGCTTACTGTCATGCTGTTTAGCGTGTTACCAGCGAGCCAAGTTTCCATTAAATTTATAATATTAGGGCATGTGACAGCTTATTAGTTAAGGTGTTGGACTAATGATCCCAGCTCCACCAAGCTGCCACTGCTGGGGCCCTGAGCAAGGCCCTTAACCCTCAATTGCTCAGTTGAATAAAATGAGATAAAGTGTAAGTCACTCTGGATAAGGGCTTCTGCCAAATGCCAGAAATGTAAATGTAAATTGCAGTTTATAAGCATTTTCTATGCAATCTAAGGCTGTAGTTTGTCTAGCTTGTTTATCAGAGATTTGTTCTTCATTGGCAAGGAATACTACATAGTGCTTGCTGGCTGTATGATTTGTTTATAAGGTTGTAATAAACAATGGGACTAAAAATAGTTAGAAAATCACTAATTTTATGAAACCTGGTGAGAACCTGAGCCTCATGTTGTACAAGCTCAGTCATCTTGGTCCATAAGAACTTAAATAATTATTAGTTTTATTGTATAGCAGCTTTCTTAACATTATTTACTAAACATATCTGCTGAGTATTTGAATTAAAGTGAATGATGGTGGATTTTGATTGGTTTTGCTCAGGAATGGCAGGACTACCGTCTCATATGGGACCCAGATAAGTTTGATGGCATGAAGAAGGTTCGCCTTCCATCTAAACACATCTGGCTGCCAGATGTTGTCCTCTACAACAAGTGAGTGCCTTGCTTTTCTGAAATTTTGTCATATGCGTGTAATGTGTTCATACTTGCAATTTACACTTAATTACTATTCATGAATTTATATTTACCTGTTTGTGGCACACCAAAAAATCGTGTGTTTTTGTGACATCAGTACATACACTTGCATGGCATAACAACAATAATCTGACATATCATAACATTCCTTAACATAACAGTATATATATTTTTTTAGCATTAACAGTATATATTTAGTTAGCATATATGGCCTCTATCATCTCCACTGAAGAAAGTTCACCCACCTGTTCTCATTCTCTTCTAGTGCTGATGGGATGTATGAAGTGTCCTTCTACTCCAATGCTGTAGTCTCATATGACGGCAGTGTGTTCTGGCTGCCACCAGCAATCTACAAGAGTGCCTGCAAGATTGAAGTGAAGCACTTCCCATTCGACCAGCAGAACTGCACACTGAGTTTCCGTTCGTGGACGTACGACCGCACAGAGGTAGACCTAGTGTTGCGTTCCGATGTGGCCAGCATGGATGACTTCACACCAAGTGGTGAGTGGGACATTATTGCGCTACCTGGGCGTCGCAATGAGAACCCATCAGACCCAGCCTACGTGGCCATCACATATGATTTCATAATCCGCCGCAAGCCACTCTTCTACACCATCAACCTGATAATCCCCTGTGTGCTGATCACATCACTGGCTATTCTGGTGTTCTACCTGCCGTCGGACTGTGGTGAGAAGATGACGCTATGCATATCCGTGCTGCTAGCGCTCACTGTCTTCTTGCTGCTCATTTCGAAGATTGTGCCACCTACATCTCTGGATGTGCCACTTGTGGGCAAGTACCTGATGTTCACCATGGTGCTTGTCACATTCTCCATTGTTACTAGTGTGTGTGTGCTCAATGTGCACCACCGTTCTCCCACCACCCACACCATGCCCCCATGGGTCAGGGTGGTCTTTCTTGATAAGCTCCCTGCCCTACTCTTTATGCGACAACCCAGGAACAGCAGCGAGCGGCAAAAGCTACGGCAACGGCGTCGTGCCAGTGAGAAACTCGGTATACCGGGTCAGGAGAGTGGCGAGGCGTGCACATGCTATGTCAATCGAGCCTCGGTCAAGCAGTTTGGAGGAGAGGTGAGTGAAGGTGGTGGAGAATCCATGGAAGGATTAAATGGCCTGAGGGATGGAGGGCGCGAGGGCAGAGAGGGCACCTCGGCTTTGCCACGGACAAAGCAGCAGCCTCCTGCTGCTATTCCTCAGGGCATTCTGGGCCAGGCATGCCCAGGTTTCGAGGAAGCTGTGGAAGGTGTGCGCTTTATTGCCAACCACATGAAGTGTGAAGATGATGATCGCAGCGTGAGTTAATATAATAGTTTCATATGGTTTAAGAATTTTGGTTCTCTGTGTTATCTTTTTCATCACTGTTTTATTAATATTATTGATTAATTGAGTGTTCATTCTGATGATTAATTAGTAGGTTTAGAAACTTGTATATGCCCTTTTTTGAATATTTGTTACTTTATATTTAATGTTCTGTTGCTTACACCTCACTATAAAAGAGCTAAACCTCCTCTGATTGGGGAATCACTTCTATGGTATGGTTAAAGTCATAACTCACTGCTGCTGTATTGCTGAATTGCTGAATAGGACACTTACTGATAGTGACACTGCTGCTTTACTCCCACTGCAGAGGAAGAGTAAAAGTGTCTCTGTCTGATCTCTAAGATCATTTACCGGTTCTGTTTCTGGTCATATGTCAAATAGATACATTTTGAATATTCTCTTAGACAAAATGCCTTCTGTAGGGTTCTATTTAAAGGATGTAGCTTGGAAGAGGTTTTTACTCTGAGCCATTTGTGAAAGGCTTTTTCTGTTGTTATGTTTTACACAAATTTCCCACTTCAGAGCTTTTTCACAGTACAGCGTCAATATCAATATCAAAATATTGATATTTGCAGTACTATCTCTGCCAAGCAATTTGATGATACAAGCTTATAGTTTGTGTTTTAATATAAGAGCATTTAGAAATAGACATGGGCTGGGAGATTCATTTCAGATATTTAAAAAATTAAATTTAACACATAGACCCTTCAGAGGCTTGCCCAGAAAGGGTAAACCCAGTACCTGCTTTGAATTTATTTACAATTATGGTGGGAATGTACAAATAATGAAAAATCCTTAACCATCTAAAGAGTCCCTTAAGGGTGGTTGAGACTGTAGACTTATTGTAACTGGGAAATTCATTAACCTTTTACCCACCCACCTTTGGGATGTGACCTGGCTGAGCTGTTAAGATAAATGTCAGCTTCTAGGCATGCTCAGAGCCATATTCTTCACAGTAGATCCCAGTGGATGAAGCATTGTCCTTTCTGAAAAAGATGACTTAGAAATACCAAGTCCAATACAGTGGCAAGACCTAACCTCTTAAAATGTTTTGAATGAGTACTATAAGTTATTAAGTTAATACTAAGTCAGTACTGAGTACTATGTTAATGAGTAACTTAGCTGCCATGCTTACTACTTGACAATTAGAAAAATGTGATCTTTAGGACACCTAAATATGCATCTTCATTATAATTCACATTACACAGGGATGAAAAGAACATATTTATTTAAATCTTTTTTAAAGGTATGTTTTTTATGTTTAAATATATATGTTAATAACAAAGATAATATTTATTGCATTTCAGTTGCATATTTTAGCAGTAGATCGGCTGCAATATGATCTTTTGTCTATATGATGCAGCACTAAAGCTCTAAATGAGACCTGCTTCTTCTAAGATGGAGTACTTTTAAAGTGTTTGTATAAACAGATACAGTGCTATGACAGTAGAAATCCAGAAAAAAAAGAAAGTGATTCCATAATATAATAGAGATAACAGAAGAGCTTCATAGATGAATTTGAAATATGCATATGGGAATGTGGGTAATATCCTTATAGTCATATGGATACCTTTTTTATTCTGAGAAGAGTATCTAGATACACATATTACAGTATCTAATACAACTATTACAGTATTTTATGAAAAATAATACCCCTGTGGTAAATCTTTAACACTAATGTTCCATTCTGCTGGTGGAATAAAAACCGACTAATGGGACATTTTCAATCAGTATAAACAAATAAATTATTTTATAACCACAAGTCTGATGTAAAATTAATCAGGACACAGTTGCCTTTCAGTGTGAGATGTTTTTACCTATGTTCGGATAACTTTGCACAGAATTTTTGTGCTTGAAGATAACGGCTTTAAATTTTAAATGATTGATGGATTTAGATGCATGATTTTATGCACTATGCTGCTGCCACCACATTGTAATGCTTTATTATCGTTTCAAATTTCTCAGCTAAAAATACACTGCCCTGTTGTGACCAGGATGGAGTTGTTCAAACTCTTTCACTCTGAAAGTGGCTTAGTCAAATAGCACATCTGTGAATTTGCACGTCTCTCTTTCACTTTCTCACACAAATGTCAGAAATCAGCACTTCATCAATCTGCAATCAGCCCTCTCTTTTCTCCCAGACTCTCCGCTCCAGCTAAACCACGCCCCCTACTGCCACATTCACAAATTACTGATTGGATAATTGCATGAATAAGCAAGTGTACAGGCGATCCTTTTAAAGTGGCAGTGAGTGAGGTTTAAGAGTGCAGTAATTCTGTTCCTGTCAACCTACAGTAAGCACTACCTCACTCACGTGGTTATTGGTGATCTCCATAGTAACGGTCTCTCACAGCTCTTCTCATTGTTACAGTGCCAGAGTTACAGAGTCTCAACTTATCAGAGCGTTGTGGTGGAATGAAGTGTCTGCACATTGTAATGCTCCCGCTGACCTTGAGCTCTCTCTCTCTCTCTCTCTCTCTCACACTCTCTCTCCCTCACACATTCCTCAATCAATGTTTAATCATGCTCCCTACTCTTTTCATTTCATCTCTTCGAAAACCCTCTCACCTTTCTTATTTTTCATTTTTGCCCTCCTCTGATCTTTATCTCCTTATGTTTCATCCCATTTGTCACATTCCGTTTCACTTCTACACATGCTCCAAATCCCCCACGTTCGCTACCCCCTCTCCTCACGTCACTCTGCTGTCCCTATCTCTATCGCAGGTGAGCGAGGACTGGAAATATGTTGCCATGGTAATCGATCGCCTCTTTCTCTGGATTTTCGTCTTTGTGTGTGTCTTTGGCACAGTGGGGATGTTCCTGCAGCCTCTCTTTCAGAACTCATCCAAGACTGTCATGAACACGCCTGGCTGACCAATCGGACATCCCCACATCACAGGATGAGAGAGGAGGGAGGAGAGAGGGCTCATACCAAGGGTAACTGAAATGGGTTTGTGTCTGACTCTAGACTTGCTCTTCAGCCATAATCCTCTAGGTTTATATGGAGACCTTTTTTGGAATATCTAAACACAATCAATAACCACACAGCAATTTTTTTAAAATGCGAAGCACTTCTCATCCAGTACCCTCCCTCATCTCTTTTGAGTGACACTATAAGCAAGCAAATCAGGGAGAGAGCACACTTCACTCTGCCAGCCAATCAATGTTAATCTCTGCAAGCAGCCTGCTATTGAGCCATCTTCACCCACGAGCTCCACCGTGTGACAGCTAGAGAGCATACAGCTTTCTCAAGAGACCAGTGACTGCTAATTTCTGTGGAAGAAATGGGTTTACGTAAAAAGTCATTTTTATTTCCATCTATTCTAACAATTTTCCAGTACGATTAATTTTTCATAGTCATATCTACATGCTATAGGGCATTGCACATACAGAGACCAATGTCATTTGATTTCTTTCTGTGTGAGAACACAACTCAGCTCAGTTTAGGCTTTGAGGCAATATTGTATTATTCTCTTAACATAACCAGGATGTGTTTTAAAGTGACAATACACAGTGATGAGGGGATAAATGGATAGCAATGAATGACAAGCAGATAGAGATTATCTGTATGTTCTAAATATAGAATTGTACTGAAAAATGAACCTTTGCTGAAGTGTTGCTGAATTTAACCGGGAAACAAGTTCTGGAAACTGTACACTACAAAAGGGGGAAATTTTTTACAAATCTCAGTTCTGATGAATGGGAATTAAGACAGGCTGAATAGGTAAAAAAGTTAGATTAAAAAAAAAATAATCAAAGACCAGATCCATTACAGATATGTGACATGCATATCAGAGTTAAGTTCCTCTTTTCCTTTCCTTCTCTTCTCTACACTCTCATTTGCTTCTACACGTTTGGATACCTTGTGCAGCTCTAATGTGTGTTGCCATTCACTATGAATGAATGGTGGAGCACACACAGTGTATTATTAATGTTTTGAGACTCTGTCGTTTGTAGTGGTGGGTAACAATACACTCCTGCACTATGTTTGTACCATAACCTTGCCTGCACCGCCGCTATCCTCTCCATTCAACTGCATCTATCTCATTGCTTTCATCTTCTCCCTCTATTTGATCCCCTACCTTCAAAGTTACAATAGAGTGAAATCCTAATATCGTTATACTCTGTATCATAAACACTGTCTGTATGAATTTTAATCATTCACTTGCCTGTGAAGTATGATTAGGGGTCGCTCAAAGCAAGCCTTTTGATCAGGGTGGTTTTTCACAACAATAACCTGTTACCTTTTTTCAGCTTTTTCTAAGCCAGGTCTTTCCTAAAGATTATTATAGAAGAGGGTCATTGAAAATCCATTTGAAAGTCCACTTGTGTGTTCCTGCGTGCCATTCAGGTGATTCATCACTGTCCTCAGATTCTCCTGCATATATATTTCTCCATCATCGCCTTAGGGATCCAAGGCCATGTTTCCAATCCTCTAAAGTAACCTTAACCTTCCTTCAAATGACTTAAGGAAAAAGGAATTATATCATATTTTCTATTTTATTTACATCAACAAATACTTGCCAAGAGATGTTATGCTGACAAATAAAGATGCACCTTTATGCATAATTTAAACACACACCCAAACCCACACCTACCCACACACACACACACACACACCCTTCCCAGACTCACGCCTTTATTCCTCTGCCTGACCCCTCACTTTATCTTAACCTGTTAAATAAAGGCTGGAGGTTCATTACTTATATGTGTGTATCTGATTTATGATCAATTGTGTTTACTTAAAGGTGTATTAATGGTTTTTATGAATATACTGAGTAAATATATTTTTCATGATTCCTAGAGAAGACAAAGCTGCAATAGTAAAAGGGAAACAACTATTTAGTCCAGTAGCATAACTACAGTATGTGCTGAACCAGAACACGTGCCATTGTGAGTATAAGGTATTTTATTCACTCTGACAAATGCTGAGCTATACTCCATATTACATTCATGTGCCTGCAAAGGCAGATGTCCCTAAACTTTTGGATTTTCTTCAGTGGAGGCATCCAAGAAGAGTTTTTCATTAGAATCTAGATTATTTACATACATTTAGATTTCTGACATGTGTCTCTTATCCAGAGCAATTTACAATTTATCTCATTTTATACAACTGAGCAATTGAGGGTTAAGGGCCTTTGCTCAGGGAAACTTGATGGACTTGGGATTCAAACTGACAACCTTCTGATTGGTATTGACACCTTAACCACTAAGCTACCACTTCTCCCATCCCCCCACAGATACCACCTTTGAAAACAAGATCTTACCATTAATGCTGAAAGACTTGGTAGAAATGAAAGAGAAATTTAAGGGGTATACAAATGGTAAGATAAAAATAAAAAATAGACATATAATACATTTTTCAGTAGATCCTTTTTTTTTCAGGAGGAACATAAAGTACAGTAGTAGAAGTTATAAAGCTTACACAGGTGTGAAAAACTGGGAATTTTTTTTCCTTTTTCTGGGAAAAAAAAGAAGCAATTGAATGGACAAGATACAAAAAATATTTTTTATTTTTATATTGCACCTACAAGATCTAATCAAGGTCATATACTAATGTGTACATGGGTTGTAGTGGCTTATAATTCACTATGTTGATGTATTGTAGAATTAAAACAATGCTAATGAGTTTGTTAGTTTAATGTGCTTTCCTGTAAAAATAAATATGCCCCTCATTTTATAAGGTAATAAAGCCCTCATTCACAGCAGAAGATTGGCCAGAGCATCACCATAGTGCATCTGTCCACAGTGATGTAAAAGAAAACATGATTTATAAGACTAAGCCACCTTCTCCCATTGATCTATAGTCCGGTTCTGATGCTGACTGGCCTGCTGTGTGTTCTGACACCTGTCTATCAGAGCCAGCATTAGATTTTTCAACAATTTGTGATACTGAAGCTCTACTGCAGAGGTGGACAGTAAAGAAGTACATTTACTTGAGTACTAGTATCTGTAATTTACTTGAGTATTATTTTTTCTGGATACTTTTTACTTTAACTTCACTACATTTGAAAGACAAATACTCTACTTTTTACTCCACTACATTTCTGTCAAGGTCACTGAGTAGAAAGTAGTTACATTTATCATAGGATGATTTTTTTTTTCACTCTTGTAGCGTCACGTGTTGTAAAGTTCAGTGGTTTTCCATAATTTTCTGAACTCAATTGCTGACAAAATGGACGAATATATGCTTTGTATGTTATACACCACCAACGCATTGGTAATCATGTTAGTTAACACACAAAAACGTATGCTGTGTCCAAATTCTCATACTATGTGTCCTATATAGTATTCAAAAATAGAATTAGTATGCCCCAAATCATAGTATACTGAAAAGAGTATTCCAGAAATTCCTGGATGTTCTACTACTTCCGGTAGAAATTCAAAGTGCAGAACAATACACACTCTAACGGGTAATATTGCCCACAACGCATTGCACACAGGAGGAAGGATCCTGGACAATGGTGTAAATGCATATTAAAACGGTGTAAATGAATTGTGGAAATATATATAACTCTTTGTTAAAGCCGTGTTGCTGTTGGGTGGTTGGACAGCTACAGTTGTGTAGCTGGGTTTTAAAGCAGGTTAGATTTTTTTCTGACCAGTCTTCATTTACAGACCATTTGATTGAAATGTGCATGAGTGGATACACATAGATGTGTACAGGTACATCTCAAAATTTAGAATATAATGAAAAAGGTCAATATTTTTTGTCACTCAGTTCAGAAAGTGAAACCCATATATTATATAGATTCATTACACATAGAGTGAAATATTTCAAGCATTTATTTCTTGAAATTGTGATGATTATGGCTTACAGATAAGGAAAACCCAAAATTCTGTGTCTCAGAGAATTAGAAGTTTGATATTGGAAAGTCATGGTGTCGCACCCTAATCAGCTAATTACCTCAAAACACCTGCAAAGGTTTCCTGAGCTTTTAAATGTTCTCTCAGTCTGGGTCAGTAGGCTACACAATCATGGGGAAGACTGCTGACTTGACAGTTATCCAGAAGACAGTCATTGACACCCTCCACAAGGAGGGTAAGCCACAAAAGGTCATTGCTGAAGAAGCTGGTTGTTCATAGTGCTGTATCCAAGCATATTCATAGAAAGTTGAGTGGAAGGAAAAAGTGTGGTAGGAAAAGGTGCAGCAGCAAAAGGGATAACTGCAGCCTTGAGAGGATTGTCAGGCAAAATCCATTCAAGAATTTGGGGGAGCTTCAGACAAATCATAGACATGGCCTACAAATGTCGCATTCCTCGTGTCAAGCCACTCCTGAACCAGAGACAACGTCAGAAGCATCTTACCTGGGCTGTGGAGAAAATGAACTGGACTGTTGCTCAGTGGTCCAAAGTCCTCTTTTCAGATGAAAGTAAGTTTTGCATTTCATTTGGAAATCAAGGTCCCAGAGTCTGGAGTAAGAGTGGAGAGGCACAGAATCCATGTTGCTTGAAGTCCAGTGTGAAGTGTCCACAGTCAGTGATGATTTGGGCTGCCATGTTATCTGCCGGTGTTGGTCCACTGTGTTTTCTGAAGTCCACAGTCAACGCAGCCATCTACCAGGAAATCTTAGAGCACTTCATGCTTCCTTCTGCTGACAAGCTTTATGGAGATGCTGAGTTCATTTTCCAGCAGGACTTGGCACCTGCCCACACTGCCAAAGGTATAGTGCATAGAAGTGCATAGAAACGAACATACTTTTCAGAAGTCTGACATTTCTCTTTGAAATATCCTTTTTTTATTGATCTTATGTAATATTCTAATTTTCTGAGACACAGAATTTTGGGTTTTCCTTATCTGTAAGCCATAATCATCACAGTTTCAAGAAATAAAGGCTTGAAATATTTCACTCTATGTGTGATGTGTGATATATAATATATGGGTTTCACTTTCTGAACTGAGTGACAAAAAATATTGACCTTTTTCATGATATTCTAATTCTTGAGATGTACCTGTACTTTTTTGTTGGGGGTGGTAGGAGTGTGAAATTAAAAATAAATGATTATACCTGTCTTTTTTGTCAATTCAGTTGTTTAATTTCTATAGGTTTTGTAACATTCTAAAAGCTCTTAATTCCACAGAAAGTATTACATACAACAATGCAACAATAATAAAACAATGCGTTGACATTTACTTTTGATACTTAAGTACTTTTAAAAACAAGTACTTCTGTACTTTTACTTAAGTAAAAATCTGTCTTTACAACTTTTACTTGTAATGGAGTAATGTTAGACCAGTAGTATTTGTACTTTCACTCAAGTAAGGAAGTTGTGTACTTCGTCCACCTCTGCTCTACTGAATGGCCCATATGGGCTAGGCTTTGCTTCTAATGTGCATTAATGAGTCTTGGGCACCCATGACCACTTTTTGGTAGGTACTAATCACTTACCAGGAACATCTCACTAGACCTGCTGATTTGGATGCTCTGATCTAGTTATCTGGACATCACAATTTGGTCCTTTGGTTAATTACATAGATCCTTGTCCATTGTTCCTCTTTTCAACACATCAACTTCAAGACTTAACAGGTGCCTTTGTAATGAGAGTCAGTTACTCAGTTTTTACTGTTACGACTGATCACTGTAGCTATCAAGCAAAGCTGCCCTTTACACATCATCCTGAGTGTTACTTACAGGCTGTAGCAGCAACTAGGCAGCAGTTGCACATATTTAACTCAAGCTGAGCTTTCATACTGAGCTGGCTAGCTTGCCAAGCATATTCTACTACCTCATGGTTAACCTGTACATTTACTCTACATTGGTTGGATTTCTGATATCTCAAATAACTTATTTGCACATTTTATCTTCAATAAAGGGTAAAGCTTCATGAAGAATCTAGATAAATTGGGCCAGGGATGCTTATCTGTCTCCATCGTGTCAGACATTGCCCAAAATATACACTTGGGTCAGAAAACTGCTTTAATTTGATTGGGTTCTCGAATTATTCCAAATTTGCACATCATTTAATTGGCTTACAGACTTTTGGGTTTAATTCATATTTTAGTGTGTAATGGTAATCAAAAACAAATGCTGAATATTATTTAAAACAAAAAAAAAATAAAAATAAAAATAAAAGTACTATTTATCTGTACTCAAAAAAGTACCATTACAATAAACAACGTATTCATGTACTGTAACAAGAGTACATGTACTGTATTTGGTTTCTTTTCACCACCTGGTATTACCTTACCACACTATTTGCACACTATTTCTTTGAATATGAATGTTTCCAGGTTAAACATGTATATAAGCTTCATAAAGCAGACTAATCCTTGGGATCCTGCTATCCTTGGGCTGTGAAGAAAGATTAGAAATATAACATCTGTAGCTCCTGCCAGTTACAAACAGAAATGTATAAGCTTTTCATACAGGACAAAAACTACAGTGAGTAATGTGATTTTAAAATGCGATCTTTATTATAATGTTGATAATGTGGTTCTACAATCAACAGACACAAAAGGGTGTTTAATAAAAATGAAAGAAAAACAAAGTGACAATATACACATATTCAACTGAACTGGATTCCGTTTGCTCTCATTCCGTATGACCACCAACAGATGTGTTCTGAGGCCCAGTATGTGTAGAATTATATATTGGTGCTATGGGTGTGTGTAGATTGGTATACACATATATATCCTGCTAGATTTTTCTCATTTCTCCTTTTTTCATTCAGTGGTCAATTGTTAGCTTTGGTTCAGAGAGATGAAACAGTATCTAATCCTTCTTAGCACCTTTCTCTGTATTGTACTCCTGGAAGAAGTCGTTGCAGGCAACGGTAAGCGCTCCGACTAGGATGACGAACTCTGTAAAGTCCACCTCACCATCATTGTTTGAGTCCAGGTCACCCATCACCTTCTCTACAGCATCCTTGTCCTGTGCATTCTGTTAGAATAAACATATGGTATGCTATTTTAAAGCAATGATATACATCTACAGTATGCAATAAAATGGATAGATATAGAGAATTATCATCTTACCCCAAGATAGTTTCCTAGCTCCTGGGTAAGCAAATCTTTCAACTCACTCTTGCTGAGTGTGTATTTGTCTCCCTCATTACCAGAGTACTTGTGGAAGGTCTGGATCATCAACTGCATGGCGTTCTCCAGGGTGGAGGCGTTCTCTGAATTCAGGGTTGACATTCTGCGCAAGAATGAAACAGAAATATAGCATTGGTTTATACTCTAGGAAGCTGACCGTGTCTCAGAGAAATCTTGAAACCTCGACTGTTGGGCTCTACTAATGATTAAAACAGGTCGAAAGATGGTTTGTGCCAGACGCTAAACAGTAGCAATGGGGCTGATGGTGCTGGAGGGGGACTTTAACTAGATAAGGGAAATATGACCCTGCTGATAAGAGTGAAATCCTAAACTGAGAAAACACACTCTGAACCTAGAGAGCAGGAGAGGAAACTACCCGGCTGAGTGTAAGATGAACTCAGTTTAAGCTTCACTGCACTGGGGTCAGATAAGAAGGCTCACACACACACATACACACACACATGCACACACGCACATGAATATACACACAGCCAGGAATTGAGATTGACCATTATTGCATCCAGACAAGTCTATTTAAATCATGTTAACATTACAATTGTTATTTAATAGTTAGTAATATTTAATTAAAATAGAATTGTACCAAATCTTCATAAACTCTATTCAATATTTAAAAAAAAAAAATCACATAGCAGAACAGGCAATGCTAATCACATGTGGTTCAGTATAATCCATTTACATGCAATCATTAAATATTCTGTATTTAACCAGAGAATCACTTAAATGTTTAACTTTATCTTATTGTATCTATAAAAATAAATAAAACAAGAAATATATGTTCACCATCCATTCATTCATCCATCCATTTACCTGAGTGAGAGAAAAGTGCTACCTTTACTTTCGTTGAAGAAAATGAGAAGCTAGCGGCTGTGTAAGGGAAGTAGAGGTGGACAGTGTCTTATATACTGCTCATGCCCTCCTCTCATCCACTTCTTCCCCTCCTCCTCTGTCTCCTTCTGTCCATCCTTTCAATACCTCAGCCCACCTGTCACTGTTCTCTCCTCCCTCTCTGTTTACACTCATTCATTCATCCCATGTTCTCAGTCTCTAAAGACCAAAAACACATCATTAAAACATAAGGCTCGGATCACAGGCTCGTCTTTATTTTCCATCACTACTACTGCTGTAAATAGATCGCTCCTTATATGGAAAGGGCACACGTCACTTCCATCGAGGACACTAAGGTGTAGTTATACATTCCAGCACATGTCACATTAAATTTTTAGAATGGTGATAGTGCAGCATGCTGATCTAAATGATTAAGTGCTGTAATCGATGTCTTAATCACAGACATCACTATTCAACCCAGGCCATAAAAACAGTAAAGAAAGTTTGGATTCATGTCTAATAATTCTGTGTAATTTGACATTTTATTCACGACATCTAACAAATAGAAAACTTCCAAATCTTTACAAAATGTGATCATTTTAGATCAATAATACTTAAATGAAAGGTGTTTACTTATTAAGAATATGTTGTACTGATAAATCTGATCAATTGTAGTTAGCATTTAATTGGAGGAATTGTATATGCTCCTCTATCACCACTATCAAATAGTCCTGTCCTTTGAAGGTACATTAGAGTCCCAGCAAGCTAAAAAAAAGAAAAAAAAACCACAACCCAAACACACACAAACTGCACAGATGAGGCAGGGTTTAATTAAAGAGTTGTTTATTATGATGACATGGTAGGAAGATATCAGGTTGCAAGAAAAGATTTGGATGGATAGCTTGTTGAAATACAATAAGTGTCTTTGTGTTTGCATGTGTGTGTGTGTACTAAAGTAAAGTCTCTATATGCTAATGAACAGATGAGCCATGTATAGCATCACTGGTTATACATTTATGCAGAGCAACAGTTGTCCTAATTCTTGCCAGTTGCTGTATAAATTGTTATATTTGATTATACAATTGATAACTTATGTCATTGTTTACTGCAATGTTCTGTGAATATCATACATGAGTGACTTGTCTCGATATAGCATAAACACAGCTCTGGCTCGCTCTTTTATATATAGAAATGTAAAACAAGATTTATCTAACACTTTGCAGAAGGTGAAGCTTTTAAACAATTTATAATGTATATCGTACAATCCCTATATTGTCAGTAAACTATTCCCAGATTTATAACAGGGTATGAAAGATATTCCATGTAGTCATTCTAGTATAATTTGTTCCCAAAGAAGCATAAGATCCATAATTTGGAAAAGTTTTATTTTTAATTTTGTCAGGATTAGTTTTTCATATTTAACAAAAAATGTCCTTTTTTCTGGATCCAAATTGCAGACAGTGAACTGAGCAGAGTAGAACAACTAGATGTTGTATACCTTTTTTATTTCCATGCAACATCTCAAAAACAATACAATATTTAAGGTCATGAGGCATCAGTGCTCAGTGCAGCTATGCTGCATTTCTCATAGGGCTGGGAGTGATGGCTGAAAAAAATGTGTAGTAGTAAATTAACACTGGATAATATTTAATCTCCACAGGACCATTTGTTAGTAATTAATGTCAATATTGGCATGTCAGTACTGACTTAGGCAACTGTGTAAAAAAAAAGCTTAAAAAAATAAATTGATGGTACACACAGTGGGTTTGCGTTGGCAGGATTATAGCAGTTTTGGAGTACAAAAATGGTGAAGTCGGCCAGCTGTTGAGCATCTTAGTTGGTGGTGGTCTGACCTTTAGCTTTACATTCGCTCAGTGAATTAGCCAAGTAGCCGATCAGGGTCATGTACTCCTGGAAGCTGACTTTCCCGTCCTGGTTCTCATCCAGGCCTCGCATCATATCCTTCACTGCCGATGAGCTATCTGTGTCCTTTGTCAGAGAAAAGAATTAATTAGTAACTTCTAAATGTCATGGCTCTCATTATAATTACAATCAGCAATAAAAACCCATTATGTCTGAAAAGACATCAAGAAGGATCAGAGGAATCATCCAGAGAACTGTTACGGCTAGGCAGAGTTTAAAGAGCAACATTAAATAATGATTTTGTCATAAATTTAAATGGACTGATTACAGTGAGATTGGCTGATACATTAAAGTCAGAAACAAAATCCCAATACATGTGCAATGACAGGACTTGGGTTTTCAGTCCTTAAGAAACAGAACTATATTTATAGCTTTAAGATTCTTTTGTAAAATATGGCCTGTGAAATATAAAAAATCAGCACTAGCATAGCTGAGAAGTGCTTATATTAGATACAGTTTTAGAATCTGATGTCTAGCTCATGTATCATTATGATGAGCATGGACTAGGAATATCAGACTCTCAGACAGTCTGTAGGGTGTAGGGTTTCAAACAACCAAAGTACAAACAACCAAATTACAAAGTGAACACTACACGCTATGTTGTTTGTCTCCCAGGAACTGAATTTCTAATCCTTAGTATGAACATGAGAGACCAACTTACAGACATGATGTTCCCCAGTTGGCGCTGGACCAGCTTTTGGAAATTGTCCTTGTTAAGACTCTCTTTCCCACGAGCTGAACTCAGGAACTGCCCAACCACAGTCTTGATAGCTGACTCCATGTCTAGTGCAATACAGAGAAATAACGTAGATTAAGGAAACATAATACAGAAAAGACCAATGACCAAACAGTTGGAAGCATGAGTTTTGGGACTTTTAGATAAATACACTATATTGCCAAATGTTTTGGGACACCCCTACAAATCATTAAATTCAGGTGCTGTTATTTAGGGGTTGGGCTCGGGCCCTTAGTTCCAGTGAAGACATTTTGGACAATTTCATGCTCCCAACTTTGTGGAAACAGTTTGGGGATGACCCCTTCCTGTTCCAGCATGACTGCACACCAGTGTACAAAGCAAGGTCCATAAAAACATGGATGAGTGAGTTTGGTGTGGAGGAACTTGACTGGTCTGCACAGAGTCCTCTCCTCAACCCAACAGAACACCTTTGGGATGAATTAGAGCAGAGACTGTGAGCCAGGCCTTCTTGCCCGTACATCAGTGCCTGACCTCACAAATGTGCTTCTAGAGGAATGGTCAAAAATTCCCAGAAACACACTCCTAAACCGTGTGGAAAGCCTTCCCAGAAGAGTTGAAGCTGTAAAGCTGCAAAGGGCGGGCCAAATCCATATTACATTCATGTGCATGAAAAGGCAGACGTCCCATAACTTTTGGTAATATAATGTATGAGGTGCATGTAAAACTTTTTAGTTTCATTTAGGTCAGATGTTTTAGTTGTTGTAACATTTTCCTTTATTTTGCAGTTTTGATCCTGGTTTTAAGAGAAATGGTGTGTTTGAGGTAATAAATTAGTTTGTAATAAATATACTGAGTTTGTACTATAAGATCTAATCTCAACACCAAGAAACGGAATGCCTGACTAGATAATAACAGTTTTAATAAAATTGGTCTACAGTAAACCACATTTAACATTACAAAAGCCTTCAGAGAAAGAAAACCTTCATATTTTAAAGAAGCAGTACAGCAGTTGTTATGAGACCTGTCACAATTAGAGTGCTCACTGACTAGATGTCAGCTTGATAGTATTCTCATAGCTGACTGAAGTGTTGGGGAAAAGGCACAATAACTGCATAAAGATAGCAAGGAATAATGCATATTAAAGAAATCAAGTAAAGAGTAAAAGTAAAGAATAAAAGCTAGACAGTAAAGTAAAGTTCTGAGTTGCTAGTAGTATAGAAGGTTGGGTAAAATCTGTGCTATCAAGTCATGGTATAATATGATGGCTCTTATATTTTAGTAGTAAAATATTTACGTACCAATTTTTAGAATACATTAATACTGTACTTTAACAATTTCTTGTTGATAATGCAAAAAGCTACACATAGACAAACCAAATAAAATGGAATTTTATTCAAATTATTAACACTGCTTCATCATTTATTATAAAAAGTAAGAAATGCGTTTTATTTTATAAAATGTTATAAATAAAAAGAAATATTATGTTTAGCATTATTTGTGAGCTAACAGCTGAGAGCAAGCTAAGCTTGTTCCATTGTTTAAGCAGGAAAGACCATCTCATTGGTTGCGCTCTTTATCTTGGACGGAAGCTCCTCAGTCAGACACATCCATGTTTTTTGTTAAAGATAGCGACTAACAAACCTGGGCAAGACAATGGTTTAATGATTGTCGTTTTCCATAGCAGAGCTGGACAACCTGCTGAGACAGGATGGCTCATGACTGGTCATCTACTGTATGTCTTTCCATTTCTACAACTGATCAAGGCTATTGCCAGAAAATTCAGTTATTATGCCAGAGAAACCTGTTTGTGGCCCCAAGAAGGCAGCAAGGATTTGGGCTCCACAATATTGCTCTTTTAGATTCCCATCCACAGATGGCTGCAGCATCCATGCATGGCTACAGCATGTCAGAATCGAGATATCCTGGATTATAAGGTTGTGCTGTTGTGCTACTTGGGAAACCCCTCCACTGATACTTTTCCTAGTAGCTAGCACACCTTGGTAGCTTCTTCCACTAGTTGCTTTTTCTATCCCGTAAAAATGGAAATATTTGGAATTTGCAGCTAGCTCACATGTGCCTACACCTACTTCACTATTCAGAAGAAATTTTGGCAATCCAACTGTTTGTGTTACTGAGAAAAGGGATGCAAGGGGTTCCCCTGCCTAAATAGAGGCCTATCTACTAAGAGGTGGACCTCATCTTTTTAGCCTGTAGGAGGACTGATAGTGTTTTCAATTAAAGTGTGACCTACAGAAAAAAGCAATCCAGTGTTGTTTATTGTGATACTCTACCTCTATCATGAAAGGCCATGCTACAAGAAGTTTCTCCTCCTCAAGGGGATTACTTAGAGGCCTTTCAACCTGGGAAGTCTCCTCTGCTGATACCTGGGGGTCAACTTACACTTTCTCCAGGTTCTACAGAGTTAACATTGACCCTCTCAGTGGCATGAGTGTTATGGTCAGTTATTTAGGTGATTAGGATGGATAGCAGGTGTGTTTTGTAATGGGGGATAAATGGATGTCCAAGGTTCCTTGCCATTCAGAACCAGCATTAACCAGAGAGAAGGTTTGCAGGGAAGGCTGTATGGTATTTATGGCAAATTTTGCATAACACTACACCATTTTATGCCTTTTTGTGCCCTCAGGTGATATCAGTTCTGGGGTGTGTTCACAGAACCACAGTGGTATACGTAACTAGCTTTGGGGTTTAGGGGCTGCAGGGAGGCTAGTATGTGAAAAATGAGAGACCGGAGGAGTTCAGTGATGCTAGAATAGTTAAGAAGCCTGATGGAGGTTGGAGAAACGCTCAGTGAGTCCATCCTGAGATACAATAGAACTTGTGATCTTGGACAGACACTCTATCCTCTTGGGCCACCGGCATGGTATGAGCTCGTATTACTTGAGGGATTGCCTGTTGCCTGTCTGTTACTGTCTCTCTCACACACACTCACACACACATATGCAGGCACGTACACACACACACTTTGCCTACTTTGGCACTCCTCCCTGGAAGAGCAAACCACGCTCACTTCTTACCTATAATACACACACACAGACAAGAGACACAGAGATTACTTCATATCTTTATAGCATCCATTAAAAATTTTAGATTTTATTTAGGTTTCCTTTGCATTTCATTCACCTTTCAAAGGCATTGTGAGCTAAATAGAAGACCAAGGAGATGCACAAAATTTAATTATGGTCACACACACACACACGTCAAACAACTATGTATAAACACGAAATCACACTGAATATGATTGACTCAATTCCTAGAAAGTCATAAACTTCCAGTTCCACCCAGCAATTTTTTTTTTTTCTGTGTGTATGCACAGGTTACTCCAAAAATGTTGGAACAGAAAAGCCAGTACTTCTTGATTTTGCTATACACTGAAGACATTTGGGTTTGAGATCAGCTTTCATTTCCTGATAATTCTAGATGCGTACAACACCTGCACCTTAGAACATGGCAACTTTTCTGGAAATTTAAAAAGCAAAGCAAAAATATAGAAACAGATAGTCTTAAAGTAACTTAAAGTAAATATCACTTAATATTTGGTTGCATATCTTTTGGTTTGATGTTCGTGAATTCCAGTCTGGCCTTCTGAATCTTGAGAACTAGTCTGTATCTTGTGGTATGTTCTCTATATTACTGCTCTTAAAGATTTCTTTAACTTGATGACACTGATTGTTCACAGCTCTCACAAAGTTTGTTATCAACTTTTGTTGTTTTTCTCGCCTGATCATTGGTTTCTTTCTTTTTCAAGACATTCCACGTTGTTGTACTGCTCATTCCCAATGCTTTTGCAGTGGCTCAGATGGATTTTTCCCTCTTTTCCCAACTTCAGAATGCTTTGCTCTCCTCCCATAGACAGCTCTCTGGTTTTCATCTGGGTTTAACCTTTTTAACAACAAATGCTGTTTTCACCAAGCATAGACATTCAGAGCTATTAACTGTTTAAACAGCCAAACGGGGCACACCAGGGTAATAAATCAAACTTGTCAATATTTTCAATCACTTGAAAAATGAATGGTTTCTATCAAAAGTTGCCATTTTCTAACCACATTTAAATGAAGATATCAGGAAATGAAAGCTAAAATCGTCTCATATTTCTCTTTTGATCTTGAACCCTATAGCATACACAAAAGACTTGGCATTGCCTTTCCAATACTTTCAGAGGGCACTGTACCTATCAATACACACAAAGCACATGCACACGCAGGTAGAGTTGAATAACACTTGTGTGTGACACAGGGCAGGGAGTAATCTTATAGTAACTTAGGTAAAATTCCACCTAACAGACGTCCCACGTGAAGACAAACACCAAGCGATTAACATGAACACGACATAGCAGCGCCTGCCAATTACTGCTGCACCTCTATTAACCTAATTAGAGTCAGCGAACACACAGACAGAGGGTAAAAAAAAAAAAGAGAGAAGGCAACCAGAGACACTAGATTCATCTTAGGCACTGATCGTATCAGCAAGCCTGGAGGGCATTATTTAAAGATGCCCAGAGAAAAAAAAAAAAACTTGAACAATGTGTTTACTGTGGATCTGAGGTGGTGTCATAGTTCTAAGCTGTCTGATGTGAATGGTGTCATGCAAGCAAAGTGACACTTACAAATGGTATACTTATAAATAATGACTGAGGATACCAAAGCAGGCATGAGGCCAGACAAAGCCATTTTGCTTAATCAGGATGATTGATCACTTCTATATGTGTTTAGCATTTTGCAGGCGATGCACATTACTTATCATGTAATGAAAGCATTAAGCTTTTAAATCCGGGCCAAATTTGGCAGGTAGCTTACAGTATGACAAAAAGAATACAACAAGATGGATAATGGAACCTTGTGTAGCATAGTGTAACTTAATCACCCTATCTTAGTATGTGTAACCCTTTAAGCCCCATTGTATTATTTGGTAATCTATCTACAAGCACATTATTTAGTAATTATTATAAATTATTCAGAAATTAGTAGGAAACATTTTGAAACTGAGGAATTTAAATCTGGACCAGGCAATAATGGACTTATTTTAATTTCTCTATTTAACACATGAAACTTGACACTCATCCCTTTTTTACGTTTTATAATATATCTAAAATATAAATACAATAAATAACCTGTATATCACCGGTTATTTTGACCCTAGATGAACAATGTGACATAAAATTGTTTTCTTTTCTAACTTTTTTTTTTTGGTCACGTGACTCCCTCCATATAAATGCCATATTGTTGTATTAATGAACAGAATTTTTAGAGAAACTTCTTTAATAGATCTTGACTGATCCTAAGTTGTATATTTAACTTCTGTAAATGTCTTAAAAATATGACTGGAACATTAGGAAGCAGTCTAAGGTGACTTGACTCCGCCTAGAGGTCCAACTCATTTTCTCTGCTTTGACTCCCTCTGTCTCTGTTAAACTGCTTCTCCTTTCTTCTCCACAAGGTGTCCATAACTCTCAGTACCAGACACCATTTTAGTTTTGTGAAAAATTACGTTTTAAGTGTTAAAGATATTAGCACACTTCAGTGTAGAGGTCAATGTGACCATTTAATTCAAAACATTACACTGTGCATATACACTTTAGGGCAAAAGGATAGGATGAAATGAAGAAAACTAAGAAATTTAGTTTCTACCAGAGAAACATTTAGAGTTAATCAAATAGCATAAGTTCAAATATTATTTAAGATATTAAAATATTTAAACTTCCAAATATCAATTAAAAAGTTTGCATCTTACATTCTGAAGGTGATTCCAATATTTTCCAATATTTTCTATTAACGTGTATGCCCACGCTTTCCCTTTATAACTGTCTCCAACTTCTTTTCTCTGTTCTAATCCTGGTATAATTGCTTGGTCACTTTTTTTTTGTTTGTTTGTTTTTGACATTTGACATACTATAATTTTGTAAAATGCCATATAGTTGGGATTTTTTTTTTTTTTTTTTGGTTGGTTGGTAGGTTGGTGTTTTTTTGGAAACATGGAAACAAGCCGTGTTACTGGAAACTAGTTTTATAGTGTTGCAGAAGATAGAAAAAAAATTCTGTGCATAAACAATAAAGTATATTTTTGTTTTCTTCTATATCTGTCTATTTTTTTCTAGCTCTATCACATATGCACTGAACAGGCAGAAATGAAAGCTGTATGCAAGGTGTAGTGCTTTCTGCTTGAAGGAGGTTATTCTGTATAACCAGAAAAGAAAAACAGAGAAAAAGAAGACAACATTGCTACACATCATGAACAACATCTACAGGATTGCACCACCTCAGAATTGTGTAGCCAGATCGTTTACAGTTACTATTTAACAAAACACCTTTGTCATAATAAAATCTGGCAACATATTACATTTAGCTAGACTTAACTGTTTGCTGATTTTGAGCACGCCTCGCTTAAAAATCCCTGTCCATTTTATTAAATTTTGTAAAACAGCACCTCATAATATATTTTGTTAGTCCTTGCTCTCACTGTTGCAATCCATTGTTGCATTATTCACAAACAGTATAAATGTTGCACTTTTTGAATGAATGTCATTGTTGAGGAATCAGCAGGACCTGTTCCCCCAGCTCTATGCCTCATGGGTTTGGCTGATTTGCAGTGCAGCTTAGTTTAGCCTGAACAAACACCTGCGGGCTTGACTGGGCTGGGTTTAATACGACTGAAACAGGTTTGCTCTCTCTTCTCCTCTCGTCAGAAAGCCATCTCTGGCATGCTGAATACTTTCCCAGGGTGCACCAAACTGCCTGAACAAGTCAGACAAAGTGATTTATTTGTCAGAGACCAATTACAAGCTCTGTTTTTTGTTTTATTTTTCTTTCAAATCTTTAGGTACTTTTTCATACATCTATAATTATAGATATTTTACTTAGAGGGGTGGAAACTAAGAGTTCTTGAATATCACTATTGCACTTATTTTTTAACTTAAGGCTTTTAAAGGATATTTACCAAAACCTATGACTCAATGCTTTTGTGAGTTAATACTCTAGAATGCCTGAAATTCATGTGAAAATGATTCAAATTAGTGAAATACACAATCATACACAGACCTTTGTGAGTACATGATTACATATAATTAAATGGTGCTATATATTATGGACAGATGGGTGGCAAACTTTGGTGGTGGTCAATGGAAAATATCTTAGTAAGGTGATGGGCCACTAAGAGTAGCAAAGAGGAGTTTCAATGCTCCTTGGCACCAATTCGACAAGTTTCTAAAAACTGTACTGGAGAGATGAATGCGGTTCTTCCAAAAAATACTGAGATCTGTCCATGGCATATGATTTATATCATTTTAATACTCATGAAAGCATTCATTGAGCCTTAAATGCTCTGGATAGGGACATGGGTCACTCCCACATTATTTTTAACCAAATCTTTACCCCATCTTTTATACTATTATGCAGTTACTCTAATTAATTTCGATGTCTTCTGCATGTAATGTCATGCTAAAATTTGTGTTTTATTATTTATAGGCTATCCATATAATATTCCTATTTCCTTGTGCTTTAGTTTTATTTATATCTATCTTACCTATGACACACAGGATACCATTAAGATTTTAAATTGAAAAAGACAAAAAATATAAATGATATAGTTTTAGAAAAGGAATGCTAAACCCAGAACCTCTCAGGTTTCCTCAGCTTTACTTCTGAGTGAACGGTTTTTATGAAGGACATGCTTCTCTACTAAAGAGTGTTACAAGTAGACCACTTTTAAGAAGCTATGCACTTTAGGATTAGAAATGATTCATGATCAGACGCAAAACAACAGTCCATACATATATATAAGATTTTAATGGTGAAAAAACAGTTATATGTCTTCAAATCACATTTGTCTCTATAACTCTATGGAGTGGATCCTTATCCCGCCCGTTTTCTTCTTCGCATAATCACGTCTAAAGTTGTCTGTTTGGCAAATATTCTTTACATCTGTTATAACTTTGCCACATGTCACAGACTGTCCTCTTTAGATCAGCTCTGAGACTGAAACAGTCTAAAATAAATAAATAAATAAATAAAAACTACAAAACTAAACAGCACACACCCTTAACTTGGATCATTATAACCACTTTAAGGGTTCTCCAAAGAGACTTAAAGTGTATTTCTTCTCTCTCTCTCTCTCTCTTTTTTTGTACATAAATTGTACGAGTTTGTACGTTTTCATGGGGATGGATAACTCTTTTTTTTTTTTTTATGCAACTGTGAGTCATGTCTGCCTGGCTTCATGGGCTGAAGCATACAATTTGCATGAATCAGATCGGATAAACAGTTCTGAAAGTTAAATTTATGGGTTCGACTCTATTTCTTACAAACTTTTACTGTACCCAATCCAAAGCAATGGGTATCGAGTTCAGTTTACGCTATAATCCTTTACTCCTGATCCGGCTAGTGAAGTCCTGGGGGTGTTAAGAGTTTAACTTTACAGGGTGGGAGAGATGTGTAGGAATGAAGAGCAGATGTCTAAACGGTGCTGTGAGTGTGTTAAGTAGCTGTACTGTGATCGAGATCTCTTCAACACACCTCTGCTATGAAAATGAAGAAGGAATGAAATGGAATGGCTATGGGTGGGATTAAAAAAATAATAATTAAAAAAAGCAAATTTGAGTTAACATATCCTGTACACCAGGCATATAATATTTATACTTCCCTATGGTAGATTTTACTATTATTTTTTCTCTCTCTCTTCAGGTTTAGTCTCTAATCCTAATCCAGATAATGAGCACTTTCAGCTCAAGAGTGTGTTAGGACATAAGATCTGGAGGTGCGGGAGTTAAACTGTACATGGATTAAGAGCTGTGTGAATCTCTCCTAAGACGCAGAAGTGACACCGAAGTCCCTTGAACACACATCGCCATTGAGAATGAAGGGGAAAGCGAGTTTGCTGTCACACACGGATGGTCAGGAGAAACGGCGCTGAATTAGTAAAGAGCTGCGGTTTTCTGTTTCTCCTCCACTCCGAAGAGTCGCGGCTCTCGTTTCTGAGCTGAGGAACCGGACACCTGAAGACACGACACTCGGACATGTACTATTAATGTTTAAAAAGAAAGCTATGAAACCTCTTATCATGAAGGGTACCATGTTTATAACACGTTCACTGTAAAAAAAAAGAAAAAAAGAAAAAAAAGAAAAAAGAAAATTTTCCTCTTCTGTTAAAGCCGCGCGCATGCGTGTTCCGCAGCAGCCTGACAAAATTCCACAAAAACGGAAACGAATAAAGTAGTAGCATATAAATAAATCAGTAGAAATATTCAGTACTTACTGTCGATTCTGTAAGCTGAAGGTTGCTAGTGCTGTGCTTTATCTGCTTAGGAGTATGCACAACGCCCTAAAGTGTCTCTTTCGTGAATCCCAAAGTCTTTCCAAGTGTTTTTTTCATTAAATAACTGGGCGTGTGCGCATTCAGAGCAGGGGTGGAGGAGAAGAAAGGAATGGGTGTTTACATCCATGTGTGCATCTGAAGTGTTACACTGCACCAAACAACTCTTAAAGAATAACTAAGCTAGCAAAATGTAAACCTGTGATGTAGTAAAAAACAAAACAAAAAACAGAATATAATAATCCTCCCTTTTTCCCCCTCTCATAAGCCACATGTACAATGCTCTAAGATGCACATTCCATTGCACGTGTGTGGCAAGTGGAAACATGTGAAGTCAAGTTTATAGCAAAAGTTTCATTTGTCACTAAGGTGAGACTCTCATGGCACCACACCCTTAAGTGTTTCATCAAGATGTTTCCCAATATGCATAGTAGGTTCAACCTGGCAGCATGCCATTATTCAGGTTTTTTTCCCCCCTTCTTTTTTTAATTTAGAGTACAAGAGTAAGGTTGCATAGACAGGGTACACAGTCATGCCTTCTGGTGTTCAAACTTGTATATGGAAAAAGGATTCAGTGGATTTTAATGTAAAAATATATCTGTATGGTGTACCCACAGACACAAAGGGAAAATGTGAGATAAGGGTATTCTTAAAATACTCAGCATACCACAATACACTTATTTGTGACGTGATACACTTATAAGGGACATCAGATCTGGAAAGTTCCTGGGCATAGAGTGTTCTGTGTACTGGGATGTTTGGATGCTGTCACTTTACCACTGTGGCAAGTCGCTCAAGTTTGCTGACTGTGAAGTGATTGGACGCTTTATGTCCCAGGAAGCCCTGTGTGTTTCACCTTCTGGCTCTCCCTTCTAGTTATGCTGTCATAGCTAGTCTTGCTGGAGTCCCTGCCTGATATTTGCACAATAATGTACATTGTCTTTAACCATCACATGATCACAAGCATACCTAATCAATCAATCAATCAATCACTCTCTCTCTCTCTCTCTCTCTCTCTCTCTCATACATCCTACTCCTGAGCTCCCAGTGTTCTGAGTTTCCAATGTGACTGCTTCTGATCCCCCCGACACTCTTCCCCTGGTTGGAGTCTCGTCGCTTGGTGGTGCTCACTGGTGCTAAGGATAGATCTGCGTTGACAGCCCGTTACACAGGGGACTGCTGTAGACAGAGCCACTTAGAGACTATCGCACCATCGTTGAACTGCCGTTGCATCAGTCAGCTTTTGGTCAGCTTCTCACTTTATCATTTTCACCCTATGTTTCTATACTTCTGTAAAACTGCTTTGAGACAATGTAAATATAATTGTGCTATCCAAATAAATTTTAAAATGTGCATTGCAATTACTGAGACAAAATCAGTCTACTTTCATGTTAGACAAAAGCTCTAAGCACATAATCATGAAACATTATAAGATTAATCGAATGCTCTTTGGATAGTTAAAGGTTTTACTTCCCAAAAAGGAACTTCTCTCTGTTAGAAGAATTTGATTTAAGAATCACATTTAAATCACTTTAAAACAGAATAATAGGAACAGCAGCTATTTATTAAAAAACCCCATGAGTGCTTGCCAGTTGGCCAATAAACCGCTAGAACTCCAGGAAACTCAGCTCTCCGGCATTGTTTTTTTTTCTATGGAACTCATGAGCTGGTCAATGACTGATGAGTCACTGGCATTCTGTAAGGGGGAAAAACAATTGTATTAGCTAGTTGGGGTTTTTTCTGCGGGCCAAGACTTTATAATGCTGCTTTTGACTTCAGGATTAAGGAGTGAGGGTTTGACTGGTTAATCTAAACATACACATTGCCTCAGCTTTAATTTGTAAGGATTTAAAATAGACAGGTCTGCTGAGACAAGACTCACGCCACACCCTTACATCTACACTATTCATTAGAGCACTTATTATAGTGTGCTTAAATAAGCGTTTTCTACATTGCCCTCTAGTGTATATATATGGCCACTAACTTTGATTAGTAACACTATACAGTACATTAGTGCTTCATGCAATGCATCTTAAAAAAATGTGTTCAGTTATTAGATCAAAATAAGGAGGAAAAAATAAATATCCTGGGATTTTATAAGAGGTCATATGAGTTTATACCACAGCTCAGTACTATGCTCCGTTCTCAGAAGGTATTGATTAATGTTCAACAAAAAAAAATTAGCAGCTCATACAATAAATCACAAGCTCATAATGTGCTTTTTCTATGTTAAAATTTCTATAGTAACACAGTATCACAAAGACTTGTATGGCAGATTTTCCACATAAACAAATTTTCCTAGAATTTCCTTTGGGGCTCAATATAGAACACCAGCCAGCTAGCCAGCCAGCTAGCCAGCCAGCCTGCCTATCTATCTGTCTGTCTGTCTGTCTGTCTGTCTGTCTGTCTGTCTGTCTGTCTATCTATCTATCTATCTATCTATCTATCTATCTATCTATCTATCTATCTATCTATCTATCTATCTATCACTGTGTGGCTGTTGATCAAAGGAGAAGAAATTGACTGTTTATAACTGCTGTAGAATAAGTGAGAGCAGACATTAATTCATTTCATAGATGTTCCAGAACATTAAATGTTAATATATATATAAATATATTAACATTTAATGTTCTGGAACAACTATGAAATGAATTAATATCTGCTCTCACTTATTCTACAGCAGTTTTATATATATATATATAGTTGGGCAAATTGTTGTGGAAATGCTATTACTGGAAAATCTTTGGGTGGTGATGACTCTTGTATCTTGGTGTATGCTCAATATAGCTTAGTCAGCACACTGTGATAAATTCTAACACTTCTGAAGTAGACCTAGAACACTGATACTGTTCACCCACTGCATGCTATTTATTTAGCACAACACCCTAGGAAGTGCATTTCATATATGCCCAACCTTTGTATTTGTCAGGACTGGCGGAAACCAAAGTTTTGGACCAACATATATTTTAATTTAATATGTCTGTCATATAATTGGATCCTCTTGGAGCTCACCCAGATCTGGCCTGGTTGTCTCCTCAACACCCTTGGGCCAACTAATGAAAGGTGTGATGATAAGAAAACTACAGCCCTGATTTGGCAGCACATATCCAAGCACGAACCTGATCTCAAGTCTGGTCCTGGAGAATAAGAGTTAACAATTTGGACAGATCCCTGCTCTAAGCCTTGTTGACCAGTTTTGAGTGTCTTAGGAGATAAAGCTGTATCAGACTCTTCCTATACGACGTGGTAAGGTTTCAGCTGCGGTTCAAATGAAAGCACCATGGTGTAGTTTGGCAGCTGGGAGGTCAGCAGGCTCTGTATAGTCTGCTTGGTGTGTGGTTAAAGCCTTCGTTCTCTACAAAGGCCTTAAACTGAAACAGTAGAATGCTGATTGCAGCCTCCATTTCAGAGACATTTGTAAGCGAGAGCAGACAGGGAGTCTAGCAAACACAAGGCAAATGTGCTAACCACTAAGCCACCATGCCAGCATCCTTTATATTGCATTTAAAATGACAGCATTTAGCAGACACCCTTATCCTTAGTGACTTACAGAAGTGCTTTATAGTCTAATAATATAATAAATAATATAAAAGGAATTTTTGGATATTTTACATAAATATGTTCCATTTCACACATATAGCAAGTGGAGGCATCTTCTACTGAAATGTTTAATCTTTAGACCACAAATTCTTACTGATACTACAAGTTCATTAACACAAGAATATACATATTTTAAGAATAATCTGAGAAACAGTAAGAGTGAAGAAAAAATACAAAAAAAGTACACACCAGGGGCATTACCAGACTTAAAAGTTTGCTGTGCCCCAGTAAATTGATGAGCGTCTGAAGGCTGAATAGGCTTTCCGATTCAATGAAGGTCATCGATTACATCATTTGAATTGTTTAAAACAGGAAGGTGAATTGTAACATCAGCTGAAGACAAAATATCCTGCGCAACCTCTTCATACACTTCATCCCTCTCTCTTGTGCTCTTCATCCATCAGACGTCAGACGATAATTTATAATACAACATTGTAGCTGAGGACTGAGGATAGGTACAAAAGCTACCAGGCTAATGTTTATTGCTGTCTTAATGAGCAGGATGTGGGGGTTTGAAGTATTTTTGTAAAATTCTTGGGGCTTGTGCCCCAGTAGGTCCACCCTCATATTCAGTAACTTGTAGAACCACCTTTAGCAACAATAACTTGAACTAAAGAGGAAATGAGAGAAACTGATCTATCTATTTTGAAGCCAGAGATAGTAATTTAGTTAGCCACAAAATGCAGAACTGAAAACATTTCTTTAGATTTGAATAAGTACTTCGAAAAAACCACCAGGGTCATATTCACATCATTTTGTGTCACACATTTGTAGCACGAATGATTAATGAAGTCATTAAGAACAGAGAAAGTTTCTATCAAATGACAAATTTTAATACTCTCATTATTCGAAATGCATACGAATATTCCCAGCTCAGCAAAAAAACTAAACTAAAACATTTTTTTTTAAATAAAATTAATAGATATAACACAAAATAACACACAGATGAAAGAAACATTAAATTGTTAAAGACTACAATAGTGGAGAAGCAGGCAGTTTTTATTAAATGCCAGTTCTGTATCAGTTCTGTACAGGTCACTGCTAATTCTTCATTAACTTTCCTCAGTTTATTTGTTGTCAACAACTTTTCTTCTGGTGATTATCTACAAAACTAACCTATGAATATAAGATCAAACCTTGACTGGTGAGTCAAATAATCATGCAAATGGAAAACTGAATTCAGTTGAATTAATATATTTGCTTTTCTGCTTTATGTGGAGAGTGTTTTACATGAATTTTTGAACTGTAAATGTTGCTGCTATTTTTGCCCAGGGGATTTATTTGGTCATTTACTTTTACCAAAGCTAGCTCAAATGTTTGTATTTGTTTAGCATTAGAATTTTTAGAAATACACTCAAACCTATTTAAAATACTTATTAATCCCCATTTTTGTTCGTAGTTAATGAATATATTATATCTGCGTAATGATGAATAATCAGTGTTGCTGCTCCCTATTTGGGGTCACTACAACAGATCATCCTAGCCACATATTTGATTTTGCCACAGGATTTACACCAGATGACCTTCCTGCCATTTTAGGCTTGGGACCGGCTCTGAGAGTTAACCCCTCAGTGGCTGGAGTGATTCCCAGCCTGGGAATGAAGCGTAAGAGAGTAAACATGCTTTTTAAATGAACAACTGAGCAAGACGTTTAAATGGATTAATCTTGTCTTCACATAGTCCTCTGTGGTGGTATATGTAGTTTTTACTGAGCATCCTGCAGAAGAAAAAGACAGAAAGACTTATTAAGCACGGTGGTTTAGTGGTTAGCACATTTGCCTCACACCTCCAGCGTCCTGGGTTCGAGTCTCCCGCTCATTGTGTGTGTGGAGTTTGCATGTTTTCCCTGTGCTTGGTGGGTTTCCTCCCACAGTCCAAAGACATGCTTCTAGGCTGATTGGAGTCTCAAAATTGCCCAGAGTGTGTGTGTGCCCTGCGATTGGTTGGCACTCCGTCCAGGGTGTATCCTGCCTTGATGCCCGATGACGCCTGAGGCTCCCGATGATAGATTGGATAAGTGGTACGGACAATGAAATTTTCAACTCAATACTTTTTGAGAACGTTACTGTCTTGAAGTACTCATTTTATGCATTATTCTTAAATAAAAAACAGTTAGTTCACTAATTTAATTGGTCAAGTGTCGTTTACTTTAACCACACTGCAATGTTTCATTGTATCAAACTGCTCGTATGTGTTCGCCACATTAAATTCCACTTCCTATTTCGAAACCACTACTAGAGTAAATTTAGTGACATCCACAGCAGACATGATATGATACTTTCCAGGAATATAACATTGGGCTTAAATTATGAAAGCTCATCAAATGAGGATGAAAAGGAAGAATGGATGCTAGTTCTCCCGGTGAGGTGCTTTATAAAGTAAATGTGGCTTCTTTCTACCTTTATGAAGGATGCTTTAAAAAAGTTAAACCTACTAATAAATATATTCTCATCAGTTGATATAAAAATAATAAATGCTATTTTGGTATTTGAGAAATTTTGTTGTACATTGTTAGATTTTTACAACTTTTTTTCTAGCTCAGTCATACCTTCTAAAAAAAATTATGTCTAGAATTTTTGCCAAAGTGCTAAAAAATGACCATGTGTGGTAAAAATACAATGTGTGTGTGTGAAATGACACATAAAGCCTCACCATCTCCCCCTCAGCAATGTTTCTTCTCAGACGTTCCCAGAAGTGTGTCCTCTCTGCCTCGTCCTGTGGCCAGTCCAGATAGGTGTGTGATTTGACCAGCTTAGCCAAGCTATGAAAAGGTATACAGCTTGCTATTAAATTGTGTAAATGATTTTTTTTGTTTTAAACTTACTTTGTGTGATAACTTTACTTGCAAATTATCATAATTATTCTTTCCAAGAATACTTCAGAAATCACTGGCTTGCAAAGGGAATGATCATTTTTCTACTTTTATTAATATCAATTTGTTTTTAAATAGAGATATTGGTCATTTGAAGCTTGAAAAAAGCAACTAATAACTGATTTCTGTTATTTCCAGGAAAGGCACAATATAAGGACAGGGGAAAAATTAAGTACACCCACAATTAATTGTAGATTTTTATTTATTAGGGAATAAAAAACAATTATGTGGTTCCCACAAATGTCTATAAATACACAAATAATTCCAGGTTGCAAAAAGAAACCCACTACAGGTTTTAGCACATGGTCATTTTTTGCCAGAATTTAAACCTACATTGAGAAACAAGTTGGGGAAAAATAAGTACACCCTTTCGAATTCCACAGTCATTAAGAGAGCAATTGGCAGCCAGTTGTAACTAATGAAATACACAAGATATCATCAGGAAGTGTGACTGCTTCTATAAAAGCAGAAAAGTAGGAAGTTCTATACTGGAGTGCTTGAGTGTGTAGCAAGAATAAAGGACATCAGCCATGATCTCTGAGAAAGTAATTGTTGTTGCTCATCAACCTGGGAAGGGTTATAAGGCCATCTCCAAACAATTTAAAATTCACAATTCAAACATTGAGAAGAATTGTTTACACATGGAGAGTTTTCAAGACAATTGCCAATTATTACCAGTAAGCTTTAAACTGTAAAGTAAGGTGATGGAGAAGTTATATTTTGGGCTGGTTTTGCAGCCACAGGGCCTGGGAAACTTGCAGCTATTGACACAATTATGAAATCCACTTTATACCAGAATATTCTTGAGACTAATTTGAGGCCATCTGTCCAGCAGCTTAACTTGGGATGAAATTGGGTCATGCAACAAGACAAGCATAGAAGAAAAAAAATGTTGGAATGGCCAAATCAAAGTCCAGTCCTCAATCCACTGAAATGATGTGATGGGATAATAAAAGCATTGTGCATTAACAAATTCCTACAGACCTATTCGTAATGTAATAAATAGTGGGGCAAAATTTCTCCAAAATGATGTGAGACGGATAAACTCCTACATTTACTTCAGGTTATTGTTGCTAAAAGTGTTTCTTAATATCATTGGATCATAGGGTATACTTATTTTTTCCCACCTGGCTCCTGAATGTTGGTTTAGTTTTTGGGATTAAATGACTACATATAAAAATCTGTTGTGTTTGTTGTTGTTGTCGTCATCTGAGGTTATTTGCTGGAAGAAATTGGTGAGAACTGTTATTTAGGCCCGGTAAAAAATAAAAATATTGAATCAAAGGAATTAATAAATAAATTAATAAATAAAGTTTGTGATAACATTTGACATGTAAAAATTAAAAGTAAAAACTGTCCCACTAACATACTAATCTCTGTAAATAAACAAAACCACTGTTACATTTGCTTGTTATCGCCAAGAAAAATGCAATTGCTTAATGGTCATGTGATGTTTTTTTTTTTTACCGGTGAAAAGTGCTGAGCTCAAATGGGGAGATGTGCTCAAGAAAGATGAGAATGAGACGATGCTTCTGTTCTTCAAGCAGTCGATATGTCGCCATTCGCATCTCCAGACTGCACCAGTCGCTTCGCAGATACTGACGACTTAGCACACACATCGTACGCCTGCTGCTGTAGATGCTCTCTGCTATGTTATCAACTATCCCCTTTCCCACCTAAAAACAAATCAATTAAAATAAGCACCATTAAAATAATTACTATTGTACTGATGTTGAAAACTTGAATCTAAATAAACAAATGTATTTTTATTAGTTAACTTCTTTAAAGCTGTATACACACGTTGTCACCTGTTTGAAGGTATCTCTAAAATATAAAGACTAGGCCTTAATTTTTTTTTTTGCTCATAACACATCGATATCACATAGCATCTTAATTAACACCATCTAATGTTTAGTTTATTTGTATAACTTTTACCTCAAAGTCTCTGTTGTGTAAGCAGAGTCGCAGCCTGGGTTGGCCTTGTTCCTCCAGCCGTGGGGCCAACTCCTCAAAGACCCAAGCTTCATCACGGTGACTGAATGACACAAATGCATCATATTTCATGTCTTCTTCAACTTCTAGTTCATCCCCTCTGTGCCTTTGCCTTCTCCTCCTCCAAGCTTTGCCAAACTTCCTTTCCGTATATCCTCGAAGTCGGAAGATGAGGACCATGCAAGGCCAGTAAGCAAAGCGATAGCTAAGAGCACTTACAAGCAGTAGACTGATGAGGTTGACAGTGCCCAAATAGCACAAGTACTGCCTATCTGTCTGACATAACTTTTCCATAGTGGACAATAAATTCAGTTTCTGGTAACGCCAGACACATTGCTGCTCCGGCAGATTGATCACCTTTGCTCGTGTGTTCTGCGCCCATTCTAGGAACCAGTCAGCCTGACAGTCACATCGAAAGACCACTCTTTCAATCACAACAGCTTTCAGAACTGGCATGGCATCAAACATCCCATCCTGTAAGATTAAAGGCTTTTCACTGTAAAGATGCAACAGCTCCAGTGAGTGCAGATCTCTGAACATCGCCTTCGTCAGAATATTCAGGCGGCAGTTATAGAGTACAAGGATCTGTAGCCGGTCCAGATTCCAGAAGGTTATACTGGGATCAGGGAGGTTTAAGAAATTAAGGTTGATGAGTTTGAGGCGTTTGAGATAACGCAATTTGCTGATTTCTGTGTAATTCTGGACTGTCTGCTCAGGATTAGCTGTCAACTCTAAGGATTCAAGATGTGAAAAATAAGGAACAAAAAAGTCATACTTAAAATAAAAGGTGATTCCACTCAGCTTAAACTCTCGGACAGATTCCAAAAAGGGAGAATAGTTGTCTCCAAGGGTGAGCTGGTCTCCTTTTAATTCAAATATGAGGCTTTTATTGGGTCTTCCAGCATTTCCCAAAAAGAGATTAGTCCCAACATATGCATCAATACTGAGACGCTCCAGGTTCTCCGGAAGCCCATAAAACAACAAGTTCAGATATAATACATAGACGTACTCCAACCTTCCGAATGTAATTTCACGCAGCTCCTTCTGGTTTCTAAATACCCCATTCTCAATTCTCTCAATCACATTTTCATCCAGAAGGAGAACTTCTAGAGAACAGAGAGACTGAAAGTCATTGGCAGCAAGTATTTTGATCCTGTTCAAGTTAAGTTTGAGAATCTTAAGATGACGCAGACCACTGAACGCTTCCGGTTCTAGTGTCGCAATCGCATTTCCATTAAGAAGAAGCTGCTCGAGTAAAGGGGTGCAAACAAACTGGTGTGTTTTGACTACAGTTAGCAGATTGTTCATTAGATTCAGAGTAGTTACATTCCAAACAGTCCCATTGGCAGCAGCACAGAATGAGGCTTCACTCAGTGCCATTCTGACCAACTCCACTGTCTGTATTCCCGCTATGCTTCTCCAGAATCCTGGGTCCAGCTGCTGGACTTTGGTATTATATATACTAAGCACTTTAAGTTCTTTTCCACAATCTTTTAAATCTTCCATTGACAGTGAATCTAGGCGTATATAGGATAGCTCAAGAGAGTGGAGATTGATGTTAGAAACTAGTTGGCACACTTCTTTGCAGTTGGTAGAATATTCTTTTAAAGAAGCTCCAGACAACGCAATGTTGCTCACTTTTCCAATTCCAGACTCCCAAATTTCTCCTAGCCATACACCATAAAAATTTAGAGAAAGCCTTGAAAGGTTTTGAAACGCTACCAAAGAGTGGGCCTCTATTTTTTTAATAGAGTTTTTACTAAGATCTAAAACTTGTATTCCTGCCAGCACAGCTGTAGGCCATGATGGACAGCCTCTTTTTCTGATGGAAGTGATGCCGCTGTCAATCACTTCTAGGTATTTTAAGTGGGTCATTTCATTTGGGACATTGCATAAAACCTCACTAAGTTTTTTCACACATACAGTGTCCAGAGATAACTTAACTAAACTGACCAGATGCTCAAATGTGCTATTGGGAATGCCAGAAAACTGAAATCCCATTAAGGATATTTCCTCTAGATGATCCAATCCAGCAAAAACAGGAGTGTCCAATACAATATTGCTGCAATCAGAGGAACTGAAAGCAACATACAGATATTTAAGGTTGAAAAGGCCAGAAAAGGCACCAGACTGAACCCTTCTGAGATTATATCCACGGATTTCCAGAAATTCTAAGGTTGCAAGGTGCGAGAAAGCATTAGCTGGAATGACTGTAGCATCACCGTAAATGCAAAGAAATCGGATTCCTGTTTCAAGCTCCAAGAGATCCTTTCGGAAGTCCAAGACGTTGCATTCGCCATAGGGACCAAGCCCAGGCTGAGGAGAGCAGACTGTATGAACGTCACGGAGGAGATGCTCTTCAAAAGTCATGCAGCGTTTACTAATGAGAGCAGTGACACCAGCAGACGTACTAAAATACAGAATGACTCTCAAGCAGAAACACAGAGACGAACACACAGTTACTGGCTTATACATACCCATATTCTGAGTAGCTACTGTATATTTCATATTTTCTTGTTTATTCAGAGCAGCGTTTCATCGTTGTGGTTCGCCTTTGACTGTACAGTTTGCGTATTTAAAGTTTAGGTGGATTCATGTTTTTCACTTCAGTTTTATTTAAATCAAGTAAACTGCATTTGAGGAAGGACATGCACTGTTAGTGTAGCATCAATGCAGCAGCTTAGTAAACTCAAGGGCATAAGAATGCTGAGAGGAAATACACTTGGACTGAGAGATTTCTGAAGATTAGTAGAGGGATATTTCAGATTCTTCACAGAAACCTGGATCTTTTATAATTCGAGTTTGTCCTTGATTCAATTTTCCATTAAACTGGTTAGAGACAAAAGTTTGGGTACATTTAGCTTTATTAGTGAAATGAAAAATGAAATGTGTTACGTTTCACGAGTTAGCATTCAGCAAGACCACAGCGTATAAGCAGAACTGAAAAAACGCACATTGCTATTTTAGAATCGCTGTTTTGTTTGACTGATTTCATGAAAAGATAATTGCAATAAAGATGGTTTACTGTAGTCCCTGATATTCTCTATTCCCAAGCACAGACATTTTAGCTTTATCCATAGTACTCATTGTACATATTAAATTATTGCATAAAGAAAGTACCTAAACAATTGAGTGAACAGGTTAATAATATATGACCTAAAATGCAATTTCTCATTCAGATCTGTGCCATGCTTTTTACATAGATTTGTACACTTGTTATAATCACTGTAAGACATTTCAAATTGAAAGCTTCATACGGTTTTGTATTTTGTATCAATAAAATAATCACTGCAAGATGGACGTTTTGTGTCATACATGTGGACAAATATTTAAATGTTGTACCACGTGACAATATTTTTCATCTGTAAACAAACCGTACTGTAAAGTGCAATACATGAAAGGATGAGTAAAGTTCATGCTGACCATGCCCGTCTACTCTATACAATGTCAACTAGGTGTAAGAATACTTTCGCAACAAATCTCAAATTTGTTCTCAAAGCTAAACATTCCCACAGAAAAAAAAATTAATAAATAAGCAAAACACACAATTGGAAATGTGGTCCAGAACAGGAATTATAGTACACTGTGAAGAAATCTTAGCACTGCTAGCAACGGTTAAGGCTCTAGGTTACTGATCAGAATGTCAGAAGCCACAGGACTGCCAAGATGCTGCTGTTGGGCCCTTGACCTTCTCCTCTCCAGAGGTGCTGTATCATGAGCTCTGACCCCATTTCCCTAAGCTGGGATATGTGCTGTATTGTACAGTATATGTGACATTAAAGGCTTGCTTCTTCTACATGCAGCAAGTAATGTTTTTCAAAAATCGAAGAATCTGACTTCCAAAAACTGCTGCATACAAATACTTTTGCACACCTTGTCTATGGATGAATGTATACTCCAATATATGGCCAAAAGTATGTGGACACCTGACCAATCACACCCATATGTGGTTCTTCTCCAACCTTTTGCCACAAAGTCGGAAGCACAAAACTGTATAGAATGTCCTCGTATGAAGTGTCTACAATTTTTCTTCCCTGGAACTAAGAGATACAACACATCCAAAATGACAATGCTCCTGTGCACAAAGCGAGCTGAATGAAGACATGGTTTGCTAAGGCTGGTGTGAAAGTACTCCTGCACAGAACCCTGACCTCATTCCTACCGAACACTAAAACACTGACTGCACCCCAGACCTCCTCACCTGACATCATTGTCTGATCTCATTAATGCTCGTGGCTGAATGGACACAAATCCCCATAAATTTAGTAGACGGTCTTTCCCAAAGAATGGAGTCGGAGAAGGGGGACTAAATCTGGAATAGGATGTTCAACAAGTGGTGTCCAATCTTTTAGCCATATACTGAACATTCTATGAAGCAATGGCAAAGCAGCCCTTATATTTGCAATGAATGCTATTTGTTCTAGTTTATGTGGTGGATAGATGGCTGTTTATGGGAAATAACACTAAAAGTCAAATTACTGGACCACTTAGTCAATAGAAGTACCTTATTTCTAACTTTCTCTCACTCACACACACATTTTTTATGCAGACATTTAGGGCAGCAAGCACAGTTGCTTACTTAGTTAGTAAAACCCATGTCATCAGTCATGAACCACAGAGTTGGTATCATGTTATAGAAAATAACGTCCATACACTCATACGCTTACATTTACAGCCAGGAAACAGTAGTACAGTAGCAGTGCTTAGATTTCCTTGTTTCGAACCAAACAGGTGCGTGTAAATGTGGAACCCTCATATTACAAATGATTCGCTTTACGCTTCAGAGCTAGAACTACACACGACACACTTTAATTAAGATCCTGTCTATAATGCTACCCTTTTACCCCTTCATCCTTTTCCTTCCACTTCCACCTCTTTTCTCTTCCTTCCCCTCTTTCTCTTGGAGCACAAAGGTGTCCATTGCTTTTTCTGCAAATCCATTCATCTCGTTCTCTAGCTCTTCATCATCATCGTCGTCATCGTCATTATCGTCGTTGTCGTCATCATCATCATCTGCCATGTCTTCCAAAATATTCTCCACATCCTCCACAAACTCACTGAATGGTATCTGGTCATGGACGAAAACTCCGTCAGTGAAGAACTCACCGATCAGCTTGCTCAGTTCCTCTTTTCTGGAAGTTTGGTCCCCGTGTCCTTCAAGTTTGGTCAAATAGGCAGAGATGAACGCCTCGAAATCTTGTTTGGAAACAGGAGCAAGTCCCTCTGCGTGTGCACAAGCTGTGACATCAGCGCACTCTTCCGTTGACCCGTAAAAGTGACGGATCTTCTCCCTTTGTTTATCCCAGTAGTTAACGTGCACGTGGTCTTTGCTCTGTTTTCGGTCACTGTACGAATGATGTGATGCCTCATGCTTGCCTTTTCTGCTCATCTTGTCCTCTTTTTTAGGATTCTTGTCTTTGTATTGTTTCTCCTCCTTCCATCCTTCAGTATTCTGTCCACTTTTAGGTTTGTTTTTCTCTTTCCCACCCCGGTGCTTCTCCCCCCTTTCTTTTCTTCCATTGTCATCATTGTGATCATCTTTCTTGCCTTTCCGAGTTTTCTCCTTTTGGATTTTCTCACTGTACTTTTCGTCACCTGATGTTCCTCTCTCTTTTTCATCACCCCATTCCTTTCTCTCTTTCCAGTCCTTCTTTTTGTCACTTTTCTCTTTCCATTCTTTATCATTCCGGCTAGCTTGTTTATCCCTTTTCCATTCTTCCTCTTTTTTCCAGGCTTTTTGCTTCCATTCCTTATCTTCTTTTCCTTTCCTGTCAACAAACTCTCCATGTTTTTCCTTTTCCCACTTTTTTTCTCCTTTCCACTCTTTTTTCCCACTCCTTTCCTTAAGCTCTCTTTTTTCTCCATCAAGCTTCCATCTTTGGGCATCTTCTTGCTTATGATCTTTCTGCCTGTTTTTCCCTTCTCCCTTGCGCCTCCCATGTTTGTCTTCTTCTTTCTCCCACTTTTTTTGATCCTTTGTGCTTTTTCCCTTGCCATCTTGCTCATCTATCTTTATACGTTTCTCCTTCTTCCATTCCTTATTTTCTGTCTTAGGATCTTTCTCTTTATGCGACCCTTTTTTATCCTTTTTCCCTTTCCTCTCCTGACTACCAGGTACCTCTTCTTGTCCAGCAGAGGGCACCACAGCTTGCTCACTCCCTAGGAGACAGAATGTACGTTGATCAGTGAACAAGGTAAACAAACTAGAGTGACATTAATCAGCAGAAGCTTGGGCTTTGTACCTGTATTCTGAGTGAGCTTCGTAACTTTATCCCTTAGACTCTCCAGCTCTTTCTGCATAGCTGGAAGTGCTTCAAGCTCCTTATTTAATCTCTCACTCTCTCTCTTTACCATTTCTTTCTCTTGCTCGTACTCTTTCTGGAGGACAGGCAGTTTATCCATCTCTTTTCTCATCCTCTGATTTTCTGCTTCCAGCTCTTCCCTTCTCAGTCTCTCCTTGGTTCCTTCCTCCACTTGCATTTGTGCAGCCTTTAATTCCACTTCCTGTTTCTTTAATTAAAAATAAAAAGAAAAGAAGAGAAAACAATGAATAATATACTGGGAATTTAAAAGAGTTAGATAAATTTTTTTTAAAGATGATGAAACTACCTGAAGCTGTGCCTGTAAGCCTTCAATTTCCTGGTTCTCCTTGGCCATTTTGTCCAGCATTTCTGGTGGCTGGACTCCAGCAGGTGTGTCTCCTTGAGCATCGGGATTCAACCAATCCTAACACACACACCAATTTTCCTGTTGTTATAGAACTCTAACTCTATATATAGGACATGCACCAGCTTGTGCATGATATTCCCTTCCAAAAACATCCAGGCAGCTCAGGAACAGCACATTTCAGACAAATCTTAGTTCCCCTTTTTCATTTTAAACAAAATATCTTACACCCTGCAGCTTAATGACTAATGACTATTGTAGTCTAGACGTGTCCCATTTGAACAAATACTAGCAATGACAACAAGAACTAACCTTTTTTTCGTCTGGATATTTCATGTCCCTGACATCAGCATCTCCCTCTAAAAAGTAGAAAGCAAAATTTCAGTCAATTCTTCCAAGACAACACGATAAACTGAGCTACATTATAAAGCACAACATTAAATAATTTTAAGGATAATGTAAGATTAAGGAGATATATTTCATACAGGAGGAACTCCTTAAATGTGTGAGTAAACATGCACACAGGAAGTTAAAAATAAATTAAATACTGTGTACTTCACACAACTGAAATAAGATGCACTTCACTTATACTTATTTACACAAACACGTTCATTCCATCATACAAATGATTTATACATTCACTCAAGTCATGCAATTCGGCTAACTTCTGTATATGAACAGCAATAAATGCTAATCATAGATTTAAATTCATTTACAGTTTCTATAGACAGTGAGTCTTGAATAATTAGACACACCTACCTTCTAATTACACTCGAGTGATTTTATCAGGTACAGTAAGTGTATAGATACACTCTGTAGGTATACAGTTAATGCCTCTTTTACTCTTTTATATATATATATAATATCTGGATAGTAGTCATCTTTTTCCATTGGTTAATGTAGAAAAGGCAAACTAATAAGCAACAGATAAGCTATAGCGACTAATAAAACTATATGGATGTATACCTGATAAAATTCTCAGTGCCTGGAGATACAAGGTAGGTGTACCTACAAACGTTTCCTCCACTTGTCAGTAATTTCTTGAAAACAATATTTTTTTTGCTCATGCTCTCCGCAGGACACATCACACGGCAAACAGGGTTGATTCTTCGAGTTTCACTGTTAGGCCCTTGACATGTGCCATTGTTGAAAAAATTAGGAGTATATCACAAAGCACAGCTTACTTTGCAGAATACACTATATTGAACAATTTATGTCCAGATAATTATGAAAATTATGATCACTCCTAGTATTAATTGAATTCAATTAAGAAAATAAGAGCTTTAGTCAAAATGGCTGTTCGACTGGCTTATATTTAAACAGGAGCAGTGACTAAAGGGATAGCTGCATTTATCTCTACGAAAAACTTGAGGAAATAAGTTTGGAAATTGTTGTTGTATGCACACATCCAATGACTGTGACCCACATGCACTAGTGTTATGTCTAAGGAGAAACAGATCAGCTCCTGTACTTCAGGTGACTGTCATGTGATGTCACTGAATGGAACGGTTTCTTTTGTGATGATAATATCCCTATCAATATCCCACATATACTGCATTGACTATGCACTATGGCCTTGAGAGTCAGCAGACCTCAACCCAGTCTGAGCGTCATGTTAGACAGCACTCTCCAGCACCATCATCAAAACACAGACTAAAGGTCGTCATCATTAGGAAGAATGGTGGTGGAAATTTATATTTTACTTTAAAAACAAATACTGTGCTTAATCACGTGATCACTTTTCCATTTTCTTACATTTTGTGAATTCGGTAATTCACACATGAAACTGAAGAATCACCCACCTAAAGCAACATGCCAATCAAACTAATCATTACCCATCAATATCTAATCAAAGATAACTACTGTTTGGAAACTGGCATGCAATATGCAGAAATTGCTCCATTCCTTTCTCATTATAATTTAACCAACCGTGCACACACACACACACACACACACACACACACACACACACAACCTACCGTCATCCAGATCCATGAGCACACCTGCAGAATAATACAGCCCTGTCTCAGCAAGCCCTTTAACTCCACCAAGAAATATTCATGACTTTATAGATTAGAGTCTGGATTCCATGATAAATATTTTACCAGAGAAGAATATGGTGCCCAGGCCCAGAAGAATGAGGGCTCCAAAAATGCACTTGTTCAAAGTGAACCCGAAGTCTCCTTCTCCTTCTCTCTGTGGATGTCTGAACTGCTCTTCCTCAGCCTCTTCCTCCTCCTCATCATCTCGATGGTACAAAGGGGTCAGGACAGAGACATTCCTCCTCCTTAATCCATCACCCTCAGTCACTTTCTCTTCCTGCGTACACTCTGTACGGAAAGAGAGACACTTTATGTTTCTACAGTGCATACACTCACCGACCAAATTATTAGGATCATCTATATTCCTGCTCACTGATGTCATTTTCTTATCAGCCAATCACGTGGCAGCAGAGAACAGAGAACTGTTCATTCTGTTAGCAGAAAGACCTTGTTTATGTAAAAAGGTCAGGGGTGATTTGAACTGACAGGAAGGTAGGAAGTGATCTTCTCTTGTTGTAGCCCTCCACCTCATGGTTCAATGTGTTGTGTATTCAGAGATGCATTTTTGATCACCATGGTCATAAAGAGTGGTTATTTCAGTAACCTTAGCGTTCCTGTCAGCTCCAACAGGTCTATCTATTGTTCTCTGACCTTTCTCTTCAACAAGACGTTTTCACCTACATAACTGCCACTTGTTGGGTTTTTTTGTGTTCTGCACCATTTGATGTAACTGATACAGACTGTAGTGTAGTGTGTGAAAATCCCAGCAGTTTTTCCACATTTTAATGCTTAATATAAATTCAACGCCAGTTCTTTAATTGTATATTTATCATTTTCGCTAATGCCATATGATTTGCTGATTAGATAATTACATGAATGAGCAGATTTTATTAAAGTGGCTTGTGAGTGTAAATGTTGTGCTAGCATTCCCTTCCAAAAATAAACAAGTTTACCGCTCATTAGACAAATCACCTCCTCCACCTCCTTTTGACAAGAATAAACACTAATACAAGTAGTCCTGCTATTTATACAGTACAAATACTAAAAATACATCTTGTGAGCTAATAAAATAGAAATAGTTCTTGGAAATCATGTTGTTTTTATGAGTCATCGGTCAAAATGCAGTGTTAGGGGGAGGAAAAGCCAGGAGCAGTTTAAAGCGGATTTGAGTTAGTATTTCAGTGACATATCCCTGAAAATTCAGTAATGGCCACACTGACTTTAAGCTCTGCTGTATGGATTAATGCCTCTTTCATTCCAACTGATTAATGCATCATTAGTGCAATTATCTCAGCAAGCGGTACTGCCCCACACTGAAATGCTGTGGTAATCTCGCTCTGCACCATAATGCAATGTGGATTGAGGCTATGCTCTTACACAGAGACTGGGGCTTCGCTAGATCTGGTTCTATTTCTGGAATTCCTTAGGGCTCTGGAAATCAGTGTGCCTGTGCAGTTGTTCCACATCCAGCAGACACCCAGTTTCTCGAGTTGTTAAGAACAATGAAACCCTTTAATATGTGCTATTTAACATTGTGCCGGGGTGCCTGGGCAAAATACTCCTCACATGGTCAAAATGTAAATATTGAGCTATAAAATTTTGCTGGTTTTGTAAATTATTTCATTATCATATTATAACGAATGCAGTGTTTATATTAACAAAGATAACGGACAATAGTTTAGTTTGGCTGGCCATGGTGGCACAGTGGGTAGTGCTGCTCACCTCACTGCTCCAAGGTTTGATCCTGAGCTCAGGTTACTGTCTGTCTGGAGTTTTTGCCTGTTCTCCTTGTGTATGTGCAGCTTCCTCCAGACTCTCTATTCTCCCAAAAACATGCCAGTAGGTGGATTGGCCAAGATCACATCCCCCTAGTGTCAATGTGTGTGTGCACGATGCCCTACAATGTACTGGTGTCCAATCCATTCCTGCCTCATGCTGACAGTCTCTGGATTTGCCACAACCCTCATGTGGATAAAGTGGCTAGTGAAGATGAATGAACAAATGACTGTCCTATCAATAATAACCAGATTAAAAACGATCTATTACTGCATTTGTATAGATTACTATTTGACTATGTCTAGCTATGTCTACATACTTTGCCTTTAGTATGCACTGCCAGTTTTTCAGATGTTTACACTGTCATAATTACAGCTGCTTATGAATAATGTTGATAACTTAGTAGATAACTGCATCAGACTGAGTGTATTAAAAAAAAAGCAGAAGTACAAATATTATGCAGCTGCTGCAGGCAAACTGCTAAAATTACAAGTGTATTACGAAAAGTGACACCTCAAAAAGTCCAAATATCTGAAATATAGTAATATATAGTATTTATGGTAAGATAGGATTACCACAAAGCAAACATAAGCTTATAAAAAGTTATTATTCCATGTTTACAAATGGCAGATAATGCCAATTATGATTTGGGTAAAAATGTCTCAAAATAATCTTACAATAATCTTCACTTTCAGTGTAGGAGGTCAGTTTTTACACTGTAGCATAGACAAGATGCACAGAGTAGATTATTAACCCTCTCATATTTCAGTGCTGTCTAATGCAGAACAGATAAAGCTGTCTGGGGCATTCAGTCATGCAACGCCTGAGCACTCCATACCAGACCTGTCAATATCCGTCACTCTCCATTAAGTCCAGCAACCAAAACTTAAAGAAGAAAATGTGTATAAAAAAAAGATGTTAAATTCCTTCTTGTTTTGGGTTTAGTGCATCTGTAAAACTGGGACAATTTTGTCGTGTGACTTATTTCTCACCTTCTCTCAGTGTCTTCCTCAGTTCACCCTTCTTTTCCCCTTGTAAAAGCCCCTCTTCCTCTTCTTCTTCTTCTTCTTCTGCCACTGCTGCTCCGGAAAGTGTAGCGGACACGGGCGAAGGGCTGATGTGTGTGTAAGAGTCAGAGAATGATTCTGTTTCAGTTAGGGGTTGGTCATCAACACCTTGCTCTCCAGAGTCAGGGGTCAAAGTGGTCAGGTTTTCAACGTTAGCAGGGATGCTGGACGCCGTACCCTCCCTCTCAGGGGTACTGTGCAAAACAGCTGCATCTTCACTGCTCTCTAGTGGCGTCACCTAGTAAACAATATGCAGATCTATCACACCCATGCAAAGTCTGCTGCTGCGTGCATCCAAATGTGTTCAGTAAACTGAAAGCAGCAACTTTTTTATTTTTATTATAACCCATTACCAAAACCAGTTCTAGTTCTATTACTGATGGAAAAAATAATAGTTCTATCAACCTATTTTTTAAACATTCATCAATAACAGGGTTTAAAACTTAAAATGAAGTTTCAAATCTGTTTCAGATCAAAACAAGTTTTTTTTTTTATTATTTATTTCCAGTTTGAATTATGTACACTAAGTGTGAACTGTACATAGTATTAACCTGATTCGGTTAACACTACAAAAATCATGCCTCCTTAACCCAGCAACCCAGGTTCGATCCTGCATTTGGATAAGCAATATTACTCAGGGCTTTTGAAATACACAATCACATTGTGCTCAATATAGGAAAACAACATGTGCTAATGTACTGTAACCACCATTTATATTAAACCAAAGCAAACAAACAAATTAAGTGAACTAAGTAAGTTTTTTTTTCCAGGGAAGACAAATTTCCATCGTGCTAGCCAGCTAGCAAGCAGTGAATCCATACCAGGGACATTCTGTAAAACACATGCATCTGCTGTGCAGCTGAAGGCAATCCAACATAACTAGGCTTGCTCAGTTTCCTTGTTTTGTCTATTTTATGTTTTCTTATTTTCAATTTGTAATTTTTGTAAATTAAGAATGACTCAATTCAATAAACAGATTTAATTCAGGGATTCAGGCTTCTGTTAACTATGTTTTCTAATGAGCTTCAGTATTTCCTGTGCATGTGCATTTTTTGCATTACTGAGGTCTCCATCAGTGCAGTGGAAAAAAAAAAAAATGAAGGATTTGTTAGAACGTTAAAATGTGCAACTTTATCAATGATCTCTCAAAGTTTAAGGCTCTGGGTTACTGATCAAAAGGGTGATGGTTCAAACCAAAAGCTGAAAATAAAGGCTTCTTCTTTTTCTAAGCCAAACATATTGTATTTGGTTTATTTTACACTGTTAGTGCACTTCAAGCTGTTCCTACATTTTTCATTGTTCATGCTGTAATTGTTCTGAAATGAAATGAGGAAGGCGCAAGTCCAGACCTGTGGTGGATCAGGAGGATGAGTTGGCTCTGTGGATGTGTCTGTGAGCGCTGAGGACTGTGCGAGAGCTGGTTCTGCATGCACTTTTCCCTGACCGTCAGACAGCGGACCCATACTCTCTACTCCAGCCTCCTGTAGAAGAACAAAGAGCAAAACTTTCATTTATATTCCATAACCCATTTCCCTTAGCCCACTCTGTAACCCATTTTCTCAGCATTTGACTGCTAATATTAACGTCATTAAGGTTTTCATCAACCATTCATTTGCACACAAGACCTGAATCAAAGAGACTCAAAAATGGCTCAATATTACAAAGACCGTTTTATGCTTTGTGAGGCAGACAGGTCGATTCATCAAAAGCATAGGCGTAGAAGAGGGAAGAATCAGTTAAATGAGGAAAAAAAATTGATAGGAACCATGGCAGTCTGATTCATATACAATTTCAGTCTGAAACATTTACTCTTTCTGTGTGAAACTATACCGAGGTAGTGGCCAGTTGAAAGCAGTAAAGGATTTCCTAAATGCTAATACTGTTTGCTAAACTCCATGTACATTTAGAGGTGTATTTTATAGGGGAAGCGAAAGTTTCTGGACATTGCAAATACACTTTAATGGCCCTCTTTTGACTTCAGAATATGATTAGAATGAAGCATGTGGCCCAATGACATCAACTAGTCCAGTCTAAAGTCCAGTGCATTATTACAAAAAGTGCACCCAAAAACTCAAACTATTGCCATCTTGAACCCTGATCCTATGCCCTTCATAACTGTCAGTACCGATGCAAGGAGATAATGACTCAAACATTATTAGAGCTGTGAAAATCACAACCTCCACAGTACACGGGTGAATATATCACAATCCACCATCCAAAGAAGAGCAGAAATATACAGGCTGAACCACAAGATCCAAATCAGCAGTGAGAATCAGAAAGCTAGATCACAAAGAAATACAGAGATGAGGCATAAAAGGGTCTGGAACCAAGAATAACTTCTCCCGGAGTGATTGGAATGTCAAAGTGTGGTGGTAGTGTCATGGCTTGGTCTTGGATCTTTATTGATGATGTAACTCATGATGGTAGCAGCATAACAATTTCAGACATCTACAGAAACATTGTCTGCTAATTTACAGAGAAATGCATCCAATCTATTTGGAAGACAGTTCACCATGCATCAAGACAATGACCTAAAACACACTGCCAATGCAACAAAGGACATCAGGAGGGAAAGCGGAAGGATTTAGACCAGCCAATTCAATCAGACCTTAACGCAAATGTGCACCATTTCACCTCCTGAAGAGGAAACTGAAGGGAGAAACCCCAGAAACAAAAAATAGTCTTCACCAAAGAAGAAGAATGGAACATTTTGGTGAGTTTTGGTCAGTGAGTCAACAGACTGATGCAGTTATTGCAAGCAAATATTAAATGTTATTCATTCCAATACTTTTGCACACACAAAAACTGAATGTCGCCACCAAAAGGTGACATGTTCTAAAATGAATAATACACCTTAATTTTCTAATCAGGAAATGAAAGCTGAAATTCTGATCCATTGCCTCGTATTCACCTTTTAATGCAAACCCAAGAACGGCATTTGCTATTCCAATACTTTTGGAGGGGACTGTATTTAGTGTGTAATCACAGACTTGGTCATATGATTTCTTATGCCTTGTGCACCAAGTCATCAGTAAGTGAAGTGATAGTTCAATGTGCAGGGTCTCATTTAGTAAACATGTTTTTCCTTTATTTCCTTCTGTCCTGTCCTCACATCCTCAGAGGAATATCCAAATGAATGAGGAAAGGAATCAAGGAGGAACATAAAAAAAAAAAAAAAGAAGAGGAGCACCCACAGACTCGCAATGCCTACCTTAACAACAGAACACACACACACCTTTACCTCTGGAGCAAGAATGGTCCAACTGTTGCTATTGGTGCTGCTGTTGTTGGCCATCGCCCCCCGATGCCTCGCTTCAGCAACTGCAAGACACAAAAGGGATCATCTTTGCAGCCAGGGTAGGTAACAGAGTGGCAGATTAATTTCCATGTTCCATCACATATTTGAATGCTGAATGACAAAGCGCTTTGTCCGCTTATCTGACAATGAGTAGGAAGTGAATGGAAACTAACAGACCTATGACACAATGGAGAGAAAACAGAGTGGCTGAAAGTCTACAGGATTTGAAGCTGCTGGAAATACTACTATCTTCATTAGTAGTTATCTCACATTGTGCTGTCAGCTACTGGGCCTTTCCTTTGGACAGCAAGTGTTTTGGCAGAGACCTGTGTAACTAAGGCGGTCACTAACTACACACACAACAAAAAAAATAAAAAAGACGGAAGCGGAAGACTCTTGGCATCACTGGTGAAAAACAAAAAAGTGAAGAGTTACAGCTCAAGCCTTGAATACAAGTGAGAAAACAAGAAATTGGTGCTTTTTCCAACTAGGTCACTAATTTGTGTTTACGACTGGTCTCTACTTTTCAATACATGTTCCTCATGTTCCTCAACTAACATCCTAAGGTTTAGGATAGTAGGACGAATATATTGAGCATATTGTATATGCTGTTTAAATAATATTTAGAATATGGCTCATATAAAATATGCTATTTATCGTATATAGTAAAAAATACTAAATTTATTAACATCACAGCACTCCAGAAAAACTAATCAGGTGCTCTGTGACACACTTCACACTACATTAAGGATCCTTTTAATCCTTGTCACAGTAATTTGGGTCTGCTAATAGAAATTCCCCCTTGAGAGGTTAGTAAATGTAGCCCTGGGCTGTGATGGGAACTCAGGATATAGTGGAATTAGAGAAGAGCTAAAAATAAGGCTGTAAGAAAGGCCGCTCTATTGAGCTGAATGCTTAATAGATGGAACCGTTTAATAGTCCTCTTTTTTTTTTTTTTTTTTTTTAAAGTGGTGTTATAGCTTATATATCTTTCCATGCACTGTGAATTCTGCTTGAACAAACAAATCACATTCATGTTTGTTGACTTCATGATAATCTTCAGCTCAAGCTGGATAACTCCTCTTTCTACATTTGGGGAAAAAAATGTATGTATGTAGCACCAGCCAAAAGTTCTCATGCTTTCCTGTAATGTTAGAAACAAATGTTTCCTGTACAATGCAGTGCAGTTGCTTCTTGTTTCAGATCATCTGCGCAAAATATCCTCTCATGCATCATTTTAATTATTTGTAAAAAATAATGGTTAATAGTTAAGAGTGAATTCAAAAAAGGGTCTGGGCTTCTGCACAATATCTCGAGTACCATAACAATATTAAAGTTAAGGATGCATGAATCTAATGCTGTGTGTTGATGTCAGGGCTGAAATTTGGTATCGGACTAAATTCACGATCGACTGATACTGCCGGCACTGTGGTGCACGAGTGAGACATGCAAAACTCTGTCTGCATGGATTTCCTCCTGGTTTACCGGTTACCGGCTCTCACCTTTAGAAAACAAAATAAATTGTGTAGGATTGAATGAGTGTGTGTGGTGCTCTGTGATACACTGGTGTTCTGGCTGTGTTCCTGGGAAAGGCTCCAGATCCTCCACGACCTTGACCAGGATAAAGCTCTTACTGAAGATGAATGAATGAATGAATGAGCTGATGCAGTGTGCATCATCGTGGTACTGATGTATTATATGACCAGCTGAGGGGTGGCTCACTTGTTACAAGGATGTCAACATCACGTGTTTCCAAGCTCTGATATCAATACTGTATGGAAGATTGTGGGGGAAGTGGGATTTGTACAGCTACACTACATTGCCAAAAGTTTTGGGACACCCCTCCAAATCATCGAATTCAGGTGTTGGGCTTGGCCCCTCAGTTCCAGTGAAAGGAACTCTTAATGCTTCAGCATACCAAGACATTTTGGACAATTTCATGCTCCCAACTTTGTGGGCACAGTTTGTTGATGACCCCTTCCTGTTCCAACATGACTGTACACCAGTGCACAAAGCAAGGTCCATAAAGACATGGATGAGTGAGTTTGGTGTGGAGGAACTTAACTGACCTCAACCTGATAGAACACCTCTGGGATGAATTAGAGCGGAGACTGTGAGCCAGACCTTCTCGTCCAACATCAGTGCCTGACCTCACAAACGCACTTCAAGAGGAATGGTCAAAAATTCCCATAAACACACTCCTAAACCTTGTGGAAAGCTTTCCCAGAAGAGTTGATGATGTTATAGCTGCAAATTGCGGGCCAACTCCATATTACATTCATGGGCATGTAAAGGCAGACGTACCAGTTTTGGTCTGGCTCACAGTCTCCACTCTAATTCATCCCAAAGGTGTTCTATCAAGCTGAGGTCAGTTAAGTTCCTCTACACCAAACTCGCTCATCCATGTCTTTATGGACCTTGCTTTGTGCACTGGTGTACAGTCATGTTGGAACAGGAAGGGGTCATCCCCAAAATGTTCCCACAAAGTTGTGGCATGATACTGTCCAAAATGTCTTGGTATGCTGAAACATTAAGAATTCCTTTCACTGGAACTAAGGGGCCAAGTCCAACCCCTGAATTCAATGATTTGAAGGATTGTATGCCTTAAGCTTTATATGAATTGCAGTGATTTTATTATAAGACATTACTGAAATTGAGTCACTTACAGTGTCCAAAACGGTTTAATAGATACAAAATATAAAATCTGTGTTATTAGAGCAGGGAATGAGGGTCAGTTAGACTAGTGTGTTTCCATAATATTGTAGTAAATGTGAATCTTGTGATTCATATAGAAGTGTTTTCTCTACGAAAACCCTATATTCCCATGTCACATATTTACGGTTTAATACAAAATTCCACACGTCTTGCCTGAGTTAGTTAAGGTTATTGTCTTCAAATCTGCAGAAACATCGCCGTTAATGTCCTTCATTTTCCCCCCTTCTCGACCCAGCTCCAGAAAATGACCAAACAAGGTAAAAGTTTGTCTTAACTAAAACTGCTTAAGAGCTCCATCTCGAACCCGCCACCTTCAACAGCCCATGCAGTGCACTATTCATGTACGTACTTACATCCAGCCCAAAGTGTCATCACATCAACAGATGTGTGCTATAAATAAAAGTTTAAAATGGCGTCCTTACAACAAGAGAGCGAATTTAGGATGAAGCTGAGTCTATCAGAAGTTTGTCCATCTTACAAAATAAACTTTAAGACTAATTTGTACACGGCTGTGTTCGCATCAACAACGCGCCTGAACGTGGGCTGAATTCCAATAAGACTCTTACACCCTGGATAGGCGCACTAAGGAGAACAGAAATTAAACAGCTTTCTACGCCTTTTGTAGTGAACTACACAGCTGAAAGAGACAGACTTATAAACCCTGTACACACACACTAAGCCGGAAATGAAGTGAAAGTTTGCGGATATGCAAAAGTCTACAAGTAGGTTACACAACACAAGCCTGTTCCACGTTCATTTCATATATCACATCATTCTCATATTTTAAGAAAGTAATGTTGCTTCTGCACGAATATAACCTTACCTCAAGTCGTCTGAAACCTTTTAAACCCCGCAAGTACTCCTCTCTTTCGAGCGACAGTAAGTTTCAAGCTGTTTCCAGCTCTCGTCTGTCCTTCGCTGCTCTACCCCAATGGCAGCTGACAATTTCCCCAACGCTCCGCCCCCACACTCAAAAGCGCACCAATCACAAGCCAGTAAGGCCATGCTTTTAGAGACAATTACTGACAAGCACAGGTGTCAAGTGAAAGATATAAGAAACAGTCCTGTAAAATCATTCAACTTCATACACAAGAGCTCTATAAATAATAGTTTTTACTTTGACAGTATTCAGCAGGCAAACAGGCAAATCTGTTGAAAACATATCCTCTTCAATTCAAGACCTCTTCAATTATTATGGCTTTGTGGACTCTAATTCATAATGACAAAGTGAACATGACACATGAGCAATGGATATATATATATATATATATATATATATATATATATATATATATATATATATATATATATATATATATATGGCTCTGTTTCTTCTCTTCTTTTCTGTATGTATGTATGTATGTGTGTACGTGTATGTGTATACATTGAGACTAAGAAAAGAAGAGAAGAAACAGAGCCCCACACACACACACACACACACACACATATATCTTATTATATAATCTTCATTGATTGCACATTCCACCAGTAAGAGCAGAGTGTGAAGGTTTAATTAGCAGAGTAATAGCACAGTTTTGCTTAAAATATTGCAATGCACACAACATTATGGGTGACATATCAGAGTTCAAAAGAGGACAAATTGTTGGTGCACGTCTCGCTGGCGCATCTGTGACTAAGACAGCAAGTCTTTGTGATGTATCAAGAGCCACGGTATCCAGGGTAATGTCAGCATACCACCAAGAAGGACGAACCACATCCAACAGGAGTAACTGTGGACGCAAGAGGAAGCTGTCTGAAAGGGATGTCCGGGTGCTAACCCGGATTGTATTCAAAAAACATAAAACCACAGCTGCCCAACTCACTGCAGAATTAAATGTGCAACTCAACTCTCCTGTTTCCACCAAAACTGTCCGTCGGGAGCTCCACAGCGTCAATGTACATGGCCGGGCTGCTATAGCCAAACCTTTGGTCACTCGTGCCAATGCCAAACGTCGGTTACAATGAAAAATCTTGGGCTGTGGACAATGTGAAACATGCATTGTTCTCTGATGAGTCCACCTTCACTGTCTTTCCCACATCCGGGAGAGTTACGGTGTGGAGAAGCCCCAAAGAAGCGTACCACCCAGACTGTTGCATGCCCAGAGTGAAGCATGGGGGTGGATCAGTGATGGTTTGGGCTGCAATATCATGGCATTCCCTAGGCCCAATACTTGTGCTAGATGGGCGCGTCACTGCCAAGGACTACCGAACCATAGTGGAGGACCATGTGCACCCAATGGTTCAAACATTGTATCCTGAAGGCGGTGCCGTGTATCAGGATGATAATGCACCAATACACACAGCAAGACTGGTGACAGAGTGGTTTGATGAACATGAAAGTGAAGTTGAACATCTCCCATGGCCTGCACAGTCACCAGATCTAAATATTATTGAGCCACTTTGGGGTGTTTTGGAGGAGCGAGTCAGGAAACGTTTTCCTCCACCAGCATCACGTAGTGACCTGGCCACTATTCTGCAAGAAGAATGGCTCAAAATCCCTCTGGCCACTGTGCAGGACTTGTATCTGTCATTCCCAAGACGAACTGATGCTGTATTGGCCGCAAAAGGAGGCCCTACACCATACTAATGAATTATTGTGGTCTAAAACCAGGCGTTTCAGTTTCATTGTCCAACCCCTGTATGTATATACACATATCATATATATACAAAAATATAACACTAATAAGAGAAGAAAAGAAACAGAGCCACACTTTGTACTGTGATTATAATCCATTTGAAATTCAATCTATAACACAGAACAGTTTAGTTTTGTTTATGTAACTGCCATTGCTCATGTGTCATGCTTTCACTTACTGAATTAAAGAGTTCACAAAGCCATAAAAAATGAAGAGGTCTTGATGTATCTATGTATATGTGCATATATATTTTGTGTGTGTTTTTTGTAACTGTCTAAGCTGCTGTAATTTCCCTCAAATCTATCTATCTATACTCACAATAGTACAATAGGTTGCGGTATATATGAATAATATACGGCTAAACCCAGTTACATGTAGGATTTAATCTGAATTATCTATCAAACGGGTGCCAAATCTTTTGAACAAGGAAGAAACTAGAGAAGAGAGTTCACGTGGTAAAATAGACCAGTTTATGCAAATTCTAGCCTGAGGCTGATTTGCACTGAGCTTGTAAACAAAAGTTTCTAGTGCCACTATATAACCTAAGTGTTATTCTAGCTCTGAATCTAAGTGATATCCTACTTAGGGTGTATATATTTGGAAAGATACAGTCTTTAACAGGCTTACCCCTCTGTGGATTCTCCTCAAAGTCTTGATCCGTAATATTTCAGCACAGGCTTGTTTTCCATTTGTAGTACCCAGACACTGAGGCACACGTCTTTAATTCTTGGGTGTTATGTTCAATAGAATGAGACAAAACTCTTCAGTTTATTGGAATCTGAACCATATGTTTATGAGATGAGTGAAAGTAACAGGTATAAAGGGGTGGGGTTTTTCGTTGGAAAAGAAGGAGCAGGAGGAGCCAAGGGAGAGTCCTAGCAGCATGGCTTACTGAGAGAGGCAGAACTAAGAGAAAGCTTTGGTCAGTATAAGAATGGGAGTAATATCTGAGAGTGTGAGTATGTTACAAAAATACTTTTGGACCTACTGATTTCATATACACCAGTTCCAGTTTATTAGGAATATCAGTATACCTGTAGATTCATGCGATTATCCAATCAGCCAATCATGTAGACGCTGCAGAATGTATAAAAGCATGCAGATACAATGCAAGAGTTTCAGGTTACATTCAGATCAAACATTAGTATGAGGTAAAAATGTGACTTTGACTATGGCAGATGAGCTTGTGTGAATATTCCAGAATCTGCTGATTTCCTAGGATTTAGTAACAGCTGTTATCATATACACAGAATAGTGTGACAAACAATACCATCACCTGGTCTTTTTCCAGTCTTTAACTGTCCTGTTTCATCAAGCATGTGCTCACTGCAGCCTCACATTCCTGTTACTGGCTGACTGGAGTGGAACCTGATGTGGTCTTCTAGATACTCTAGCCCAGGGTTGTGCATTCTGAGATGTTTTTCTGCTCATTATGGTTGTAAAGGCTGGTAATGTGAATTACTGTAGACTTTCTATCAGGTTGAAACAGTCATGATTTTGCTTACAGTCCTGCTGGTGACTGGATGCTTTTTATTTTGTTCTGTGTAAATTTTAGATTGCATTTGTGCTTCTTTGAATAATGTCAATAACCGTGTCATGGTTCAAGAGAAAGATACCTACTAGAAGAGGGTTTTTTTTCATTATATGAATGATACTCTATGTTACTGTTACTACATGGTAGATTACAGATGGTAGAAATGTATATGTAGAGATATGATGAGCAAATGTTGCTTATTGGCTTTCTATTTATTTTGGATAATAATAAAATATTTTAATCACATGGTGTCTAGTTTACAGTGTAAATTGTACACTGAGAATGTGTTAGAATGGTATTAAGTTCTAATGTAAGGCCTTTTAGCACAGCTTAAGCTATATTCTAAACCTCTGTGAGTTTAATTCTAATCTAATATTTATATGTAATATTTGTATTGTGTGTTTTGCATAGTATGTTGAAATTCTGACAGAATATTAAAGAAATGAGTAAATGCATGACCGACCAAGCTGTGTTCTTGCTCTTTTATTTTTTTCAAACATAATGCTATTATCAGGAGATAGGAGATTCATATTCCAACGATAAAAGCCATCTGTAGCTGGGAGCTAAGGGAAAGTGGCTGCGTCTCTGCTTAGGATGAATGGCATACTGTTTGTCTTTTGTCACAGCCACACCAGCCAATCACAAGCGTCTGTGAGCTCATGTATGCGGAAGAGGGTAGATAGCACTGTCCTCAGTGGAATTCACTGCCCTGGGATGCAGTTGGCTGTTTCACATGTCTCAGAGAGAGCATGGTAGCCTTCACCCTCCCTGGGTGGTAGCTTTATTGCATTTGGAGCTACACACACAGCACACATGTCTCTTTATATCATTGTCAGAGGCCTCTGTAGTCACAGCTATGACAAATCAGTTGTTGGGTCTGCTGAACAGTGCCGGAAACATGCCACTTCAATCAGGGACGCTGGAAAAATACAGAAGTCGAATATAGCAGAAGAGCTGAGCTTATACATTTAAACTGACTTAATTAATTAACTTGAATTAACAAGACCTCTAAAGCATCTCATCAGCTCAGGAGAAGCAGTTCTGCAATCAAGGAACAGAGCTGTACAATTACAGGGTAAGGGTCTTGTTTCAAAGCTCTACAATGTGTCTCTGGTAGTCCTGGCCTCTAAACTCTCAGAAATTTATCTGCTCTTACTGGCAGGCAATGAAATACTTTTGTCCCCCAACACAATGCCTTCATTTTACTAGAGCTCCATCTAGTGGAACAGGCACATCATTTTAGTTGGTTAGAACTATACAAAGAATATATAATTTTAACTCTCTTTTTGGATAAACGTTCAGTCTTTTGACCTCAGTGAGTTCTTTGGCTGGGATCACTGGATGGACCCCATCTGTGTAGAAACCTTCATCAGAGGTCCATATTCAGACAAAAAGAGCCCTAACCTACAACCTTTATCCTTCCAACAAGAGACCTTTTTCCTATGAGTATAAGCAACCTGAAAAAATAAGCCAGTATTTTGTCTTTTGTAGTCGCTGTAATAGCAGTATAAAAGTTAATGGACATTGAGTTCAATGCTGCGGCTCTCACGTGGTATAGTATTTAAAATACTTATCCAGATCTGGAGAACTATGGAGGGGAAAAAAGGTGTGAAAAGAGTCCCGACCTAGTTAGAGTATGAATAATTAAGAATATATGAAAAGGATTTAAATATTACCTAAGGTGATAATTTGCTTACAATTATTTCCCCTGTGAGTAACTGTTAGATTTCATCATATTGCCTTAATGACAGAGTAATATATTAATCTGACAAGCAGGATTTCTTCACAATGGCATAGCAGATTGCCGCTGATTAATGTTCAAATTAAAGTTCACTTATTAATTATGGCAAAAAGAGAGGAGTTTAAAATGTGTTATTTTAATATATAGTTCAAGATATAATTGAAAATCTTTTTTAACAGATGATTTATATCTTCTTTATAATCCTGAGAGTGACTTTAAATTATAAATTGTGGAACATATCATTTGCTTACCTACAACAGCAGGCAACTGGGCATCACCATCTTTCTAAAAAATGCTATTAAGAGGCAAAGATTAATCAGGAGAAAAACAAAACCCTCACTTTCTCATATTATCTTGGATTCATGCTCCCTTGTTTCAGTCCAGGATCTCTTTTATGCACCAGCAGCAGAGCAGGAAGTAAAGACACTCTTTCAGAGATTGGATGACCCCATAGGCAAAGTTTCTTCCCAGCAGGTTCTTCCCATGCCCAAAGCCGTATGCCAGGTCTCTCAGGTTCTGGCCCAGAGAGGGAGGCACAGCCTGCGCCAGGGGGCGCTGAGGATTCATTGTATGCTGATTGCCTACTGAAGACTGGAAGCGATCGTTGAAAAAATGGGTAAGTAAGTTACGAAGGATAGAGGGGGCTTGTGTTCGATCCTGCTTGATAAAGTTCCCCAGTTTGATGCTGTAAGGGAGCCCAAAATGTGTGACTTTCTTCTACCACCTCTGTTGTGACCTACACACACACAGTCCCTGCGTTATCTCATCACTCTTTCTGCCTCTATATGTTACGTTCAGCTCTGGAACATACCAGTGTATCATGCACTTTCTACTATTCTGACATTATATTGTACAGTCATTAAGCCTTTAATCTCCCTATTGTGCATCTTTAGTTCATCTTTTGTTCTGGGAAACAAATGTTTAGCCAAACACGTGATTGGCCCATTCTGCCCCCACTGGAACTGGTGCCTTTTGTTCTAATGTGATTTAGGAAGCCATTTATGGGCATCAGTGGTGCGATCCACTGCATCTATTTCATGACTAGTGCAAAAGCTTTGAACAATCACATTGTTTTGTCCTTCCTATGTGATGAGGAAAACGGAAGAAAATGTTAACCATGTGCACAGAGGAACAGCAGTTTTATACAATCAGCTCCAGAATAATTGGCCCTCTTCATGGAAATGGTCAAAAATAACCATAAGAGATATGTGAATTTGAACATATAAAGGATTATAACTATACTGTTTAATATAATAGTATCATAATTAAAAAGTTTTGTGTTACAGTTAAAGGAAAGTAGTTTTCCCATGTTGCTGCAGCAGCAGAAAAATCCATGTGTAACAGGTTTTATACAATATTTACTCTGAATTCTTATGAAGGGTGTCATTAATTTTGGAATTCACAGTTTTAGACAAACTAGTACTAGAAGTAGTCCCGTGTGCATACCCAATGCAGCCCAAGTTATAAAACACACGCAACATCTGAATTGTCTGATAACGCATTTATATATGCAATCTATAGTTCCAGATACATATGTAAACATGTACTCCCCCCCCCAAAAAAAGAACAGTAAAGGCATATTAAAATAAATCAAAAAGAAAAGGCAACATTTAAAAAACAAGTCTTGTGCTGGTAAGGCAAAATAAACCTTTGGCCTAGAAAATGCAACAAAAAGAACAACAACCCACAATCAGTCATAAGGTGAGCACACCAAAGATAGAGAGAGAGAGAGAGAGAGAGAGAGAGAGAAACACTGTCACTATAACACAAAAACTGCAGTAAGGTTTCCATGCAACACTGAGGAGGATTCAGTGAGACTGAGTAGGCCAGATTGTTCCAGGACTTTCCATCACACCCACACACCTGGGTAGACTGCACTTGGCACTGCACCAGTCACATTTTTGACTACACCCATGGAGCGAAGTCGTCAAATAATTTAAGATGGCAAACTGAGCCCCAGACATGAGTCTGCCTGCCCTACACATCATCACTGTCGGCCTAATATCAGCCCAAATATGCCTGGTACAGATCCAGTCCAACTAATCATGATGATATCACATTTCCAATTACAAACATCTTTGCTCTTGAGTGGTACATTTGGAGATAAACTCAAACCCTGCAGTGAATTTATGGTTTAGTAAATCTATCAAAGAATAAAACTCACTATCATCGTTTTAATTGGTTTCTTTCTTCCTCAATCGATGCGGACATTAATAACGTGGCTGTCTGGCCTCATCCAGTCTGGGTCTTGGGTGATTTTACAAGAATTCTGAACATTGTGTGAAATCTATGTACATTTTAGGAAGCAGGTAAGCCGTTTTTCAAAAGCGAAAAAACAAACAAACTATATCACAAGCAAAGAAACGGAATAAAACAATAGCTAGAAGTTTTCATTAAGTCACAGCACTAAAACATAAGCACTATTTACCAGCAGGATTACGAGAAATGTGCAAGAAAACAACTAAGATTGCCATAGTCTAAAACCTGGAGCAAATTGAACTGCACTTGAGTAGGAATTTTGGCAGAAAAAACATTATGAACACCGATGAAGTTCTTGAGTTTTCATTTTTTACTTCGACTGCATCCTAATGATGTGGCTTTGTTGTGTGAAAAGGCACAATTCAAATAGGAACAGGAAAAAATGGTGTGTGTTCTTTTCCTTGATTATAGGGTGGAGGCAATAAAATATGAGTGACTTCATATCAATTGAATGTTCCTCAAGTTCAGAAATATGCATCATATGCAACATGTTATCATATCTGAATTCATTTTAGCACCCCTATCTTTTCTTTTATGTCTTCTTACACGTTTTGAGTCTCATCATTTTTACACTTCAACTCAATTACACATGGAGACAGATTGTCAAGGCGAACACATAAAAAGAAGTGAAATATACAGCTCGAAAAATCAAAACAAAACAAAAGTTCATGATACAGGTGCTCTCGAAGAGGAAATCCTCACCACAACAGGATATGACTTTCTCTTTCCCCTTTTTTGAGTCCTGATAAGCTTAGAGCAACTCTTCATACAGTCCATCGCTCTGGGCCTCTTTCATCGAGTCCATTTTTTGCAGATTGTGGGGTTCTGGATGTGTGTGTTGTGTTTCTTTAGATCCTGATCTCTGCTCCTTAACCAGTTCACCGTTTCAATGAAAGTAAATATGTTACTCTTATTTGTTTACATCTGGTACTGTTTTTTTCTTTTTTCTTTATTATATCTATAATCTACAGAATATAATTTATTCCTCTTTGCATATAGAATGATATGTGGTCTTGGAACACTCCCAAATAGTAAATGGGAGATACATCTAGGAACAACTAGGGCAGAAATGCACAATTCCAAGTAGGAGATTGGGAGTGATCTACCTGTTGGATCCTGAAGAACATGTTAATTCTGACAATGATTCTGGATGAAGAAACCAGTGCATTGAGAGTGAATTAATGAACAAATTACTGAAACCAATCTGACAGTCTTTCGAGTCTTTGATTCCCAGACACCTCACACTCAACTTTATAGGGGAAGTGACATCACATTACACCATACCTAGCCATACACCAGTCTGTTGGATTTTCTTTTTTTTGGCTCATTTTTCCCCCCATTGAAATCTTGCTTTTATTCTTACAGCTTAATCTGAAGGCTGTGAATTTCTCTTGGTCCATAAGTCCAGTGATCGCATCACTTCCAAGCTTCGTTACGGATTGACAAAGCACAGAGCTCACTTTGTTACTTGCTTTTTGTTGCTCATCCTCTCTGTGGAAAAAAGCAAGAAAATCTCTGGGAAAAAAGTCGAATTGCGAGAGTTTGAGAAGGAAGGAGACACCATGGCAGGAGAAGAATAGTGTGTGTGACACTTAGGCTCTGCGTTCCACTGGCTGCTGCAGGCACACCTCGCTTCCGGCAGATACGATCGGCAGTCGGTTGTCCATGTGATAACTGATCAGGTGACTGACGCTTTCAAAGCGATGGTCTTTGGTACGGACCTTTGAAGAGAAACAAGGGAGGACAAAAACAGCTGGGTTTAGTAACAACATCCACACTAACAATACATTATATGTTAAATTTTGCAATATGTCACATAACATGGTTTCATTACCACATGGTCTCTAATTCGCTTGATAAGTCGTGATGTGCCAATCTTCAGATAATACTGTTTCTGGGTCTGAGCTTCTACTGTGCTCGCATTTTCCTATAGTGTCCCTTTGTTGTCTCAACTTAACAGCCTTTTATTACCACTATTCATTTATAGCACACCGTTAAGCTTTTAAAAACTCACGTTGTACACTAGAGCTTCAGGAAAGATGAATTACTGTCTGGCCAACTGAGATTTCAGTATGAAGATAAAGCTTAGGATTATGGTTTTAAGTAGTACTACAAAACATAGTGCCTGTATTTTTTGTAGCGTTTTGGTGAACATGATTCATCTTCACATAATACAACTGCTTTAAATCACATAATGTTAAGCATACACTGATCAGGCATTGGGTGGGATATATTAGGCAGCAAGTGAACATTTTGTCTTCAAAGTTGATGTGTTAGAAGCAGGAAAAATGGACAAGTGTAAGGATTTGAGAGAGTTTGACAAGGACCAAATTGTGATGGCTAGACGACTGGATCAGAGCATCTCCAAAACTGCAGCTCTTGTGGGGTGTTCCCGGTCTGCAGTGGTCAGTATCTATCAAAAGTGGTCCAAAGTAAGGAACCGGCGACACATTAATGGGCGGCCAAGGCTCATTGATGCACGTGGGGGGTGAAGGCTGGCCCATGTGATCAGATCCAACAGACGAGCTACTGTTGCTCCGATTGCTGAAGAAGTTAATGCTGGTTCTGATAGAAAGGTGTCAGAATACACAGTGCATGACAGGTCAGGGCTGTTTTAATAGCAAAAGGAGGACCAACACAATATTAGGGAGATGATCATAACTGAATTACACACTGACCAGGCATAACATTATGATCAGCATCTACTGCAGGTTAATTATTACCCTTTTTTTTGTTCATGGTGTCATACACACTGTCTTGGACACTCCCTTGTACTCTATCACACGCATTCCACATCAGTACGGGACACATTTCTCTCCAACCAAATCAATAATGGTGGTACAAGATGGTAGTTGTTGCTGTTGATTGGCTGCTCGCATGTGTTGTACCTCACTGACTGATCCTTAAAGTGCACCTAGGCTGAAAACAATTTAGCCATAAACCTAACATTTCTAACAGACACTGCCAGTGCTGGGTTTTTATTACCCCAACAATACTCCTGTAGCTAGCCAAGGTATGGCAGATCATTAAGTGTCAGCTAACCCTCCAAAGCCTGTGTGTTAGTTTTTCATCCTCATTTATGTTTAAACATACAGCAGTCCTGTTTTTTTTTAAATACCTCAGCAGGAACATGGTACATCATTTTTAGAAGGAAGCAGAAATGGCTTTTACATAGTGTCAGACTTGACAAGCGGATAAACAGCAAAAAGCTACCACATTCCCCTCATTTATCCCTCATTCTCACCACTCCTTCCGGGTCCACCAGCAGCAGGTGTTTGGGCTGGCCACCCTGCTGGCCTGTGAGCACGTACTGGCCTGGCGTGGTACTTGACTCACGCACCAGAAAGTCGCCATCTTTGATCAGCAGTTTCTCTGCCATCTTGCGGCTCAAGGGACCGTGAAACCAGGGTTCACTCTGCAGCTGCTGAGCCAGAGGGGGCATTGTGCCCGACACGGTCAGGGCATCATCAAATGGCTCTGTGGATATGAATAAAACATAAACAGCAATGATGAAATCTGATGAAGCTGACTTATTGTTACCACACTGGCATCGATTATTTTCCTGTAACAGCATGTGATTTATTCCTCTTATACCAAAGCAACTGGCTAGTTCTTACAATTTCTATATTTATATTTAGAGTTGTGGAATTGCCATGAGACAAGTAAGTTCCTGTTTTCACTTATGGTATAGCAGCTCTAAACAGTTGTTCTTTCACCAGCCTTTCTTTTCCACCGTCTTTTGATATGAATATTAGTTTTGAAAAAAGCAGAAAAAAACAGAAAGCTCAAAATCCTGTGTCCTGAAGACTCTCCCACTGTCGAAAGGTTTACACAACATCTGACACACCTTCCAAAAACGTTAAATAGATGTCTCTAAACAAAAAGGTTCACTGTATCAAAGGTCAGCCGCTTTTCTTTTCTACACAACAAAAGCGTTTTAATCTGTTTATTATTAGCCATTATTCGTAGTTAATATGGTGCGTCTGCCATACCAATCCCTGTGAATCAGTTATTGCAATAGAAATGAGGACGTATTAGAATTAGTGCATTAATATAAACCGAGTCAAAACTGTCTGAATAAGCGATTAAAATTTTTTCGACCAATCGGATTTTAGCATTGCTGTGGTAAAAAACCATTCACATGTACATCAGATCTCACTGATGAATGGTTTCATAAAGTAAAACTATTAAGTCCAGGAAAGCAAAAAAAACCTCAGAGTTTGAGTGCCATTTTACTCACTCATGTCAAAAGCATCTCGGTGAGAACTACCATTAGCTGCGGCCACTTGGGGGCGGGATTTGTCCACATTGACATATGATGGGTCATCAAACAGGCCGCCTTCTTTTGCTCCAACTGAATAAGATGTGGAGAAAGAGAGAGAGAGAGAGAGAATAACAGAAGTGGAAGTAGTCATTAGAGCGGTGACCTTCATGGCAACACTGTGAGCATAGGTAGCGCTTAGAGGCCACTGACGGCAATAATGACAAAAAAATACTGTAACAGATACACACCTGGTAGTGGAGGCAGAGGTTGCTTATGGATGTCATTTATTCCAGGCTGACCATACGGCTGCATGCGCACAGAAAGTAACAGCATATTAGGTTGTGAACATTATATATGACATACCTCTTTCCTGTAATAATAACCATGAAGAATCATGAACACTACTAATTTGTCTCCTAGCTGCAAACATGTGCAGGCTATTTTTACAAGTCGATTTTTTAGTATTTTAGCTATTAAAATAACCACCTCACAGTGTTGTACGACACAGTGCACTAATCTATCTAATCTGAATCTATCTAATTATCTAATGAACTATGCATGGTCTGGTTAAGTACCTGTGTCCGTCTTCTGTTACATACTGTTACCTTTGAAAACCCAGACTTCTCTGGAGATTCTGGAAAATTCTGTAAAGGTTGGGCTGTTGATTATATCCACCTATACAATACTATTTGATACTGTTGGTACCCTGATAAGAAGATTAACCAACTTTGGCATTATTATTATTATTATTATTATGCAGGTTATTGAGTAATGAAAAGTGTCTGGGGGAAAAGTGCTGTAAGTGTTGGGAGTAGCACAAACGAATTAGTTGACTAAAACGTTCACACTTCAGCACTGCGGGGTGCTGTTAAGTAGGTGGGCAGATGAAAGAATAGATTAGATAGACAGTATAGTAGCAGGCCAAGAATACTTCTGGAGACTAGTTGCAGCCAACTACAGACAGCAGCATTGTGAGAAAGACTCGGCTGGGAAAAAGTATTTGAATTAAAAAGCTGTCTCTTTTGAGGTTTTATATTTTTACTATTTTATTATTAAGATATGTGCAATGTAGGACTGTTTTTTTTTTTTTGGATGATAGTCCAGTCCTGCTCCAGACACAACTTGCAGTGGGCGTATAGATTACATGCACATGAAAAGACACGCAGACACAAAACAGGTCAGAAGGTCTCACTAGTGTGGCTCCTGTGCTGTGTCCAGGACGAGTTCTCATGTCCACCAGGCCTCCTGGGGGCGGCTGTTTCCCGGGAAAGTTATTATAATATGGAACCTCTAGGGGAGGGCCACAGTCCTCTTCTTCCTCCTCCCATTGTGAGCCATCGAAAGGAGCCATCCTGGAACACAAAGAGAGAGACGGAGAGAGAGAGAGAGAGAGAGAGAGAGAGAAATTCTTTTATGAATTGTACACAGTGTTTTCCTAGCCACTGGATTAACCAGCACCTGCCTTCAGTAAAACATATTATCAAAATAATAATAATAATACAACTATTTTCCCAGAGGATATTTCAGACACTGACAATGACACTATTCACTGCATATTCACAGGTTACATAAACAAAGGCTTGTATGAATATGCAGCTGTGAATACAGCTGTATTGTATCCAACTCAGCAAAACAGCAATGTTGTGCTTACAAACACATGCGTGCACACACACACACACACACACGCTCCTGCAGACACTCGCTCATGAACACACACAAGTGCACACACACACACTTACACACACACTTGTGCGATCACTTATACATGCACACACACACACACACTTGTGCGATCACTTATACACACAAACACACACACACACACACACTCACCTGTCATGTGGGGTCACAAGTTTAGGGGGGTTCTTCAGATACTGCTTGAAACGCAGCTCAAAGGCCTGTCCAATGGTGCTGATCACTTCCTGGGCCAAGCCCTCAGAACACTCCAGGATGTGACATGCTTACAACACAGGAAGTCAGGACATGTCAAGTCATATTATAACAATGTGATATGCCAGAGCATGCATGATATCCGCAAGCTCTGAGTATAATTTCCAGATGCAGATAATGTGAGAAAAAGGTAGGGGTATAAGGACAAATATTTTTATTCTGCTTTAATTAGTATTATAATTTTCATTAAAGCAGTCACAGCTGTCTGTGAGGTACAGCTGCAAAACCGCTCAGAGGAATCAAATAAATTAGAACGGAAATATTCCCAGGGAACAGATTAGACTTACCTCTCTGGTTGACAGGATCTTTGGCTACGTAGGCTACATATTCTGCCGTATCCTAAAAATAAAAGAGATTGTCACGGATGAAGAGGAGGAAGTGAGAAGAGGATTCACTCTATGGTGAGTCAGCTTAAGTTTGTAGAAAAGTATAAATAAAAAGAAGAAGGACAAGAAAGTCAGAAGAAAGTGAGGAAAGTTAGCTTTTTGGATCGCAGGAGTATCTACTCATCACTAGGGGGAGAGAAACAACAAGTAACAAGAAAGGATGAGCTCAAACCACAGGGCAAGAGAGGAGAGCAGAGCAGGTAAAGGAGAAAAAAATAAGATCCAGGAGGAAAAAAGATGAACACAGAAAGAAAAAAAACGGCAAGAGTGAAGGATGTGGGACTCACTGGATCTCCTCCCGATGCAAAAGAGATGGACTGCATGTGATGGTTGGCGATAATCTGTAGGGAGACAAAAAGGTGAAGGACGAATGGAGAGAGAGAAAATATGGTTGGTGTGACGGTTAAAAAAATAAGTGTGAGAGTGGAAATCAAAAAAAAAATGGTGGGAACAATGAGTATGTAGAGTCTGGGGTTTAAAATAGCAGACATTATGGATCAGATGCATCCAACCAATGATTCACAACAGACAAGTGAGACACTACAGACATTCAATCAGCTTCTGTCTCACTGTTAAACTAATCTCAGTCTCAGGTCCTTGCTCAGGAGCCTGGGAGTGAATGTGTGAGGCTACATTCATAAAGATCCGCTACAAACAGACTTTGACAATGTAGGAAACCTGCCAAATTTGCTGTAAGGCATCCGTTTGTATACTCCACAAAGGCAAAATTACAGGAACTACAGTGCAGCTTTTTTTTCACTTGCAAATTTGATCAACACAGTGAGATACATGTAACACTACCTTTAAATACAACCATCAATAAGCAACCTAAGTGGGCATCTGGCACCCGTTTGGGACAAATTCTGTGCTGGAGAGCTGCTTTCTGACCAGAACACAAGAATGAAAAGCTTATCATATTATTTCATCATGAGAGAAAATCATCTTATTTTTCTTTCTCTACCATCTGACCTGTTTGCTGTCGGTGGTCAGTAGGTTTAAGCTGTTGGTCGACACGGTGAGGTTGATTGTCATTCCAGCAAACCGGAGGTTACTCTTCCCTAGGATAGTGGTCATACACCGAGATGTAGGCTGGAGACAGATACAGACAGAGAGACGAAGTGGGGGAAAGAAAAAAGACGAATAATCATCATTTAATAATAATCACTATGGCACATTATTATCAACACTTCCACCGCAGCGCTCGGTTTTCTCGGGCTCGACAGTAACTGTGCTGCAGCTGCAAGGTTTCGATTAATGTGCTCAGTCTTAAAGTTTATTTCCAGTGTAACAATGTGCTCAGGCACTTGTGTATGGCAGATGCTTTACGTAAACAGATTTTAACAGTTTTCACTGAGCAGAATTTTGGAAAGCGTCTCTTGTGCCACTGTTTTATAGCCACCTTTATTCGTTCGGTAAAGCTGTCCCTTTAAGCTTTCCTTTATACAAAAGTCAACTCTGTGGCTTCTTGTAAAGATGACAAGCTGCCCCCCCCCTTTGCTTCAAGATAACAGAAAAGCTGCTGAAGAAGTTGTTGGAGGAAGTGACTGTTCATAACTGTTATCGTGCAAGTTACACACTTTAAATGCAACTATAAATGCATGATTAGTAGAAAATTTGTTCTAGTGCACACAGAGGAACGAAGGAACAGCTGCAGAGATTACTTTGGGAGTGTCTGGACGACATTCAGGCTTGTTTCACTCAAATGCTTTTATTCTCTGGATGTACAGGGTCAGTATGACCCAAACACCACAAAAATGTAGCAGTGGGTGCCATAAAAATGACAGAAAAATAGACTCTCCCTGAGAACAAACTCTGAACAGAGCATAGAGACAGACAGAAAATCAGGTTGGACCATCACACATGGTGACATGAGCATGCTGTGGAGCAGGATTGTCGAGTGTGTGTGAATATCTTTCTGTGATGCCCCTTTTGCCAATTTTAATGCTCTAATCCTGCTACGTGCAGTTCACAGCCCCAGTGTATATGTTTCTGTCTTAAAGTCTTGTCTAACGCTATAGTCTGACACTAAAGAGACAGCGTGTGCATCGTCTGCTGTATAAGCAAGTCGGGGAGAAGTGAACGGTGATTAAATGCTGGGTGAATATTAGTTTAGCGCTGAATACCTTCCTTCTGCGTTGAGCTCCTTTGGCACCTGGTACTGCCTCACACACCACTGAGATTGCCTCCCTGAAACACAGAGAAGGCCCAGTTACTCACACAGGAACAGTAGCAGGCAATACTGTGTGTGTGTGTGTGTGTGTGTGTGTGTGCCCTAATCAGATTATTAGTCATGGATTTCCATCATGGCTTTTTTTTTTCCGTTCCCAGATTTCACACTCTTACACAATATTAGATTAGATCTCTCTTACACACACACACACACACACTCCTTTCCTCCCAAAAAAGTCAACAATCTAAAAACAGGATCATGTCTGGTTTATTCAGTTCTTTGTAACCAGACGCACAAAACTATAGAGCCATACAGAATAGCACCCGTATGGCTGGACAAGGAAACAAAATGGATAAAACCACAAGGATTCCAGAGGCTTCCAGATGCTGCTATAATAAGAGTATGTGGCAGCAAGGCCCCGGATGATGGCATCCAAATGCCTCCTCTCTCCTCTTTCAAATACACGCACATCCGCTTGGTAGAGTGCATAAAAAGAGAAGTTAAAAGAAAAAGACATCTTTCTCTCTCTCTCCCTCTCTCTTTTATGATCCCTCCCCCTCCATCCCTGACCACAACATGAGAGGAGAGGCATATGAGAGCAGGAGATTAATATTTAATTAAAGGAGAGTCTTTTATCCACCATAGTAGCAGTGTGTCTGCACTGATATGCATGTAATGAACCTAATGCATTTGCGCACACACACACACACACACACACAAATACAGTACGTGTGTGACTGCGAGTTTTACCTGGTAACCTGAGTTCTGGTGTTGAAGTCCAGCGCCCTCATTGACTGTAGCACCTCGACGCAACCCATGTACTGCAGGAGGAAGAAGAAGAAGAAGAAGAAGAAGAAGAAAAATAAACAATGCTGCATGTTAGCCCAGACCACTTCCTGTATCTACCCACACATAAACCAAACACTGAGATAAGATAAACAGCAACTAGGATAAACAGAAGCACTGTCATATCGTGCTAAAAAAAAAGTTACAATAAGAAAATAGAAATAAAACAAACACTGTTGTATATCTAGTTTCTAAAGATTGCACCTTTAGCTTTATCTCTTTATCTCCATGTCACCTGTACTTTGTCTTTGTTCTGTGTAGCACCTTTGGTCTAGGAGGAACGTTGTTTCATTTCACTGTGTACTGTATCAGCTATATATGGTTGAAGTGACAATAAAGCTTCTTTGACTTTGGCTGATCATATAATATCTTCTAACTTTTATATGTAAAACACATTTGGAAATGGAAGTTGCACATATTTTAAGATTTTATTTAATCCCCCATTTTCTCCCTAGATTGGACCATTCCTCCCACGAGCCTGCTCTCTTCTATCACACAACAGCTACCAACTGGGCAAGATGGACAGCCACACCTTCCCGGACAGCTGCTCTCCACCCTCTTCCGCATACCTGAGCTCACAGATGCCCACGATTGGCTAGTGTTGCTGTGATTGACAGGGGACAGAAAGTATGCCGTTCCTCCCACCCAGAGCGAGTTCTGCTCTGTTGGACTCCTGGAGACAGATGGCTTCCTTTGGCATCCTGAGGATGCAAACTCCAAATGATTTCCAAATGATAAAGGGAATGTTTTTCACTTCTCAGGAGCTCACTAATATTGTTATTATATTATATAATATACTAATTAAGAATTTCTCTAACTATGGCCTTGGTTCAAAGTTGATTGCATTGCTTTTAGGGAACTTTATAACTGGTGCAAAATAAAAAATATTGCTTTGGTGATTGATTGATTGATTGATTTATTAATTAATTAATTAGCTTGGATTATATTTCAGATTTTCACCATCATGACTGCCCCCAAAAGGAGCTTGTACTATCTTAAGTGATGATGACCAAATAAAGCCCCAATATTCAACAGTATTTGTTCTGGGGTTTGAACTGTAACAGGATTTGAGCAGAGATGGAAGGACTTGAAAATGGTCAGAATCTGAAAGTGAGTAGTTAAAAAGCAACATGAAATTTAGGATCTTGTCCCACATCATGTTGGACATTTCAGAAAGCTCTGAGACATATTACGTTGTAATCTGCTTTGGGTTATATGTGTGAAGGGACGCGTCACCCTGTTTCACAGTAAGGACACAAAGCCAAGTTTCTTTGCAGCTGCTGTCTGTACATCATGAGTCAGAGGTTCAGTAACACACACAGCACACACACAGACACACACACACAGACACACACACACAAAAAAGAATTTCAGGGAATTATGATACTGTATGGGAAACGGTTTTGAAAGTTGGGAAAATATAAAGGAACCTAATAAACAATTATTATGGGAAAAATTACTAAAATGTGTCAGAATTTATTGGATGATATTAACAGGATTAAATGGAATTCTGTTTTTTTGAATTTAGTTTTTTTGGTTTAACTCGTCCCAGTGGCACATGTGTAATGGGGGCTTATTTCATTTTTATAGTTTAGTTATATAATCAGAGTCTGAACTAATTTTATTGTCCAAGTAAGATTTCATTTACAAAGAACGTGTCTTGGTAATTGTTGCACTGACACGAAGTGAAATAGACAGAAGAAAAAATAGTACGGATTTTTATGTATTCCATAACCCCAAAGTATTTAGTTAAAATATTCTTACCCTAACGGTGTAGCTGACGCCAGTAGTGCAGACCACATTGTCCGAGTGCAGCCATCCTCTCGTGGGCTTGTTGACGAAGGAGCCATGGCGCGTCCACTCGTCGCCCCCGAGCTGACCCCCTTCCACACGGGTCCTCCGCGACGCGCCACCAAGCCGGTTCATGTCCTGTGGGGGACGAGGAGGAGGAGAGGGAGCCATTAGAGGAAGTAGAATAGGAGCAGGAGGAGGAGGAGGAGGAGAAGCAGAGGAAGAGGAGGAGGTGCTGGGTGTCTCCTGGGGCCTGCTGGACGCTTTCAGGCCTGGGAGAAAGGTGGCAGACATGCCCAGCCGCAGGGAGCCCATCCTGGGAAAGAAGGAGCACAGCGTAGTGGGGCTGTTCTCAGCTGGCCGAGGGGACGTCGGGGGCAGGATAGGGGCCAGCGATGAGGAAGACAGAGATGAAGCAATGCTCGGAGGAGTAAGAGGGGTGAGGGGGGCTGAGGAAGGGAGAGAAGGATTAGACGCCGTCTCGTCTGTAGAACTGAACGAGTCACTCCTGAAAGGGGTGTATTTAGTTTTGGGGACGAGTTCCATTTTCCACTCGTCTAGCAGTTCAGCTCTGAATTGAACAGGCCTTAGGTTCTCTTTAGGTCTCTCCAAGTGTCTCTTTCGAATAAATTGCAAACAGGTCCTTTCTTTTCTGTTACAGTTCCTTGTTTCTCTCTGTCTACTGATCCCTTCATCTTTGGACCAAAGAAATGACAGTGTTGCTGTTAGCTCAGTTCATTAAAAAAGAAGGATGTGAGAAACGGGGAGGGGGAGAAAGGCTATGTAGTAAAGAGAATAAAAGTGTTTCCTGTTCCAAATCACGCAGACTGTGACATCAGTGTGTTCACACAGTGTTGGTGTGTGTGTGTTAACGTCTGTGTGAGAGGGTTTGCATCAGATCTTAGCCTGCATAGAGATAAATATTAATTCACATTTTATATTCGCATCATTAGAGCACCATAAGCTCCAGTGAGAAGAACCTCAGCTTGATTGTCTTCTTAATGTCAGTTTGTTGGTGTCTTTTAATGGCCTTGCACTTTACAGTAAAATGTGCATGACTGAAAGAAAGCTTAATAAATTCATAGATATTTGGGGTGTGTTTTGGTTTCGATGAGTTAGGCTAAGCTATAAGAGCTCTAATCTGAAAGAGTCCCATAAAAAACTATTAGCTGCAACTGAGACTCTAAGAGAAGAGGCTTCCAATAGACAGAGACAGATCAATATAGAGAGAGAGAGAGAGAGAGAGAGAGAGAGAGAGAGAGAGAGAGAGAACAGGTGAAAGACCAATGAACCACTGGATAATCTACCTCAAGGTTGAGAAGATCCTGATTAAAGAATCACACAAAGCCAAGTACATAACATCTCAGTGGTTTAAAGACTCATGTCCTGGTTTAAAAGCACTATATACAAATCATTCCAATCAAATCCTAAAGAGCTAAATGATAGAAATCAGTCCTTGTGATAAAAGAATACAGTAAACTTTACAGTGCAGTGGAAAGGAACCGAGTTTCAGATCAAGAACACAGAAAAGACAGAAAGCACCAATTCTAGTCTGGATCGAGCTCACTCGGCTGATCGCTTCCCTTCTTTTTCGCCTTTTTGTTTCAAGTCACCGACATATATATTCCTTCTTACTTCTCCTTCTCTCTCCTTCTTTCTCCAGATGATTCTGGGTCCCCTGTCTTCCAGCTGTATCCTCTCTCTCTCTTTCTCCTCTTCCTCTCGCCTCTTCCAAATCACTTCTGGCTGAGGTTCTCGTGCTCCTTCTATACCCTTTCCTTTCAGTTCTTCCCCTTCTCTATCCCTCCTCTCCTGGAATCCCTCCCTTAACCTCCAGACTGTGTACTGGGCCCCGTTCTTCCTCTCCTCCTCCTCTCGTTCTCGCTCCCTCTCCCTCACTCGCTCTCTTTCGATCACGCTCGCCCGCTTCTTCCAGATGATCTCTCTCTCCCCCGTTCCCCCGCCCACGTATTCTTTCCCGTTCTCCAGGCTGACTCTTTGTCCCTCCTTCCTTTTGGTTAAAAAGTAAGTCGACTTTCAAATATTCACTTTCGCTGATTGTTTCTTGCTAGTCAATAACCCAAATTCTTTCACTGAGAGACTCGAAACAAAGAAAAACAAGCCCCAAGTTACATAGCTAGATTGTTAAGATAATTACAGACATAGAAATATGACTGATTTAGAAAAAGGTAAACTAATCCTTGAGAGCCCTGAAACTGTTCTACCAATGTTCTAGAAATCAGATCAAAATATGGCTATTATAAAAGGTTACACAATTAGAGCACCATTTTGTACATCTGTGTGAGCCAAGTTATATCGTTTGTCATCTTCCAACATCTGGAACACGACTTCTCACCAGCAGCTTGTCAGTGCGACCGTAATGAGACTTGATTGGCTCGATCCGAAGTTCTGCCCTAAGAGATCTCCGACGGGAGGACTCATTAAAGGGAGGACTGGAAAAATCAATCACTTGCTCATTATCCTAAATGACACCTCCCATCTGAGCGACGTTTCTCTCAAATGGAGCAGGTCTTAATAAATCAGTTTCCTGAGGAAAAAAAACCCCACGTAATACAAGAAAGCAGGAGCTTCACATAAACACTTATGAAACCTCTGGCAAAGAAACAACAGTCTATATTTACCAGCTGTTCTGAAAAGTCGGGAACAGTGCGTGCGCACATGCAGAACAGTCCTACGAGCATGAAGCACAGTCCTAGTCCACTGCATATATTACCAAGTCCTCAGAAGCACTTTCGGTGACTAACAGTATCCTCGCTTCAGAATTCAGCTGGCTGACCTTTACTCTTGCTCTTTAGACAGTCATGTCCTCAGACACTTTCCCCGTTCCAATAGGAAAGTGCCAAGCATCTGCTTAAACATTACATCTAAAACATCAGATCGGACTGCTTTCTGACATACGGAGCTTCAGATTTGTCAGTCAGATTGTTTCAGCAGAGCACCAATGGCTTTAATCAGCGATATTGATTCTATCGTCTGTTGCCGTTAGAGAACGGTTCAAGTGAGACAAGACGAGAAATGGACGTCAAGGCGACAGCCCCGTGCACTTCCCCTAGAACCTACACTGCTCTGGTAGTGCTCTGGTAGTGCTCTGGTGTTGCTGTGGAGTGTAATAAAGTTGAACAAGCTTATTATTAAGCTCGTAGTGTCTTTTCAGTGCAGCTCTAAAGAGGTCCACTAAGTGCAAACGCTTATGAGACCTCACTGAGAGTTGATTAAATGCACCAACTCATACACATACACGGCACGTAATATGACTTGATGCAGTCCTGGAGTGTGAGCTGGACTTGGCACGCACATAGATCCCACACACACACAAATCTGTGCAAAGATCAGTGACAAAATGTGTTCTTAGTTTGTGACCAAGTGTGACGGGTGCACGGCGTACACAAAAGGCGTAAAAAAAAAAAAAAAATCATGGGGGTTAAATACTCAACAATAAGATTACAAAAACACAGAGAAACAGTACGTAGAACTGAGCCTTGAACAGTGTCGAACCACAGCAACTCGGATGTAGCACCTGTTCAGCGAGAATATGGCAGAATCCCTGTTCCAAGATAAAAAAAGTGGATTTATGAGTGGATGAAGTCCCAGTAAGTCAGCCGTTGTAAGAGAAGTAAAAGATCCAAAGTGTCTGTATAAGGCCTCACTGTGCGAGGCTGCAAGTGAAAAAAAGTGGCGTTCTGCTTCAGGAGAGCATGAAGAACACAAGGATGGTAATATTATATCGCTAGCATAGGGAGCAGCTTATGGGACAGGTTCAGTGGAAGCTTGGTTAATAAGCAGCCACAAACCTTGCCTTCACAAACCTCTGCCAGCAGGGATGGATATTGTTGGCACGCCAGAACGAAGATGAAACCTGAGTTTAACTACAACACAAGTGCTCTGTAGTCGACTCCAAGACCAAAATGTTTGCAATCCTGTTTTTATTTTTTTGCAACTGATGACAGATATTAACTTAAAAAAAAAAAAAAAAAAAGACAACACAAGACAAGACAGACAGACAAAAAAAATTCAAGCACCTTGAAATCTGCTAGTCGGCTCTTATCTAAATGGTGCGAGACGGAGTGACCTTAAAAGTTTACAGCAACTTGAATCATCAATGTTAGACTTCACAGTTGCCAGCTTGTTGCCATGGTGACAGAAGGCAGCGCAGATCTGTGCCAGACGAAACCTTGACGGAACCCAAACAGAAGGCGGAGAGTTCCGCCAACACACAACCTGTCAGCCGCGGCTCGGGCTAATCGGACGGTCGAGAGACTTTACACACACGCGCCGGGTTAATGCATGCTCACGCTCGTGCTGACGATCAATAGTCTGCTACACGCAACGCCACGAGACGGCAAAGTCCCGCCACTGTCTCTGCTGCCATAAAGTTAATCAATGTTGACATCTCAATGAAGAAAGCACCAGACACTCGCAGGGATACAGACTCTGCTAGGGCAGCAGTCCAACGAGGAAATCAAATATTGCTCGAGAGCACATACACACACATGCTTCCAGCTCAAACAGAACATCGCAACTACAACAACAACGTTACCACAATGTAGATGTGTCCAAAACACTACGAAATAATGAACTATTTCAATAACATAGAAAACTTTTGCATAAGAAAAACCTGATTTTTCTGCATATCATCTGCAAAGTAACACTAATAATGAAAAGAGTGAAGTCTGGACAGTCTGTACAAAAAAAAAAAAAAAAGACAGTCTGATTTCCTTCCTGTTTATTTCTCTCGGGATGCTGGAAAAAAAAGTAAAGGCAAAATGTCGATTCGTGACTCTCTCGATTCAAAAAGGAACTTATTAATCAGCTATGGTTTTGCTAAAGAAAAGAAAAGAAAAACAGAGCTTTTATATTCATGTGAAATTCTCCCCCTCAGTTCCCTCCCTGACAGAGGAAAAGGAGCTCTTGCTGTTATCCGTTGACTTGCTTCCTCTGGCTGAAAAATGACAGAGTCATGGTTGGGCTCTCCTTGCTTTCTCGTTTCCGTGTAGATCACTCTCTTCCCTCGTTTCTCTTGAACAAAAACAGCGATGTGATCTCCCTTTGTCTCTTCTCCTTCCCCCACGCTCACTCATCCTCCTCGCCTCCCAACCTCCGACTGCATTTGAGCAGTGTAGCCAACTGTCCTCTGTTCTCCTCTCCTCCCTGTCTAGCACTCTCTCTCTCTCTCCCTCTCCCTCTCTCCCCCTCTCTTGATGCACATTCACACATTGATGCTGCTGCTGATTCCTGTTTCAACCTCCCTGCCTCGTTCTCCCACCCCTCCCCTCATTTCCTCCCTCAGAGACTCCTTGCAGCGTCAGTCATTTATGCATTTGTGTGCGTGCGTGTGCATGTGTGTGTGTGTGTGTGTGTGCGAATGCGCCTAGCCTCCCTCTCTAATGCACATACTTATGATGGGGGTCGGGGAGAATGGGGAATATATGGACGCCGCCACTGATGGTTGGATGGAACAAATGGAAGGAAAAAAGTCGATGCTCCTCCCTTGGTAACCTAAGAGCTAGAAGGACAAAGGAAGGCTCACTGAGGATGAGTTCATTCCTCTTTCCTTCCTCTCATTTTCATGTTTCCTGTCCTCTTGTTTTTTCCCCACTTTTAACTTCCTTTGACCTCGTCCGTACCGTGAGATTGCTCATGCCCGTAAATGAAGCAGAAATGTGTTGGTCATTTCCTAAAGTGAGTATGGAACCCATGGATTCTGAAACAATCGCAAGGTTAAGCAAAAGATTTTGTGTTCCACACTTGCAAAGTATCCACACACACAAACTCTACTCTTCTCTCTCTCTCTCTCGCAGACCAGATTCCACTCATCAGTATTTCGGATAAGCAACCTAAATATAGGATGATCTGAACTACATCTCCCAGAGCGCACCAGGTGAGAGTCTTTACACAGCACCGAGGAATGTGTATGGAGCCGTCAGTGGGAGTCGTGTCAGTTTTCATTCAGCTCTCACACGTCACTATGCTGTGCTGAAATATCCCACAAGACTGCCAAGGGGAAAATAAAACACACACACACAGATAGAGGTAGAGATTGGGAGTGGGGTCAGATAAATACAGTCAAGTACATAAATATTTGAACATTGGCAAAGTTATTGTTTTTTAAGAAACTAAAAGTAATAGAAGACACTCATTTTTAAAACTTGAATAAATCTGTGAGCAGCTCTTTCCCTTCTTCATCATCTTCTCTTCCCATGATTCTGCTATACATTGATCTTTGTCTCATCTGTCCACAGGATGTTGTCTCAGAACTGTCCATTTTTTTTTCTGGCAAACTCAAATCTGTTCTTCCTGTTTTTGAGGTTCAACTGTGGTTTCTATCGTGCGGTACATCCTCTGCATCTACTCTGGTGAAACTTTTTCTTGATGGTTGACTCTAACACACGCACCTACCTCCTGGAGGCTGCTCTTCATCTTCATCATCTCCTTCACTGGGGAAAGAATTTTTCTGTCATCCACCACAGTTATTTTTTGTGGCTTGAGGAGTTATTGTGATCACCAGTGTGTTATTTCTTTTTGTGAAAGTACCAAACGGTTGATTTGGTCGAGTCTAGAGTTTTTTGCTATCGCTTTGATTTGATTCTTTCAGCCTAATTATGGTTTTCTGCACCATCAGTGACAGTTCCTTGGACCTCCTTAAAGTTAACAGCACTCAAATTCAACTCTAGACCTTTTATCTGTTTACTTGTAAGTGAAATAATGAGGGAATAACACACCTGGCCATGGAACAGAAGCAAACTGTTCAATTACTTTAGTCCCTTAAAAAGAAGCACATAATTCCCACACCATTCACCTGACAAAAAAAGCTGTACTGCAAGATCATATTCACATATTCTCACAGAAGAGGAGAGAGACACATACAATGATGGACACAGTGAGATTATATATATATATATATATATATATATATATATATATATATATATATATATATACACACTATATTGCCAAAAGTATTCGCTCACCCATCCAAATAATCAGAATCAGGTGTTCCAATCACTTCCATGGCCACAGGTGTATAAAATCAAGCACCTAGGCATGCAGACTGTTTTTACAAACATTTGTGAAAGAATGGGTCGCTCTCAGGAGCTCAGTGAATTCCAGCGTGGAACTGTGATAGGATGCCACCTGTGCAACAAATCCAGTCATGAAATTTCCTCGCTCCTAAATATTCCACAGTCAACTGTCAGCTGTATTATAAGAACGTGGAAGTGTTTGGGAACGACAGCAACTCAGCCACGAAGTGGTAGGCCACGTAAACTGACGGAGCGGGGTCAGCGGATGCTGAGGCGCATAGTGCAAAGAGGTCGCCAACTTTCTGTAGAGTCAATCGCTACAGACCTCCAAACTTCATGTGGCCTTCAGATTAGCTCAAGAACAGTGCGCAGAGAGCCTCATGGAATGGGTTTCCATGGCTGAGCAGCTGCATCCAAGCCATACATCACCAAGTGCAATGCAAAGCGTCGGATGCAGTGGTGTAAAGCACGCCGCCACTGGACTCTAGAGCAGTGGAGACGCGTTCTCTGGAGTGACGAATCGCGCTTCTCCATCTGGCAATCTGATGGACGAGTCTGGGTTTGGCGGTTGCCAGGAGAACGGTACTTGTCTGACTGCATTGTGCCAAGTGTAAAGTTTGGTGGAGGGGGGATTATGGTGTGGGGTTGTTTTTCAGGAGCTGGGCTTGGCCCCTTAGTTCCAGTGAAAGGAACTCTGAATGCTTCAGCATACCAAGACATTTTGGACAATTCCATGCTCCCAACTTTGTGGGAACAGTTTGGAGCTGGCCCCTTCCTCTTCCAACATGACTGTGCACCAGTGCACAAAGCAAGGTCCATAAAGACATGGATGACAGAGTCTGGTGTGGATGAACTTGACTGGCCTGCACAGAGTCCTGACCTCAACCCGATAGAACACCTTTGGGATGAATTAGAGCGGAGACTGAGAGCCAGGCCTTCTCGTCCAACATCAGTGTGTGACCTCACAAATGCGCTTCTGGAAGAATGGTCAAAAATTCCCATAAACACACTCCTAAACCTTGTGGACAGCCTTCCCAGAAGAGTTGAAGCTGTTATAGCTGCAAATGGTGGACCGACGTCATATTGAACCCTATGGATTAGGAATGGGATGTCACTTAAGTTCATATGCGAGTCAAAGCAGGTGAGCGAATACTTTTGGCAATATAGTGTGTATATATATATATATATATATATATATATATATATATATATATATATATATATATATATATATATATATAGAGAGAGAGAGAGAGAGAGAGAGATGAAGATAGATAGACAGGCAGACAGACAGATAGATAGACAGATAGATAGATAGAATTGGAGAGACACATGCAATGATGTTGAGTAGTGCGACAGAGAAAAAGAGAGCGAGAGAGAGAGAGAGAGAGAGAGAGAATAGAGGCACAGGCTTGACAGAAACACTGACCAGTTACACCTACAACATTACTACAATCATACATGAAGCTAAATAACAGAAAATAATCAGAAAATGATAAAAACAAGAGAAAAGGGATGGCAGGAGAAAGTCTATGTACAAAATGTCTAAAGATTTCACTTTCAAAAAAAGCCTTCATTTCAGTAACATGTCTCAACAGTGCAGTGATGAGAAACAACAATCCAAAGGCTTCATGCGGTGAATAGGTTCTGCTGCCTACGTTCAGTGTCTAAGAGCAGCAGTGCCATGTGGAAACGAGACTTTGAGAATATTTTTTTAAAGATGGCACTGACAATGACGCACCAGCTAACCTTTTATAGACTTCATGCTTCTTAAAAAGAGGCATATGCAAACTTTGGCTTTCATGGATGACAAGAGCAGGATATCCCCACAAAAGCAAATGGGGAAAAACCGGAGGATGAAGGATTCTGTCCAGAATTAGAACAATACCAAAGGGACAGACACCAGATCAGAACGAAAGACCAGTAAACCAGCCCAAGGTCAAGGTTCTGGGTATAAAACTTAGAAAATGAGAAGAACAAGTAAGCCAGGAATGAGGATATACCCAGGTGTATCGACATGCGGGCCGTTTTCGGACGGTTTCCCTCCACCGGGTGCATGCAGGGGTGTGACTCTAGGCATTGAGGCTGATTCTTGCTCAAATGTACTTCTACAAGGTGTCGATAATTTTGCGTCTGTGCAGTTTTGTGTGGGGCTGCTCTAACAGGAAGTAGCTCAAAGAGGCAATGCACTATGCTTTATGATAAATCATAGTCTGCAGTGACCTATATTTTTAGCTCCCCACAACATTTGCGAAGTGTGCTTATGTTTCAAAAAAAAAATAAAAATAGTGTGTTATACTGACATGCAATAAAAAAAGGAACTCTCAAGACTCTCTATCCAGCTCTCAACCTATTTCGACAAAGTTTGAGTCTGGCTTACTTTCCTTTGCGCAGAAAAATTCCTTCATGTGAATTATGAAAACTGAAGATAAAGTACATCCTGCTGTTTTAGATCAATCTGACACAAGCTGATTTGCTGTGAAGGGGCTTTGCTCAGTGGGGTTTTGGATTTAATGCCCCACAGACTGCATTTCAAATGCAATATTCATCATTTGAAGAGGAATGTTTCATTTATTAATGTTTTAGTAAGATTTGCTGTAAATATTTTCAGGGTAACAAAAGAAATCAGCCAGATTTACAAGTTTACAAGCTTCTTCTTATTCACATTATTCTTATTACCAAGCAGGTTTATGGTATACAGCTGATTTTTCACCCACAAAATAAACAAACAAGCATTTCACTACGTCATACACTGTGTGTGGTCATACCGCAGTACATTTTTGTCTTATTTATCTTTTTCGTGACTTTCTTCTAGATAGCTTTCTTTCTAGCCCTAAACATAAAAGAACTCTGAAAGAAATTTGCAGCAACTCGATACTAACTAAACAAATCACATTACTGAGCCTCCTTATAGGTAAATCTACATGTGTGCAGCTGTCATTTTGTTGAACAAACTGGATTGTCATGAATATCATCTTCCTGGTGTAAACGCTCCAGTGAGTGATTCATAAATAGATTCATTCAGATCCAGGTTGATAAATGAGGACTGTTGTTTCCAGTGAACTTTAAATGTTAAGTCTATTAGCACTTTATAAATGAGGAAATTTATATAAAGAGACTATTCAAGAAAAAAAAAAGGTCACTGGGGTGCATGTAAAATCAAACGAGTTCTTTCTGCTTAAGAGCATATTAGACGCAAGTCAATAACGAACAGTAAACCAATGAGGTCTGGGAGTGAGCTAAGACATTATCAGCCTCTATGCCTCAGGAGACCCATGTGGGGGTGTGTGTGTGTGTGTGTGTGTGTTTGTCAAAAGCTTACCACATAGTCCATTGGACAACACTGCTTTTGTGTGTCTGTTACCCTAGAAACACCACAAAGTGCACACAAACTCATTAACAAAACATATACACAAATACGCATAGAATCCACTTTTTTGATGATCATGGACCAACATCTACTTTATCACAATTCATTACAATTGGCCTATGAACATTGTTTACTAGGTACAGTGAATACAATGAATATATTTTTTTCACACGAACACTGTTTCCAAATCCATTTTGCAAGTCTCTCATTCTGCAATGAACAAATGTGTGTATAATGTGATACTCTAATGAATCACATAATACTCATCCTGCTAGAATGTGACTTTTTAAGCTCTTATTCCCAGAAGCCAAAAAAACGGAATTTGTCTTGTTTTTGTTTTGTCCATGTTCAGCACTATTTTTTTGTTATGTGACACTCCACAGTGGTGTTTAATACTTCATAAGAAATTGGACACAGTGCTCCGTGGAAAAGAAAAAAAAAAGGTTAGTTTTTTCACACAAATCTTTAGATCTTTAAAGTAAATGGTGATATCAAACCCATCTTCAACCACTAATATTCTATGTAAGGTTATACCAACAGAGGTAAAAACATTTCACACTGTGTTCTTTCTAATTTTCTAATAGACTTGTGCTGATAAAATAATTTGTTTGTTTATAGTGAATGAAAGTTGATTTCAATTTCACTGGCACAAGGGAAGGCCAATGTACTGGTGCAAACTGGAGCAAAGACTGAAACCCCATTCACACCCCAGGTTCCAGTGCTATTGGCCAAGAACAGGACTCTGAGACTACACTGGGTGCAAATCCACCCCACAAATAGTGATTATCTATCTATCTATCTATCTATCTATCTATCTATCTATCTATCTATGTCCATTCATCCATGTTAATGCTACAACACACACAACTTTTTATATTATGAATTGTAGTCATCCATCCATATATCTATCTATCTGTCTGTCTATTCATCCATCCATGTTAATGCTACAACACACACAACTTTTTATATTATGAATTGTAGTCATCCATCCATCCATCTATCTATCCATCCATCCATCCATCCATCCATCCGTCAATCTATCTAATTCATAGTCAGAAATGTTATCTCTATTCCTTTTATGAAATCCTCAAAGAAAAAAAATTAATTTACTGGATATTCGCTCCATTGTACTCAATTGTTGCTTATTGTTTACAAAAGAAGAAGTGGTGTTGGTTTGGGAGTGCTTGACGCAGAGAAAGTTAGTTCAACCGTCCTGATCGGTACCTGCCTGTGAAGAACAGGTCCATTTGACAATACATGCACAAAAACACACACACACACACACACACGTACACGTACACGCACATGCGCACAAAGCTTTATCTATGAACAATAACTGCCACACCTGACCGTAGCCCTGCACTCTGATATGCGGAATACAGCTTAAGTGTGTGTGTGTGTGTGTGTGTGTGTGTGTGAGAGAGAGTGTCTACTATGATCACCAAGTGTGCAAAACATACAGAGACAGAAGTGGTCGTGCTCAGACACAACTGTGGTATGATAAGAATGATCAGATATGAGGAGGAGGGAGCAGAGGTGCATATTTGCCCCCACCTGCCTGCCTTTCGCTCAGATACAAAGAATAACAAGAAACTGAGAGCTCGATATGAGTCCACTCAGTACACCGTCTCTAAAGGCAGTTACCAACAGCAACACTTCCGGAACATTCTGTGCCCTTAGGAAAGAGTATATTTGTCTTTTACGTGGCTCAGTGTGAGAGACTGAGGCAATTGTTAAAACAATGGGGAAAAAACTGCCAATCCTTTCTTTCAATCACTGATCATAAGTAAACCAGTCAGGATGGAGAATATGACAGTAACATATTCAGTCAGCTCTTAATACAGAAATATACACTTTATAATGCACACAGAACAGCACCGAGTCAGTATTAGGTATTAGCAGGTGTTGTGCTGGATTGTACATTTACATAATAATAATAATAATAATAATAATAATAATAATATATGTAGCGTGTTCACACTGAAAATTCCAACAAGAAGAAGCGCACTTCTATAAGTATACAGATGATGCACTTATTCACCCGATACAGCGAATGTCGGACGCTTCATATGCACTCAACACTTGCAGCTTTGCTTACATAAGGAAAAGGGGCGGAGCTACCAGGCAATGGCAATGTACGAGGAAAAAAAGTGTACAAGATGCATCACAAATGACTTTTAAATTAGACCATGTTGTACGATTTATTTATTTATTTATTTTTAACATTGTAAAAATTCACAGCATTCTGCTGAAGCTAGCGGAGCAGAAAACATTACAAGCATTACGTGCAACTGACCGGGAAATTTTTCTACTTCCATTTACTAAAATGACTGAACTGTGACTTCTTAAAAAGTAGACAAAAGGTATATGCAAAAACCAGAAACAAGAGACTCATCTCATCATTTTAGTTCCTAAAACTTGTTACCCAACAAAATTCCTGTGCTTGTACAATATCAGCATTTTCTATCAATAACCTAGACTGCCAAGGCCACATAATGAACTGAAACTAATTTTAGACTTCTTATGACAACATAAAAGATCTCAGTTTTGTGCCATGGCTTTGGCAAACTGTCTCTTGTCCAAGTCAGTCAGATCCTCCCCACCGTCTGTCAGGCCGCTCCCCTGCCCTTCCCCCGCTGTACACACACATGGTCACACACACACTCACACACACACACACACACACACACAGGAACCACCTGCCTGCATACGAGACACTGAAGCAATTCTGAGGACACAATGTCGTTTGAGGTAAATAATGTTGCTGTTTACCTTCACTGCACACTATTACCATGCCAATCTTATTTACATAATAAATTGTAAATCAGTAGAAGGGCAGCTGTTATACTTGACCACTGTTTATGATAAAAATGGTTACAGTGACCGGCATTTGGCAGACCCCCTTATCCAGAGTGACTCACATTTTATACAACTGAGCAACTGGGGGTTAAGGACCTTGCTCAAGGGCCCAGCAGCAGCAGCTTGGTGGACCTGGGATTTGGACTCATAACCTTCCGATCAGTAGCCCAAAACCTTAACCTATAAGCTACCACATCAAACATGCACCTGGTAGTTGTGGTACTCACTGCTTCTCTTGATCTATTATCATATGAGGCTGATATACACTGCTGAATTTTATATACAAATGCCAAATCTCCTTCTAGATGTTTCATTTTAGTGGAAAGCTTAACACTCTCCTTGTGTCTAGATACCAGGATGGATGACTATGACTTACAGATTTGCTACAGATCTGTCAATCACACTGCATGTTCATTACTGCCTTCTTCTGCATAACAAATATCCCATATAAACTATTGCATTCTGACACCGTACATATCTAACAGATAAAATAAAATACACAAATGCAACAACGTGTTTTGTGGTATTATTAAAAGAATAAAGTGCAGGGTCATGTCTTGGGCTTACATGGCTGCCTCTGGAACAGACTCACTAATCTTTATAGATGATATATCTCATGATGGTAGCAGCAGAAAGAAGTCTGAAATTTACAGTAACATTTTGTTTGCCAATTTACAGAGAAAAGCATTCAAATTAATCAGAAGGAGCTTCATCATGTAGCATGAGAATAATCCTAAACACACTGCCAAGCCAACACAAACACAGCACGGGGGGGTAGTGGAAGGTTTTAGACTAGCCAAGTCAATCACCAGACTTTAACTACAACAGCATTTCACCTCCCGGAGAGGAGACTGAAGGGAGAAACCCCCAAAGACAGGAAATTTTTTGTACCACAAAAAACCCCAACCCAAATATCACAACATGGGATCTACAACCAAATAATTATATGATATTATATGAGTTGCCTGTTCCTATACTTTTGCTCACACAACATGGATGGACTGATACAAAAGGTTCCATGTTTAACACATCTAGATGTAAATAAAAGGAAATAAAAACTCAATACACACATTGTCTCATATCCTCCTTTGATCCCAATCCCAGGTGTCTGTGGTGTAAAGACATCCGAATAAATTAGCTGTTCCAATAGTTTTGGAGGGGACTGTATGTCTATATGTCTATTAAAGGGAATAATGTATTACTTTTATATCACTCAGTGTTCTGAGAAAAAAAAGTTTGTTCTGAGGTTGAGGGCATATTGTGAACTTCAAAACACAGGAAATGTGCAGCTGACTCCTCAGGTCCTCCCACGGCATCAGTGAAACCTTGCGGTTTCAATCAGACTGATGCAACTAGCCTTAGGTCAGGGGTGTCTAAACATTTCTCAAAGCGGTCAAGACAAAACTAGATGAAAATAGCGGAGTGCTGCACACCAAAATTTTATTTATGAATTCTGCAAAATACTGCATATATACACTCACTGTCCAATTTAATAGGAAAACACCAATGACACCTGCTCATTCATACAGCTTTCTAATCAGCCAATCACGTAGCAGGTACAGGCCAAGCACTTCAGTTATTTCTCACATGAAACATCAGAATGGGAAAAATCTGAACTCTGTGACTTGAACCCGTGGCATGGTTGTTGAGAACAGATGGGCTGGTTTGAGTATTTCAGAAACTGCTGATCTGGAATTTTTTACGCATTACACTCTCTTGGGTTTGAACACAATGGTGCAAAAAACAAAACATCAAAACAAAATACTTAAATGGAGCAATCATAAGTAACTAAACCGATTACGATCATTCTGAATGAAATTTCTATCCAAACAAAAAGACATAATCCATTTAATGATCTTAAGCAGAAGAATTACACTCACATTTAAAATCTGTTCTGCATGCCCACATTAGCGTCTAATGAGGCACACTAATAAACATGGTAGCTACAAGAAACAGTTTATTTAAAACTCCGAAAATCATTACAAGGTCTGACTGAAGGCATGCGATCATTTTTCAAGATAACTGCACTCTATAACTCAGGCTACATCCCAGATGTCAAGTACAGATGGAAAAAAAAATTATTTGTAAAGAACATAAATATCTTTGTATGGATTAAGTCTCACTGGCGGTATGTGCTTTCACTTGAAGTGGGCAGAACCTCAATGTGGCCTTCGTTCTTTTATGTGCTCTATAATTACAGGGTTCACAGGAGGAGGAAGTCTGGCTGGATCTACAGTAGTGTGAGGCGGAATTTAAATTCAGGAACGGTGAGGGTCAGACCGTCTGTAAATGAATATCATCACTGCAAACACAGTGTTAACCCATTGCTTCAGTTTGGTAAGAATCTGATTTGTTACTTGGAATTGAAAAGCTTTAACATGACCTTCGATTAAGTATCTACTGCCTTCGATTCAGTATCTACTACCTTCGATCCAGTATCTTCTGCCTTCGATTCAGTATCTACTACCTTCGATTCAGTATCTACCACCTTCGATTCAGTATCTGCTACCTTCGATCCAGTATCTACTACCTTCGATTCAGTATCCACTGCCTTCGATTCAGTATCCATTGCCTTCGATTCAGCATCTACTGCCTTCGATTCAATATCCACTGCCTCCGATTCTGTACCTACTGCCTTCGATTCAGTATCCATGAGATTTCATTCACTATCCACTAGATTTCATTCCCTATCTATGCATTCAATTCCGTACATACTGAAATTAATTCAGTATCTACTACATTCGATTCAGTATCTAGTGCATTCAATTCAGTATTTTCAGTATTCAGTACATACTGATCAGTGTATATGTATGAATACAATCCAGATCCTGTACATCCTCTATGTTGGCATTGTCATTTGACCTACGATGTCATAATAACCGTTTTTTTTTTCTTCCCCCCAAAAACTGCAACTGTTGTTGTTTTTTACTTGTTTAAACAATTTAACTATTTATTCAGGTGCTGTAATACAGGTACCTTTCAACCACAAGGAACAGTGTTTAATACCACTTCCACGTAATAAGAGCTGACATCCTGCCTTCCTCTATTATAAATTCTGACAGCTCTTCTGTGCCAGTCCCGTTGCATTATGGGACATCACAGTGTGCATTGCCTCTACACTGCAGAAATTCTTCAAAGCAGCAGGTCATTTGGATATATCTCACCAACCAATCCTGACCTTATTATTACTATTATTATTACTAATATCAATTATTAAACCTATTTTGTGACATTCTTCGAATAAACTTGTGAATTCAGTACATGTCTCAGACATGGGTAAAGCCCACTTGTGCCACCCTCACTGTGGTGACTCAGTGGTTCTATGTTAGTGACCACAAGACTGTAAGCTTCAGTCAAGGCTGATGTTGTGCCCGTGAGCAAAATCCCTCTCCGCTCAGTCATTTAAGTCACAGCGTCAGGCAGGTGAATGCACGTAAATGCAAAAGTGGAGTTGATTTATTTCTCCAGGTAGCTCTTAATGCACCTGCAGCCACTGCAATGTTATCACACACGGCCTGCCACTCTAGGATTGCGGCGATATGGCACTGACACAACACACCTAATATTCATGCCTGTCGATGATTAACAAAGTTAGTCTGAACTCGGTGTGAACTCCAGGTGCGAGAGTTCCCCATGGTGTACAAGAGCACGGTGGGAGCCTGAACACGGTGTAGTGCATACTTCAAACGGGTCTGCCTTTTAAATGTGGGCTGCTTTGTGCCCTCATTGTCAGGAAAGATAAAAAAAAAGAAAGATATCTCACATAAGGAAGATGCAACATGAACTAGAATTCACACAATGAAATGTACTTCCCCCAACAAAAATGTCTGCCATCTCCATTACCTTAAACCACACAACCTGACCTGATTTGCAGGTCTGTGACAGCTGTGTACAAACCCTGGCTATGTGACGTGATATTGAACGAGCACAAGAACTGCTTTGGGAGAACTTGCAGGTTGTAAATTGATGGTGTATTAAAATTCAGAGCCTCCCAGAGCACAAACAGCAGTTCTATTTTAGGCTCTCTCTCCTCCCTGCAAGCGCAGACACATTATGTTGCACTAAAACAGTCTCCCTCCTTTCCTTCAACTCTCGCTCTTCACGCCCTCTCTTCACGCAGAGAACAGGCTTCCAATTAAGGAACTTGAGTTGCAGAAGTTTTCTCTGCGGGCCTTTGCAATCAATTCAAATCGGAGTATCGCTGCTGTGTCCCATACCCAATGGAATAGCCGTCTGTCTCAAATACTGGAAAGGTTTTCAAAATCTGACATGAAACTGTTGGAAATTTCATTAAAAGCGTCATGATTAGACACTTCCACCTAAACCTTTGAGGTAAAATCCACCCTGAACTTAAATATACACTAATCTTTAAAAGTAACCTGCAATCATTATTGACATTTCAATGTCCTTTACTCAGATTTGTCTAGTCTCAGTTTTTTTATGTTACCCACAATGAAAAATCTACCTAAACTGACTAGAGTGATACAGTAATGCTGTAGTCTGTTCTTTTCTCAACATTTACAGCACATGGCAGACACCCTTATCCAAAATCTTATCTTACAATTAATCTAATTTTAGACAACATTTAGTTGAGGGTTAAGGACCTTGCTCAAGGGCCCAACAGTGGCAGCTTGGTGGACCTGGGATTCAAACTCACAACCTTCCGATCAGGAGCCCAACATCTTAACCACTAAGCTACCACATCCCATCTCAATTTACAATCTGTACACTGTGCTTAAAGGCAATTTGTAAGAATCTACACCTTTCACATGAGTGTTGTCTGAGGCCCCACTACTTCATCACAAACAATGAAACCTGACAGTTTTTTCTATTAGATGCCATTGTAACTGTGCTGGTAATAGCTGCGTCCCAAACTTATTATACTTTTCCACTATTCTACGCCATTATTTTCTATAAACTGTGTGATCAATAGTGTGTTCCCTGATGATGCGCTTATTCAAACAAAACAAAAAAACATGAAGTGTGAAATGTTGAACATTTCATGCACTCAACACTTGCAGCTTTATTTATGTAACTGAAAAGGGGCGGGGCTACCAGGCACTGACGCTGGATGAGAAGACTTTTGCAAGATGGCTGATGACTTTCTGGTGGACAAAATCTTCTACAAATGTCTTTTAAATTAGCTCACGCGGTGTGATTTTTTACTTAAAATTCACAGAATTCTACTAAAGCTAGCGGCATCACATTATGTGCGTTTGGAACCATTTGCCATCGAATGGAAACGGCTTATACTTCTGCTTAGTTAGTGTTGCATTCTTCGATGATAGTACCTTTCATAAATTCATACACTAGACTATATAGCACATAGTGAATAGTGTAAGTGTGTAGTAGTCATTTGGGATGCAGCTACTGTCCCTCTGTGGTGTCAGTTCCAAAGAATTAGCAGCAGACTCCCAGAACACAGGTGAAATTTTCCTTTAACGCTATTCTTACTTCTTCTGAACTGTCTACAGGAAGAAACAAAAAAACAATGTTCCAAGCACCTTAGTAACAGTTTCCTGTCCTTACATGTTGCAACAGACAGATCAGTAAAAAAAAAAAGAAAAGAAAAGAAAAAGAAAAGATCATTGTGGAGGAAAAAAATACTTGAAAACATGACACAAGTTAATTCTTAAGCAGCTAGAAGTCGGAGTCTGTCAGAGTTTCAGAACTCGGGTTTAGAGGATCATTAAGTCGGTGTATATTTATCTTTCCAGACTTAATATAGGGTCAATGTTTAGATAACAGCACAACGGTTTTTAGTGCTCACTAGTCAAACCGCCCACATCCCTTTGCGAAGTGTTCGAAGTTCACTTGTGCCTTATTACTTTTGTGGTTTTCTTTTAGGCTTCTGCAGTGCACAAAATGCGCTGAGGGATGATCGTGTGGGCATCACAGCTTTTAAAGCTCTTCTAACAAGGCCATGTTGTGCAATGTGTGACAGAATAACCAAGCACAGATAAAACTAGTTAAAAAAGAAGAAGAAGAAGAATTTATGACACTACAGCAGCAATACATAAAGGCATGATACCAGTAATTGGGTGTCTGTGTGATACGTCCGCATTTAATCATAATTGTATTTAAAAAAAAATAAAAATAAAAATAAAAACACCCTTATATTAAATGATACGATGAGCTATCTGTCTGGTAAACGATGTCACTTATTTCATGATTCATACCTGCAATGAAAGAAAAGCAGACTGCAAAGTGAACGCTCTGAAAATATCAAAAGTAAGAACTACAGTGTCTTCAAACAAAACAAAGTGCTATATTTCCTCCCAACAGAGTGATAGACTCATGGTATCCTCAGTCTGTGACCTAGTGAACTAGTATTGATGTGTTCATTTGACTTCAAAGCCCTTTTGAACGTCGTTCTGGATAAAGGTGTCTGCTATATGCCGTAAATGAAACTGTAAATACTATACAAGCTGCCTGATTACAAAAGATCTTAAAACTCAACATGAGGAGATTATGCAAAGAAACACTGCAGTACAAAAGTCAAGGGGGATGACGACAACAAAAACAAAACAAAACGTGGCGATTCAGTGGTTCAGAAAAAACAACAACAAAAAAAAGATTTTATCAAAAAAAAAAGGAAATTAGAAGCAGGTCTGTACTAAAATAATGTAAATATCTGGCTAAAAGTGAATGTGTATATTTTACTTCCTTTACTGGATTAGATGTACGATAGTTTTGTGAGTGCTTACAAAGCTAGAAAAGGAGTAATGTTTACCTGATCTCATACTGAAGTGGAAGTGTGGATTTTGTACTCGATTTGCATTTGCAGAACTTTACACCAATTTTAGTTTTAAATCAGTTACAGCTTTAGGTTTTAGCCCTGGCTTTAAGGCCTAGATCTATTATGTTGTGAAATATTTTGAAAGATATTTGGTAAAATGTTTTTGGTTTATTTCATCAAGTGTATGTTTTATTTAAGGTGTGTGTTTGTGTGTGTGTGTAAGTTAGTTAAGTAGTAGTATTCAGCTCTTCTGCACTGAAACCCTGCTCATTCTGATGTAGATCCATAAGCTAATGCAGTTCATTTCAACTCTACTTGCTAATGTTATAAAGAACACTATACAATAGTAATGCATGAACTTGTATTTGTGTGCATTTCATGGCCGCTATGTAAACCAGGGAAACATAGATGTGCCCTGTCATACTGTATGCTGTATGATTAAAACCAAGATGGTCACTAACATCACTATACCAAAAACCAAAAACACACACACCCCCAAAACCCCAGCCCGAAACACACACACACACACCATAAACACAAACACTTAACCCCTCCCCCAACACATACAGCAGAACCCCTGAAAGTTAAGACAGGTTTCTGAGTGACAGGCAAGTAAAGAAACCTCACTAAGACTGCCATGAGCATGGAAAAAAAACAGACACAAAAAAAGGATAAGGCTAAGGATAAGACTTGGGCCTAATTTTCCCATTAACAAAGTGCTTAGAACCAGCCTTTAAAAAGATCCCTCACTAAATAATGTTTAAAAACAAAATTGCTAATAAACTCTCAAAATTCTTATGTGGCATCATTCACATAAAGCATACTGAATACTGTAATGTGAATATTTATAATGACATCTATAATTTACACAATCTGACTTGAGTGAGAACACTGTTGCCTCACTAAAACTGCCATGAGGAGGGAAAAAAACAACCCAGAACCCACACACACAAAAAAAAAAAATCCAGGCAGTGGGATGGAAAATAACTGAGAGGATGTTGTGTTCTTAAAATGATCCCACACATCCACAGAAAGGAAAGGAGGTCATTTCACACTTTTGACCATTTGGATATGAAGTGCACTTTTTTAAAAAATTTTTTAGGAGAGCACATTTTCACACTCACCTCATCGAAATGGATCATCTGGAACATTCATCAGGATCATTGCAAATGTACAATATTGGTATCGTCAGTTGGTGTTTGGGGGGGGGGGGGGGTTGGATTTTAGTCTTGTAGTCATGGTCTGGTTTTTGCACTAGTCTTTAACCCTGGTGTTGAAAAGCTGTGATGTTTAGAGCACAGAAATCAAATGTAGCTTTCCTACTGATTTTATTTATTTATTAAAGGTAGATATTAAATGTGTCAGTCATCACATACACTCTATTTCTCAGCACCATATCTTAAACCATGATACAAAGCAATGGTACTACATTTTTAAACCAAACTCAAATCACTTGTCTTATATTAATACTATAATTACACGTTTGCATTTGGCTGAAGCGCAGTTCAAATGCAACCATTTTTAACCGTAGGCTGAAATCTTGTGCAAGACATAAAGCCACGAGTGTGGGACTGACAGGAAAAGTATATTAAACTGCGTAGCTACATGCACTTCAGGTCTCAGGTGACCCACTTACTGGTTAAGAATGTGTTTTTGGACCTCTGTGTGTGTGCTGAAAACAAGTTTCCACAGAAAATGACTAGTATTTTTAGCAACCAGACCAATGAACGGATGAGACCGAAAGACTCTGCAATTGTGTCTGTGTGTGTGTGACAGAGTCCATAGTCCAAGTGTGTTTTACTAGGAGCTATGAAATGAACAACAGCATTTATAGCATTGCTGCAGCAAAACTGAATATAATCACTGATAAAGCGATTGCTTTAGGACTGTGGGAATAAGGGCCTCCTGTAAAAAATCACTAAAATGTGGCAATGAAATGTTTATTCACCAAGCTTTAATACTTAATTTTAGAACATCTGTAGAATCTCACAGTGTGTGTGAAGAGCACTATGCTATGACAGATTTACGTACACTTTGGGTTAAGGGTGCAAAGATACGCCTTCACTGCGAGTCTGCGAGTTTATCACATGTGATAAGCACACAGGTCAAAATATCTCAACATTTATTGAGCGCTAGTCAATATCAATTTTTTTTTTTTGCTGTTCTCAGATGGACGACTTTTCCGGATGATGCTTGGGAGACGTCATAAAGGGGCCGGACCTCGTAACCGACTGCCAATCATTGAAATGGTAAGCAACTTGACTGACAGGGTTTAAAACGTAAACATATTAATGTCAGTCAACCACAAAAACCTGCAGAGATCCGATAAGGGTTTGTTTAGTAACACGATTTTAAAATGCAACTAATAAAGCCTTTTTTTCCAGAGGTTTGTTGTTTGTTACTTATCGGTCTACCTTCAGTAAAGTCAGTGCAAATTTTGTGGATTTACTTTTGTATTTTGATGCTCTTACTTGACTGAAAATGAAACAGATTAATAGACCAACACACAAGACCGATTTACTTCAGAAGTTAGTGAGCAAAAACAGATCTTTTCCACTATCTTTGTGTGGTAAAGTTGACTGGCTGGCCTGTAAGTGATTTGAGATGGCTGTGCTTCCTCATATTAAAAAAAATAAAAATAAAACACCAACTGCTACTGCTGTAAACTTCCATGAGTGACCTAAACATTGGTCAGCTGTGGTTGATTAGTAGACGAACAAAGATGACCAAGATGCCCCCCCCAGGGTACAGAGTATACGCATTACATTTAGGTTAAATATAATTTATATCATTCTGACTAACCCCAATTAAAGCTCAGCTGTTTCTGTAGGATTTTCTTTACACCTTCTTGGTTTGAAGCTGTGAGCCGCAAAAACAGCTTACTGTCTCACTTGGAGAGAGGTATCAATCAGGAGAAGGGAATAAAATAACTTAGTACCATAGAACAAGGTAAAGACCATCATCATCATCGTCATCTCCTGCCCCTAAACTTAAAAATTGCTGAAACTTTCAGAATAAAAAAGCAAAGAAAGGCCTAGCTGAGCAATCCTTCTCAAGACCTTCAATTTTAAGCTTAAAGCTAAGCTCTAAAGTTGTTCGTTTAAAGCTAAGCAATAAACTCGGCTAAACTGAAGGCTTAACACTTAGCCATGACCTTAAGTAGTCTCTGCAAAAATTTTGGGCAACTCTCAGAAAACTGTGTGTGAAGAGTAAAGACAGGGGCTCTTTTTTTTTTTTTCTTTTTAGCTGGAACCCCAACAGCTACTGCTCGTGAAACAAAATGCAGGCTATGTTTATATCAGTCACCTGCTGTGGTGTGTGTCGCCAGCTGTTACTTAAGACTGTGTGTGCTGAGACAACCTGTGATTTCCGAGACACACTAATGGCTGTGTAGAGCTTAAAGACTAACAGTGCTGTTGTGCCATGGCAAGGACGATTATTGTTGAAGTTGAAACTGTTTGATTTTCTGTTGAGTTTTTCCTTATCATTGTACGGTTGTTACTTAAAAAAAATTAATAAACCTCCTGTGTGTGCACCAGCACTGTGGTCTACAAGCTTAGTAATGCACATTTTAAGATCTGTGTCATCGATATGGGTTTACAGATGCTCTGTGCATTTACATGGAAGCCTATCGTGATCGTATCTGACCCTGACAGATCCATATAGAGAAGGATTTTGTCTCCTTAGACGCATTAAATTTCTTTAATTTTTAACAAAGATAATTTGAGGTTATAGTGAAACACAAGACTAATAATAATAACAGAAATGTCCCAGTTACAGTAATACTCTGTCGAAGAAGGCTGAAACACAACAAACTGTCTAAAGTAAGTGCTTCCTTCGCTAAAACAGGTGGAAAAGGTTCGAAGTCCTGATGCAACAGACACCATTGTTTAAAAGTAAAATACAAATTGTGTAATATATTGAATATTCTGTTCACTACTGTCTTTGTGTAGGTGTGTGCGTGTGTTAAAGCTGTGCATCATTCAGCATTTGGATTATAGGAATACACCTGATCCCCAGGCCACCAAACCTCTATGAAGACTTAAAATCATCAATTATTAAGACATAGCACAGCTGAATTCTTGAATCAGAAGGTGGGCCTTCGTTTCCCAGAACACCAGGGCTCTGACTTTAGCTTGATTTGTACCATTAATGAGAGGTTTATATTAATTTGCTCGTTCTAATACATTATAATTTCTACAGTAACAGTACATTCACAGGGACTGTGATCAATACGGATGAACACTCCACATAACCTACCATTACAGTTTTGTCTAATAAAGACAAAAGTACAATCACTGACATCTGGAAGCTTTCAGTTGGTAGATATTTCAGTAACGTGTGTGTGTGAGTAACAGTCAGTACGCTTCCAGGCAGTGATGAGTTTTTATTATTAATAACTGCAAGAGACTAGTGAGTGAATTTTTTTGTTGTTGTTTTTTTTTATAGCTGCTGTAACAGGTACTAACTTGTCTTGCAGATATTCATTAACAAATAAAACAGTAGCTGTGTCCCATATGCAGTACTACACACTGTGCACTGTGTAGTTTACAGTCTAGTGTATGAATTTTAAGAAAGGTAGTATCGTCTCAAAAGAAACGCTAATGATTTTACCAACTTGACGTACATGCCTTTTCCCAGTTATGGGTCAATGACGCCAAATGCGTCCAGGTACGTGGAAGTACACTTCTTCTTGTTGGAGTTTTCAGTGAGAACAAAATACTCATACTATTTCCACTACAAAATGAGGTAGAATGGTACAGAAGTGTGTGATTTGTGACCACTCTGGTGTGGAATATTTTCACACAACCGCATGCTCCATCATGTGCAAATCCTTACTCATAGGATTGTATTATATGGATTCTAGCATCTAGAATGTTTAATGAAATGCCTGTTGTTCTGGTAAGTCATGACTTGGAACAAAGTGAGGAAGTAAACCAAAGCATGGGAATGAAGTTGGAATGCTGGCAGGGTGGCGCTGGGGAGTGAATACTGCTTTAGTCATGCTCAAGCTTGGACTGACACCCATGAAAAGCAGATTTTGTAATCCTGTCTACGCAGATAAATGCTCTGGGGACCCACACTGACCAAGACACTTGTTAAGTCATAAAACACTTTAAAAAAAAAAAAACACTAATAAGGAGCAACATGTTACTAACAGGATTAGTCCATTTCCCGTTACATAACACTACCTGGAAGGACTTCTTTGAAGATAAGGAGAGATCGGCAGACTCACTCACTCACTGTTTTCTTAATGACTGTTTATGGTTTCATTACATATTATGCAACATCCATAAGAAATATTAGTTCATGTCGTCAGTTATGTGAAAAAAAACATTACAAAAGCGTTCCTGTGAATGTGCTGTTACTACATATTAGAACAAGTACATTACTATTTCATTTATATTTCAGATCACATTAATCCTGTTTCGATTTGAAAATGTAACATTCCTATGGTATGAACCTGATCAATCTAAAATCCATTACATTTTATCGCATTGTAAATGTGTAATGGTTCCCACCATTACACTTTCATCACTAAAATATTTCATTACATTTAACAGAAGTGTAACCACCTTTCTGCTCTGGCATTGGGGTTCATTTGTGGCATTACAACATGAAGAGATATGTAAGATGGGACGTCCATGAGAAGTGTGAGGGATGTGAGAAAAATAATTTACTATCTTCTGGCAGTTTGAGTCATTCTTATGGCATCTAAGCTATTGTACCTGAGGTGTGCTTATAGACGACAGTGATGCCAAAAACAAAAGTCATACTGTAGTCATGCCTGGACCTGAAGGAAACAATCTACAGCAGCAGAAAAAAAGATTGTGGTGTAGAAATCACAGCTTCTTATACATGTACCAGCAAAGAACGGCTGGTACATGTATAACGGCAAAGTCAGTGTGATATCAGTGGACGCTTTATGGGAGTCTTTGTTGCTGTTGCAAGATAAAATCCTACATAAAGAATCAACCAAAACCAAAATCAGCTTAGTCTTAAATTGTGTATACACAGGGACTGTAGTACACAATCATATGGAAATCATAAAGTTAGGCTCTTAATGGTATTATAAATCAGTATAGCAAGTTAAGTTGTCTTTATTTGTCGCGTATACATTACTGCACAGTAAAATTCTTTCTTCACATATCCCATCCTTGGGGGTTGGAGTCAGTGCGCAGGGTCAGCCATGATACAGCGCCCCTGGAGCAGGGGTGGTTGGGGGCCTTGCTCAAGGGCCCAACGGTGGCAGCTTGTCAGTGCTGGGGCTTGAACCCTGATCTTCCGATCAACGACCCAGAGCCTTAACAACTTGATCTACCACCGTCCCCCATGTCCATGTTTTACAGAAAAAACAAGGTAAACTCTAATAAGAGCAGTAAAGCTTGATTTTTGATATATGAACATTCACATGAAATAACACATTTGCATGATAGCCACTTGTAAGCAGTCATAATTAAACAACCTGATCATTTTGAAAAATACAGATTTTGTGTCTAATTTCATGTCGGCTATATTTACACTTTACCCACACACAAACATCTATGTTTATGAAATTTCCTCATTCTATTTCAGCTGAAAGTGCACTGATCTTGCCTGGTATCTGAAATGATGACATTTACATGCCCTTGTTTTATAGCGTACTCACATAACAGACGTTTACATACAGTCCACAAGACACAATAATAACTGAATTTAAACAAATGAGCAAGTTTACATACACTTCATTCTCCCTTTGTTTGTCCGGATCGGTTAAAACCGCCCACTGCTCATCAGTAGCCGTCCCTCAACTCTGAGAGTCGTACACAACTTTAACAAAAAGGTGTAAACATTCACTGATTCATCCAACCCACAGATCCACAGGGGAGGTGTAAACCTTTTAACAGGATCATCGGTGTAAATTGTTATTATTTTGTCTTCTGGGAAACATGTCAATGTCTAATGTCACTTCTGAAGGGCAGAAAGAAAAATAAAAAAATATGATCTTTAAAAACAATAATTATCTACACATCCTGTTCAATTTCATTTTAATGTATGCCGTAATGATGTAAATGTACTGTCAATCTTCTTATTTTTTCAACGATATTTTCAGTTAGTAATTAATTAAAAATCATGAACAAGTGACAGCGCAATAACCTTGCAGGTTGCTATTTTCATGTATTTACCCACAATAACACTTTATTTATCGCAAATCAGTAGTTAAATGATACATTTCTGTTGCAGGAAAATATATACCTTTTTTTAAATGTAGTTATTTATTAATCACACACAGGCCTACACGGTTTCCTGGATATCTATTGTTTTTCCATGCTCACTATGAAGGGGACGGACAGAAGAGCACTTCTGTAAAGTATGGGATTTCTGATTCAGCTGTAGAAGAAGAGTGGCTATGATCATGTCTGCTGGAAACTGATACCTTTAAAAACACATAAATGTGAACGTTTTGACTTGGAAGACATGAAAAATTAAACGGAAATTTGTTTAGCCACATTTTTCAGCAACAGAGATCAGTTGATCTCTGGAGATCTGTTAATCAACTGATCTCCGCTGATGAAAAATCAACACTATGTTAACATCTTTACAACATACAATAAAATGTTGAACAGGATGATCAGTGTAAATAATTATTGTGTTTAAAGATCATATTTTTTTTTTCACCATTGTTTTCATCAAATCCGGAGATCAACTGTTTTCTTCAATCAGTTGATCTCCGTTACAGTTGATCTCCGTTACAGCTGAGTGAGTTTCTGAACTGTACTTGTCTTGTTTCACTCGAATGCGCAATTTATAACCAGAGATTAGACAAACTGCTAAGCAAAACTATCATTCCTACAGTAATACATGGAGCTGCTCTTAAAAGACGCATTACTGTCTCTCTACACGTATCAGCATGATGAAAGAAAACTTCAGTAGTGTTTTCAGCACATGAAGGTGAGAATGGAAGAGTCGATCCCAAATGGCTCCCTACTGTACATAGTCATGAGCACGTCATAGAGGCTGAGAGTCCTTATTAACTCAGAACTCATGTAGGACACATACATAGGGAATATGGATCCATTTGGGATTCACCCGAGTCAAAAGTCAGAAAAAAAAAAAAAGTGGCGAGTGAGAAACTTATTAAAAGTTGAGAGGAACTTTCATGCATGATGAAGTTCCAGTTCGCTGTAGGAGTAAAAACTCCTGTTGGGATAACATGGTCGGAAAGGAAAGTATTGCAAAATCTATGTCCACAAACTTACCCCTCTCTCTTCCTCTCTGCCGTCCTCGCGTCTCCTATATCCTGCTCTCCCGAACACTTTTTTTAACCTCAACTTCCTGCAGTGTTACATTGAAAAATCACTTGCAGTCCGGTGGCGAATAAAGACCGCCGCCACTCTGCCCACTGAGTTCACACGTAAAACAATGACAAAAGTACATGAAAACTTTTTTCGTCTTTTTTTCCGGATCACCCTTGCCTTTCCTCCCTCCTAAACTCACCACCCTTTCCGAAGACCAGAAAGAATCAACTTCCGCGATCGAAAGCCTGCGTCATGCGGTTTGGCGTAAAGCACGAGCGCCTGCACCTGGCCCGGCCGAGCGCGCGACCTTCACTTGTTTTTGCTCAATCGGGGGAAAGGAGCACATTTGTAGTATGCTATTCTCTTGTGTATTCCCTTGGCAATTACACTTTTGATGAAAAACAAACATCTTTAGACCTTAGTAGGGGAGAATGGGGACAATTGAACCACTGTTTGTGTGAGCAGAATTATTCTAAAGAGCCATTCTATTGACAGTGGCATTTTTTTTTCTGTTAACTATTTATTACAATTTTTTTTTTTATTTTCTGTTAACTATTTATCATGATATTAGATTAAATTAGGGTCTAGTCTGGCCTGTAAGTGCAAAACACACACACACACACACACACACACAGTAAAATGAATTACACCTCAATTCAATTCAATTCAATTCAATTTATTTTTTCTTTGCACTTTTAACAATGGACATTGTCTCATAGCTGCTTTACATAAGTATAGAAACAGAGAAGGAAAAAAATGATAAAGTTTAATGTAAAGTTACTATTTTATCCCTATTTTATCCCTAATGAGCAAGCCTGAGGCGACGGTGGCAAGGAAAGACTCCCTGAAATGATATGAGGAAGAAACCTTGAGAGGAACCAGGCTCTGAAAGGAACCCATCCTCATTTGGATGACACTGGACAGTAAAAGAGGTAAATATAAATAAATAATGTCCTTTCTACAACAGCAGCCAAGGGCTTATGAGGAACTATTAGGTCAGTGTAGTTTCTGAGTTACAGACACTAATTCCTTGCTGTCTCAAGCTGACAGATGTAACAGCAGATCTGTGACGGTGTGATAGTCTCCAAGTGGCTCAGTCTGCAGCTGTCTCCTGGTCACAGGCTGTCCAGTGATCTGAAAAATCAGTAACTATTACATTTTAAACTTCAAAAATTCAGAAACACAAAAACACAACCACAAAACCAGGAACAAAGAGGCAGTTCAGAATGTGAAAAAAACCCACAACACAGAAAGTCGGCGTGTTTGTTGCCAGTGCGTAGGTATGACTATCAAAGGAAAACAAAAAAAGAGTTGCATTATCACCTTGAACATCATGTTTTTATAGCAAGAATAATTCTTTCTTTTAAATAATCCAGCTTCCTTTACACAGGTTTATATCTGGTTCACATACTCATATCTAAATTATCATATGCCCTTGTTAAAAATACACAAAGATAAAAGCATCAGTAGATTCATTTAGGCTCAACATCTAGATTCACACTTTATTTAATCACCAAACAGCGTGTGATTATTCATAAGGACTTACCCTTTCTGTTTTGAGTTAAATCTGTTGTATTTTTTCATTTTGCTGTCATGTTTCCAAATCTGTTGTGTTTTTTGATTTTGCGTACTTTCCTGAATTTTCTTTTGTTGTTGTTGCATGATGCAGAAACACAGACGTTCATGATGAGCATTCCTAATATGGCAGGAATAAAAAGTGGGAAATGGAACCATGATGAGAATAAATTTTTTGAGGGTAATAAAACGAGCAATACAATTGGAGCACATACTCGATCTGGGGTAGCATAAAGGAGGATGGGGGCCAAAGACTTTAGGAAACAAACAGTGTTCCAAGCTGGGGCCCAGTGTACTGCCAGTCCTGAGTCTAGTGTTTTGTTTTCTTGGACTGAGATTGAAGTTTGAACAACTAAACAAACACATCATTTGGACAGTTACTGCAATTAGACACTCACACCAAGTCAGCCTGCTTTGTGTCGGCCCAATACACACCAATTCAGTGTGGGTTATGTTCTTACAACAAACCAGCCCTGTTATGTTTTATTCATTACATATTTATAATACTCACTTCTCACTAGATGTTTCAGGTTATTCAGCTGCTCAGGTCCAGGACTGTCTGACAAATGTCTAGACCCTATGTAGGTACAGTCTCCCAGGGCCCAATTGCGGTTTCTAAAAATATACACAGGCCTTTTCTAAATTCTTCCTCTGCATAATCATTTCCAATATTTCCCAGAAATGTCCCTGCACAATACACTAATAATGTATCTATAGATACTTTTCATTTGCTTGTTTCTTTAGTTACATCATAATTTCATGACAGTCACTTCAATATGGTGCAAATTAATAGTATTGTTTGGACTAAATAACAAACATGTACAAGCTAAGTGCACCTACATACACCAAACAGGCATAACATTATGACCACCTGCATAATATTGTGTTTGTCCTCCTTTTGCTGCCAAAACAGCCCTGACCTTTCATGCACTGTGTATTCTGACACCTTTCTATCAGAACCAGCATTAAATTCTTCAGCAATTTGAGCAACAGTAGCTTGTCTGTTGGATCGGATCACACGGACCAGCCTTTGCTCCTCACGTGCATCAATGAGCCTTGGCCGGCCCATGACCCTGTCACCGGTTCCAGGACCCTGTTCCTTCCTTGGACCATTTTTGATAAATACTGACCACTGCAGACCGGGAACACCCCACAAGAGCTGCAGTTTCAGAGATGCTCTGATCCAGTCATCTAGCAAGCACAATTTGGCCCTTGTCAAACTCACTCAAATCCTTACACTTGTCCTTTGAGGACAAACTGTTTACTTGCTGCCTAATATATCCCACCCACTAACAGGTGCCATGATGAGGAGATAATCATGTGTTCTTCATGTCACCTGTGAGTGGTCATAATGTTATGGTTGATCAGTCTATATGATATTTGTATGTGACAAAATGGCCACAGAATGTAGCTATAAGATATATAAATAAAGTGGCATCTCACTTGAAGCCTAGAATCCATAAAAATTAAGAATGGACTTACTCCCTTTATTGTTTAAATGTTTTGAGCTTGCAAATTTACATTTCTGCATTGGTTATACTTCTCTAACACTAAACTAATAGCATAGATAGGTTTAATTGTTTTTATATTTAACATATTATGAAGGCAAATTTTGTAGTCATATGCATGTCATATGCATATCTTGGTGTGGGGGCCAAATGGGTACGTTTTAGCAAATATTCTGTTCCTGATGGCTAAAAGTATATAGTATAAAGTATTGGAATGACACTTAAGATAAGCCTCAGGGATTCCTCTGAGGGGTAAATGAAAAAGGGAGGTCATGGAGTGTGTTGTTCAAAAGAAGTGCTGGAGATCCCGAGGTCAGCATATTTTGACTGGTTTCACTTATTAAACAGCCCTAATTCACAACTAAACTAATTATTGGAGTTATTAAGATATAGAGTGCAGCACTAGGATTAAGATTTACTGCTCCAACCAAACCTGAAGTGGAACTAATACGCCCGCTCTGTCACTGCAGATATTCATGAGTGCATTCTCATGACTTGCAAATTACAGTCAAACCATAATGTGTGTGTGTGTGTGTGTGTATGTGTGTGTGTGTGTGTGTGTGGACTGCCCTCCCACCCTGCTTCACACACAGTATTCCTGGGCTATAGGTTCCAGTTTCACCACAGCCCAAACCACTATAAAGCTTTTGAGTTTGTTTTCAACATTGTCTCAGATAGGTGTGTCCAAAACTCATTTTATCTAAAAAAAAAATATTCAAGGGTTCATTTAAAATATGAATTAATATTTAATAATAATGATATAAAGTAGATCATTAAAAAAACAACACCAGCATTAAAATAAGGGGCAGGCTAAAGTCTACTCATGCTGTATATTCTACTCAACACACGCGCGCGCGCGCGGGCACACACACATACACAAGCCCCATACCGGCACTGAGGTGGGTTTTGTCGAATACGGGTGGGAAAAAATGTCTCATTCATGCATGCAAGAAGTAGCAAGACTTCCGGGTTGGTTTGTAAATCCCGCCTTTCTTCAAGTTCATTGGGCTTTTCAGCGGATTCCTACGTCATGTCCGGCAAGTGGCTCAGTTCTATTGGCTTTGAGCGGATCTCAAGTTTTCTTACCCGACAGGGTCGTTCTGTTTTGGCTGGAATTTAGCGGAAGGTGAATGTTCAATTAAACGATTTAAAGATTTCCTTAAATGATCAGCTGATCTGTTTTGCGCTGTCTTTAAATGTTTTATCGTTTAATAGTCTCGTTGGACGTGAAGCTCCTTAAGGTCTTCATGACCCATGCTGGGTTGTAAACACATGACCGCTGCAGTAAGTTGCCCTTTGACATGAATAACATGTCTTTGACATGTTTATGTTGAAGATGTCCTTATCAAGTTAACTTCCTGGACTAATTCACGCACTGTGAATATTTATTACCTGCTAAGAAGGTAAGCCCTATTATTAAAATATTCCTACTCCATGTCTAAAACTCGTATGTATAGAATAGCTTCAGTCTGTGCGCAGTTCTCTTTCTGTTGATGAAATGGACCTGAATGGACAGGAATCTGAAGTGACCAGCGTGTGAAGAGGTCTGTGATAGCTTAGTGATTAAGACTCTTTGGGTCAATGATTAAAAGGTTGTGAGTTCAAATCTCAAAGGGTAAGTTATGAGACAACATGCTCCCTGGTTATGGGTGCACAAAAGGACCCTGCTTTTGAGTCATACTAGGTCTCTACTTAGTTTTAATTCTTGATAGAAGTGTTTACCGACAGGAGGAGTCTGAACAATCCATAATGATGGTTTTCTTTCTCGTGAATGCGGTTCAGTTTTTCATGGAGATTTTGACTCTTTGTAGTTAAGTGAAGTTGTCTTTGTCACATATTCATTACTGCATAGTGAAATCCTTTCTTCACATATCCCATCCTTAGTGGTTGGGGTCAGAGCACAGGGTCAGGGCCTTGCTCAAGGGCCCAATGATGGCAGCTTGGCAGGGCTGGAGCTTGAACCCCAATCTTCTGGTCAACCACCCAGAGCCTTAACCACTTGAGCTACCACCGCCCATATAAGAGGATATTATTACTCTTATTATAGTTAATAAGAGTGACTTTAAGCTGAGTCTCTGGCTTTGGTGGCCCCTGAGCCTGTGTCCATTAGGGCTGTTCAGTAATCCACTCTTGCCATCAAGCTGCCACTAGAAAGCTATGTTCACACATACAGTGATTTTATCACTGCAAGTTGCCATAGTAACAACAGTTTTCAAACTTTGCACAAAGTTTTCTCAGCTCTGTTACCTGGAAACGCCCGCATCTAGTCTCTAAATGTTGCTCGTGGCATCGTAAATTGACAGTTCTCATTGAAAATGAATGATCTCTGATCGCTTTGTCGTTGTATGTGCGAACAGCATTATCCCTGAGCATTATTATCCTTTAACAGCCATGTTTGGGTGTATTCAGTATCAGTAATGTTAGTAGCCATGGATTAAAGCTTATGGTTTGCCATCTGTAGTGTTATTTTTGTTTAGAACAGATTATATCAGTTCATTAATCACTTGATAAAGTCTAGTAGCAGTAGTAAAACATTGGTTTTATCTCATTTATCTAAAAGGTTTTATCAATTTGTGTAAGTTCTCAAGATACCTGATTTTTTTGTGATGACTGTAAGTCTCTCTGTGTCTTTCCTGTAGTCTTCACCCCGGCTGAATGCTTCAGGCTTTACCTCGGCTGAGCAGAGCTGTGGAGAGGATTCGTCGTGTGGGAGCTCACCTCAGCACTATGGCCCAAAATGGCAGCACTGAGAATGGAAAAGTGGTCACAGCTGCCATAGTCATCATCGGCGATGAGATTCTCAAGGTGAGACAGTGAGGCACACCAGATATCAAATAATATTCATTCCACACAGAGGGCCATGGGGTACCATTGTGTACTTCAGACTTTCCAAATAATGGCTGAAAGCAATGGTAAGGGTTGGCAGGATTCTGTTGTTGTACGCGGCTTGTTTGGAAGTGCTCCATTTTAGCTTCACATCCCTCATCATTGACTGAAGGGTTAAACATTTTATAATCAAATATTAGACTCATTGTCCGAATAGGTACAATCATATTTATTTACTGGAGCCATTAGGAGCTTTTTGACCAGTTACACTGTGTTACAAACTACTTTCAAAACATTAACCATCACATTTAAAGTGTTTTCTGGATCTTACTAAAATACCAGTTAGATTCACTCTGCCATTTTGTTAAGTTATAAAGCTTTAGAGAAGAAAATGAACAGTGCTGCATAAAAACAGGTCAGTGTAACTGTCATCAACTGGAAAAATATTCTGATATAATAGTGATGCCGAGGGCAAGTATGTCACAGTCCTCTTTGGATTTCTGAGCCATGTTTTGCAAAGCACTACTACACATTCACCCATAACAGCTTTACCATAGAAGTGCTTATATTTACTTTTTATTTTATTTCTATTTGTGAAAAATGCATAAATTTAATAACCATACGTCTCTTAGAATTTTTGGTTGTACATAATGCACATTTAGTAACAGTATGTAGTGATTGTAAGACCGTTTCTTAAGAAGATATACATCAAATATGACAAAATTGCCCAGAGTTAAAAGTTTAAATGAGCAAAAACTGGTAGTTTTTTATCAGGGATGCATTTTTATACCTTGTCGTTTTTTTGTGTGTGTGTGTGTTAGGGTCACACAGCCGACACGAACAGCACTTTCTTGTGTCGCGGACTGCGCAAGCTGGGGGTCAGTGTGCAGCGCATTTCAGTGGTGCCTGATGCACAGGAGGTCATCGCTAAGGAAGTGGCCGCACTTTCACCTACGGTAACGCACTTGATCACGGCAGGTGGCATCGGACCCACTCATGACGACGTGACCTTTGAAGCCGTGGCCCTGGCGTTCGGCGAGACTCTGCAAGTGCACCCGGAGCTCACACGCCTCATCGAGCAGTTCTTCGGCAAAGTCGATTCTACCAGTGCCCCCATGAAACTTGCCACAGTGCCTTCTTCTGCAAAGCTGAACTATGGCCGCGACCCTCAGACTGGCGAGTCTCTGCGCTTCCCGTTGGTCAGTGTACACAATGTCTACATGTTCCCTGGCATCCCTACACTTCTGGAGCGTTCCTTCAATGGACTGGTGCACCTGTTTGCCAGCCCGGGAACTGCTTTTCATACACGTGAGGTGTTCGTGGATACCGATGAAACGGAAATCGCGCCCGTCCTGACCAGGCTGCAGTCTGAATGGGGAAAACGAATATCGCTTGGCTCGTATCCTGACTGGCTGAGTAACTACTATCGTGTGAGGCTGGTGCTAGACTCAGATAGTGCCGACAAGGTGGAGAAAGCACAGGCCCGGCTAGAGGAGGAGCTGCCTAAAGGGAGTGTGGTGCGGCTAGTCAGTGATCCTGTAGCCGTTGCTCCCCATGAGGTCTACTCACTCGCCTTAAATGGTAATTATTGGAAAAATATGCTACTAATATAGTGAGTGAAATAACAAAAAAAAGCATGTTACAGCACAAGACTGTAAAAGGGTTTCTTTTCCTTGGTTTGAGCATGCATACAGATAAAAAAACAGCAAGTGATGCAATGGGATATATTAGACTGGAATCACTGATAAATAATGCACGCCAGACTGGTCTGTGTTCTCTTCTGTGTTTTTCAGGTTGAGTCATGGTCTGTTTTTGGATCTGGTTGAAATACACTCTGATTGACTAACCACTTCATAATCAAAAATGCAGCTTTATATTTGAACTTAAGATTTGTAATGATGTCTGCAAACGTGCAATCTGTTTGTGGATGTAGATTTAATTTTATACCCAACAAAAATACTTTGCCTGAAGTGCTACAAGTGTTATATTAAACTATTTATTGAGATCAAGACCACCGCCTCCAAAGCCAGGGAAAAAAACAAGAGGTGCAAATGCATATCACGACAAAGATGCTCTAGCTTTTTAATGTTAATAGATTTGTTTATAGAGAATTTGTTGTCCCCTAGACAGACTATCCGTAAACGATTTTCCCGTAAAGTGATTAGGTGTCTACAAGAATGCATCAGGAAAAAATGCACAGTGACAATGTACCAACACACACAGTGATTAAAGACGAGTCAAACGAACACGATCACTGTATTGATGTGTGATTTGACCAGACGTGTTTTTTGTACCAATTACTTTAATGAACTCGTCTATGGGAAAGCATCAAGAAAAAAAGAGAAGTGGTGAACCCAGATCTGGATCCTGTACCGCGACAATGCACACACTGCGTTCAGTTCAGTCAAGGAGTTTTTAACCGGAGGCAATGTGATCATCGCTTCACCGTATTCATCAGATCTCACTCCTTGTGACTTCTTGTTTCTGAAATTAAATTTCCACTGAAGGTGGAAAGATTTGAAGACCGAAGGTGGAAAGATTGTGTGTGTGTGTGTCTGTGTGTGTGCAGGTGCATTGTCATGGTGCGTTTTAATCTTGATGTTTTTCTGTAGACACCTAAGCACTTCATTGTTAAATTGTTGATTGACAGTCTGTCCAGAGAGACCTAGCTCTCTTTGAACAAGTGTGTTAATGTCAAAAACATTGCGAGGATCATTGCTTTGACATGCTTTGGAAGCAGTTTTGTGAGCAAAAATCAAGATTTCACACAAATTCTTAAATGTTTAACATCTACCAGGGGTTTTGAAGAACAAAAATCACTATGTATCAGAAAAAAGTCATGTGCACAAAAAAATAAAACAAACCACGCATCCACAAGGTATGATGCCACTCAGGACACTGACTACAGCTCACGGTCGGATTCTAGGAATTTTTCCAGGAATTTATTCTCTTATAAATAAATCTTTTCCAGGTTCACCCTTAGGGGAGAAAGTAGCTGTAGCTCTGAGGACGATCGAGAAGGCACTGGATCTTTACCGACTGAAAGAGATCTGCATTGGCTTCAATGGTGGCAAAGACTGCACGGCACTGCTGCATCTTTTCTACGCTGCACTTAAACGGTGAGAAATGAGAGCAGAGTTTTATGCCACTTTCTGTCAGTCAGTACACGTCTTTTGTTAAATGACTGTATTAAGCCTTGTTTCATGACTGGATTTTTTGCAGTTTTATGAAGAGAGAGCTGCAGCAAGGATGTAGTAATTTACCAGTATTCATGTTATCAAGTGAGAACTAAGGTCCAAGCCTAAGTTCAAAGAGGCACTACAGGAAATCCATAACCTGCACAATCCGAACCAGCGGCCTTTCCTAGATTTCCTAGTTTCAAAGAAAGCTTCTAGATTTTGTTGAACAGGCATGATTCAGCAGTTTTGTTTCTAACAAAAAATCTATCCAGTTTCTGTTCACACACAAATTCTCACTTCCTTTCTTCCTTCCTATTTAAAGCAATAGACAAAACATTTAGGGTTTTTTCTCAAGCTGGTTAAATCCTACCTCTGTATTCAGCACCTGGTCAATGACATTACTTATTCTTTAACTTGAAGCACAGCTGATGAACTTTATGCACATTTCCTCTGTTAATATCTAACAACCACTGGTTGTTAGCTCAGTTATCTGTCCTGGAGTTGAGTGTACTACACTTTTGGGGCTAAATAGAAAAATAAATAAGGATAGTTTTTAAAATCTTTTTTGAATATGAGAAATGAAAGCTGTAGTCCGGTCTAAAAATGCTTTAGTTTCATATGTGTCTATAATACATGCATTAATGTGTCTCACATTTACTGGCAGTATAAAATCTCATCATGTAGAGGTTTTCACCAGGAAGCATGCAGAATACACTAGCACAACATTTATTTAAGAAATTAAACCTTCTTCTTCCTCAGTCGCTATCCAGACAGTAAAGACAAGGTGAAAGCTCTGTACATCCGAATCGTCTCCCCGTTCCCAGAGATGGAGAGATTTCTGCAGGACACCATTAAAAGGTACATTCTTTAGAAATGAATGTAATAATTATTAGTTAATAAGAATAACTAGTAATAACACAGCCACAGATTAAAATATCGACATTTTACAGTAGATAATTAAGATAAATAGAGAAAGTACTCAATGTGTGGCGGCAAAAGCACACAGTAGAACTCTTAAATAATAACGTTACTTGCACCATCTAAGAATACACAAGTGATGTATGTGTATGTGTGTTTTGCAGATATGACCTGGACCTGTTCGCTGTGGAGGGCAGCATTCGGCAGGCTCTAATTGAAGTGCAGGAGAAGAGACCTGAGCTCTGTGCTGTTCTCATGGGCACCAGACGCACCGATCCTTACTCGCACACACTCACTGCCCTCTGTCCCACAGACCCAGACTGGCCTCCCTACATGAGAGTCAACCCATTACTGGTAAAAGCAAAAACCCACACACACACTTTTCAATCTGGTTTCTTAATAAGATTTATCCTTCCATACAAGCCAGCTGTGTCAGCACATGTAGTATGAATGAAAATGAAATATTGAATTTAATTGTATTATAGGATCACGTGCGTTCCACATTATTTAAACTCTTAGTAAAATTCAGTCTCTAATCAGTCTCGGCTTTAGTGTGAAATCCTGAATCCAGTCTAAGGATAAATAAATACACACAGTACCACAATAAATACAACACAAACATTCTGATTGTTGTAAACAGTGTAGAACATAAAGTAAACACCAGCACAGTAACTGAGGCCTTATCACCACATTCCAGCAGCATTGACGTCTCCGAGTGTTCTAGTCTATTGTTCAGTACCCGTGAGACCGGTAATACCAGTATAGGTATTATGACATTTATGAGTAGCAAGACCATTGTACTGAGTTGCAGAGGTTTGAGCTCCCCTTACCGAATTACATATTTTGTTGCTTTTTGAAGTGAAAGAAACAAGCAACCTCTGCAGCAAACTCCCTCAATAAAGTCAAACAGCCATTCCTTCAATGCAATAAGTCTAATCCTTCTTTATTATAAATTTATATGCTTTTAAAGAAAAAGCTACTGGAGACATTTGACCTAGCTGTGACCTTGACTCAATTTCAAAATCTTATTAGATCATCTGCTGTTGATCATGATCATTTCTATAAACATTCAGCAACTCGTTCTTGAGATATTGCGCTAACAGGAATCTCAGAGGGACACAAAGGCAGACATGCTGACAACCCAAAAACATAATGGCTACCTAGTGCCAGAGGCCACTCTGCTGTGGTGTGTGCAAAAGGATGGGTGCACGCACTGCATGTTTAACATCTCAACAGATCTCAGCAATGTTTCATGCCAGGGAAATTTGAGGGCAATTTCTAAAATCTCTTTTCACATTCAGCTCCTCCACCGACTGCTTTATGTCTGCTTCCACATTGTCTGCAATCTATTTTTCCATCTACCCATGCCACAGCTCCTGTGTCCCTACCTTAGAGCACAAACGATTCTCCCCCTTGCATAACAATTGGCAAGGTGTTCTTTTCATGAAATGCCTCTCCTCTTTTTCCTTGTTGTTAAATATGCCTTTGGTTGTTGTTTTTCCAAAAATACCTATAGAAAATGCCTGGCTTATCTATATACTGAATTTTATGTATATTTTAGACATTGATATATGCCAGGAGGTTGGAGGTAAGGTTTCATTCTGATGACTCTTCTATGCAGCATGTTTGTGCAAGTAATGCACACTAGAAAAAAAAAACTAGTTTCATCTAAAGCTGCCTGCAAATCCGTGCTGTCATTTGAGGATTTTGCTTTGCTATTCTGCTCTACCATATGGACCCTTCTGTCTTTCTTTCAGATCATGCCTCAGCCTGTTTCTTAAAGGAGCCCATGGTTGTTGAGCATTAGCACAGTGTTGGCAGAGAATTTATTATGCTTTGAAATAGTTCTCAGCTGATCATTTCTAATGACAATCCTGAATCAGTTCAGGCCTAACGATTCAAATTCTGAGACAAGTGGAAGGTACTCGATGCTTTGGTATCACAGTTAGTGGGAGGGGTAAGACAAGTAAGACACTATTCAGGTTGGTTTGATGAATCAGTGCTTGTGGTAGTTATAGTAATACTTTCTGTATTAGAGAGACCATTCGTTATCTGATACACACAGCAGGACCCATAACAGCTGGTCAAGACACTCTTAAAGACTGCTCTGTAGAATGTGGTGTGGATGGGGAGGGGAAGTATAGCTCTTGCCTTTGGGAATATGTCAGAACTCATGTGTACAACATCACTTACACAGACATTAAAGCGAACATGGCAGCATTTTGTCTGTAATGTCAGTTACTTCAAGAAAAAATGAGGTTTGGGGCTGTCTAAATTTCGATTGCCAATTATGTGTCCGTAAAAAAAAATACTCTGAAACTTGTAAAGATAATTTTTGAACACCTTGTACATTATTTCATTTAGGCAAATACTAGACACATTTGGTGAATATGAACAATTATATTTTTCTCAATGCCATATTTAACAAAATTATGGGTGACATGTAAAACTGTGGTTGTCCAAGTGCCCCTCCGTGTGGCTAATAAGAGTATTACAGATTTAAAGGGAATTGTGTATCCATATCGTTGTGTTTGTGCAGCTTTTAGGGGGGAATAGTCAGAAATAAAGTGCAGTTTGTCTTTATTTTTTTTCCTAAATTAATTAAATACGCACTTTGTATCAGCACCCAATAGAAACAACAATATGTTTAGTATGTTATGTATAAGTCAAGTTCTTTTATCCTTGCATCAGTAATTACTAAGTGTTGTTTAACGGTTATAGGATTGTTATAAGTCATGTAATGCATGTAAAGCACTTGATTAGAATAATGAATGTATGCTTGCTGATTCATAAGACTTTTTTTATAATAATAAATCAATAATAGAACATAAATAAATAAAAAGTTTCATTTAATCTAAATCAATATGCGTTGAAATTAATTGTCGTTAAATCTTATATAACCTTTGTAAGGCCTTAGAACAGCCTTAGAAACCTTATAAAGCTCTTCAAGCACTTATGTAACACCTAAACACAAGGTGGCAGTAAGAGGGTAAAATGACGAATAAGCTTTCAGAAGATATTGCATTCTGCAGCATTCATCTTGATCATTATTGTTTATGTACAGTACATGGAACTGTAGACTTGTATATCTGTCTGATATAAATGCTTTGCCTGGAGAGGTGTCTTGCTCTTGTTTTGTTTTGGTTTGGCAAGAGGTTTTATATTAACATTCATTCATAGACAGCAGTTATGTTTATTCATATTCAGCAGATGCGTTTATTCAAAGGCCTATTCAGATTCCATAGAGCTGGGCAGTCTGAGGATGAGGTTCCTTTGAGGTTTTAACATGTGCTGGGATTTGTGCTTTAATTTCTCATTTGTTTGTCAAAAATGAACTGATGTTCATAGTTTTTTAAAAAAAGGGAAGCACAGGTGTCTCTTATTGCAGTGTTTATCGCTGTGTGTGTTCAGTTGGTGGTCTGGTGTCCTGTTTAATTCTCAGTTTCACATCATGTTTAAGAGCATCAAAAGGCTTTTCCAAAAACTGTTCAACAAAATTAATAGTCTGCAACTGTGTGCTAAAAGCAACTAAGTAGCCAGCTAAACTTCACTGGAAGAGTATTGACTATTAGCTAGCTAACTAGATATATAAATACAATTTTATATTTAGACTGAATTTATTGTATTTATCAATTACAAAGATACCATGCATAAAATTATAGGCTATTGATTATTAGGCCTTCAGGTTATTGAGCTCTGAGCGCTCTGTGAGTCTGACTGGTGCTGTTCTGTTTAAGTTTGAGATGTCAGTCATGTTCATTACAATTTTAATGATTTTAATGGCTGTTTGTTACGACGTTCAACCTGGGCAGGACCAAACCTGATGTATTAATGGCTGTTGTGCATTGAGTGTTAATCTCTACTCCCATTAAAAATCTCTCTGCTTGTCTATAGGATTGGACATATCATGACATCTGGTTGTTCCTGAGAACCCTTTTTGTACCGTACTGCATTCTCTATGACAAAGGGTGAGTCTTCATTTATCACTTCTACACACAAACTGCACACACACTATCCATTCACTCAAAAAGTTTATTTAAAATGTGGCCTTTGATTCTTTCTCTTTGAAATCAGACTCCTTACTATACTCAATGTTCTGTTTGTTTGTGTGTATTGTAGCTACACTTCACTGGGCAGCATGGATAACACTTTCAGGAACCTTTCTCTCCAAGTAGTGGACAGTAAAGGTGTAACTCGTTTTAAACCTGCCTACCAGCTGGAGAAGGAGGAAGAAGAGCGCAGCTCAAGGACGTGATATTGTATAAGTGGTGGTCCAGATATAGCCATGCTCATGAGAAAAGAGCAGGCATTACAGTGGGAAGACTGGCAAACAGCACCAAAGTTTTATTCGTCTTGATTAACCAATCTGTCCTGCTCAGGGTTATGGTGGTTCTAAAGCCAATCCCAGCAACAAGTTGGGAAAATTTTCCCCAGATAGGATACACAAAAATAGCAACATATAAGAGAAAATATCAAATGCCATGCCATTATGTAACTGCGAGAGGAATGCTCCTGTAACTGTATGAAAAGTCCTTTTCCCCCTCGTTCTGAATGTTTTTAAACCCTTTACTTGACTGAATTTTGTGTTTCTGTGTACATTAGTAATGAAAGTGACCAAAAGACTGAATGGATTATGTAGTATGTTAATAAAGTTTTAACAATACTTAAACATAAATCAGTTTAGATTTGTTTCAGTTTCTGAATTCGTTTCAAATTCTGCACGTTGCTATAACAGAACAACCCATATTTTGTTTTTGATTATATCTGCTACAGTTTTTCTGAAAAAGTTTTAAAGTCTAAATTTGGGCACTATTTAAGTTAAGAAACATTTTTCAGGAATAGGACAGCTGTTTAGAGGATCTCATTACATAATAAAGGACTGGTTGCTCTATAAGCATATGTTTCCTTGACATAATAGTGTGGCACATTGTCAACCCAACAGATATTTTTGTCTCCTCTTTATATAAAACTTTCGCTGAATAATTTTATCTATGAACGTAATGAATAAGGAAAGTAAAAGATTTGAATTACTTGATATTCAATTTTTTGCAGTATTTAAATAACATCATAGTTTGTATATTAACCATTTTCACTTTTATTTAGGTGTGACTAATGTATCTGATAGTTATGCAATAGTTATGACAGTCACATGCTTTTACATTTCCTATAAATAGTATCACTCTGATGATCTTTGTTACTGTCAGCTGAGTGTTAAGGTAAGTTCCTACTGAGGAAATCTATATAACATTCATCATATTTAGAAGAATGTTTAAATGACAGTTACTTCTTACTTACTTCTTAACAGGCAATAATTAATGGTGTTAAGTTTAATTGTGTGTTTAAATATATATTTTTTTCCAATTACCCATAGTCTGTTCATTCTTAACTTACAATCAAGATCGCATTATTTGCTTTGGTTTCTTGTAGATCTAGTATTTTAATGTACTTCATATAAAATATAAGTGGGGTCATTAGTCTTAGATGGGCAGACAGGGGAAATTTCTGACTGGTAAGCGAAATTCTCTTTAAAAATTGCCCAAGCTGAACTAAGATCTAGTTCCAAATCAACCATCAACAAAATCAAACACAGGATTCGGCTTTCACATAGGTTTGTCTATCTGGGGTTTTTTTTTAAGGTAAGACTCCTAGGAAACACATTCTGCTGTACAGTAGAGTCAGGAGTCTGAGTCTGCACCTAGGACCAGTTTTGGGTTGGTTCAGAGAGGGGCTTATAATCCCTGATTTGTTTCAGTATTGAAGGATTACTTCTAAACTGTGGATCAATTACCCAGTTATACTATACATGTCACTTTTGTGACAGTTTTTACTTAACACTTAAAATGCCATTAAAAGAACTTGAATGGCTTTTTGTGACTGCAGTTGGAGCTACAGGGATCCTGTGCTCAAAACCTTGTGATGAATCCTTATAATCTTTTAAGCTCCTATTATTTCATTAGCTCCTATAAACCCCAACTAGCTATGTTTCCTTATTAGCTTTCTGTACAGCTCCTGCACTGTCCACCACTGTTCTGTTGCTCACTATGGCTCTAAACTCTCAGTCTATTGTAGAGTGGGTAATACCCTAGACTGGTCATCTGGTTTCCCTTACCATACTCTGCTCTATACACCACTGAGTTTGTAAAATTAGCTGATTAGCAGACTGAACAGTTATACAGGTTCTGGAGATGGGTTTCTGTCTATCTCTGTGTATCTGTTTCAGTGGAACTCCCCTGGCAATACAGATGAATTAGAAAGCCTTGAATAGAGGTCCTGCAGCTAAGCATGTTGTTATTAGCCTGGTGAGATGCTGCTTGTAAGTTGATTACTGACAAAAGTTTGGAGTGGAAGCAAAGTCTTCTTGGCTACATCTCCTCTCTGCTGAGGAGGGGACTGGTGATAATTTAGTTTTCACATCCCCAGCATCTAAATATTAGTTGGCCTGTGACTTTATTGTGCTAGGCTTCTTAAAACTATCCTAGATCACTAACAGCAGAATGGAGTTAAATTTGTATATTCTCAGGTAATATCTTGTCATCTCTGTTGTGTGTGTTTTGTTTTTTTTAAATTATTTTTTACTTTCCCTTTTTTTTACTTTTTTGTCATTTTTTTTCTTTTTGTTTATTTATTTATTTGATTTTTTTGAGTCTGAGTACCACAGCAAGAAGGGTATTTTTTGAGGTATTATTTTATCACCTAAATATTGAATTCCTTCATCGATACTACGTCTTCTCTGGGTGATTCATTTAGTTTTCACATCACCCGCCATATGACTATTAGTATAGACTGAAATGAGGGTGACACCAGAAACTTATGATGCGCTGTTTTGATCCACACTGGCCTCAGGGAATTTCAGTGTGCCACAGTATAAATGAGGTGTTTAGAACCTCTGCTGCAACATGCCTAAACTATTTGGTGCACACCTTAGCTAACATGATGATATACTGAACAACTGAAGAATTACACAGTAATACTTTATTCCTTACTAAGGAGTTTCACATTATTGCACATTGATATCCATATATCCAAATACATGAAGACAGAATTCTTATGTTACATTACATTTACATAGTTTTTAGTTTTTCCCCCTAAAATACAGGTTTGCTTTATAATTGTTTAGTAATATAAAATAATGAGCATCAACTCAACTTTGTGTTAGTGTTTTATGGATTGCTTGATAGGATTTTCTTGTGTTTCTAGTGCTTTATGAACATGTGATTAACTTGTGCGTATTTCCACAATGTTTAATAATGATTATACACTGAATTATTTCTTAGTTTCTTATATGTATTCTTTTGTTTTATACCACCAGGTGACTGCTGAGCAAAATACATTTCCAGACAGATAAGTAGTGATTTCTGGATTGACATTTGAGATTGAGGTTTTAGAAATACAACATAACCGAAGACAGAAATAATATAAAACACTGATATATATATATTTCAGAAGTCCATCATTAATAATGGCACCACCAGCAGCAATTAAAAGCCTCAATATTGTCACCTGGAACACAAATGGTATAAAAATGAAGCTTCCAGAAGTGATGGACAGTCTCAATACCCTTGAGGCTGATATTGCCCTTATACAAGAGACACATGTTGGACCAGAGTGTTACCAAATCTTTGAAAAATTTGAACAGAAAAACTGGAATGTATTTTTTACAGTACACAGCTCCTCCAGCAAAGGAGTCGCAATACTGATAAAAAAAGACATACAATTTGAGTACATATGCCATGATGAGGATTATAGTGGAGGTTACATTGTGCTATTCTGTTATCTGTATGGTGAACTATTCACTCTTGTTAATGTGTACAATCACAAGGCAGACAGAACTCTCTTGGGTAGACTGAAAGAGTTTTTGATGGAAACAGCTGAGGGTGTGCTAGTGGTTGGAGGCGATTTCAACACAGTTTTACATCCCATTTTAGATAGGAAACCGTCAACTTCAAGGCATTCAGCATTTAGAGACATCTTAGAAGATTTTATTGTTTCTCTGAATCTTAAAGATACTTGGTCATGCTCACACCCTACTGAAGAGGGCTTTACACGACGCCAGAACGAGAGTTACTCCAGATTAGACATGTTTTTCATGCCAGAGGACAAAATTAATCGAGTGTGTAGCATTAAGCCTCTTAAACAACAAAACATTTCTGATCATTATCCTCTTGTCCTGACACTCAGAGTTCAAGTGCAAACTGAAAAAAAAATCCCAAATGTTGCCACATTGCTGATGGAACATAAACACAATTCTGACAGGAGAGCAGGGAAGATTAGTGGAGCGGAAATATTGAGTGTGATAAGGTCTTTGACTGTCTCAGAAGAAGCCAGACCTGATGAATTGCAAATATATACCTATAAAAGTTTTCGGTGTTCACTGACAGAAATCTTAAAGATACACTTCAACAATATGTTAAAGGACAAATGTTTATATATGACCTTTAGTGAGACTTATTTTTCAGGATACAGACACATCTTCAATGTGGACTATTTGATATTCACCCAAATTTTGGCCAAGCGCCTGAATGCATTTATTACCCCTTCTTTCAAGGGGATGACGGGCAGAAATCTTCATATCGTGTTCAGCTTGACCTTTGATTCAGGTGAACAACAAATTAGCTGGTCTTTTCTGAAAGAAGCCCTTAAGAATCTAAAACAGACGTCCTCTACCCCACCACCAGACTTCAGCATTCTGGACTGCATTCTGCCTAAAGTCCAAAGCTCTGGTAAATTCAGGCGTTTGCAACCTGGCTGTCCCCTCACCAACACTATCCTCAATCTGGCTCTGAAGCATCTAGGAGATAGGGTTTTTGATTTTAGATACAAGTGTGAGGAACACCGGAGTGATGAGAAGCATAAGCGCAAGGATAAGGAGATCATGTCTATGGTCAGTGTTTGCTATGAAAGACGAGTTCTGCTCATACATACGAAGTTAAAAGAGCATGAAGTGAATAATTTCAACTATCAAGTCCAAAAATCAGGAATTAAATTTCATATGAACAAAACATTTTTATCAGAACAATTCCTGTACAGATGACTGTTTAGAATAGAGTATAAGACCAATCATTATTCATCTTTTCTGCACAAAATTACATCACATTCACACACCATTTTTTTTTTTTTACAGAACTTTATAATCTTTACAGTTTAATCATTTCATCTTTAAACTTGTTCTGTTATTTACATTTATTACTTGCTATATTTGTTGGAATTATTTTTTTTTTACTCTCGGCTGTAGTTTGTGGATATTTTACTGAAACACTACACTATCAATTTTTACAAAAAAATTTTTTTTTTCATACATGCTTTTGTACCTGCTCAAGCTCAACACAGTGAACATCCTCACAGCAAATCTAAAAACACTAGCTAAAAAACAAACATAAAATCAACCACATAAAAACCTCCACTGTGTCTATAAATTTACATGATCTCACAGGTGGCTTATTACATGTATATTCATACATCAGGACACTATTATGTGCTATATTATGTGCATTGTGTGGGGTATATTACAAATGGTGAAGCAACATGTTTATTGTGCTTCAGATGATTGCTTTGTTTTATTTTTTATTTTTGAAAAATGGATATACTTCTACTACTACTACTAATGATGATAATATTAAAACTAGGGGGCTATAACCACATGCACAAACTCTCTAAGATTAAAATGGTCTATAACAAGATACATTAACTCTTTTTGTGAGAAATATAAGTTTATATTATACATTTCTTACTGTCATTAAGTCACACCCTTTTATCCATCCTGAGCATCCTTTTCTACACTGAACAAAATTATAAACGCAACACTTTTATTTTTGCCCCCATTTTTCATGAGCTGAACTCAAAGATCTAAGACCTTTTCTATGTACAGTACACAAAAGGCCTATTTCTCTCAAATATTGTTCACAAATCTGTCTAAATCTGTGTTAGTGAGCACTTCTCCTTTGCTGAGGTAATCCATCCGCCTCACAGGGGTGGCATATCAAGATGCTGATTTGACAGCATGATTATTGCACAGGTGTGCCTTAGGCTGGCCTCAATAAAAGGCTACTCTAAAATGTGCAGTTTTACTGTATCTGGTATGACCACCATTTGCCTCACTCAGTGCAACACATCTCCTTCGCATAGAGTTGATCAGGTTGTTGACTGTGGCCTGTGGAATGTTGGTCCACTCCTCTTCAATGGCTGTGCGAAGTTGCTGGATATTGGCAGGAACTGGAACACGCTGTCGTATACGATCCAGAGCATCCCAAACATGCTCAATGGGTGACATGTCCGGAGAGTATGCTGGCCATGCAATTACTGGGATGTTTTCAGCTTCCAGGAATTGTGTACAGATCCTTGCAACATGGGGCCGTGCATTATCATGCTGCAACATGAGGTGATGGTCGTGGATGAATGGCACAACAGTGGGCCTCAGGATCTTGTCACGGTATCTCTGTGCATTCAAAATGCCATCAATAAAATGCACCTGTGTTTGTTGTCCATAACATACGCCTGCCCATACCATAACCCCACCGCCACAATGGGCCACTTGATCCACAACATTGACATCACCAAACCGCTCACCCACACAACGCCATACACGCTGTCTGCCATCTGCTCTGTACAGTGGAAACTGGGATTCATCCATGAAAAGAACACCTCTCCAAAGTGCCAGACGCCATCAATTGTGAGCATTTACCCACTCAAGTCGGTTACGACTACGAACTGCAGTCAGGTCGAGACCCCGATGAGGACGACGAGCATGCAGATGAGCTTCCCTGAGACGGTTTCTGACAGTTCGTGCAGAAATACTTTGGTTATGCAAACCGATTGTTGCAGCAGCTGTCTGGGTGGCTGGTCTCAGACGATCTTGGAGGTGAAGATGCTGGATGTGGAGAGAAATATTTTGAGTGAAATAGGCGATTTTGAGAGAAATTTTGTGTACATAGAAAAAGTCTTAGATCTTTGAGTTCAGCTCATGAAAAATGGGGGCAAAAACAAAAGTGTTGCGTTTATAATTTTGTTCAGTGTAGATTCAATAACTGTTACAGTCATTATCAAAGATCAGGGACCAAATGGTTCACTGAAAGGAAAGAAATATTCACCACATTTGCTTTCCCATGAAATATGAAACTATATCATGTGTGTTGTCAGTCTTAATTTAAAGTTGCAATGTGTCTAATGGAAATATACAAGTGTATCCATGTGTTCATCCAAATAACACCGGAAAGTACTTGGCAGACTGAGGTCCTCTTCGAACCATTGGGGTCTCATGCATCCTGCAAAGGAAGTAAGGAATAACTTCAAAATGGGACATTCATGCATCTTGTACAGGAGTACCACTGGACACTGATGTATCTTTCTGCTGGAAGGAGAGACATGGCCTGCGGGGAAGACTCAGGACCCAAATAAAAGAATAATTTATTTAAGATTAACGTGATCATGAATGTGAATTGTAGAGACTGCTTGGTGACCTAAATTACTCGGATATTCCTCAGGGCATATTTGGTATCGTTCTAATCCATATTTTATGGTGAACAATGTGGTGACAAACAAGTTTAGGAAACAATATTTACAGTATACAGTTATAGCAAATGCTTCCTACACATTAACATACTGAGACTACCTGGTCTGTATGAGAGACCATTTGACCTTTTGTTCCTACCAACTCAGGAACCAAATTAACATATAGTACACAAGGATCAGCTTCATACCTGGGCATTCATCCAATTGTTATGCAAGTTGTATCTGTTCCATTTGGTACTCTGGTCATTATACACATCATAGAGGCTCAGGGGTATAAAAAGGTGTGCATTATACAATACACTGTGAATTTACCATTAAAGCATGCTACGTCCATGAATTTGTACTTCAACTGTTTTAAGTTTTCTTAACTTTTATATTCTTTACTTTTATATACTTCTTTGTAAATCTTGTATTTGTGTTTTGTAAAATAAACCACTGATTATCTCTAAATACTCAGTAGTTCTCCTGCATGAATGTAGTATACATTAAAAGTGCTTGACACATTTGTTACAAATATTTTTTTAGCCAAAGTTACAATACACTACAAAGATTCAGAACTAGATGAAATCTCCTTAGAATCCACCAAATTACAAAAGAAAACTATATAGCTACTAAATTATAATATACACTGATCAGGCCTAACTTCATGACCACCTGCCTAATATTTTGTTGGTCCCCCTTTTGCTGCCAAAACAGCCCTGACCCGTTGAGGCATGGACTCCACTAGATCCCTGAAGGTGTGCTGTGGTATCTGACACCAAGATGTTAGCAGCAGATCCTTTAAGTCCTGTAAGTTGCGAGGTGGGGCTTCCATGGATCAGACTTGTTCGTTCAGCACATCCCACAGATGCTCAATTGGATTGAGATCTGGAAAATTTGGCCAAGTCAACACCTCAAACTTGTTGTTATACTCATCAAACCATTCCTGAACCACTTTTGCTTTGTGGCATGGCGCATTATCCTGCTGAAAGAGACCAGCCTTCACTCCCCACATACATCAGTGAGTCTTGGTCACCCATGACCCTGTCACTGATTCACCAATTGTCCTTCCTTGGACCACTTTAGATAGATACTGACACCCCACAAGAGCTGCAGTTTTGGAGATGCTCTGATCCAGTCGTCTAGCCATCACAATTTGGCCCTTGTTAAATGCTTAAACATTTGCCCATTTTTCCTGCTTCTAACACATCAACTTTGAGGACAAAATGTTCACTTGGTGCCTAATATATCCCACCCACTAACAGGTGCCATGATGAGATCATCAGTGTTTTTCACTTCACTTGTCAGCTCAAAGAAAAAAAGACACCATGACAGTGACTTTTCCAACTTTACTAAGACACACATTAGGAACTACAGACTTGATGATCATCAAGTGACATCGAGATGGACAGACACAGAAAGTCCTTACTGTTGTCAGAGGCAGGTCTTGTACTGGTGTCTGTGGTGAGAGACTCATTACTCATTACCCAAAGGGTGGTGTTTGGACTAAAAGGTAAGATGCCAACACAGTCTCAAATCAATAAAAACTAAAAAGGTTTTTAATCCAAAAAGATGACCCAAAATACAAGGAACGTACTAGAATCCAAAATCCAATAGAAAATCCAAAAACAACAAACAAAGAAGTTATCTAAAGTGAAGCTCAGGAACCAAGCCAAGAACAGAGAAAACTGGGCATCTTGAATAGACCACCTAAATGGGCAACAGGTAAACACTTATCAGAAGAACATGTGGCTTGGCAAAAGAACAAGAAGAACAGAATATATAATGAGGACATCTAGTGGCCAACAACAAATAAAACAAAGACAAATTCTGACAATTGTCCCCTTAATAAACGACAGCAGTGTCATTTATTTCCAGTGTCTCTGTTGTGCACACATACTTGCACATTATTATTACACATATCATTTCTATTGTTTTATTATTAATGTGGACAGAAATAAAAAAAATATTTGTATCTATTTATTTATTTCTGTTGCCTTTTTTCTGTTGTGTTCTTAATGTCTCTATACAACATTTCATCTGCTGCATTCCGTTCCCTTAGCCTGCATCTACAATCCTCAACATTGCCTGCATCTTTGTACTTCTTCAAAATAGCTTGAACAGCACATCTTGAAACCCCAGTCTGCTTTTTAATCTTTGTCTACACTGTAAAACCCGACAAGTTCAGAGTACTCAAAACTTTTGTGGAAACCAATTACCTAAGATTTTTTAAGTAAATGTTGTTAAAAATTACAATTACATTAAACTTAATAAATATACACCCTGTATACCCTGGACAGGTCACCAGTCCATCGCAGGGCCACATATAGACAGACAACCACAAACACTCACTCCTATGGACAATTTAGAATTACCAATCAACCTATTGTACTCTTTTTTTGGGCTGTGGGAGGAAACTGGAGTACCCGAAGTAAACCCACAAAAACATGGGTAGAACATGCAAACGCCACACAGAAAGGCCCCGGGAACCTGGGATTTAAACCCAGGACCTTCTAGCTGTGAGGCAACAGTGCTAACCACTAAGCCACCATGCTGTCCTGTCAGAACTTGAGTTGAAAATAAAAAAGTTTATCTTTAACTTACCTGAAGATCATAACTCCTCAGGACGTCATGCAGTACCGCAGAGATCTTGCTGGTATGTGACGCCTTTTGTCGGTACAAGGCAAAGAGCCGTGGTGTATGCCTGTCCAGTTCGGCATAGAACTGGTTTCGAAGATTAACATTTGTGATGCGATGGAACTCTGCACAAATCTACAAAATCAAACACACAAATGTCTAAATGAAAAAAGGGGGTGGTTATCATGGGAAGCTTTATAGAGAGACTCTGTAGGCCAATTCACATTGATCCAACAAACTTCAACAAACGTTAACACCAACAAATGCCAACAGGGGTTTCACACTGACCCAACAAACTTGTCAACTCAACGCATCAACTATTTCCTGACATGCCATGTCAGAAACATGAACATCTTCAGAAATAAGGAAGATAAATTATGGTGTAACTGGTCTCTTAACTGTCTGGTGTCATAACTGTCAGCCTCAGGAACAGAAGTTGTCTTCATCAAAACAATGAATAGGATCCTCAACATTAAGGTCAGCAATGCTTGTGACTGGGGAACTGTCATGTTCTGTTGATACAATATCACAAAAATCTAAACTTCCTGCATGCGTTCTACTTTTGTGAACATTAAATGAAGAATACACATTTGTGCAATAGCTACAGTTCTTAAATGGGCAGGTTACACATTCATGTTTTTTTAAGTGACTTCTTAAATGACAGAACATGGTCAATTCTGAGAAGGGCTCTTTGAAATCACACAAGGGACAGGTAAAAACTGCACATCTGGCTTTTGCTCCTTCACTTTCAGGAGTTCTAGATAGGTCTTTGTGAATCCGTGACAAATGAATTTTCAGTGCATTAAATGACTGAAATGTACAAATGCAAGTGTCAGAGACACGACAAAGGGGTAACTCTTGAATAATTACTATGCTTTAAACGGTAGTGCCTAAATAACTGTGCCTGGGTGTCTGAGGAGACAGCACACAACTTGCACTTCCACTCCATTGAATTACGTGAACCCTACAATTGCAGTGAAAATCTTCATGTGTACAGAAATGTAACCTAAATGTCAAATTCATGTTTCAGCAAACATACAAAATACAAAATCAGCAGAATGATTACTTTTAAACGACTGTTCATACACATTAATGCTTAGATTATATGAAGATTAGAAATGAAGCTTAAAATAAAATCTCACAGAAGAAAATTTGCATTGAATTCAATAATACACCATTTATTTCAAGTGTTATGTAACTCACCAATAAAGTTGATTTAATCAAATGATAATGAGGACTCTATGTCTGCACATGAAAACAGACAAAAAAGCATTTCAGTTTTAATGATTTTGATAGCATAGATTTAGCAAAGGCTTCAAAATCAAACAAAGAGGACACAGCCAATGCTCCCCAGCTGACTAATGGTCCATTGGAGCTTCAACTAAATCTCCAAATCTGAATGTTTCTAGTATTTTGTATAATAGTTCTGAAAAAGTTTTTTGAATTCACTCATTTGCTAACTTGAACAGTACAAAAGATATTCAACATTTAATGCAGGTTTATTTGTAAAGCTTCTAAAAATAGTCCAAAGTAAATGAAAAGAATACATACCAAATTCACACTTTAGGTTTTTTTTCTTTGGAGGAGGCTCTCCATTCACTTCAGCCTTCAAGACAGGAAATTTTGTAAAGGTTAATACAAGTTTACCGATTTCACTACCTTCACTAGTTTTCACAACTTAATTTCAAATATCTTGCTAACTTTGTGTTATTAGACTTAACTTAATCGTGGATAAAAGTTATAGCTAGCCACAAGTTTATAAACAGTTGCATGTAAGCATAAAATCGCATTTAATAGTTAAGGGGGCATAACAAAAAAGCGAGAAGACGTTTAGAAACAGTAGGACTGCCGTGAGAAACAGAGCATGCTAACATTACACTACTAAAGGGAATTAAATGAGGCAGTGACGGTAACGGCGTTCAAAAAAGGCGCGCACAGTTTGAGACGCGCTTTGCTCGTTACCGGTAAAAACAAGGCAGACGAACAATGAATCATGTTCTTCATAAGATATACTACTAACTATAATGATAAATGTATTTTTAGTTACTAAAAGCAAATTACAAAACTTTACTTACAAGTTTCTCTACGTAACTCCCGTCCCATGCGAAGGTCAGCCATATTGGAAAGATTCTTCAGGTAGCGTCGGTCAGAAAGATGCCATGACAGAAAGACTTAAAAATTATCATTGTGATAGCAGTGTCTACTCAGAAATGGTGAGCCAGGCAAAAATAAAACTTAGTTGTTCAGAGAACCCAATAGTTTTAAGTTCCATCAACTGTGTAACCGATTTTAATTATGGTGTCCTCAGTTTTTATAGGTTAGTAGTACTGCTCGGGTTTACAGTGTAGGAGAGACCTTGCTGATGCAGCATAACTAACTTGTGTCTTGTTGCTGTGCTCAGTCTTGCCATGGTGTATTGGCTGTTCATCTAGTTATAAGCCTCCTACACAGCGGCTTCTATCTCAATTAATGACTGTGTTTCAACCTACATATGAAATTGATGACCATTAGCACCTTTTAGGTATAACTGGGTAATTATACACCTGACTCTGATCCTACAAAATCCATGACTTTGTGCGAGTCTACATTTATTTATATTTTCTTATAATACTTAATATTATAAAATGTCCTCTCTATTCTGTCAATATCTTTGTGGTAGAGTAAGAAACATGGGATCTCAGTTAAGTGTGAATGTTTTGTGTGTACAGTTCACAATACAGATGACATGTTTCTCAATGCCAACAGTCCAAAAATAATAAAAAGATTTAAAAATACAATAGTCAAGATAGATCAAACTCAACTGGTTAAACAGGTGACATACAAAACATTGAATTTATTTTTACTCCTTGAACCTGCTGTTCATGTCCACCCTTGTAAGGAAATCATGTTCAGCTCTGACTAATGATTTGCTGTAGTCAAATGCCTTCACAATCCTTTTGTTCTTTCTGAATTTGTTAAAGTTCTCTACCACCAACTGTACACACAAGCAATTGGCTTTAGGTCCCACCCCTTTTCCCATCCATCTGCTTCACAACAGCTCTATAGTTCCAGTTAAAAAACAAGTTCACACTTTTCTAGCTGAGTATTTTACACTTATATATCTTCTATATTTTTTTTGTAGCGGTATGTACAGTTTTTTGGATTTTTAGATCATATTTTAAATAAGTGTGAAGATTTGAGATTGACCAAAAGACTGAATAGACTACAAAAGAAGTGAAAAAAGTAACAATGTGTGTATCTCATCACTATCTCATCTTTAACATAATAAGCACTAAACAATGATTTACGTGTTTACAAAACTGTTTAATAAACAAAGCATATTTAACTGTGACTGTGCATTTAGAGTGTTTATTACAGGCCACGTTGTTTTATTATATTACTGCCAAGAGCAGAAATATATTTTCATTTGTTTTTGAATCCAGAATTTGCCTTTTCTTCAGGCTGAATATGACTATGGAAAAGCTAGGTCATCTCTTTGAAAGTGTATGCAGATTTAGCTAATGAATTTGACTGTCTTGAGTATCTGTATGGTGATTTCAACCAATGAGTAAAAACAATGAGAGAAACTGGACATGTACAATAGCTTCAGCTTATAATTATGGATCACAAACATGGATCACATCATGCAAGAGCAAGACTTCAAATATGATTAAGCAAGTAAGTTTACATTTTTTATTTCAAATTTTACTAAAAAACACAGATTTATACGTTCAGCATAGAGACCTGAGAATATGTCTAGTAGCATTTATTAGTTTATAAATGTTTACAGTGTTTAGTATACAATATATAGTAACTTTAATAATAATTTAACATGTTATACATGGCATGGTCTTGCTAGAACTTTATTTTTCTTGGGCACACAGATTCCAATTTGTTTTGTGTTCAGAAACACGTATGCCCAAACAAGCTTACATTAAAGGTTACAGTCCATCACAGAAATAAACGAGTGCTTATACAAACAGGGCTTAAATGTGTTTTTATGCATGAAGCTGCTTTTTCTTCCCACCTTTCTTTTCTCTTGCATTTTGAATAGGACCTCAAAATGATTTTTTCTGCCATACGCTTGTGTATAAAATGCTTTCAATTTCTTCAGAATTCCTGTACATTGTAAGGTTCATTTGAATCAGTCTAATTCACTTCCACATTTCTGCCACCACCCGAGAGAACTTTCTAGATACATCACCTGTGACTTACTCTTATGCATTTATAGCTCCTCTGCATGAGGCATCTCTAATTGTTCTGAACCCAGCTGAGTGTGCAAGGTAAGTTCCCTATAAGGGGAATCTATATAATAACTTCTTAATTATTATATTAATTTTTATTAATTTTATATTATTAAATTTATATTAATTTTATTAATTTATTAATATTATTAATAAAATTCTTAATTAAATACATACCATACGACAGCTCCTGAATAATATTGCATTCTTGTCCTTAATATAGTTACTGTTTTTCTAATAGCAGTAGCACGTAGATCATAGGAATAGGAAGTACAAAATGTTAGTTCCTAGCACACAATAATCAATTTCAACAAAAAAATGTGTAATTATATTACAAATGATATGTGACCTGGATGATCATGTGTATTTTTGGTTTATAATTATGGTAAAATTATTGGTTTAAAATTATTTTAAATGACTTAAATCAGTGATTAGTAGTCTAATGAAGTAGACATTCTTTGTCATTATTAACTTCTTCCCAGATATCAGCATTTGATTTGGCTTCATGCAGCAGATTTTGTTATTTAGTGGGTATCCTGGGAATATCATTCATTTGGTAATATATTTGGCATAATCACTTTATTACAATGAACATTTTAGATAATAGTTGTCTGACATGAAACAAGATCAACAAAAGAAAAAGGATTGTGTTAAATTTGGCCCTTAACACTCTGGTATTTATATTAAACAGAGACAGGAGTAGGCTGACATTACAAATGTGACTATACATTAAGACTCAATCACATACTTGCTTTCACATAAATATTCTGTGATCTGTTTTGAGTATTCCTGTTTTTAGTCATTGTATGACATATTGTCAAACGCTGCTTACAGAATTATTTTTACTTTAGCTTGATGCTAATGATTAGAGCTTTTGAGTTGAAGCTGCTTGTGTGTTGACCTCTAAGTGTCATAGTGAAAATAAAACAACCATACAAAATGTACATATACACACAAAAACATAATGACCGTAGTCTAAAACAGGCACATACTAAAAAAGCTAAATAATGGTAGATCAAATATTAACACACATTTAGAATTTCCACTTTGTGTATGCTTTCTTGCTATTAATATCATATAATATCATATTCCATCATTTATATTATATTCTGAAGACTAATGGCTTACCCTTTCATAAGCAATTATATGCGTGTGTGAGTTCAACCAATGGTACAACTGGTAGAAAAAAAAAGGAAATTTACATATTAATTTATAGTGGATTATGCTATGAACAACACAACACATGAGGCTTGCCTTAGTGTCACACAATAATGGTATTTCCTTATATATAAATATACAAAATATATACAAAATATACAAAAAATACAGTATATTGTACGTAAAATGTTGGCCAATATCAAAAAACAGATAAACATACACAATAGCACAATAGTAGGCTTGGTAACTTCGAGAACAATGGCTGAACGAACCACATTCTTTATGATGCGTCATTTTGTGCATGCAGGGGTGCACCTCAGTGGAAACTTTTATTTTACAGTTGTCTGACCTGAGATCAAATGACTAAGGAGCAACAAAAGTAAACTCTGGTGTCTCTCTGCATTCTTTTATCCAGTGTGACCTCTCAAGCTGCCTGTCTGGTCTGTTAGGTAAGACTGATATGCAACACATTGTACTGTTCTGTAATGTGATTAACAGATTATGAAGTTCTCCTTTCTTCCTTTTTAAATGGAAAGTCATAAACCTATGCATTTTTCTGCTACTTTTTTATTTTAAGCTGAAAATAAGAAACAAAGCAGAAAAAGAGTTGCAATCTCCTTTTCCTTTATAGAATTATATGCACTGAAAAAGAAATAAAGAAAAGAAAGAAGAAATAAAAATAAATTTACTGTTTCCTTCGATGGAACTTGACGCTGCATCAGGCTTGATGTTCCTATAGCATCAAGTCATACAAAGCGCAGACACCTGCTTACGCATGTAACTGAGAAGGGAACTTGACGCTGTGCCAGGCTTGAACGCTCCCATAACATCAAGCCTGCCGCAGCATCAAGTTCTCTTGAAAGCAAACAATACATTTCTTTTTATTTCTTCTTTCTTTTTTGTATTTCTTTTATTTGTATCACCAGTTGAGCATAATGTACGTTCCCAACAAGTGAATCTGTATCATACTGTATTTAATGTAGATTCATATTTATTGGACAAAATATATTTCAATCATGATTGCATAATTCTCCACTTATATACTGTAAATGGAAAAGGTTAGTGAGAATGTGCTGAAAACCCAGAACACATAAATGATTAGAAAATAGTGCTCATCTTACAGTGTATTCATAAATGTATGGGCTTATATGAAAAATTTAAAATATGTGCTGTTTAACCCTTGCTAATAAACATACTGTAGATAACATACAAGACACAGAAATATTGTACAATATATGTAAGTTGTGTATGTGTGATTTTAAATGGCATATTTTATTTGCAGAAGTTCAACTGGAAATAATGTCACAAAGAAAAACAAGTCTCCGTTTTGTGACCTGGAACATTGGTGGAATTAAAAACCCACAGCCAAAGTGTTCGAATATATTAAAAAAACTTCAGGAACTTGAGTCTGACATAGTCTTTTTACAAGAGACACATATTGGTCCAGATGATGAGCAGAATAAAACAGTTCAAAACATATTTTTAAATGAAGAGGAAACCATAGAGGATGAGACTGAAAAAAAATGGAACGTGTACTTCACTGTACACAGCTCTCAAAGCAAAGGAGTCGCAATACTGATACGAGAGAATGAACACTTTGAGTACATATGCTGTGATGAGGATTGTAGTGGGGGTTACATTGTGCTCTTCTGTCGTATGTATGGTGAATGCTACACTCTTGTTAATGTGTACAATCATAATAAAGACAGAATTGTCTTGGGTAGACTGAAACAATATTTGATAAAAACAGCTGAAGGTGTGCTAGTGGTGGGAGGTGATTTCAACACAGTTTTAAATCCCAGCGTAGATCGGCAAGGTTCCACAAGAAAGTCACCATTAAAAGCTATATTTCAAGACTTTACTACATCACTGAATATTATTGACACCTGGTCACACAAACATACAGATAATGAAACCAAGAACAGATACACATGTATACGGGGTGACAGTGCTTCCAGAATAGACATGTTTTTCCTGAAGAAGGACACAATGAAAAGGATGACTGAAATTGAAGTAAAGGAAATAGACATTTCTGATCATTATCCTCTTGTCCTAGAACTCAGAACTAAAAGGAAATGCAAAAAAGTTCCCCCAAAGTTAAAGCAATATGAATACAATTCTGACTGGAGAGCAGGGAAGATTAGTGGAGCAGAAATACTGAGTGCTATAAAGTGCTATAAACCTGACCAAAAAACACCAGAAAATTGGTGTTCAGAGACTGAGACCTTAAAGGAAAAGTACAACCTTATATTAAAGAGTCAACAGGTACCTAATAATTTTAAATATTCAGACAGGGACAACTTCACAGGGGAATATTTGATATTTTCAGAGGTTCTGGCCAAGCGCCTCAATGCATTCATTTCATTAGAAACAAAAAGCACTGTTGCTCTCTGTTGTATCTCTGTCGTTGTGATCTTTGAAAGCAGCAAGCAGGAAATCAAGTGGTCTTTCCTGAAGGCAAGACTTCAGAAGATAGAAAATGATTATGAACAAAAAAACCTGAAACAGGCCCCATTTGTTCCACCACCAGAATTTGGCATTCTGGATTTTCTTCTTCCTAAACCCACGTGCACTTCTGAGGATCTTAGAGATTTGCAGCCGGGCTGTCCACTAACCAGTGCTGTCCTTAATCTGGCTCTGAACCACCTGAATCTGAGTGTCAGAAATGAGGCTGAGAAAACCATAGTTTGTTATCACAAACAGATGCTTTTCATACATGTACCTCAGAGCAAACAAAAGCAAGTTTTTAAACTAGTAAGAGAATTCCAGGAAGATTCAGGAGTTAGACTGATGTTCAAATAGAAGTACGACAGGGAGAGTCAGGAGTTTCAAATAGCAGTATGACAAACTGTTTCATTCTACATGAAATTTAAATATCATGGTAATTTCAAAATATTTGTATAATCAAAAAATAAGCACACATCCTAAATATTTAAGAACATTTCTAAAGAGCTTTATAACAACAATATAATATAATGCATTGGACAATTTGGGAAGCCTTATTTTTCTATAGCACTTGCATGGTAACTTGCGCTACAAACTCTAAAAATCTCAGAGGTACATTTCTATTTTATGTCCAGACTAAAAAAATATTATGCTTACTTTTATTTCTTATGTATTTCTTTATGATTTGCTATTATGATTTTGTCGATTGTCCTTCTTTGCTTTTAATTTTGTTCATTTATTTTATCTGATCTGAAATATTATTATATTTTTCTGTGTACCTCTGCGATGGGAGTAAAAACTTATTGAAAACAACAATACAATTATAAATAAAATGGAACAATTTAGATATTTAAAGTAAGATATTTTACATTGAAAGGTCTCTTTCTGGAATGAAGGGGATTGGATGAGAGTGACCAATAACAGTAGTGGAAACATGTTACAATAACATATTTTTTGTGATGTTAATAAATGTATTTGTGGGACCTAATTGAAATGGTTGAAATGGTTTTGGGAATGTATTCTCCAGGCTATGACGTTATTTTAAAAATGATGGAAAAAAAAGTCTTTTGAAGGTTTCAAGAATGACCAAATAAAATGTCCCATTAGAAGTACAATGGAGTCAGAATTTGCTTGTATTTATTTAGGTCTGCTTCAAGAGTTGGGAATATTGGATTCATTTGCAAGATGTATAGATAGATACATGAAATGCAAGTTTTAAAAAAATGTTTAACATTTTAACAAGATATGTTTAGAATTTCACTTTGTTGTCCAGTTTTGTAAATTATTATTTTGTTAATTACTTAAACAATATAATGCTTTGTGCAATCCTTATATATGCATTAACAGTAGCTTTTAACTTTTGTCATAAAATCAAATGTATTTATGTTCACTGTGTTTGAGAATATTTTTTTTTTTTTTAAATGTTCATGTCTTTCTTTCATCAGTTGTAAAGAAATGATGTTTTTTTAGGAAAGCATCAGGATTTTTCTCCATATAGTGGACTTCTATGGTGCCTCCAAGTTTGAACTTCCAAAATGCAGTTTAAATGCAGCTTCAAAGAGCTCTAAACAACCCCAGCCCAGGAAGAAGACTCTTAACTAGTGAAATGATCGATCATGTTAGAAAAATAAAAAATGTATACTTTTTAACCACAAAAGCACGTCAAAAGGTCACGCATTACGTAGGCGGAACTACAGACCCAGTGTTTACAAAATGAATGTGCAAAGACCAAGGAAGTGCAAATAAGTCACACGCTCTTTACTAACAAAAAGATAGAAAGAGAATATCTGGGTGTGTTGATATTGAGATGCAGAGCGAGCAAACACAGCTTCAATCGCTGAGGATTTTTAAAGGAAATTTTTGAGCAGTCATGTTATTTCCAAGCGGATGTAATATTTTATTTAAGATCCAAAGAACCTTATTAATCCCAGGGGGAAACTGCTTAAATGTTTAAGGTCTGATACAAAGTAGGGTCTACAATGCGGTCTGGTTGCAGTGCTATCAGCTTATCTCTGGTGTAAACAAAAGAGCCGTTACCATGTTGCAGCGCGCTGGTCACTCGGAGAGTTGAAAACAGAAGTCCAGAGGTGAAAATATTGACAAAAACTCTCTCAAATCGCATGATTAAAGAGGGAAGAGTGTTACGGGGGGAACTTCGGTACGCTAGGAGGGGGAAAGTACCGGGTAGGCCCCGTCCTCTACGAGGATGCTGAGGGGAGAGCGGACTGGTGCCCGGGGCAGATAGGGAGAGTGTGCGACTGAAGCAATGTATGGAAGAATTGTTGGGTGTATCAGTGTATGTATTTGCTGTATTATGAAGGATGGGAAAATAATATAATGGGATAATGAGGGTTTTAATAGAGTGCAGATGAAAAGTGGAGTAGAGTGCTTGGTGTATGGAAGGCACGTCCAGAGCGGGGTTCGTAGCTGCACCGCTATGCTGCTGAGCCTCTCGTGCGCCGCCCACTTTCGAGATTACCTCTCGGCGTGCTGAGCGCTCCGATATGAATTCGATAGCTCAAAATTTAAATATTTAAGTGTAATTATAACTGGTTATAATTAATTATAAATATTCAAATTGGGGTTTTAGAACTAACTGTCAGAGAATCAATAACACAATTATTTGATTTGTTCGTCCAGTGAACAGACAGTATAATTATGCATTAATTCCAGGGAAAGTTATCTTCCTGGCCAAGAAAGAATAACTACTTTATAAAGTACTAGCTGTAATTTAGCACATAGCAAGAGCAATGTTCAGGGACCCCGAAATTGTGAGCAAAGCACAGAGACAATCACTCGTGAATAAAATGCATTTAATAAAACAGAAACACACAACACATACTAACTACGACACACATACATAAAAGACAGGATAAGGATTATAGAGAGGGGATAAGTAGGCAAAGAGAGATTGAGATTAAGGAAGGGAATACGGAGGAAATCAGAACGAGAGAGAGAGTGAGGGAGAGAAAGAGATAAGGAAACAGAGAAGAGATCAAATATGGCAAGTTTCAGATCGAGTTTTGGTTACCACGTGTGAGAATCGTCAAGGTAATTAGGATTCGCCTTAATAAAGGGGCTTCAGCTTAAAATTGTGGATCTAAAATAATTAGTAACTTTTACTTGCATTGGTTTGTTGATAAGAGTCCTGATGTAGTGGATCAAGGAGGTTCTCTTAAGTTCTCTTAAGGACTTAAGTCCTCGAAGTAAGTGAGAGATTCTGCTGGAACGAAAAAGATTTCGGGGGTGGAAAGTTCTTCGATTGAAGCTGCCGGCAAAGTCTCAAGAGAAAGTGAATGTCTTGTCCCGAAGAAAGATCGGTGTCGAGTCGGGCGACAATAGAAGAGGTTGTGCCGGGAAAAGGCGCACGGGGGCCCCCCCGACCGCAGAGCAGAGAGGGGGTTGGCCCCCGTGGGGCCAAGCCGAGCTGAGCAGAGCAAAAAGCTGAGCAAAAAGCCAAAGCTGGACAAAAAAAACTAAAAGCCACGATAGATGGGTGCTTAGGGTTTTTATTGATCCCTTGGTCGTGCCCAGTTTTTCAGAGTGACCAATCCAATACCTGAAACTTTTGGAGGGAAAAGTTTCTTTGTCTCCGCTCCGTCACTCATTTGCATACTTTATGGTGAAGTCAGGAATGGATAAAGTTTCAATTAAAGTAACATAGGCTCATATTATGTACTTGGATGACCACATGGCATACACTATTGCTTTTAAAAGTAAAAGAGGATCATTTTGATAGTAGACACGAAAGAAACAGTATGAGAGGAAAGGAAACCGGGTATAAGCAATTAAAACATACAATCTTATATTATAAAACATGGTTCTGTTTCATGAAAAACACAGAACAACAGGTCATGAGAGGTAATACAACCATAAAAATATAAAGGCAAAAGGGGAATACATATTCAGGTGTGTTAGGCATGGGTCAGGTAGGGTTTTACTATTGTTTTATTGAAACTTGAATCAAGGAACTCTCCTTATGTGTGTGCATGTGGGGGTCAGGATGAGCATTTCCAGAAGGTTTGGGTGTGTGTGTGTGTGGTTGTGGGTGTGTGTGTGTGTGTGTGTGTGTGTGTCTGTGCGTGTGCGTGTCTTCAGTCAGAACTTTGGTCATCCCCGGTCAAGGCATTGATTTGGTTTAGATTAGGGAATTCTTGTTGACTTTTAACGGCAGTAAAACTGCTAGGTGCAGGGTGATTTGCATGTTAAGGTCACAAGTTGATGGGAAGTTCCAGAGGTGTGAGGCTGAGCTATCAGTACTGATGGTCTGCAGAACTCCAACATTCATGGAGGCAGGATTCCTCCTTTGTCTCCAGTCTCGTTGGGGGGGTCATTGGTTATCCAGAGCCATCAGACATCCTGGAGCCTGGCTCCCATGAGTTACAGCATGTCGGTTGAGGTATAATGAAATGACTATAAGTAGTGATAGTTCAGTTGTGAGCTGCGTAATAGTTAATTGAGTTTTTGAGAAGGATGCAACGGACCCCATGAGCAAGTGAGCCGACCTGGAGACGCTACATACAAATACCGAGAAGAGAATAAGGGATGCTTTTAGTAATCCTAGACCTCTAGATATTACCTCTCGCCGCACTATGCGCTTCGATACAGCATACCACCCTAACTCTAGTGCAGACTATGTCCGCACGCGAAGTGAAGGAATTCTGTGGTTTAAGTAGCAATGCATGCAGGTGCCGCGAGTTGCGCTAATTGGCACTCGAAAGGCGACATGCCCAGAGCAGAGTGCCAAAGGGTGTTGTGGGCATACTCGACCCAGATCAGGTGTCTGACCCATGTTGCCGGATTGGAGGTAGCCAGACACTGGAGAGAGTGAACCAAGTCCTGGTTAACTCTCTCAGTCTGACCGTTGGACTCAGGGTGGAGACCTGATGAGAGACTGGCGGAATCACCAATGAGGTGGCAAAAGGCCTTCCAAAAATGGCTAGCAAACTGGGGACCCCAATCCGATACCAAGTGTAAAGGGAAGCCGTGTGTTCGAACGACATGCCGAAGGAGGAGTTCCGCCGTCTCCTTAGCTGAAGGAAGTTTAGGCAGAGGGATAAATTTGCCTGCCTTAGGGAACCGATCCACCACCACTAGTATTACACTCATTCCCTGGGATCGTGGCAGACCAGTGATGAAGTCTAAGGAGAGGTGTGACCAGGGGCGAGCTGGAATGGGTAGGGGGCGAAGCAGGCCCTGTGGACGAGTCCGGGGTTCCTTGCTTCAAGCACATGTCTGGCAGGCAGCCACAAAGGCCTGAATGTCTCGATCCATGGAGAGCCACCAGAATCTGCGGCACAAAAACTCTAAGGTTCTCACAATGCCTGGGTGCCCAGCAAAAGGTGAGGCGTGGACCCAGGCAAGAACCTGTGGTCGGACTGGGGTCGTGGCGTAGAGTCTATCGGGTGGGCCACCCCCCGGATCAGGCTCCTGTCGGAGTGCCTGGCGAACCACCTCCTCCAAACCCCAACGTAGAGGTGCCACAATCCGAGACGGTGGAATTATGGGTTGGGGTTTTGGGTTCTCTGCTGGGGCATTCCACTGGCAGGAGAGAGTGTCTGGTTTGGCATTCTTCGAGCTGGGTTTGAATGAGAGGGTGAAATCAAACCGGGTAAAGAATAGGGAGCACCTGGCCTGCCGTGGGTTCAGGCGCTTGGCCTGCTGGATGTAGGTCAGGTTCTTGTGGTCTGTCTGAATGAGGAACGGGTGCTTGGCCCCCTCCAGCCAATGCCTCCACTCCTCCAAAGCCAGCTTGACAGCTAAGAGCTTGCGATCCCCTACATCATAGTTCCTCTCCAGTTCCGTCAGTCTGTGAGAGAAATATGCACCGGGGTGCAATTCCTTCTTAGGACTGGACCTTTGGGAGAGGACAGCCCCTACTTCTATGTCTGAAGCGTCAACTTCCACTATGAATTGGACCTCTGGGTCCGGCATGCGCAGCACTGGGGCTGAGATCAATCTCTCTTTCAAGGCCTCGACGGCCTCTTGTGCCTGGACGGACCATGTGAACCTGCCCTGGGACTTCCTGGTCAGGGCAGACAGCGGGCTGGCTAAGGAGCTAAAATTGCACACAAAGCGCTGAAAGAAATTGGCGAAGCCCAAGAAGCGTTGTACTACACGGACTGAGGAAGGCTGAGGCCACTCTTTGACAGCCCTGATCTTAGTTGGGTCCATGCTGAGACCATCCCGAGAGACGATGAAGCCCAAGAAAGAGATGGTGCTCACGTGAAACTGCGATTTTTCAAGCTTCACATAGAGGCCTTTCTGGAGGAGAAGCTGCAGGACCTGACGGACGTGTATGATGTGTTCCTTTAACGAATTGCTAAAGATTAGAATGTCGTCCAGGTACACAAACGCATAGTGGTTCAAAGTCTCCCTGAGGACCTCATTAATGAGCCGTTGGAAGACTGCCGGGGTGTTCATTAGGCCAAAGGGCATCACCAGGTATTTATAATGCCCTGAAGGCATGATGAAGGCAGTCTTCCACTCATCCCCTACCCTGATATGAATCAGGTTGTACGCACTGCGGAGGTCAAGTTTGGAAAAAAAACCTGGCCTGTCGCAGATGGTCAAAAGCTGAGTTCATCAGGGGAAGAGGGTGGCAGTCCTTTACGGTTAGCGCATTCAAGCCGTGATAAAAAATGCAGGGATGCAGGCTCCCATCCCTCTTTTTAACAAAGAAGAAGCCCGCTCCCGCTGGTGACGTGGAGGGGCAGATGTGCCCCAGGGATAAGGCCTCTCGGATATGTTGGTCCATGGCCTTATGCTCTAGTGGGGAGAGGGAGAATAATCTGCCCCTGGGGGGAACTGCACCTGGAAGCAAGTTGATGACACAGTCAAAGGGTCAATGAGGAGGCAGTGCCTGGGCCCTTTGTTTAGAAAAGACCTCTTGGAGATCCCAGTAATCCTCTGGGCCTGCCGCTAGATCCACCGGCCCCGGTAGGGGAGGTGTAGAGGTGTATAATTCTTTGAGGCAGTTCTGGGGGCACTGGGATCCCCAAACAGAGACTGACTGTGTGACCCAGTCTATGCGAGGATTATGCTGCTGCAACCAGGGGAACCCCAGGATTAGATGTAGCTCAGGAGCCTTAGTCACATACAATGACAGACGCTCCGTGTGGCGCCCAATGCGTAGGAGAAGTGGAGCTGTCTGTGTGGTTATGGGACCTGCGGCCAAGGGACGCCCATCGGGGCCATGAACCGGTAGCGGTTGTGCTAGCGGTTCCAGCCGAACCCCCACTCTGCGGCCTAAGCCCTCATCAACGAGATTACCTGCTGCTCCCGAGTCAACAAAAGCCTGGAGGTTTACCTGTCTATCCTCCCCCAGGAGGAGGATGGCCTCTAAGAAAAGGCCGGACTTGTGAGGCGGATAGCAAGATGATACAGGGCCTCCAGGTCATGAGGAGGATCACGAGCTGCCAACTCGTCCTTTAACTCCTCAGAAAGGCCCTGAACATAGGCCTCCTGGAGGGCTTGATCGTTCCAGCCCGAGCCGGCTGCCACGGTTCGAAAATCAACAGTGTAACTAGCCAGTGAGCGGACACCCTGGCGCATGCGGAGGAGGGATGAGGTTAGGCCCCTCACCCCAGATGGGTAGTCAAAAGTGCTCCTTAAGGCCACTATAAATGAGTCGGCCTTGGGGAGGTCTGCTAGGCGGTTCTGCCAAATGGCCGTAGCCCAGGCCAGTGCCTTGCCTGTGAGAAGAGAGATCATATACGCGATTTTGGCTTTCTCAGAAGGGAATTGGGAGGGCTGCATCTCAAAGGCCAGTGAGCATTGCATAATGAACAAATTGCAGGCACCAGATTGCCCCGCATAGGGCTGTGGGGGAGGTAATCGAGTCTCAGAAACCAAGAGAGTGGCAGGGTTCAGATGGCTGGCCTGCTGTGCTTCCGCCGGAGGGTTGTCTGCCACAGAAGCCCCTTGGGGCTGCAGCAAGGCCTGGATCTGCCCTATTTGTTTTGAGATCTGCTGCACTTCAGTGAATAATGAAGACAGGGCCTGCTCATGTTTGCCCAGAGCTGTGGCCGGCCCAGCCACAACCTGCCCTATCCGCTCCAGACTAGCCAGCTGACGGTCTGGTGCGGACATACTGTTATGGGGGGAACTTCGGTACGCTAGGAGGGGGAAAGTACCGGGTCGGCCCCATTCTCTACGAGGATGCTGAGGGGAGAGCAGACTGGTGCCCGAGGCAGATAGGGAGAGTGTGCGACTGAAGCAATGTATGGAAGAATTGTTGGGTGTATCAGTTATGAAGGATGGGAAAATAATATAATGGGATAATGAGGGTTTTAATAGAGTGCAGATGAAAAGTGGAGTAGAGTGCTTGGTAGGCACGGCCAGAGCAGGGTTCAAACCGAGGAGGTTGCAAGCTCTAGACATGGGCCCAATGCGCTAGTGCTTCGCCAAGCGAGCCCGGAAGAGTCAGTTGTGGAAATGCACAAGAGAGGATCAGGAAGCTGCACCGCTACGCTGCTGAGCCTCTCGTGCGCCGCCCATTTTCGAGATTACCTCTCAGGGCGCTGAGCGCTCCGATACGAATTATCGTATTCTGACCTTAGTGAAAACTTTGTTAAATTGCTTTTTGAAATATTACCTCTCAGAGCGCCTAGCGCTCTGATACAAATACCGAGAAGAGAATAAGGGATGCTTTTAGTAATCCTAGACCTCTAGATATTACCTCTCGCCGCGCTATGCGCTTCGATACAGCATCCCACCCTAACTCTAGCACAGACTATGTCCGCACGAGGAGTGAAGGAATTCTGTGGTTTAAGTAGCAACGCATGCAGGTGCCGCGAGTTGCGCTAATTGCTGGCACGTGAGCCGGCGGCTATAAGGGAGCGTGCTGGTGGCCGCGGGTTTGCCTGAGAAGGCACCGGCGACGTTACAAAGAGTTTATTACTAGTTACCAAAAAGTTTAAAAAAAAAGGATGAAAAAATAATAGGCAAATTAAGGTAAATTAAAAGAGAGCAACTGAAACAGGCTGCTGCACGCTCGTGCACAATAAGTTTAAAACGATTTCCACATCCACAGTACACACACCAACGAAGTATTTTAAACAAAAAAATGGACACAAAGACATACAAGTTTGTGTTAATCCACACGCAACAACTTCTGAGCGGCCTTCCTTCTCCACACTAGTAAACACTGGGTCTGTAGTTGCAACCACAGCATATTTTAAAGGAAATTTGTGAGCAGTCCCGTTATTTCCAAGCAGATCTTTTAGGTTTAAAACACACATCCAGGGTACACACATGAACAGACCATTTTAAACAAAAAACTGAGACAAAGACATATAACTGTGTTATTCCACACGCAACAACTTCTTCTTCTCCACACTAGTAAACACTGGGTCTGTAGTAGCGACGCTGGGAGATATTTTACAAAATAACTCAAAAGGAATTTTTTGAGCAATCATGCTATTTCTGACTGGATGTTTTATGTTTAAAATGACTTCCACATCCAGTTCTTTTATGATACTGAAAAATAAAACTAAAAGATTCATTTCTTGAGTTATTTTGTAAAATATCTCCTGAAATGCTTTCCTAAATAACATAATTTCTTTACAACTAATGAAACAAAGACACGAACATCTTGGATGACAAGGGGGTGAGTAAATTATTTGTAAATTGTTCTGAAAGTGGAATTCTCTGTTTTACTTCCATCCCAGCTTTAATAAGAGACTTTTACCTGCAAGGCATTCATAATTAAGAATTATTGCAAAAGATTATACTGCATTTTTGAATTCAGTTCAATTCAATTAACAATAGATATTAGCACAAAATAGCTTTACAGAAGCATATAAATATTTTATGTATAAATACTGTATATCACTTTAAGTAAATTTCAAAAACTCTGGGATTAATAAATCACTTTAATACCTTCACTTTACTGATGAGGGTGGATTTATCCTGTAAATTTTTTGATCATTACCTTCTTACCTTCTCTTATATCTGTGTTCTGTAGCATTCTTTAATGAGTGCCATTAAGTATTTGGTAGATTCAGAAGACTTGATATGAAGATTGTGGAGTACTGTAAAATTTCTGTCTATTGACAAGACCTTAAAAACCAACTATAAAAGCATTTTAATGTATAAGTGAAATTTTCAATATTCTTATCTGTCAAGAGACATTTGATATGACCCCTTCTCCCAATGGATACATCTTGATATCTTTCTCAGTGTGACACAGACCACAGGAAATGTAGTGGTCTTTCATTGAGATAATACTTAATTACTTGAAGCAAAATAGATTCCCTCTAGCTGCCCCTTACCTGAGTTCAACATTTTAGATTGCCTTCTTTCAAAAGTACAAAGCTCTTCTGGAGACAGTAACACAAAGACAGGTTGTAAATTGCACACTGTATATCTTACAAATAGTCAGTACACAGGGCAATGTGATAACTGACCAGAAGTTACTAGTGCAATGCTAAGAAAACAAACTACAAACTAAGAACTAAAAACTACGTCTCTAAGGAGTTATTCTGATACCAGAACAGAAGTTCTCCTAAAGACATTCCACTAACTCTAGACACAATATTCTTTAACAGAAATAACTGCATACATGCCCATCAGGATGACCTTAATAAACACCAAGCGCTCTAAAACCCACACAAGAGGAGTGAAAGCTGCTATGTTGCCCACACATATATAGTCATTGGGTGCAGCACAGTGACATTTTACTAAAGACTAAAGATTTTACTAAAGATTTTAGGCCAAAAGAATGTGAAGAATTGGACACACATGTGCAGAGGCCCATGAGACCAAAATCAATAATCACTTCCAAACCTTTAAGGGTACAAATATAGCCCTATCAAATTTTATATAGTGATTGAACCAATGAAAAAACATTGAATGAGGTGAGATTTTCTATTTAGAAATGATTTTTTCCTTTTTACTAAGTATAGTAGTGCCAGAATGAGCCAAAGGTAACATTTGGTCTTGGTGTAGTGTGAAGTGACTGCTACACCCAGACAACAAAGCAAAAACTGGTGTTGCTTCATTCTTTGGTATAATTTGGCAGTTAAGTTTTGTGCCTGGTTTTATACACTGGGCATTCATCTGTATACACTATATAGTACTTTATATATAGACTTCAGATGTCGTGGCAGTTTCTTCACTTTATAAATTTCTAAGCCATTAGTTATTATTTTATGCAACACCAAAACTGTCACATTCCACCATAAATCTAAGGATGTTTTACTTTGTTTATATCATATACACAGGTTTTACAGTATATACACAGTAAATTACACTAACATTTTACAATGGTGTTAAAATACTGTATCTTGTAATGTTTTTTAATTAATTAGACTTCAGTTAAAAGTGCTGATTAAGATTTTTTGTTACTACAGTTGGAGCTACAGGAAGCCTGTCCTTTTTAACTGGTGTTAGGTTCCTATCATCTTCATTTCATCTCCTATCATTTCTTTAGGCTTTGTTATGTTCAGTCTAATAGATTGTTTGAGCTATTTGAACTCCTATACTGTGGCTTATCTATGTACATTTTTTAATGTATTTGTAATTATAAAAAAAAAGATCAAATTCCAAACAAGGGAAGCTGTAAAATAAACTTTTTATTTACTTAAATAGAAGAATTTTGAGTGCATATTGTCGTTATAACAAAAACAGGGACATACCAAATACTAAGAAACTCTGAAATTAATATGAATATTTCTAACCTTATTTTCTCTCAAGCTGTAATAAAATCCCTTATGTTAAACATTATGTTCAGCTGCAATTTCTTTTTTCTTGCATTTTTAAGTAGGCATTAAACAATTGTGTCTTTGTATAATAATGGTATCACCTTCGTTTAGGTGTGACTTGTGTACCCAGCAGTTATTCAATAGTTACAACAGCGACATGCTTTTCTATTTCCTGTAAATAGTATGAGTCATTTGTTTTTTTTTGTTCTTCTATCAGCTGAGTCTACAAGGTAAGTTCATAACAGGGGAATCTGTATAACACTAATCATATTTAGAAGAATGTTCATATTATAAATTAAACAATTAAAACACACATACACACATTGTTGAGTTGTGGTTGCTTCTTCACTCCATCAATTTCTAATTATTTTATGATCACTTAAAGTGTCACTTTTCACCATAAAACAAGGATGTTTTAATTTGTTAACATCATAAAAACAGTTTGTCTGCAGTTTTTACACAGTAATTTACACTGTAACATTTTATAATGGTGTTAAAATATTGTATTTTTCAGTGTACTGTAATTACCTAGACATTTCATTACAATTGTTGATCATTTTTTTTTTGTTACTACAGTTGGAGCTACAGGGAGCCTGTCCTCATAAACTGGTGTTAGATTCCTATCATCTTCATTTTATCTCCTATCATTTCTTTAGATTTTGGTAAGTTCAGTCTAATAGATTTTTGGAGCAATTTGAACTCCTATGCTTCTTTTTTCCTATATTTTAAGTGGGTGTAATTGTGAAAATTATGTCTACTTAAAATAGATCCCCAAAAGATAATCTATATAATAACCTTTCCATTTGCTGAAATAGGAGAATCTAGCGGAATCTCACTAACTTGTGAATATTTCTAACATTCTACTTTTCTCTTTTTAAGTTGTTGCTGATATCAGTTCTAAACTCCTTTGCTTTAAACCGACAAGCTGCTTTTCCTTTTTTCTTACATTTTAAGGACATTAATTACTTTAATAATATTTATAAATATTACAAGTATATAAATATAAATATTACTTTTGTATAATAATTATCAGCACGTTATCACCCAGTTTTACACTTACTTGATTTAATTTTAATTTGAAATTTTTAATTATGCTTTAATGTTAATGAATCATGGTCTGTTCATTCTTTATACCCACAGCAAAGTCATTTACTTACAATGAAAGTTTTTATTAACAATGGCCCTACCTGAATTAAGATCACGTCACGTTTGCGTCATCAAACGCAAACACTGGTGTTGCTGCATTCTTTGATCCAAATTTGGCTCTTATATTGTCTGCCTGGTTTTTAAGGGTGTGTTCACATGAGATGAGTAATTGTGTCCGAACCAGTTCATGGTTGGCTCAGGAAGGGGCTCATAATCCCATAGATAGATAGATAGATAGATAGATAGATAGATGGATGGATGGATGGATGGATGGATGGATGGATGGATAAATATATATACACTTGATCTTTCAAAACATTTTATTATTCAATAGCCTTAACCTAAATGCTGACACAAATATAGAAAACAACCGACCCATAATGCTTAAATCTTTTTTGCAAATTCAGCTCAAAAGCCAAGCCCCAAATTTAATACGCATTTGGTTCATGTAAACATTACTTCTTTACTTTTCCATAGTTTTGTGAACACTTGCAAAACAATAGTAAATTTAACCCAATATAAATGTAAAAACAATACATTTTGGGTTTTTACAAGAATTGAATTTATAATAATTATTAATATTATTATCTTTATTTATTAAATAATTTTTTTTTCATAAATTATTGAATAATTATCCTGATCCTGATTATCATGAACCTGATTTATCATGAACAGTATTAGTCTTTCTTTCCTCCTTTTTCAAATGAAAGTCATAAATACAAGATTGTCCACTAATGTGTTTGTCTGCTCTGTTTTTTTTAAAAGACAATACTTGAGCAAAAATTTTTTTCCATAAAAACAATTCCATGAAAACTGAAATACTGTATAAAAGATTATTTACCAAGCAGTTACCTATGTTATGATTAACTTCTCCACAATATTTCCACTACATACTATAATTCCTGTGGACTTTATTGAAGCTTTATTTTTTAACTTCTTAAATATGTATTTCCTTATTATTTTGCTAGCTACAGGTACATGGATTTGTTTGAACATGTGAGGACAGTTTGAAAGTTACATAAGTCCCTTTTGTCTAAGTCTCTTTTTTCTGCCTTTGTTGTTTGGTCAAGAAAGCGAAACAAGATCAGCACAGAACGTGAGAAGCCATGGACACTGAAAAAGTGACTGAGGTGAAAGAGCTCACTCCAGTAGTTGATGGTGAAGTAGTTGAAGATGATAAGGATGTAGAGAAAAGGAAAGTGGAAGAAACAAAAGGTAAAAAAAAATCCTTTCCATTCTTGATATTGCTTGTCCAATTTTCTCATATTTAAACCACTTGATCATGCCTTTTTTTCTTCTCTAGAAGCTGAAAAAGGAGCAGAACACAAAGAAGAAGATAAAAAAGAAAAAGAAGTAAAAGAAGAAGAATCCAATGTGTGCAAACCAAAGAGTTCATTGGAAAATATTTATAGTCTTTCAGTGCCTTCATCTTCCAAAAACAATGAAGGTAATACCTTTACTTATTTAACCCTTGTGTTATGTTTACTATTTGGACCATTTGATAATGTTTTGATAAAGTCAATCTGACTAGGGACATTATATAATAAAACATTTGTGCTTAATGTGCACTAGCTTACATTTAACAATGAATGTGACATTTCTGTGAATTTTTATTTGTGTAACAAGCATGAGAAATAAAAGATTATTGCAGTCACTGGCTATGAAATGCAGTTCTTAAAAATGCATTTTGAATGCAAATTTTTTTATGCAAAAAATGCATTTTGAATGCAAATGCAGATGATTTGCAACAAATACAGAAGACTTTTAGTAAAAATATAAAAGGGTCAGTTTGACCTGAATATCACACAAGGGTTAAGTCAAAGGAAAAATGACAAATGTCATTAAAGAGAACAGACACTTTGACACTAATAACACCTACAAATATAGATCTAAAGTATATATGACGTTTTTAATATTGTAATTGTGTTAATGTGTATTTTATTTACAGAATTTCAATAAATAATAATGTCACTGTAACCAGTAATCAGTAAAATATAGCATTTGCATATACTTTGGGATTCATATCTACGATTAAAAGTTTGTTGGTTATAAACATACAATACATAAAACAACAGAAATAATACAAGATTGTGTTTTAAATAAATGTGTGTCGATTTTATTTACAGTTTTAAAATAGTTGTGTTTTTATTTACAGGAGTTCAATCATCACAAGCAGGATCAAGCCTCCATTTTGTCTCCTGGAACACGAATGGTATTAAAAAAACTCATAATTCACCACAGAAGTTCTCTAACTTGTTGAACAGCCTTAGTAATCTTCATGCTGATGTTGCCTTTATACAAGAGACACATATTGGAAGGGACTGTTATCAAATCTTGGAAGATGTTCAAGGCTGGAGAACCTACTTCACTGTGTACAGCTCGAAAAACAAAGGAGTCGCAATACTGATAAAAAAAAATAAAAAATGATCATTTGAGTACATATACCATGATGAGGATTATAGTGGAGGTTACATTGTGCTATTCTGTAAACTGAATGATGAACTATACACACTGGTTAATGTGTACAATCATGAGAAAGACAGAAATGTCTTGTGCAGACTGAAAGAGTATTTGATGGAAACAGCTGAGGGTGTGCTAGTGGTTGGAGGAGATTTCAACACAGTTCTACATCCCAATTTTGATCGGAAATCCAAGTCTCAAGCAAGCCATTCACCACTGAGAGCTTTCTTAGAAGATTTTACTGTTTCTCTCAATCTCAGAGACACCTGGTCATACAAACACCCTGCTGTAGATGGCTTTACACGATGTCAGAAAGACAGTGGATCCAGGATAGACATGTTTTTCCTGCCAGAGCACAAAATGGAACGGGTGGCTAATATTAATGTAGCGTGCAAGGAGGCTAAACAACATAATATTTCTGATCATTATCCTCTTGTGCTAGAACTCACAGTTCATAAAACTGAAACAAACATCCCAAAGGTTGCCTTAAACTTGTCTAGGCCTTTTACATACACACCTGACAGAAGACCAGGGAAGATTAGTGGGGCAGAAATATTGAGTGCCATTAAGTCTTTGACTGACTTTGAAGAATACTCACTTATGGAAGTTGTGCAAAATTATAAAAAGGATCGCTGTCAACTGTCTGAGACCTTAAAGACTGAATACAATTCAATGATTAAGAACAAAACAGTAGAAGGCATTTGCACCTTAAATATTAATTATTTGATATTATCACAGATTTTGGCAAAGCGTCTCAGTGAGTCCATTTCCCCTTTTTTAAGAGAAAGATAGTGAGAAATCTTGATCCATTTTTCACTGTGACATTTGAGAGAGGCCCACAAACAATCAAGTGGTCTTTCCTTGAGAGTAAACTTAAAATGCTACAACTTGAGGTGAAGAAGCCAGACCAGATCTCTTCTGCCCTCACACCAGAGCTCAGCATTCTGGATTACCTGCTCCCTGAAGAAGAAGACTCTTCTGAACTCAGACTGTTGAAGCCTGGGTGTCCACTCACCAAATTTATCTTCAGTCTGGCTCTGAATGAACTAGAAACCTTAGCTTTAAATAACTTCTGTAAGGTCACTGTTTGCTATCACAGACAGGTTCTGCGCATACATACAAACTCAATCACAAACTCAGATTTTGTGGATGTTTTCGTGAACACTTTTAAGGAAATTTCAGGACTTAAAATAAGTATGGTAATATAAAATAAGTAACATTGACTCATTACATATTTACTCATACTCATTACAAATCTCAAAGTTTCTTCTCTCATTTAGGCTATGATTGTATGCTGTATACAAAGTGTACACTGTGTTGTGTTTAGTGTTCAAATCCTGAAAGTCTCTTAAGACGTCAAAGAGAAGTCTTTACCTCAAAACAAAAATTTGTCTTGGTTATTTTCTAATGTATATATGCAGAGATAATATATTTATATAGTTTTAGAAAATGTATTTGTAATGTTAAACAATACTTTATAATGGATTTCAATTACAGTGAAGGCTCTTTATATTTAGTTAACATTTACCTTACATATTTATACTACCTGCAATTATATGTATTCATACTATAATCTTTTGTTGTTACATGATGTAAATTAAAGAGTATACAATAAACAACTTGACCACTCCTCAAACAATAACAGTCAGAATCAGAATACTTTATTGATCCACTCAGGGAAATTGAATCACTTTAACCCCAGAGTGTGCAGAATAGTGCTAAAAATAACCACTTGACTAACACCACCCATATTTCCTGTCTCCCCGTCACTACATCACTACAAGAGAAAGATGAGTTTCTGCAAGGAAATGTTTAAGCCACATCTATTTGGTGATGATAACACTTGCTATTCTAAATCTCTGCTGTTTATTAAAGTAAGAAACACCTGACCATAAAAATCTAAACAGAACTAAACGGACAAACAAAAAGAAACAAGAAATTTTAGGTAATAAAATAGGCTATATTAACTTATTTCTTCTGCTCATTTACAACCAACAACAGAAGTAGAGGCAGTAGGATTATGCATGTTTGCTAGATATCTGATTCTATAAGATCATTTTGAACTCTTCTAGTGAAGAAGAATAATTATGCCAATGTTCCAATGAGTCTTACGTTGACTGTAAGTCAAGAGATGTTTTAGCCTCATTAAGAAATAGGTATATAATTAACTCAGAGGAAAGCCTTGGCTTTACAATATACTTGTTAGAGGTTTATATTTTATCTAAACCTACACTCTCATATCTAGTCAGAGGTAGTCTTTGAAGTGTGGGGCAGATCAACTGGGGCAGAAACACAACTCATGGGGCAGAAAGCAGAAGACCAACTTATAGCAGAGCTGTTTACAGGGTCAGGAACTAATCAGAAGCTGACACCATTGGCTCAAAGGGGGCTTGGAGAAGCCCCTCCAGGACCATGTAGAAGAAAGCCTCAGCCACCTAGCACCATGCAGGAGGTGAGAGACCAGACAACAGGCACATGACTCGCAGCAATGGCTGCCACATATACCTCAATGTAGAGGGTGATAGGCCCTCAAAGAGGCATGTCTGCAGGAACTCTAGCACTGTACTAATAGGGCAGTGAACTAGATCCTGATGATGCTGATTACACCAGAGGCGAAAGTTGAAAATAATCTCCACAACCTCATTTGGGAGAACAGAGTCTAGGAACTGGTCCCCCTTAGGAGTGCAATAAGCTCTCAGCGAGAGAAATCTTGTCTCTACCTAGGGCCAGATCTGGTGCGCCAACCTAAATAGGGGGTGCAAACACAGACTGCCCTAATGACTGAATAAGGGGACCTCCAAAGGTAGCTCCTGAGTTTCAGGAGAAAGTGATTCAGCACTAGAAACATAGGGATCTTGTGGGCAAGCATGGCATCTCAATGCCTGGCTGCCACTCTCCACGACACACTTTAAGAGTGGGACCCAAGGTGAGAATATATAAGAAGGGTACAAAGCATGTGGCAGGATTGTCATCGCAAATCAGTCCTCAGAGCTGATCTGCAACACAGTGACCTTGAGTGTTAACATCCCGGACTTGTATGTTTCAGCATACAATTCGAAGCAAACAGGTCTAAAATTGGGTGTAGCCCAAGCTGGCAGCAGCTAACCCACATAAGGAGCAGGAGGATGGGTAGTCGTGGCTGAACCCCAAAGCACTGGAGGTGGCAGGGTAGGCGGCAATGGAAATTAGGATTCCTTCCTGGCCCACATGGTGGAGATGGTTGTCTCTCGCCTGGGGGACCTGCCCCTAAACACTGGCCAGTCACCCAGATTTTACATGGGGTGGGTCAGGCTGCAGCACTAGCCTTCTTTTCCTGACTCAGCAGTCCAGGCTGGGACTGGTGGGTACTGGCCTAGCCCTAGCTCCTCACTGCGGCAAATGAAGAACAAGCTCTTAGAAGACACCGGGAAGTCAAAAAGAAAGGTTTGTCCCTTTTCTTTTATCTCTGTCAGATTGCCTCTCTGTGGGAACTAAATGCAGGCTTGAAACGGCCGATGGCATGGGCCATCTGCTTAGTGGCACAGAGGGCTAAATCTGTGGTCTGGAAGAGTTCAGATCTCATTGATGAGCCCCTTCTGGCAGATGAGCTCCTTTAGCAGGTCAGCTTGGTACAACTGCAAAACTGCCATATTGTGTGCAGCACCACAACGGCTTAACCTGCAGGATGGTAGGCCTTCCCTATAAGGCTGATGTGGCCTGCCAGGGCCTCAGTAGGAATGCAGACTTTCTTCATGTAGCCAGTGAAGGAGACAGATAGCCTGCAGCCATCTCTTCAACCCTAGGCATCGCCGCATACCCTTGTTCATCAAAGTCCACCATGGCTGAAAAGTCAGTAGTGGCTGAGGAGAACAGTCAGGCAGAATAAGAATTATTCCACAACCTCAACACCTCAATATGAAGGTATGTAAATAAATAAATAAATAAATAAAATTGGAGATGTAAGGTGACATGGAGGTGAAAGGCGGTGTGAAGTTAGTCAGTGATTGTCAAGCTCATAGTGGACAACACTAATGTTTAATTATGCCAAATTAAGCTAAGCTTAGCAGCAGCATGTGTGATCACCTCCAGGAGCTTTTAGAGCACCACAAAATGCGATGGCAATTCGAATGCTTTTCACTCATTGTTGCCTACATTGAGCTCCTCAGAGTGCGATGCAGATAACATTATATCCCCATCTAGGTCAAGAGAAATTGCAAAGCTTACATTTTAATGAAGGTGTAATTATGAAAATGATCAAGTTCCCAACAAAGGAAATTGTATAATAACTCTTTTATTTACTGAAATAGAAGAAATTTGTGTCCATTCAAGTGCATATTGTGATTATAGCAAAAACAGGGACATACTAAATACTAAGAAACTCTGAAATTCATATGAAGCTTTTCTCACACACATATTGTTGAGTTGTGGCTGTTTTGTCACTCCATCAGTTTCCATTTACCATGAAACAAGGATGTTTTAATTTGTTTCCAGCATAGCAAGAGTGTGTCTACAGTTTTTACACAGTAAATTACACTTAACACTTTACAGTCGTGTTAAAATTTTGTATTTGTCAGTGTTTTGTAATTACATTTGATGTACTTTTAAAGACATTCAAATAAAATTGCTAATTGTTTTTATTTGTTACTACAGTTGGAGATACAGGGAGCCTGTCCTCATAAAATGTCCTATCATCTTCATTCCATCTTTTCTTTAGATTTTGATAAGTTCAAGTCTAATTGATTTTTGGAGCTATTTGAACTCATATACTGCTTTTTTCCCTATATTTTTTAAAAGTATTTGTAGTTATGAAAATGATCAATTTCCCAACAAGAGAATCTATATAATAACCTTTCCATTTGCAGAAATAGAAGAATTTAGGAGTTTAAGTCCGTCTGAGTGCATACTGTCATTATAGCAAAAATAGGGACACACCAAATACTAACTCACTAACTCGTGAATATTACTAACACACTACTTGTTACTCAAGCTGTTGCTGATATCAGTTCTAAACTCCATTGTGTTAGACTGATAAAATTACATCAAGCTGCTTTTCCTTTTTTCTTACATTTTTAAGTAGGCACTAAATACTTCTAACATTGTATAATATTAAGCAGCACGTTATCACCCAGTTTTACACTTACTTGATTTATTTTAGTTTGAAATGTTTAATTACACATTAATGTTAACGAAACATGGTCTGTTCATTCTTAACTATAACTAAAGGAAAGTCATTTATTTACAATGAACGTTTTGTTTATTAACAGTGGCCCTACCTGAATTAATTATATGAATACATCAAGCAATCAACCAGCTACAAAAGCAAACATGGGTGTTGCTGCATTCTTTGATCCAAATTTTACACTCAAATTGTCTGCCTGGTTTTTTTAAGGTAAGACTCATAGTGAAAAGAAAAATAGATTACACATTCTATTGTACACTAAGGGTGTGTTCACATAAGATAAATAATTGGAGGCCCCACCTCAAAACTTAGTTGTTAAAGGATCTGCTGCTAACATATTGGTTCCAGATACCACAGCGAACCATCAGGGATCTAGTGGAGTCCATACCTTGTCGGGTCAGGGCTGTTTTGCAGCAAAAAGGGGAACCAACACAATATAAGGCAGGTGGTCATAATGATATGCCTGATTGGTGTAGAATTTTTATTTTTATACTTACAATTTATGACATTCACTAAAGAATATTGTATCATTATATATACAATAATAACTGTGACCTCACTTTAATTATCAACTGAATGCCATGTTGTGTTGTTTTGTAAATAGATTATTTGATTTTTAATGTTTATTATTCACCATCTGTTAATTTGTAAATAAAACCAATACAGTGTCATTTGCTTTTGTTGGTTGCAGTAGACTTTTCTCAATTGATTTAATATAAGTGACTTAGGAGTTAAGGAGAATATTACAATTGTTAAAAAATCACTTAAATTGAAAACTTTTACTTAACAGTCCTGACAAGATAACTGAGATCAAGTGAACAAAGAGCATCAAAAGTAAACCCAGGTGTCTCTCTGTATTTTTTGATCCATTGTGGTCTCTCAAGCTGCTTTACTGGTCTTTCAGGTAAGACTGTCATGACATTACACATTGTACTGCACACTGATGTGATAAAATTATTAGGAAGTTGTTGAAGTTGTTTCTTTCTTTACAGTATGGAAAGTCATAAATCTATGCAAATTGTCAACAAATGTATGTTTTGTATATTAAACTAGTGCTTATGCAATCAAGCATAAAGTAGCAGCAATCTCATTTTCCTTTCCTGGAATTCTATACAGTAAAAACAATGAAAATCAACTTTTAATAATTTTCACTCTATATAATTTTCATACAGTTTTCAATAAGAGAACAGTTTCCCAACTGTCAGCTGACAGATGTGATTAACTTGTGTAAAGTATCTTCACTTCTTACATAGTTATTTCTTTAGTATAGTATAGTATAGAACACTATAAATAAAATATCATTTAGTCAGGTTTACATGTATCTTTACTAATATATACCTCACTTATATGCTTATTTACTTATATATATTTTTTAATTTTTAGTGAATATTTGTTGAAAACTGTATTGAGAACATAATGAATAGAGATCTAAAACAGTCCTTTATAAATTTACGATCTGGTGTGAAATAATTAAAATAGGTGCTATTAAAATTAAAATAAATAATATACTATAGAGAGTAATGTTATAAAATTACTGTGATTTTAATTGTGTATTTTATTTACAGAAGTTCAATCATTAATCATGGCATCACAAGGAAAACGTCTCCATATTGTCACATGGAACACTCAGGGTATAAGAAGCCCATCCCAAAAGTTTTCAAATGTGTTGAGCTGTCTCAATGATCTTCAGGCTGATGTTGTCTTCATACAAGAGACACGTGTTGGGACAAAAAATTACCGAATGTTGACAGATGTTAGAGATTGGAAAATCTATTTCACTGTAAACAACTCCTCCAGCAAAGGAGTCGCAATACTGATAAACAACAATGTACCTTTTAATTACATATGCCATGATGAGGATTGTAGTGGAGGTTACATTGTGCTGTTCTGTCACCTGTATGGTGAACTCTACACACTTGTCAGTGTGTACAAACATAAGGCAGATAGAACTGTCTTGGGTAGACTGAAAGAGTATTTGATGGAAGCAGCTGAGGGTGTGCTAGTGGTTGGAGGAGATTTCAACACAGTTTTACATCCCAGCTTTGATCGGAGTCCTTCAGACTCGAACCATTCAGCATTTAGATCTATTTTAGAAGACTTTACTGTTTCTCTGAATCTAAGAGACACCTGGTCATACTTGCGCTTTGCTGATGAGGGTTTTACACGCCATCAAAATGACAGTCACTCTAGACTAGACATGTTTTTCATGCGCAGTGACACAATGAGACTAGTGTGTGGTATCAGAGTGGAAGACAACGAAATTTCTGATCATAATCCAGTTGTTCTGGTTCTTGAAGTGCAAGAACAGACAGAAAGTAAATTTCCAAAAGTGGCCTTACTTTTAAAAACAGCAACACATACAGGTATCAGAAAACCCAACAGGATATCAGGGAAGATCAGTGGGGCAGAAATACTGAGTGCCATCAAGACTTTGTCTGACTTAGAAGAGCAAAGACCTAATCGAAGACAAGTGGAGCACATCAAAAGTCATCCATGTTCAGTGACAGAAATTCTAAAGATAAAGTACAACAACATGTTAAAAACAAAATGTGTCTCTGAAGCTTTTAAAGAATATCATCTTTCACAAGGCAGACACATCTTCAACGTGGAATATTTGATAATCTCTCAAGTTTTAGCGAAACGTCTTAGTGCATACATTGTCCCCTGTTCTATACAAAAGCAAGAAACAATTCTTGATAAATTTCTCACTGTGACATGTGACAAAGGCACACAAAAAATCAAGTCATCTTTCTTAGAGACAAGCCTCAGACTTGAAAATGAATGGAAAGAGAAACTGAGACATTCTCAGCCCCCAGCAAAGTTCCATATTCTAGAATGTCTCCTTCCAGTAGACCAAGGCTCTTCTGGGAAACTTTTGCTGCCTGAATGTCCGCTCACCAACACTATCCTTAATTTGGCTCTGAATAAACTAGATCACATTCTCAATGACGAGATGGAATGCAGGAGCAGTGTTTGTTTTCAGAGGCAGGCTCTGCTGATACATGCACACCAGAGCAAAAAGAAGCAAGTTGTTTCGCTAGTAGAGAAATTCCAGGAAGATTCTGGAATTATATTTCATAAAATATTTCACATAGAGTATTAAGATGATTAAAAAGCACACAAATGTGTGTAAATAAATTACATTTGATTACAGGTGGAGACTTACTGTTGTAGGATTAAAACAAATCAAGACAAAAGCAAAGTAAACTATTTAATTTTATATTGTCATGTTGACTTTCATTAAATGATTTTTAAATGTCTGACTAAACCACATCTCAATATGTTTACTGTATTTTCTGGTATCTTGTCCATGTTTAAGTAATTATGCTGATAAAGTACAACAACATGTTAAAGACAAAATATGTCTCTGAAGCTTTTAAAGAATATCATCTTTCACAAGACAGACACATCTTTAATGTAGAATATTTGATATTCTCTCAAGTTTTAGGCAAATGTCTTAGTGCATACATTTTCCCCTTTTCCCCTGTTAATGCATTTCTTCATTATTGTAGTCACTATAAGTTGTACATATGTTTACTGTATTTTCTGGAATTTTGTCCATTTTTAAGTAATTATGCTGTATATCCAATATGGTCTTTATTGTTATCAAATAGTAGTAATTTGCCATTTTATAAAATCTTGGAGGAAAAGATCAATCTGTTGGCCATTTTAGGAATGACCATATATAAGAGCTCATTAGTACGACAGTGGGTGATCACTGTCCTTCACTGGAGCCACAATTAAAATAGATTCATTAAAATATAAAGCTTTTCAAAAGTGATGCACTTATTAAGTTGGGATTATTAAAATAATTGCCACATACTCCCCTTCCCAAGTCACGCTGCATCACAATCACAATCTCGGTGATACATGACAAAAAAAAAACATGTTTTTGTTTACGTTGCCTTGTCCATTTTGTTTTCTATATGCTGAGCGTTGTTCATACCTGTCATTACCAAGCATTGCTTGAAGTTATGAAGTATCTTTGGTTTTTATCCTGTTTCTGGTTTACCAGTTTTTGCCAGTAGTTTTGTCTTGTTTATTTTGTTTATCATTTTACCTTAAGGGAAATTCACAGTTTCCAGCAGTATCCACAAACACAGGTAATAGATAAAATAGGAAGGAATTTAACAAAAATACTAAAATACCCAAATTAGTGGACCTATATGGATGAAACAGTCTGGTGACAGAGCTAGTGACAGTGCTAGACTGGGAGTTGTAGGCGAGGTAGCTGGCAGCTTCAGATAGAGCAGTTGTTATTCATGACACACTGCAGCTCTATTTCCAACTCCTGATTCATACATTCTGCTTGCCCATTGGTCTGGGGATGAAATCTTGAGGAGATGTTAACAGTGAGAGTATAGAGAAGAGAGCAAAAGACATGGTTTACTACAAGGTCAGTGGTTTAATGGGCTATGGAAAGTTTGGGGAGAGCCACAAAGTGTACAGCTGTTCTATTGTCTAGCTTATAAAATGGCAAGCTAGAGACAAAATCCAAAGCCATCTAAGACACTGGGAGGCTGGAGACATGCAGACAGGCAGGTTGGTAGTGTGAGACTTACCACGTCTGAGCATGCAGCATTTCCTTGTGTGCTTTGAATGTGCTGTATGTATCAGGGGTTGATTTTCAAGCAGGCACTGAAGGACTTAAGAGTGAGAAGAGTCCATCATTAAGGCCAGGTACTCAAAGTGTTAAACACCATTTTCCATTTCGGAGTGGTTATCAAATGATATGCATTTCACAGGTCTAACCTTGAGAAAATGGCGGCCCAGTGAATTGGTCCAAAAGCAGAGCTGTGGAGAGACTGGGGATACTTCTTTTTTGTTACCATGATGTTTTTCAGGTTCAGGATCCAGTAATCAATACAAGGGCAAAGGGAATGATCCTTTTATTAACAAAAAAGAATCTGGCACCCACAGGGGTGAAAGAGGGTCTGATTATGCAAGTGGTTATGGAGCCATTAATATATTGCTCTGTGGTCTCTCGGTCAGCGTACCAGGTTGTACAAAGGGCAGGAGGCTTGACCCCAAGAAGCAGGTCAGTAGTACCATCATATGAGGTGAGGTGGTTCTGAGAGGTCCTGTTCCTTGCTGAAGACCATTTTTCTCCAAGATGCTTAAGTATCCAGTATTTAACAATGCCCAAATCCTTTATTTGTCTACTAATCTGTCATATTAATGTTAGATCTACAGTGTTTTGTACTTTATTCTACAGTGAATTCCAGTGGTGTAAAGTAATGAAGTAAAATTACTTCGTTACAGTACTTAAGTATTTTTTGAGTGTTTTTGTACTTTACTTGAGTTTTTATTTTTCTGTCAATTTTTACTTTTACTTCACTTCTTTTTTGAAACAAATTCTATACTTTTACTCCGATACATTTTCTGTTCGGCATTTTCGTTACTTACTACAAAAAAACCTGCATCCAAATTTGCGGTAAAGGAAGTTTGTGGTTAATGATGACTTTAGGTGTCCTAAAGCAAAAACGCAAAACGCCCTGCTAAGTGCTGTCAGGAGCATGCCTAGCCAATCAGAAGCCCTGCTAAGTGCTGTCAGGAGCATGCCTAGCCAATCAGAAGCCCTGTTAAGTGCTGTCAGGAGCCTAGCCAATCAGAAGCCCTGTTAAGTGCTGTCAGGAGCATGCCTAGCCAATCAGAAGCCCTGTTAAGTGCTGTCAGGAGCATGCCTAGCCAATCAGAAGCCCTGTTAAGTGCTGTCAGGAGCATGCCTAGCCAATCAGAAGCCCTGCTAAGTGCTGTCAGGAGCATGCCTAGCCAATCAGAAGCCCTGTTAAGTGCTGTCAGGAGCATGCCTAGCCAATCAGAAGCCCTGTTAAGTGCTCTCAGGAGCATGCCTAGCCAATCAGAAGCCCTGTTAAGTGCTGTCAGGAGCCTAGCCAATCAGAAGCCTAGACAAAACTTTATTACCAGTTCCAGTAGTTTAACAACAATGGCGCGTCGTCGGAAAGCGACGCCCTTGAAAATTGTGAAATGTGCAAAAAAATTTCATTGTAGAATGTAGAAGTTGGACCGGGTCTCATCCAAAACCTCCATCACTGTGTGCGTTACTGGAGTTTTGTATGCAGCAGCAGTGAGCTCCGTATTACATTCCGGCCCCTCTGTTCATGAACGTAATGTGTCAGTAACTGCACGTGCATGTGCATGCATGTAAAAAGTCCAGTAAGCAACATTAACACACTCAGTAGTTCACGTAAGTCTGCTATTGCACAAAAATATCTTCATAAACAAAGCTCAGAAAATCAAGGAGACCGGCACACAGACGATGATGTCAATTCATCAAAATCTCCGTTTCCCCTGTCTACACAACACCACTGAAAACGGTGAGTTTTGGACTTTGTCAGGAGTTTTCCAAAAGCTCCATTTTCAACGACCTCAAACTGCATTAGCATGTGGACGAAAGGTCAAAACACAGAGAAAAATCTCCCTTCTTAAAAATCCCTGGCTACATGTGGACATGGCCTTAGTTACAAGTGCACATGTACGGAAACACTGATACTGTACACTTCATTACAATACAGTTCACTAAGTTCTAAAGGCCTCTTCTTTCTTTCATGCAAATCTTATTTTTTGGTGGTGCACTTATTGAGAAGTTTAAGAAAGAAAGCAATACAGAATAAAATTCATAATTCTCCAAATTATTACAGTCTTGCTTTTTATTTAAATAATTTACTTCTACTTTTACTTTCCACACTTGAATACATTCATAAAAAAATACTTTTGATACTTAAGTACAGTTTATTTCAGATACTTTAAGACTTTTACTCAAGTACTGTAGAATTATAATGGGTGACTAAGTTTTACTTGAGTCATTTCCTAACAAAATACCTGTACTTTTACTAAAGTATGGCTTTTGGGTACTTTATACAACACTGGTGAATTCAGAGATTCTCTTTCAAATAGGGTAGATTTGACTATGCAAAAGCCAGCTGACGGCAATTCTTTATTCATGTCTTTATAAATGCACACAGGCTGAGCTAAGCATGTTTGACTATCTGTATTGAGTATTCGTTTGAGAGATTCAAGCAAGGATAAGGAAATCACTTCTGGACATTTGCATCAGACTGTGTTTATGTCTCATATGCTGTGAGCAGCAGCTGATTTGAGGTCAAGAGAAAGGAAATTAAATATAATTAAGCAAAGCTACATTTTCATTTTTGCCTTCTAAACATATGTCCAGCTCATAAAACAAGAACATATATGTACATATAGCACACATGAGATTTCTAGTAGCATTATTCTACTTTCTTTATTTAACATATTGAATCTTGCATGTTCTTGCTAGATTTGCAAACAGACAGATAGATAGATAGATAGATAGATAGATAGATAGATAGATAGATAGATAGATAGATAGATAGATAGGTAGATAGATAGATAGATAGATAGATAGATAGATAGATAGATAGATAGATAGATAGATAAAAACACTGTTTTCCCCTTTGGGCACACAATTTCAATATTGTATTGTGTTAAAAAACCACATATTCCCAAGCAGGCTTAAGTTTCAATCTTCAAGGGTTAAACATTACACTGCGGAAATAGAGAAGTGCCCATGCAAATGAAATTATGGACAAATGAAATGAAAAAAAGGAATTATGTTAAAAAAGAAAATAGATTACTTACAGTTTAAGCATAATTATATTTCTATACTTATACTAATATATACATATTTCTGAAACATGATGTGGAACGATGTAATGTGGAGTTACTTTTAATTGTCTGTAAATGGTCTGTATCTGACAAATCTGTATTGTATGTGTCATTATTTTATGTCTGTACATTTGAATAATGGTATCACCTTTGTTTAGGTGTGACTTATGTACCTGGCAGTTATAATAGCTATTATTACAACTGTGACGTGCATTTATATTTCCTGTAAATTGTATGATCTCATTTCTTCTATCAGTTGAGTGTACAAGGGAAGTTCCTAGCAGGGAAATCTATATAACTTTAAACATATTTAGGATGTTTATTATAAATTAAACAATTAAAACACACACATACAGAAACATTGATGAGTTGTGGTTGTTTCTTCACTTCATCAATTTCTAAGGCGTTAGTTATCATTTTATGATCATCTGTGTCATATTTCACCATAAAACAAGGACGCTTTACTTGGTTTACTTGTCTACAGCTTTTAAAATGTAAATTAAACTGTAATAGTTGTGTTAAAATGCTGTATTTTTAGTGTTTTGTAGTTACCTAGACATTCAATTAAAACTGCTGATTTAAAAAAGAAATTTTTGTTTCTTTTTTCTTTTCTTTTTTTACTTAATAGACATAAATATTCATTTGTTTGTCATAGTTTGAAATTGTAATTAAATGTTAATATATATATATATATATATATATATATATTACGTTACGTGTTTTTTAAATAAGAAAAATGTACTTTATGAATAACAAATAATGTATAAAACAATAATAATACATAATAAAAGAGAATGTAAAGAAATAAACTGTTTTTATTAAGTGTATTTACATTGAAGGTGCTGGCGGAGGTGGAGGAGATTGGCGGAGGAGGGTGGCGGAGTTTTTCATTTCGTGCTCTATCGTTTAACTTAACTTACTCGCTACACACTTAATGCTACAATTACTTGCTAAATTTAACTTAGACACTATGCTACACTTTATCGCTAAACTTAATTGCTACTTTTTCTTTTTTTTTTTTGTTTTTTCACTTCACTTAATCATCTTCTTCACTGACTTTTGCCTTTTTCGCCACACTTTCCTCGGTTTCACTTGCACGGAATTTCAATAAAAACCTGTCCAAGGAGGTTTGTTTCTTCCTCCCTTTCAAAATGTTTGGAAAATGAGTGATGAAGTGTCCTTACACCGCGCCAGCGCACGACCTGGAGAGATAACCACGTGAAATGAATGCTTGTTGGGCTACCTAGTGGCTGGTGGCGTAAGCTCGCTCGATCGTAACTCAGAGCACGGCTCATATCTTAAAGCAAAAAATAGACTGAGCGACGGCTCGTATCTCGAAAAATTCGTAAGTTGAGTCACTCGTAAGTCAAGGTTTCACTGTGTATATATATATATATATATATATATATATATATATAAAGATTGTGTCATTATTAATGATTGAACTTCTGAAAATAAAACACACACACAATTATTTAATACACAATCTTTATATAAAGATTGTGTATTAAATAATTGTGTGTGTTTTATTTTCAGAAGTTCAATCATTAATAATGACACAATCAAGTCTTCATTTTGTCTCCTGGAACACAAATGGTATTAAAACAAAGTTCCAAAAATTGTTGATGAGCCTTAGTAACCTTCATGCTGATGTTGCCTTCATACAAGAGACACATGTTGAGACGGACGATGACATCCTGAAAGATGTTGAAGGCTGGAGATCCTACTTCACTGTGTACAGCTCGAAAAGCAAAGGAGTCGCAATGCTGATAAGAGACAGCGTACCATTTGAGTACATACGCCATGATGAGGATTTATAGTGGAGGTTACATTGTGCTATTCTGTAAACTGTATGGTGATGTAAGGACTCGTCAGGCGCCGGTGTATTAGAATCCATCAGCAGATTTATTGAAGAACAGAAGACAGGTAATCGTAGTCAAGGAAACATAAGCAAGGGTCAAGTACCAGAAAACTAACACTCAGCAAACTAGTCAAAAACGCAAATCCGAAACTCGTAGCAAAGAGAATAAACAGGCAAGGTCATACATGAAGTAGCTAAACAGGAACTGAATCAAGGCTTGGCAAGTAACGCTAAACGGAAACAATGCTTCGCAACTGAGTGAAGGTGGCGAGCTGCTTAAATACACCTCTGTACCGGAAGTGGGCAGAGATGGTTAATATTCGGGCGATGGCTCCCTCTGGTGTTCAGGCCCAGGCTGCCTAGTGACAGAACCCCCCCATCTAGATAAATCTCCAGCTGTTCGTCGTCGAGTGCGCTCCCTCGCACGCGGAGCAGGTCTGGGGGGAAAGTTTTGGTGAAACTCCTCTATGAGTCTGCTGGGTCCAGGATGTCGCGAGCATTGACCCAGCAGTGCTCCTCGGGGCCGTACCCCTCCCAGTCCACCAAGTATTGGAGGCGACTGCCCTGGCGACGTGAGTTCAAAATGGTGTTAACTCGGTAGGCGAGGGAGCCGTCAACGTCCAGGGGAGGGGGCGGTTCGTGAGTATTGGGGTTCGTTGTCTGGGGTCCGTAATAAGGCTTGAGCAGAGACACATGAAACGTGGGCGAGATGCTATATGAGGCGGGCAGTCCAAGGCGATAAGAGACCGGATTTATCTGGCGAACAATCTTGAAAGGGCCTATGAATTTCGGGCTGAGTTTACGGCAGGGTAGTTTCAGTTTCAGGTTACGTGTGGACAACCAAACCGTTTGCCCCACCTGGTAGGCTGGGTGAGGCTGACGTCGGCGGTTGGCTTGAATAACCTGCCTTCGAATCGCCCTCTGTAGGCGGACATGGGCTCTTTCCCAGGTCTCCTGGCTGCGCTTGGACCACTCATCTACCGCGGGGACGTCGGAGGGCTCTCCGGACCAAGGGAACAGCGGTGGTTGATACACATTGGAACGGCGTTAGTCCCGTGGAGGAATGAGTCAAAGAGTTCTGGGCATATTCGGCCCATGGGAGGAACTCGCTCAACCTGTGTTGTTCTTTGCTGCAGTATGCTCTCAGGAACCTTCCCAGCTCTTGATTCAGGCGTTCGGCTTGACCGTTGGATTGGGGATGATACCCAGAGCTCAGACTAACCTTGATCCCCAATTGTTTGCAGAACTCCTGCCAGACGCTGGAGATAAACTGGGTGCCACGGTCCAACACTATGTCCTCCGGGAGGCCAAAATTACGGAACATGTTCTGAAAGATGGCCACGGCAGTTTCCATAGATGTAGGTAAGCCTCTCATGGGGACGAGTTTACACGCCTTGGAGAACCGGTCGATGACTACCATGATGGTTGTGAAACTGCGAATCGGGGAGATCGGTGAGGAAATCTATGGAAATGTGAGACCAGGGACGGCGTGGGATAGGTAATGGTTCCAACAGGCCCTCAGGCAAATGGCGGCCAGTCCGAGACTGGGCACAAACGGAGCATGAGCGTACAAACCCCTCCACATCCTGGTTAAGAGAAGGCCACCAAAAGGTTTGACGTAGCAACCGGGTCGTGCGGTGTATGCCTGGGTGGCCTGTACTGGGGCTTTCGTGGGTCCACCTGATCAGTCTCTGACGGAGAGCTGTGGGCACAAAACGCTTGGAAGGAGGACAGTTCGGGGGTGGTGCCTCTGAGGTGTAGGCCTGTTCGATTTCCCTCATGAAATCCCAATGTATGGGGTCTACTAGAACAGAAGGTGGGAGGATGGTATCTGGGTATCTGGAGAGCGCGTCAGCTTTACCGTTCTTGGACCCCGGACGATAGGTGACTGTGAACTTGAATCGTGAGAAGAACAGTGCCCACCTGGCTTGGCGTGAGTTCAGGCGTTTAGCTTCACGAAGATACGCAAGGTTCCAGTGATCAGTGAGAATGAGAAACAGGTGAATAGCCCCCTCCAACCAATGCCTCCACTCCTCTAGGGCAGACTTCATGGCTAGCAGTTCCTTGTTGCCCACATCATAATTCATCTCCGCTGGTGTGAGTTTGCGGGAGAAGAAGGCGCATGGGTGCAGTTTGCCCGACTCTGGCTGGCATTGAGAAAGTACTGCCCCTACTCCGCAGTTAGAGGCGTCCACCTCCACGGGGAAAGTCAGGTCAGGTCACGGGTGTCGGAGTAAGGGGGCAGAGGAGAAGCTCTGCTTGAGCCTATTGAAGGCTGTCCTGGCTTGGTCAGTCCACCTTAATTTCCGTGGGTTTCCTTTCAGCGATGAGGTCAAAGGACTGGCTATGGTGCTATAATTCTGGATGAAACGGCGGTAAAAGTTTGCGAACCCCAGGAATCGTTGTAGCTCCTTAATACTGGTGGGTTCCGGCCAAGACGTGATAGCTGCCACTTTGGACTGGTCCATTTCCACTCCATTTTGAGAAATCACATACCCCAGAAACATTATGGAGGAGCAGTGGAATACACACTTTTCCAGTTTTACAAAGAGGTTGTGGTCTGTGAGACGGTGAAGGACGGCTCGAACGTGAGAAACATGTTGGTCATGGTCGGATGAGTAAATCAGTATGTCGTTGATGTAAGCTATAACGTGACTGTGGAGCATGTCTCTGAATATTTCGTTAATCATGGATTGAAAAACTGCGGGGGCATTGGTAAGTCCATATGGCATGACTAAATACTCATAGTGTCCATTTGTCGTGTGTAAAAGCAGTCTTCCAATCATCTCCCTCCTTTATCCTGATCAGGTTATAGGCACTGCGCAGATTGAGCTCAGTAAATACTTTAGCTCCTTGTAGCTGTTCGAGGGCAGCTGGAACTAACGGGAGAGGATAGGGGTAAGGCACGGTGATGGCATTCAAACCTCGGTAGTCAATGCATGGCCGGAGACCTCCGTCCTTTTTCTCCACAAAGAAAAAACCTGCAGCAGCCGGTGATGTAGAGGGTCGGATATATCCAGCCGTGAGGGCCTCTTCGATGTAGTCCTCCATGGCCTTTTTTTCTGGAATGGAGAGGGGGTAGACTCGACTCTTGGGTGGTGTGGTGTTGGGGAGGAGCTCAATGGCGCAATCCCATGGTCTGTGCGGTGGGAGCCTGGTCGCTTTCTCCTTACTGAAAACCTCTCGCAGATCGTAATATTCCTGACGGAGTGAACTAAGGTTGGATGTACCTGGGCTTTCAACATACGTAGCGAGGCATGGTCGAGGTGTGTGCTTCAGAAAACAATTCTTTATACAGAAAGGGGCCCACCTACGGATGTCCCTCCAGGAGATATCAGGGTCATGACACTGCAGCCAGGGTAGGCCCAGGACTATGGGGTTGGATGGGGAAGAGATGACAAAGAACGATAACTGTTCACGATGGAATAATCCGAGTTAGAACTCAAGGGGTTGTGTTTGAAGAGAGATGAGGCCTCCTCCGATGGGTTGGTCGTTAATGGCGGTCACTCGGAGTGGAGGTATGCATGGGACCGTGGGGATGTGGAGATTGCGCGCCAGACTACAGTCCATGAGGTTGACCGCCGAACCAGAGTCAATTAGCGCTGTGACATAGAACTGAGAATCAGCGAGAAGCAAGAATGCAGGAAGAGAAACCTTGGAAAATCGTTCTATAGTCTCTACCTGCGACGTGGCTGGCTTCTCTGGGCATCGGAACACTCTGTGGCCTGGTTTCCCGCAGTAAAAGCAGAGGTTGAACCTGGTGCCTCGTTCCCACTCTTCCTCAGTAACTCGAGCCCTTCCCAGTTGCATGGGTTCAGAGAAATCCACTGTGTGTTGCTGAGCCTCCATCATACGGCACGGCATGACACGTGGGGCGGTGGCTGTGAGTCGGTGTTGGCGGCGCAGGTTATCTAGGCGGATGGCTGTGGAGATGTATTGTGACAGCATCACGTTGGTGTCGCAGCATGCCATCTCTGCTTGTAACTCCGGGTTGAGTCCTTCGTGGAACACCGCCATGAGAGCTATCGCATTCCATCCAGACTGCACGGCCAGCGTGCGGAATTTAATGGCGTAATCCACGGCCGTATCCACTCCCTGGCGCAACTCCAGCAGCTGTACGGAAACATCCTTGCCTCCAGCCGGGTATTCGAATACCTCCTTGATTAAGTTCGCGAAATAATCCGCGGACGCTTTGAGGATCAGAGTCCCAAACCTCTACCGGTAAGCAGGGATAAAATAAACGCGCACCTGGTTCTCTCGTCGCCGTACGCCTCTGGTTGATGAGCAAAGTAGTTGTCGCATTGACGTAGAAATCCCCGGCAGCGATCGGCGGATCCATCAAACTTTTTCGGCCGGGCGAAACGGGGAAGTTCGCTGCGCACATAGAGTGCCGGCGTAGCAGCAGCTGCTTGGTCTCGTGGCTGTTGCTGGAGTTGCTGATTCGCGGCTTTCAGGGAGTCAACTTCCTCTTGATACGCTAGGATGAGGACTCGCTGTCGCCATAACGCCGCTTGCATATCCGCTGGATTCATCTCTGGCGAGGCATTCTGTAAGGACTCGTCAGGCACCGGTGTATTAGAATCCATCAGCAGATTTACTGAAGAACAGAAGACAGGTAATCATAGTCAAGGAAACGTAAGCAAGGGTCAAGTACCAGAAAACTAACACTCAGCAAACTAGTCAAAAACGCAAATCCGAAACTCGTAGCAAAGAGAATAAACAGGCAAGGTCATACACGAAGTAGCTAAACAGGAACTGAATCAAGGCTTGGCAAGTAACACTAAATGGAAACAATGCTTCACAACTGAGTGAAGGTGGCGAGCTGCTTAAATACACCTCTGTACCGGAAGTGGGCAGAGATGGTTAATATTTGGGCGATGGCGCCCTCTGGTGTTCAGGCCCAGGCTGCCTAGTGACAGGTGAACAATACACACTGGTTAATGTGTACAATCATAAGGCAGACAAAAATGTCTTGGGTAGACTGAAAGAGTATTTGATGGAAAAAGCTGAGGGTCTGCTAGTGGTTGGAGGAGACTTCAACACAGTTTTACATCCCAGCTTTGATTGGAGACATTCAAAGTCTCAAGAAAGGCTTTCAACACTGAGAGCTTTTTTAGAAGATTTTACTGTTTCCCTCAATCTCAGAGACACCTGGTCATACAAACACCCTGCTGTAGATGGCTTTACATGACGTCAGAATGACAGTCACTCCAGGATAGACATGTTTTTCCTGCCAGAGCACAAAATGGGACTGGTGGCTAATATTAATGTAGCATATGAGGAAGCTGAACTACAGGATATTTCTGATCATTATCCTCTTGTGCTAGAACTCACAGTTCAGTGCAGAACTGAAACAAACATCCCAAAGGTTGCCTTAAAGGTTGCCGTGTTGACATACACACCTGAGAGAAGGCCATGGAACATTAGTAGGGCAGAAATTCTGAGTGCCATTAAGTCTTTGACTGACTTTGAAGAATACTCACTTGATATGAAAGATGTGAAATACTATAAAAAGCATCGCTGTCAACTGTCTGAGACCTTAAAGACTGAATACAATTCAGTGATAAAGAAGAAAGATGTAGGACACACCTTTGATGTTAAGGATTTAATATTATCACAGATTTTAGCAAAGCGTCTCAGTGAGTCCATCTCCCCCTTTTTTAAGAGAAAGATAGTGAGAAATCTTTATCCATTTTTCACTGTGACATTTGAGAGAGGCCCACAAAAAATCAAGTGGTCTTTCCATGAGAGTAAACTTAAAATGCTACAACTTGAGGTGAAGAAGCCAGACCAGATCTCTTTTGCCCTCACACCAGAGCTCAGCATTCTGGATTACCTGCTCCCTGAAGAAGAAGACTCTTCTGAACTCGGATTGTTGAAGCCTGGGTGTCCACTCACCAAATTTATCTTCAGCCTGGCTCTGAATGAACTAGAAACCTTAGCTTTAAATAACTTCTGTAAGGTCACTGTTTGCTATCACAGACAGGTTCTGCACATACATACAAACTCAATCACAAACTCAGATTTTGTGGATGTTTTCGTGAACACTTTTAAGGAAATTTCAGGACTTAAAATAAGTATGGTAATATAAAATAAGTAACATTGACTCATTACATATTTACTCATACTCATTACAAATCTCAAAGTTTCTTCTCTCATTTAGGCTATGATTGTATGCTGTATACAAAGTGTACACTGTGTTGTGTTTAGTGTTCAAATCCTGAAAGTCTCTTAAGACGTCAAAGAGATGTCTTTACCTCAAAACAAAAATTTGTCTTGGTTATTGTCTAATGTATATATGCTGAGATAACATATTTAAATAGTTTTAGAAAATGTATTTGTAATGTTAAACAACACTTTATAATGGATTTAAATTACAGTGAAGGCTCTTTATATTTAGTTAACATTTACCTTACATATTTATACTACCTGCAATTATATGTATTCCTACTATAATTTTTTGTTGTTACATGATGTAAATTAAAGAGTATACAATAAACAACTTCTCCACTCCTGAAACAATAACAGTCAGAATCAGAATACTTTATTGATCCACTCAGGGAAATTGTATTACTTTAACCCCAGAGTGTGCAGAATAGTGCTAAAAATAACCACTTGACTAACACCACCCATATTTCCTGTCTCCCCGTCACTACATCACTACAAGAGAAAGATGAGTTTCTGCAAGGAAATGTTTAAGCTACATCTACTTGGTGATGATAACACTTGCTCTTCTAAATCTCTGCTGTTTATTAAAGTAAGAAACACCTGACCATAAAAATCTAAACAGAACTAAATGGACAAACAAAAAGAAACAAGAAATTTTAGGTAATAAAATAGGCTATATTAACTTATTTCTTCTGCTCATTTACAACCAACAACAGAAATAGAGGCAGTAGGATTATGCATGTTTGCTATCTGTTTGATATCTGATTCTATAAGATCATTTTGAACTCTTCTAGTGAAGAAGAATAATTATGCCAGTGTTCCAATGAGTCTTACGTTGACTGTAAGTCAAGAGATGTTTTAGCCTCATTAAGAAATAGGTATATAATTAACTCAGAGGAAAGCCTTGGCTTTACAATATACTTGTTAGAGGTTTATATTTTATCTAAACCTACACTCTCATATCTAGTCAGAGGTAGTCTTTGAAGTGTGTTTCATGTACTAATATTAAAAGTAACTGGGGCAGATCAACTGGGGCAGAAACACAACTCATGGGGCAGAAAGCAGAAGACCAACTTATAGCAGAGCTGTGTACAGGGTCAGGAACTAATCAGAAGCTGACACCATTGGCTCAAAGGGGGCTTGGAGAAGCCCCTCCAGGACCACGTAGTGGAAAGCCTCAGCCACCTAGCACCGTGCAGGAGGTGAGAGACCAGACAACAGGCACATGACTCGCAGCAATGGCTGCCACATATACCTCAATGTAGAGGGTAATAGGCCCTCAAAGAGGCATGTTTGCAGGAACTCTAGCACTGTACTAATAGGGCAGTGAACTAGATCCTGACGACGCCGATTACACCAGAGGTGAAAGTTGAAAATAGTCTCCACAACCTCATTTGGGAGAACAGAGTCTAGGAACTGGTCCCCCTTAGGAGTGCAATAAGCTCTCAGCGAGAGAAATCTTGTCTCTACCTAGGGCCAGATCTGGTGTGCCAACCTAAATAGGGGGTGCAAACACAGACCGCCCTAATGACTGAATAAGGGGACCTCCAAAGGTAGCTCCTGAGTTTCAGGAGAAAGTGATTCAGCACTAGAAACATAGGGATCTTGTGGGCAAGCACGGCATCTCAATGCCTGGCTGCCACTCTCCACGACACACTTTAAGAGTGGGACCCAAGGTGAGAATATATAAGAAGGGTACAAAGCATGTGGCAGGATTGTCATCGCAAATCAGTCCTCAGAGCTGATCTGCAACACAGTGACTTTGAGCGTTAACATCCTGGACTTGTATGTTTCAGCATACAATTCAAAGCAAACAGGTCTGAAATTGGGTGTAGCCCAAGCTGGCAGCAGCTAACCCAGGAGGTGGCAACACATAAGGAGCAGGAGGATGGGTAGTCGTGGCTGAACCCCGAAGCACCGGAGGTGGCGGGGTAGGCAGCAATGAAAATTAGGATTCCTTCCTGGCCTTCCTTCCACATGGCGGAGATGGTTGTCTCTCGCCTGGGGGATCTGCCCCTAAACACTGGCCAGCCACCCAGATTTTACATGGGGTGGGTCAGGCTGCAGCACTAGCCTTCTTTTCCTGACTCAGCAGTCAAGGCTGGGACTGGTGGGTACTGGCCTAGCCCTAGCTCCTCACTGCGGCAAACGAAGAACAAGCTCTTAGGAGACACCTGGAAGTCAAAAAGAAAGGTTTGTCCCTTTTCTTTTATCTCTGTCAGATTGCCTCTCTGTGGGAACTAAATGCAGGCTTGAAATGGCCGATGGCATGGGCCATCTGCTTAGTGGCACAGAGGGCTAAATCTGTGGTCTGGAAGAGTTCAGACCTCATTGATGAGCCCCTTCCGGAAGATGAGCTCCTTTAGCAGGTCAGCTTGGTACAACTGCAAAACTGCCATATTGTGTGCAGCACCACAACGGCTTAACCTGCAGGATGGTAGGCCTTCCCTATAAGGCTGATGTGGCCTGCCAGGGCCTCAGTAGGAATGCAGACTTTCTTCATGTAGCCAGTGAAGGAGAGAGATAGCCTGCAGCCATCTCTTCAACCCTAGGCATCGCCGCATACCCTTGTTCATCAAAGTCCACCATGGCTGAAAAGTCAGCAGTGGCTGAGGAGAACAGTCAGGCAGAATAAGGATTATTCCACAACCTCAACACCTCAATATGAAGGTATGTAAATAAATAAATAAATAAATAAATAAATAAAATTGGAGATGTCGACATGGAGGTGAAAGGCAGTGTGAAGTTAGTCAGTGATTGTCAAGCTCATAGTGGACAACACTAATGTTTAATTATGCCAAATTAAGCTAAGCTTAGCAGCAGCATGTGAGATCACCTCCAGGAGCTTTTAGAGCACCACAAAATGCGATGGCAATTCGAATGCTTTTCACTCATTGTTGCCTACATTGAGCTCCTCAGAGTGCGATGCAGATAACATTATATCCCCATCTAGGTCAGGAGAAATTGCGAAGCTTACATTTTAATGAAGGTGTAATTATGAAAATGATCAAGTTCCCAACAAAGGAAATTGTATAATAACTCTTTTATTTACTGAAATAGAAGAAATTTGTGTCCATTCAAGTGCATATTGTGATTATAGCAAAAACAGGGACATACTAAATACTAAGAAACTCTGAAATTCATATGAAGCTTTTCTCTGAATTTGTAATGAAATCCCTTGTGTGAAAAATTATGTTCAGTTGCAATTTCTTTTTTTCTTATATTTTTAAGTAGTCCTTAAATAATTGTCACTTAGTGACAATAGGATGGACTTATGATAGTAATGGTACCACCCTTGTTTAGGTGTGATTTATGTACCCGGCACTTATGCAGTAGTTAAATAGTTTCCTGTAAACTTGATTTTTGTTCTTCTGTAGGCAGAGTAACAAGGTAAGTTCATAACAGGGGAATGTATATAACATTAATCATATTTAAAATGTTTGTTATAAATTAAACAATTAAAACACACACACACATATTGTTGAGTTGTGGCTGTTTTGTCACTCCATCAGTTTCCATTTACCATGAAACAAGGATGTTTTAATTTGTTTCCAGCATAGCAAGAGTGTGTCTACAGTTTTTACACAGTAAATTACACTTAACACTTTACAGTCGTATTAAAATTTTGTATTTGTCAGTGTTTTGTAATTACATTTGATATACTTTTAAAGACATTCAAATAAAATTGCTAATTGTTTTATTTGTTACTACAGTTGGAGATACAGGGAGCCTGTCCTCATAAAATGCTGTTAGGTTCCTATCATCTTCATTCCATCTTTTCTTTAGATTTTGATAAGTTCAAGTCTAATTGATTTTTGGAGCTATTTGAAGTCATATACTGCTTTTTCCCCTATATTTTTTAAAAGTATTTGTAATTATGAAAATGATCAATTTCCCAACAAGAGAATCTATATAATAACCTTTCCATTTGCAGAAATAGAAGAATTTAGGAGTTTAAGTCTGTCTGAGTGCATACTGTCATTATAGCAAAAATAGGGACACACCAAATACTAACTCACTAACTCGTGAATATTACTAACACACTACTTTTTACTCAAGCTGTTGCTGATATCAGTTCTAAACTCCATTGTGTTAGACTGATAAAATTACATCAAGCTGCTTTTCCTTTTTTCTTACATTTTTAAGTAGGCACTAAATACTTCTAACATTGTATAATATTAAGCAGCACGTTATCACCCAGTTTTACACTTACTTGATTTATTTTAGTTTGAAATGTTTAATTACACATTAATGTTAATGAAACATGGTCTGTTCATTCTTAACTATAACTAAAGGAAAATCATTTATTTACAATGAACGTTTTGTTTATTAACAGTGGCCCTACCTGAATTAATTATATGAATACATCAAGCAATCAACCAGCTACAAAAGCAAACATGGGTGTTGCTGCATTTTTTGATCCAAATTTTACACTCAAGTTGTCTGCCTGTTTTTTTTAAGGTAAGACTCATAGTGAAAAGAAAAATAGATTACACATTCTATTGTACACTAAGGGTGTGTTCACATAAGATAAATAATTGGAGGCCCCACCTCAAAACTTAGTTGTTAAAGGATCTGCTGTTAACATATTGGTTCCAGATACCACAGCGAACCATCAGGGATCTAGTGGAGTCCATGCCTCGTCGGGTCAGGGCTGTTTTGCAGCAAAAAGGGGAACCAACACAATATAAGGCAGGTGGTCATAATGATATGCCTGATTGGTGTAGAATTTTTATTTTTATACTTACAATTTATGACATTCACTAAAGAATATTGTATCATTATATATACAATAATAACTGTGACCTCACTTTAATTATCAACTGAATGCCATGTTGTGTTGTTTTGTAAATAGATTATTTGATTTTTAATGTTTATTATTCACCATCTGTTAATTTGTAAATAAAACCAATACAGTGTCGTTTGCTTTTGTTGGTTGCAGTAGACTTTTCTCAATTGATTTAATATAAGTGACTTAGGAGTTAAGGAGAATATTACAATTGTTAAAAAATCACTTAAATTGAAAACTTTTACTTAACAGTCCTGACAAGATAACTGAGATCAAGTGAACAAAGAGCATCAAAAGTAAACCCAGGTGTCTCTCTGTATTTTTTGATCCATTGTGGTCTCTCAAGCTGCTTTACTGGTCTTTCAGGTAAGACTGTCATGACATTACACATTGTACTGCACACTGATGTGATAAAATTATTAGGAAGTTGTTGAAGTTGTTTCTTTCTTTACAATATGGAAAGCCATAAATCTATGCAAATTGTCAACAGATGTATGTTTTGTATATTAAACTAGTGCTTATGCAATCAAGCATAAAGTAGCAGCAATCTCATTTTCCTTTCCTGGAATTCTATACAGTAAAAACAATGAAAATCAACTTTTAATAATTTTCACTCTATATAATTTTCATACAGTTTTCAATAAGAGAACAGTTTCCCAACTGTCAGGTGACAGATGTGATTAACTTTTGTAAAATATCTTCACTTCTTACATAGTTATTTCTTTAGTATAGTATAGTATAGAACAGTATAAATAAATATCGTTTAGTCAGGTTTACATGTATCTTTACTAATATATACCTCACTTATATCCTTATTTACTTATACATATTTTTTAATTTTTAGTGAATATTTGTTGAAAACTGTATTGAGAACATAATGAATAGAGATCTAAAACAGTCCTTTATAAATTTACGATCTGGTGTGAAATAATTAAAATAGTTGCTATTAAAATTAAAATAAATAATATACTATAGAGAGTAATATTATAAAATTACTGTGATTTTAATTGTGTATTTTATTTACAGAAGTTCAATCATTAATCATGGCATCACAAGGAAAACGTCTCCATATTGTCACATGGAACACTCAGGGTATAAGAAGCCCATCCCAAAAGTTTTCAAATGTGTTGAGCTGTCTCAATGATCTTCAGGCTGATGTTGTCTTTATACAAGAGACACGTGTTGGGACAAAAAATTACCAAATGTTGACAGATGTTAGAGATTGGAAAATCTATTTCACTGTAAACAACTCCTCCAGCAAAGGAGTCGCAATACTGATAAACAACAATGTACCTTTTAATTACATATGCCATGATGAGGATTGTAGTGGAGGTTACATTGTGCTGTTCTGTCACCTGTATGGTGAACTCTACACACTTGTCAGTGTGTACAAACATAAGGCAGATAGAACTGTCTTGGGTAGACTGAAAGAGTATTTGATGGAAGCAGCTGAGGGTGTGCTAGTGGTTGGAGGAGATTTCAACACAGTTTTACATCCCAGCTTTGATCGGAGTCCTTCAGACTCGAACCATTCAGCATTTAGATCTATTTTAGAAGACTTTACTGTTTCTCTGAATCTAAGAGACACCTGGTCATACTTGCGCTTTGCTGATGAGGGTTTTACACGCCATCAGAATGACAGTCACTCTAGACTAGACATGTTTTTCATGCGCAGTGACACAATGAGACTAGTGTGTGGTATCAGAGTGGAAGACAACGAAATTTCTGATCATAATCCAGTTGTTCTGGTTCTTGAAGTGCAAGAACAGGCAGGAAGTAAATTTCCAAAAGTGGCCTTACTTTTAAAAACAGCAACACATACAGGTATCAGAAAACCCAACAGGATATCAGGGAAGATCAGTGGGGCAGAAATACTGAGTGCCATCAAGACTTTGTCTGATTTAAAAGAGCAAAGACCTAATCGAAGACAAGTGGAGCACATCAAAAGTCATCCATGTTCAGTGACAGAAATTCTAAAGATAAAGTACAACAACATGTTAAAAACAAAATGTGTCTCTGAAGCTTTTAAAGAATATCATCTTTCACAAGGCAGACACATCTTCAATGTGGAATATTTGATAATCTCTCAAGTTTTAGCCAAACGTCTTAGTGCATACATTTTCCCCTGTTCTATACAAAAACAAGAAACAATTCTTGATAAATTTCTCACTGTGACTTGTGACAAAGGCACACAAAAAATCAAGTCATCTTTCTTAGAGACAAGCCTCAGACTTGAAAATGAATGGAAAGAGAAACTGAGACATTCTGAGCCCCCAGCAAAGTTCCATATTCTAGAATGTCTCCTTCCAGTAGACCAAGGCTCTTCTGGGAAACTTTTGCTGCCTGAATGTCCGCTCACCAACACTATCCTTAATTTGGCTCTGAATAAACTAGATCACATTCTCAATGACGAGATGGAATGCAGAAGCACTGTTTGTTTTCAGAGGCAGGCTCTGCTGATACATGCACACCAGAGCAAAAAGAAGCAAGTTGTTTCGCTAGTAGAGAAATTCCAGGAAGATTCTGGAATTATATTTCATAAAATATTTCACATAGAGGATTAAGATGATTAAAAAGCACACAAATGTGTGTAAATAAATTACATTTGATTACAGGTGGAGACTTACTGTTGTAGGAGTAAAACAAATCAAGACAAAAGCAAAGTAAACTATTTAATTTTATATTGTCATGTTGACTTTCATTAAATGATTTTTAAATGTCTGACTAAACCACATCTCAATATGTTTACTGTATTTTCTGGTATCTTGTCCATGTTTAAGTAATTATGCTGATATAGTACAACAACATGTTAAAGACAAAATATGTCTCTGAAGCTTTTAAAGAATATCATCTTTCACAAGACAGACACATCCTTAATGTAGAATATTTGATATTCTCTCAAGTTTTAGGCAAATGTCTTAGTGCATACATTTTCCCCTCTTCCCCTGTTAATGCATTTCTTCATTATTGTAGTCACTATTAGTTGTACATATGTTTACTGTATTTTCTGGAATTTTGTCCATTTTTAAGTAATTATGCTGTATATCCAATATGGTCTTTATTGTTATCAAATAGTAGTAATTTGCCATTTTACAAAATCTTGGAGGAAAAGATCAATCTGTTGGCCATTTTAGGAATGACCATATATAAGAGCTCATTAGTACGACAGTGGGTGATCACTGTCCTTCACTGGAGCCACAATTAAAATAGATTCATTAAAATATAAAGCTTTTCAAAAGCGATGCACTTATTAAGTTGGGATTATTAAAATAATTGCCACATACTCCCCTTCCCAAGTCACGCTGCATCACAATCACAATCTCGGTGATACATGACAAAAAAAAACGTTTTTGTTTACGTTGCCTTGTCCATTTTGTTTTCTATATGCTGAGCGTTGTTCATACCTGTCATTACCAAGCATTGCTTGAAGTTATGAAGTATCTTTGGTTTTTATCCTGTTTCTGGTTTACCAGTTTTTGCCAGTAGTTTTGTCTTGTTTATTTTGTTTATCATTTTACCTTACCCTTGCTCGTTTACTCTTCATGGATTGGATTTGGCTGCCTGCATTCTGCATAAAACATTTGTTATATTTACCAAATGTATTTTTATTGAAAATGTTTCCACTAACAAGATGTCTTTGTCATTTCATTTGAATTCATTTTTGTCCTGTTTTGTTAATTATGATACCAATGGTACTGTCAGTGGCAACTGGTGCTAAAAAATCTGGGAGGGAAACAAACTTAAAATCAAACTTTTAATAATGCAGGACTGTAAAATAACCATTTTTCATCTTCATTACTGCTAAGATAAAATATTGAAAATGTTATTGGTAAAGTCGACTGTTAAAGCATGCAATAAATGTACTATGAAATAAATGTACTATGAATCAGTGAATTTGAGTTCAATGTGGGTTTATTATAAGTAAAGAAGTAATGAAAGTAATCATTAAAACACACACACACACACACATACACACTAGAAAGTTGTGTCATCACAGGCCTCCTTTCTTTCTTTCTAGCTTGCCAATTTCTCAATGACTTTCAATGACTTTCTGGAAAGTCAGGCATGTCAGACACCAGTCTCTTTTCCATTGACAGCATGGCCAGTGCATTCAGTAAGAAGTGCTGGAAAAGCACTGAGCATAAGCTCGACCACAGTCACTTGACTGCTGCAGAATTTGCAAATTGGGTTGATCTTGTCCAAGCTCCTTGATTCTTTTCTTTTCTTCATCTGAACGCCTTGTGAAAGGGAATTTTTGTAAAGATATAACCGAATTTTCTTTCATCTCGAGATATTTTGCTTGCTTCCACATTAATCAGTACTTGTCCATTAACTGACAATCTGCTGAGCAGTAATGAGACTCATTTAGAATGGTCCAATCACATGAGGCCAAATATATATAAAATAATATTGATTCACTAACAACAAGTGGGCAGGAAAATTTGAAACAAGCCAATCAGAGCTCAGCCTCAAGTCATATGTCTTTTCAAAACTTTATGGACCTACATACGCACCCTGCACACACACACACACACACATTGTAAACAAATGATAATATGACTAACAATGGAACAGTACGACTAAAAGATTCAATTTCATTATTAAAATACATAATTATTGTTAACGTGTAAAGAAAGACTGGCAACCAGGTCATCTCCTCTGGTCTGTATATTTCCCAGTCCACCAGGTATTGTAAGCCTTTACTCCTGCGGCATATCCAGCAGCCTTCTGATGGTCTAGGCCAGGTGGTCATCCATGACCAGGGCAGGGGTTGGAAGGAGGGTTCAAAAACTTACATAGACAGGCTTCAGTTGGGAAATATGGAAGAATGGGTGGATGTGCAATGGACCCGAGGAGCTTGAGTATGACTGCAGAGGGTTTGAAGATGCTTTCAATGGAAAATGGTCCTAAAATGTGGGGAGAATGTTTTTGGAGTCAGTTATGATTGGAATGTTCTCAAAGGAGGGCCATACATTCTGCTCTGGCTGGCATGGTGGAACGAGTCTCTCACCAAATTTCACAATGTCCATTACAGTGATAGATAGATAGATAGATAGATAGATAGATAGATAGATAGATAGATAGATAGATAGATAGATAGATAGATAGATAGATAGATAGATAGATAGATAGATAGATAGATACTTTATTCATCCCAAAGGGAAATTCACAGTTTCCAGCAGTATCCACAAACACAGGTAATAGATAAAATAGGAAGGAATTTAACAAAAATACTAAAATACCCAAATTAGTGGACCTATATGGATGAAACAGTCTGGTGACAGAGCTAGTGACAGTGCTAGACTGGGAGTTGTAGGCGAGGTAGCTGGCAGCTTCAGATAGAGCAGTTGTTATTCATGACACACTGCAGCTCTATTTCCAACTCCTGATTCATACATTCTGCTTGCCCATTGGTCTGGGGATGAAATCTTGAGGAGATGTTAACAGTGAGAGTATAGAGAAGAGAGCAAAAGACATGGTTTACTACAAGGTCAGTGGTTTAATGGGCTATGGAAAGTTTGGGGAGAGCCACAAAGTGTACAGCTGTTCTATTGTCTAGCTTATAAAATGGCAAGCTAGAGACAAAATCCAAAGCCATCTAAGACACTGGGAGGCTGGAGACATGCAGACAGGCAGGTTGGTAGTGTGAGACTTACCACGTCTGAGCATGCAGCATTTCCTTGTGTGCTTTGAATGTGCTGTATGTATCAGGGGTTGATTTTCAAGCAGGCACTGAAGGACTTAAGAGTGAGAAGAGTCCATCATTAAGGCCAGGTACTCAAAGTGTTAAACACCATTTTCCATTTCGGAGTGGTTATCAAATGATATGCATTTCACAGGTCTAACCTTGAGAAAATGGCGGCCCAGTGAATTGGTCCAAAAGCAGAGCTGTGGAGAGACTGGGGATACTTCTTTTTTGTTACCATGATGTTTTTCAGGTTCAGGATCCAGTAATCAATACAAGGGCAAAGGGAATGATCCTTTTATTAACAAAAAAGAATCTGGCACCCACAGGGGTGAAAGAGGGTCTGATTATGCAAGTGGTTATGGAGCCATTAATATATTGCTCTGTGGTCTCTCGGTCAGCGTACCAGGTTGTACAAAGGGCAGGAGGCTTGACCCCAAGAAGCAGGTCAGTAGTACCATCATATGAGGTGAGGTGGTTCTGAGAGGTCCTGTTCCTTGCTGAAGACCATTTTTCTCCAAGATGCTTAAGTATCCAGTATTTAACAATGCCCAAATCCTTTATTTGTCTACTAATCTGTCATATTAATGTTAGATCTACAGTGTTTTGTACTTTATTCTACAGTGAATTCCAGTGGTGTAAAGTAATGAAGTAAAATTACTTCGTTACAGTACTTAAGTATTTTTTGAGTGTTTTTGTACTTTACTTGAGTTTTTATTTTTCTGTCAATTTTTACTTTTACTTCACTTCTTTTTTGAAACAAATTCTATACTTTTACTCCGATACATTTTCTGTTCGGCATTTTCGTTACTTACTACAAAAAAACCTGCATCCAAATTTGCGGTAAAGGAAGTTTGTGGTTAATGATGACTTTAGGTGTCCTAAAGCAAAAACGCAAAACGCCCTGCTAAGTGCTGTCAGGAGCATGCCTAGCCAATCAGAAGCCCTGTTAAGTGCTGTCAGGAGCATGCCTAGCCAATCAGAAGCCCTGTTAAGTGCTCTCAGGAGCATGCCTAGCCAATCAGAAGCCCTGTTAAGTGCTGTCAGGAGCCTAGCCAATCAGAAGCCTAGACAAAACTTTATTACCAGTTCCAGTAGTTTAACAACAATGGCGCGTCGTCGGAAAGTGACGCCCTTGAAAATTGTGAAATGTGAAAATTTCATTGTAGAATGTAGAAGTCGGACCGGGTCTCATCCAAAACCTCCATCACTGTGTGCGTTATTGGAGTTTTGTATGCAGCAGCAGTGAGCTCCGTATTACATTCCGGCCCCTCTGTTCATGAACGTAATGTGTCAGTAACTGCACGTGCATGTGCACGCATGTAAAAAGTCCAGTAAGCAACGTTAACACACTCAGTAGTTCACGTAAGTCTGCTATTGCACAAAAATATCTTCATAAACAAAGCTCAGAAAATCAAGGAGACCGGCACACAGACAATGATGTCAATTCATCAAAATCTCCGTTTCCCCTGTCTACACAACACCACTGAAAACGGTGAGTTTTGGACTTTGTCAGGAGTTTTCCAAAAGCTCCATTTTCAACGACCTCAAACTGCATTAGTATGTGGACGAAAGGTCAAAACACAGAGAAAATCTCCCTTCTTAAAAATGTGGACATGGCCTTAGTTACAAGTGCACATGTACGGAAACACTGATACTGTACACTTCATTACAATACAGTTCACTAAGTTCTAAAGGCCTCTTCTTTCTTTCATGCAAGTCTTATTTTTTGGTGGTGCACTTATTGAGAAGTTTAAGAAAGAAAGCAATACAGAATAAAATTCATAATTCTCCAAATTATTACAGTCTTGCTTTTTATTTAAATAATTTACTTCTACTTTTACTTTCCACACTTGAATACATTCATAAAAAAATACTTTTGATACTTAAGTACAGTTTATTTCAGATACTTTAAGACTTTTACTCAAGTACTGTAGAATTATAATGGGTGACTAAGTTTTACTTGAGTCATTTCCTAACAAAATACCTGTACTTTTACTAAAGTATGGCTTTTGGGTACTTTATACAACACTGGTGAATTCAGAGATTCTCTTTCACATAGGGTAGATTTGACTATGCAAAAGCCAGCTGACGGCAATTCTTTATTCATGTCTTTATAAATGCACACAGGCTGAGCTAAGCATGTTTGACTATCTGTATTGAGTATTCGTTTGAGAGATTCAAGCAAGGATAAGGAAATCACTTCTGGACATTTGCATCAGACTGTGTTTATGTCTCATATGCTGTGAGCAGCAGCTGATTTGAGGTCAAGAGAAAGGAAATTAAATATAATTAAGCAAAGCTACATTTTCATTTTTGCCTTCTAAACATATGTCCAGCTCATAAAACAAGAACATATATGTACATATAGCACACATGAGATTTCTAGTAGCATTATTCTACTTTCTTTATTTAACATATTGAATCTTGCATGTTCTTGCTAGATTTGCAAACAGACAGATAGATAGATAGATAGATAGATAGATAGATAGATAGATAGATAGATAGATAGATAGATAGATAGATAGATAGATAGATAGATAGAAACACTGTTTTCCCCCTTGGGCACACAATTTCAATATTATATTGTATTAAAAAACCACATACTCCCAAGCAGGCTTAAGTTTCGATCTTCAAGGGTTAAACATTACACTGCGGAAATAGAGAAGTGCCCATGCAAATGGGGCACAGAGGTTTGTGCATCAGGCTGCTTTTTTGTTTCCCTCTGTCTTTTCTTTGTGTTTTAACTTTTGCTGTAAATCTTATGGACCAGCAAAGTACCAAATAATTACAGAACCTGTGGTGAGAGTTTCTGTAAATCATATGACTGATCTGATTCTTCATCTAATTCACGTCTTCATTTTTGCTGAGTGCACAAGGTAAGTTCCACACAATAATGGAATTATGTTAAAAAAGAAAATAGATTACTTACAGTTTAAGCATAATTATATTTCTATACTTATACTAATATATACATATTTCTGAAACATGATGTGGAATGATGTAAAGTGGAGTTACTTTTAATTGTCTGTAAATGGTCTGTATCAGAATAATGTCTGTATTGTATGTGTCATTATTTTATGTCTGTACATTTGAATAATGGTATCACCATTGTTTAGGTGTGACTTATGTAACTGTGACGTGCATTTATATTTCCTGTAAATTGTATGATCTCATTTCTTCTATCAGTTGAGTGTACAAGGGAAGTTCCTAGCAGGGAAATATATATAACTTTAAACATATTTAGGATGTTTATTATAAATTAAACAATTAAAACACACACATACAGAAACATTGATGAGTTGTGGTTGTTTCTTCACTTCATCAATTTCTAAGGCGTTAGTTATCATTTTATGATCATCTGTGTCATATTTCACCATAAAACAAGGAAGCTTTACTTGGTTTACTTGTCTACAGCTTTTAAAATGTAAATTAAACTGTAATAGTTGTGTTAAAATGCTGTATTTTTAGTGTTTTGTAGTTACCTAGACATTCAATTAAAACTGCTGATTTAAAAAAGAAATTTTTGTTTCTTTTTTCTTTTCTTTTTTTACTTAATAGACATAAATATTCATTTGTTTGTTATAGTTTGAAATTGTAATTAAATGTTAATGTTGAAAATATGCTTAATTAAATGTTAATATATATTTTTCAATGAATCGTTATCAGTTTATTCTTAACTCAATCATGCAAAATCAATTACTTACAATGAGTGTTTTTATTTAACAGTGGCCCTACCTGATTAAGATCAAGTCATCAACCAACAACAGAAGCAAATGCTGGTGTTGCTGCATTCTTTGATCCAAATTTAGCTCTTAAGTTGTCTGCCTAGTTTTTCAGGTAAGGCTCATTGTACAAAGAGATGCCAATGCATTACACAGTGTACTGTACACTATGGGTGTGTTCACACTGAATACTTCAGTCCAGTTCAGGGTCAGTTCAGATTTGTTTTCCATACTGAATTTTAGATTAATTACAAACTGTGGATCAATTAGACAATTCCACTTGTCACATTTGTAAGTACGTTTGCAAAAGTTTGTAGTCCAGGAAATAAGAATCCTTGGGCAGGTGGTACCCCAGCATGCAATGGAAAAGGGTAAGCTATGTGGTCAAGTGTCAATAGTGAGTTTTGGGCTTATAGCCCATGGCAAAATTTGGGCCCAATCATATTTGTATCAGAAAGTTTCAAATAAATCTACTGACCTCCTGGTTAAATTTCTGGATATGACCAATAGTTTCTGGATACCTGAAACCTGGAAGTGAGGTCAATTCCACTGTGGACCCTAGTCACTTATTGTGTCCTCTGCTTTTGGAAGCAAAAAACAGGTGTAGAGAAATTTGGCTATAGTCAAGGCAGAGATGAGTCTGGAAAGTGACTTGGAGAATTACTCTATGATAAGAAGAATGATGGTGATACCTTGGGATTCAGAAGGTTAGGAAATCTATGGCTCTGTCATACAAGGGCCATTGGGTTGTGAGCAGTGGGATTAACTTAGTTACAGACATGGCTTGAGGGACCTTCAACTGGATGAGTCAATGTTGGTCCACCAGTACCTAAGCAGAGTGTAAATGCATTGATACATAGGCAGCTGGGAACAAAGAGCTCATGAGGAGGACAGGAGTGCGTGTTCCTGCCGAGTGACTGTCCAGTTGTCAATGGATGCACTGTGTGTGTGTTCAGTTGAGGAATGGGCTCAGGGCCCAGCAGAATGGACCAGGAAAGAAAACCTGCTTTAGCATTAGAGCTGGGGTGATAGGACAGAGTGAAATGTAAGCAGTCAAAAAACAGAGACCAGCAGGGTTGTTGCGGCTTTGGGTACTGGGCCATTCAGAGGTGGCTGTTCAACCTCCTCCAGTGTCTCCCACTCCTTCAGAGCCAACTTGATGGCTAGCAGTTCTCAATTTCCAATGTTGTAATTGTGCTCACTGGGTAGACTGCCTCCAGGAAAAGAAGGCCACAGTATTGAGCTTTTGCATCTTCCTGAAACACTGTGACAGAACCCAACTCCTGTTTCAGAGATGTTCACCTCCACATCGAAGGGCTTTGTTGGGTGCTGTTTTTAAACTCCACCAAATATACTAAATAATCAGGGATAATGACCTTACACAATAAATAATGTTCCATTAATCCTTGTGAGCAAAAGCGTCTTATCTTAAAGCACAAGACAGCAGGTATATATAGGGAAGGTAATTATTGAAACATAAGGAACAGGTGAAGAGGTGGGGAAAGGGAGGCAGGATCGGTTGGGGCAAGTACATGTGCAAACACAACGTAAACAAAAGCACAAGGGAACATAAAGAAACCCTGCCAGACTGCTCTCTGGTGTTCTGCCAGGGAACTGTCCAGCAGTCTGTGACAGTAAATGTAACCCAAGATGATTAATGATTAACTAATCTGTCTGTGTGTGTGTGTGTGTGAACACCATACACCTGACTGAAAAATACAAAGATGTAATAATGTAGACTTAACTGAAGACTTGTATCATAATTGCTTAAATATGAATTTCTTCATTTCTTACATTTGTACCACCAGTTGACTGCTGAGCCAAAAGTACATTTTCAACAAGGTAATATAGTTATTTTGGCTTAACATAACATACAATACACAGATAATAATATAATATATAATTTCGTCTTATATTCTGGGTTTTATTTGAGTTTTACAATTAAATTCAAGATTGCTAGATAAGTCTCTGGCTTATCTTTTAAATATACAACACAAAGCACAACGACAGAAAGTATATATATATATATATATATATATATATATATATATATGTAATGTGTTTTTTAAATAAGAAAAATGTACTTTATAAATAATGTATAAAACAATAATAATACATAATAAAAGAGAATGTAAAGAAATAAACTGTTTTTATTAAGTGTATTTACGTTGAAGATCAGACACAATCAAGTCTTCATTTTGTCTCCTGGAACACAAATGGTATTAAAACAAAGTTCCAAAAATTGTTGATGAGCCTTAGTAACCTTCATGCTGATGTTGCCTTCATACAAGAGACACATGTTGAGATGGACGATGACATCCTGAAAGATGTTGAAGGCTGGAGATCCTACTTCACTGTGTACAGCTTGAAAAGCAAAGGAGTCGCAATGCTGATAAGAGACAGCGTACCATTTGAGTACATACGCCATGATGAGGATTATAGTGGAGGTTACATTGTGCTATTCTGTAAACTGTATGGTGATGTAAGGACTCGTCAGGCGCCGGTGTATTAGAATCCATCAGCAGATTTATTGAAGAACAGAAGACAGGTAATCGTAGTCAAGGAAACGTAAGCAAGGGTCAAGTACCAGAAAACTAACACTCAGCAAACTAGTCAAAAACGCAAATCCAAAACTCGTAGCGAAGAGAATAAACAGGCAAGGTCATACATGAAGTAGCTAAACAGGAACTGAATCAAGGCTTGGCAAGTAACGCTAAATGGAAACAATGCTTTGCAACTGAGTGAAGGTGGCGAGCTGCTTAAATACACCTCTGTACCGGAAGTGGGCAGAGATGGTTAATATTCGGGCGATGGCTCCCTCTGGTGTTCAGGCCCAGGCTGCCTAGTGACAGAACCCCCCCATCTAGAAACATCTCCAGGTGTTCGTCGTCGAGGGTGCCCCCTCGGACGAGGAGCAGGTCTGTGGGGAAAGTTTTGGTGAAACTCCTCTATGAGTCTGCTGGGTCCAGGATGTCGCGAGCATTGACCCAGCAGTGCTCCTCGGGGCCGTACCCCTCCCAGTCCACCAAGTATTGGAGGCGACTGCCCTGGCGATGTGAGTTCAAAATGGTGTTAACTCGGTAGGCGAGGGAGCCGTCAACGTCCAGGGGAGGGGGCGGTTCGTGAGTATTGGGGTTCGTTGTCTGGGGTCCGTAATAAGGCTTGAGCAGAGACACATGAAACGTGGGCGAGATGCTATATGAGGCGGGCAGTTCAAGGCGATAAGAGACCGGATTTATCTGGCGAACAATCTTGAAAGGGCCTATGAATTTCGGGCTGAGTTTACGGCAGGGTAGTTTCAGTTTCAGGTTACGTGTGGACAACCAAACCCTTTGCCCCACCTGGTAGGCTGGGTGAGGCTGACGTCGGCGGTTGGCTTGAATAACCTGCCGTCGAATCGCCCTCTGTAGGCGGACATGGGCTCTTTCCCAGGTCTCCTGGCTGCGCTTGGACCACTCATCTACCGCGGGGACGTCGGAGGGCTCTCCGGACCAAGGGAACAGCGGTGGTTGATAGCCTAATACACATTGGAATGGCGTTAGTCCCGTGGAGGAATGAGTCAAAGAGTTCTGGGCATATTCGGCCCACGGGAGGAACTCGCTCAACCTGTGTTGTTCTTTGCTGCAGTATGCTCTCAGGAACAGTTCGGGGGTGGTGCCTCTGAGGTGTAGGCCTGTTCGATTTCCCTCATGAAATCCCAATGTATGGGGTCTACTAGAACAGAAGGTGGGAGGATGGTATCTGGGTATCTGGAGAGCGCGTCAGCTTTACCGTTCTTGGACCCCGGACGATAGGTGACTGTGAACTTGAATCGTGAGAAGAACAGTGCCCACCTGGCTTGGCGTGAGTTCAGGCGTTTAGCTTCACGAAGATACGCAAGGTTCCAGTGATCTGTGAGAATGAGAAACAGGTGAATAGCCCCCTCCAACCAATGCCTCCACTCCTCTAGGGCAGACTTCATGGCTAGCAGTTCCTTGTTGCCCACATCATAATTCATCTCCGCTGGTGTGAGTTTGCGGGAGAAGAAGGCGCATGGGTGCAGTTTGCCCGACTCTGGCTGGCATTGAGAAAGTACTGCCCCTACTCCGCAGTTAGAGGCGTCCACCTCCACGGGGAAAGGCAGGTCAGGTCACGGGTGTCGGAGTAAGGGGGCAGAGGAGAAGCTCTGCTTGAGCCTATTGAAGGCTGTCCTGGCTTGGTCAGTCCACCTTAATTTCCGTGGGTTTCCTTTCAGCGATGAGGTCAAAGGACTGGCTATGGTGCTATAATTCTGGATGAAACGGCGGTAAAAGTTTGCGAACCCCAGGAATCGTTGTAGCTCCTTAATACTGGTGGGTTCCGGCCAAGATGTGATAGCTGCCGCTTTGGACTGGTCCATTTCCACTCCATTTTGAGAAATCACATACCCCAGAAACATTATGGAGGAGCAGTGGAATACACACTTTTCCAGTTTTACAAAGAGGTTGTGGTCTGTGAGACGGTGAAGGACGGCTCGAACGTGAGAAACATGTTGGTCATGGTCGGATGAGTAAATCAGTATGTCGTCGATGTAAGCTATAACGTGACTGTGGAGCATGTCTCTGAATATTTCGTTAATCATGGATTGAAAAACTGCAGGGGCATTGGTAAGTCCATATGGCATGACTAAATACTCATAGTGTCCATTTGTCGTGTGAAAAGCAGTCTTCCATTCATCTCCCTCCTTTATCCTGATCAGGTTATAGGCACTGCGCAGATTGAGCTTAGTAAATACTTTAGCTCCTTGTAGCTGTTCGAGGGCAGCTGGAACTAACGGGAGAGGATAGGGGTAAGGCACGGTGATGGCATTCAAACCTCGGTAGTCAATGCATGGCCGGAGACCTCCGTCCTTTTTCTCCACAAAGAAAAAACCTGCAGCAGCCGGTGATGTAGAGGGTCGGATATATCCAGCCGTGAGGGCCTCTTCGATGTAGTCCTCCATGGCCTTTTTTTCTGGAATGGAGAGGGGGTAGACTCGACTCTTGGGTGGTGTGGTGTTGGGGAGGAGCTCAATGGCGCAATCCCATGGTCTGTGCGGTGGGAGCCTGGTCGCTTTCTCCTTAATGAAAACCTCTCGCAGATCGTATCCACTCCCTGGCGCAACTCCAGCAGCTGTACGGAAACATCCTTGCCTCCAGCCGGGTATTCGAATACCTCCTTGATTAAGTTCGCGAAATAATCCGCGGACGCTTTGAGGATCAGAGTCCCAAACCTCTACCGGTAAGCAGGGATAAAATAAACGCGCACCTGGTTCTCTCGTCGCCGTACGCCTCTGGTTGATGAGCAAAGTAGTTGTCGCATTGACGTAGAAATCCCCGGCAGCGATCGGCGGATCCGTCGAACTTTTCCGGCCGGGCGAAACGGGGAAGTTCGCTGCGCACATAGAGTGCCGGCGTAGCGGCAGCTGCTTGGTCTCGTGGCTGTTGCTAGAGTTGCTGATTCGTGGCTTTCAGGGAGTCAACTTCCTCTTGATACGCTAGGATGAGGACTCGCTGTCGCCATAACGCCGCTTGCATATCCGCTGGATTCATCTCTGGCGAAGCATTCTGTAAGGACTCGTCAGGCACCGGTGTATTAGAATCCATCAGCAGATTTACTGAAGAACAGAAGACAGGTAATCGTAGTCAAGGAAACGTAAGCAAGGGTCAAGTACCAGAAAACTAACACTCAGCAAACTAGTCAAAAACGCAAATCCGAAACTCGTAGCAAAGAGAATAAACAGGCAAGGTCATACACGAAGTAGCTAAACAGGAACTGAATCAAGGCTTGGCAAGTAACGCTAAATGGAAACAATGCTTCGCAACTGAGTGAAGGTGGCGAGCTGCTTAAATACACCTCTGTACCGGAAGTGGGCAGAGATGGTTAATATTCGGGCGATGGCTCCCTCTGGTGTTCAGGCCCAGGCTGCCTAGTGACAGGTGAACAATACACACTGGTTAATGTGTACAATCATAAGGCAGACAAAAATGTCTTGGGTAGACTGAAAGAGTATTTGATGGAAAAAGCTGAGGGTCTGCTAGTGGTTGGAGGAGACTTCAACACAGTTTTACATCCCAGCTTTGATTGGAGACATTCAAAGTCTCAAGAAAGGCTTTCAACACTGAGAGCTTTTTTAGAAGATTTTACTGTTTCCCTCAATCTCAGAGACACCTGGTCATACAAACACCCTGCTGTAGATGGCTTTACATGACGTCAGAATGACAGTCACTCCAGGATAGACATGTTTTTCCTGAGAGAGCACAAAATGGGACTGGTGGCTAATATTAATGTAGCATATGAGGAAGCTGAACTACAGGATATTTCTGATCATTATCCTCTTGTGCTAGAACTCACAGTTCAGTGCAGAACTGAAACAAACATCCCAAAGGTTGCCTTAAAGGTTGCCGTGTTGACATACACACCTGACAGAAGGCCATGGAACATTAGTGGGGCAGAAATTCTGAGTGCCATTAAGTCTTTTACTGACTTTGAAGAATACTCACTTGATATGAAAGATGTGAAATACTATAAAAAGCATCGCTGTCAACTGTCTGAGACCTTAAAGACTGAATACAATTCAGTGATAAAGAAGAAAGATGTAGGACACACCTTTGATGTTAAGGATTTAATATTATCACAGATTTTAGCAAAGCGTCTCAGTGAGTCCATCTCCCCCTTTTTTAAGAGAAAGATAGTGAGAAATCTTGATCCATTTTTCACTGTGACATTTGAGAGAGGCCCACAAAAAATCAAGTGGTCTTTCCTTGAGAGTAAACTTAAAATGCTACAACTTGAGGTGAAGAAGCCAGACCAGATCTCTTTTGCCCTCACACCAGAGCTCAGCATTCTGGATTACCTGCTCCCTGAAGAAGAAGACTCTTCTGAACTCAGATTGTTGAAGCCTGGGTGTCCACTCACCAAATTTATCTTCAGCCGGGCTCTGAATGAACTAGAAACCTTAGCTTTAAATAACTTCTGTAAGGTCACTGTTTGCTATCACAGACAGGTTCTGCGCATACATACAAACTCAATCACAAACTCAGATTTTGTGGATGTTTTCGTGAACACTTTTAAGGAAATTTCAGGACTTAAAATAAGTATGGTAATATAAAATAAGTAACATTGACTCATTACATATTTACTCATACTCATTACAAATCTCAAAGTTTCTTCTCTCATTTAGGCTATGATTGTATGCTGTATGCAAAGTGTACACTGTGTTGTGTTTAGTGTTCAAATCCTGAAAGTCTCTTAAGACGTCAAAGAGATGTCTTTACCTCAAAACAAAAATTTGTCTTGGTTATTGTCTAATGTATATATGCTGAGATAACATATTTAAATAGTTTTAGAAAATGTATTTGTAATGTTAAACAACACTTTATAATGGATTTAAATTACAGTGAAGGCTCTTTATATTTAGTTAACATTTACCTTACATATTTATACTACCTGCAATTATATGTATTCATACTATAATTTTTTGTTGTTACATGATGTAAATTAAAGAGTATACAATAAACAACTTCTCCACTCCTGAAACAATAACAGTCAGAATCAGAATACTTTATTGATCCACTCAGGGAAATTGTATTACTTTAACCCCAGAGTGTGCAGAATAGTGCTAAAAATAACCACTTGACTAACACCACCCATATTTCCTGTCTCCCCGTCACTACATCACTACAAGAGAAAGATGAGTTTCTGCAAGGAAATGTTTAAGCTACATCTACTTGGTGATGATAACACTTGCTCTTCTAAATCTCTTCTGTTTATTAAAGTAAGAAACACCTGACCATAAAAATCTAAACAGAACTAAACGGACAAACAAAAAGAAACAAGAAATTTTAGGTAATAAAATAGGCTATATTAACTTATTTCTTCTGCTCATTTACAACCAACAACAGAAATAGAGGCAGTAGGATTATGCATGTTTGCTAGATATCTGATTCTATAAGATCATTTTGAACTCTTCTAGTGAATACTAGAAGAATAATTATGCCAGTGTTCCAATGAGTCTTACGTTGACTGTAAGTCAAGAGATGTTTTAGCCTCATTAAGAAATAGGCATATAATTAACTCAGAGGAAAGCCTTGGCTTTACAATATACTTGTTAGAGGTTTATATTTTATCTAAACCTACACTCTCATATCTAATCAGAGGTAGTCTTTGAAGTGTGTTTCATGTACTAATATTAAAAGTAACTGGGGCAGATCAACTGGGGCAGAAACACAACTCATGGGGCAGAAAGCAGAAGACCAACTTATAGCAGAGCTGTGTACAGGGTCAGGAACTAATCAGAAGCTGACACCATTGGCTCAAAGGGGGCTTGGAGAAGCCCCTCCAGGACCACGTAGTGGAAAGCCTCAGCCACCTAGCACCGTGCAGGAGGTGAGAGACCAGACAACAGGCACATGACTCGCAGCAATGGCTGCCACATATACCTCAATGTAGAGGGTGATAGGCCCTCAAAGAGGCATGTCTGCAGGAACTCTAGCACTGTACTAATAGGGCAGTGAACTAGATCCTGATGACGCCGATTACACCAGAGGCGAAAGTTGAAAATAGTCTCCACAACCTCATTTGGGAGAACAGAGTCTAGGAACTGGTCCCCCTCAAGAGGGCAAAAAGCTCTCAGCAAGAGAGATCTTGTCTCTACCTAGGGCCAGATCTGGTGCGCCAACCTAAATAGGGGGTGCAAACACAGACCGCCCTAATGACTGAATAAGGGGACCTCCAAAGGTAGCTCCTGAGTTTCAGGAGAAAGTGATTCAGCACTAGAAACATAGGGATCTTGTGGGCAAGCACGGCATCTCAATGCCTGGCTGCCACTCTCCACGACACACTTTAAGAGTGGGACCCAAGGTGAGAATATATAAGAAGGGTACAAAGCATGTGGCAGGATTGTCATCGCAAATCAGTCCTCAGAGCTGATCTGCAACACAGTGACCTTGAGTGTTAACATCCCGGACTTGTATATTTCAGCATACAATTCGAAGCAAACAGGTCTAAAATTGGGTGTAGCCCAAGCTGGCAGCAGCTAACCCAGGAGGTGGCAACACATAATGAGCAGGAGGATGGGTAGTCGTGGCTGAACCCCGAAGCACCGGAGGTGGCGGGGTAGGCAGCAATGAAAATTAGGATTCCTTCCTGGCCTTCCTTCCACATGGCGGAGATGGTTGTCTCTCGCCTGGGGGATCTGCCCCTAAACACTGGCCAGCCACCCAGATTTTACATGGCGTGGGTCAGGCTGCAGCACTAGCCTTCTTTTCCTGACTCAGCAGTCCAGGCTGGGACTGGTGGGTACTGGCCTAGCCCTAGCTCCTCACTGCGGTAAACAAAGAACAAGCTCTTAGGAGACACCTGGAAGTCAAAAAGAAAGGTTTGTCCCTTTTCTTTTATCTCTGTCAGATTGCCTCTCTGTGGGAACTAAATGCAGGCTTGAAATGGCCGATGGCATGGGCCATCTGCTTAGTGGCACAGAGGGCTAAATCTGTGGTCTGGAAGAGTTCAGACCTCATTGATGAGCCCCTTCCGGAAGATGAGCTCCTTTAGCAGGTCAGCTTGGTACAACTGCAAAACTGCCATATTGTGTGCAGCACCACAACGGCTTAACCTGCAGGATGGTAGGCCTTCCCTATAAGGCTGATGTGGCCTGCCAGGGCCTCAGTAGGAATGCAGACTTTCTTCATGTAGCCAGTGAAGGAGAGAGATAGCCTGCAGCCATCTCTTCAACCCTAGGCATCGCCGCATACCCTTGTTCATCAAAGTCCACCATGGCTGAATAGTCAGCAGTGGCTGAGGAGAACAGTCAGGCAGAATAAGGATTATTCCACAACCTCAACACCTCAATATGAAGGTATGTAAATAAATAAATAAATAAATAAATATATAATAAAATTGGAGATGCCGGCATGGAGGTGAAAGGTGGTGTGAAGTTAGTCAGTGATTATCAAGCTCATTGTGGACAACACTAACTTTTAATTATGCCAAATTAAGCTAAGCTTAGCAGCAGCATGTGTGATCACCTCCAGGAGCTTTTAGAGCACCACAAAATGCGATGGCAATTCGAATGCTGTTCACTCATTGTTGCCTACATTGAGCTCCTCAGAGTGCGATGCAGATAACATTATATCCCCATCTAGGTCAAGAGAAATTGCAAAGCTTACATTTTAATGAAGGTGTAATTATGAAAATGATAAAGTTCCCAATAAAGGAAATTGTATAATAACTCTTTTACTGAAATAGAAGAAATTTGTGTCCATTCAAGTGCATATTGTGATTATAGCAAAAACAAGGACATACTAAATACTAAGAAACTCTGAAATTCATATGAAGCTTTTCTCTGAATTTGTAATGAAATCCCTTGTGTGAAAAATTATGTTCAGTTGCAATTTCTTTTTTTCTTACATTTTTAAGTCGTCCTTAAATAATTGTCACTTAGTGACAATAGGATGGATAGGATAAAACCAATACAGTGTCATTTGCTTTTGTTGGTTGCAGTAGACTTTTCTCAATTGATTTAATATAAGTGACTTAGGAGTTAAGGAGAATATTACAATTGTTAAAAAAAATCACATTGAAATCAAATTGAAAACTTTTACTTAACAGTCCTGACAAGATAACTGAGATCAAGTGAACAAAGAGCATCAAAAGTAAACCCTGGTGTCTCTCTGTATTCTTTGATCCATTGTGGTCTCTCAAGCTGCTTTACTGGTCTTTCAGGTAAGACTGTCATGACATTACACATTGTACTGCACACTGATGTGATAAAATTATTAGGAAGTTGTTGAAGTTGTTTCTTTCTTTACAGTATGGAAAGCCATAAATCTATACAAATTGTCAACAAATGTATGTTTTGTATATTAAACTAGTGCTTTTGCAATCAAGTATAAAGTAGCAGCAATCTCATTTTCCTTTCCTGGAATTCTATACAGTAAAAACAATGAAAATCAACTTTTAATAATTTTCACTCTATATAATTTTCATACAGTTTTCAATAAGAGAACAGTTTCCCAACTGTCAGCTGACAGATGTGATTAACTTTTGTAAAGTATCTTCACTTCTTACATAGTTATTTCTTTAGTATAGTATAGTATAGAACACTATAAATAAAATATCATTTAGTCAGGTTTACATGTATCTTTACTAATATATACCTCACTTATATCCTTATTTACTTATATATATTTTTTTTAATTTTTAGTGAATATTTGTTGAAAACTGTATTGAGAACATGATGAATAGAGATCTAAAACAAATCCTTCATAAATTTACGACCTGGTGTGAAATAATTAAAATAGGTGCTGTTTTATCCTAAAAAAATAAATAATATACTATAGAGAGTAATATTATAAAATTACTGTGATTTTAATTGTGTATTTTATTTACAGAAGTTCAATCATTAATCATGGCATCACAAGGAAAACGTCTCTGTATTGTCACGTGGAACACTCAGGGTATAAGAAGCCCACCCCAAAAGTTTTCAAATGTGTTGAGCTGTCTCAATGATCTTCAGGCTGATGTTGTCTTTATACAAGAGACACGTGTTGGGACAAAAAATTACCAAATGTTGACAGATGTTAGAGATTGGAAAATCTATTTCACTGTAAACAACTCCTCCAGCAAAGGAGTCGCAATACTGATAAACAACAATGTACCTTTTTATTACATATGCCATGATGAGGATTGTAGTGGAGGTTACATTGTGCTGTTCTGTCACCTGTATGGTGAACTCTACACACTTGTCAGTGTGTACAAACATAAGGCAGATAGAACTGTCTTGGGTAGACTGAAAGAGTATTTGATGGAAGCAGCTGAGGGTGTGCTAGTGGTTGGAGGAGATTTCAACACAGTTTTACATCCCAGCTTTGATCGGAGTCCTTCAGACTCGAACCATTCAGCATTTAGATCTATTTTAGAAGACTTTACTGTTTCTCTGAATCTAAGAGACACCTGGTCATACTTGCGCTTTGCTGATGAGGGTTTTACACGCCATCAGAATGACAGTCACTCTAGACTAGACATGTTTTTCATGCGCAGTGACACAATGAGACTAGTGTGTGGTATCAGAGTGGAAGACAACGAAATTTCTGATCATAATCCAGTTGTTCTGGTTCTTGAAGTGCAAGAACAGGCAGGAAGGAAATTTCCAAAAGTGGCCTTACTTTTAAAACAGCAACACATACAGGTATCAGAAGACCCAACAGGATATCAGGGAAGATCAGTGGGGCAGAAATACTGAGTGCCATCAAGACTTTGTCTGACTTAGAAGAGCAAAGACCTAATCGAAGACAAGTGGAGCACATCAAAAGTGATCCATGTTCAGTGACAAATTCTAAAGATAAAGTACAACAACATGTTAAAAACAAAATGTGTCTCTGACGCTTTTAAAGAATATCATCTTTCACAAGGCAGACACATCTTCAACGTGGAATATTTGATAATCTCTCATGTTTTAGCCAAACGTCTTAGTGCATACATTTTCCCCTGTTCTATACAAAAGCAAGAAACAATTCTTGATAAATTTCTCACTGTGACTTGTGACAAAGGCACACAAAAAATCAAGTCATCTTTCTTAGAGACAAGCCTCAGACTTGAAAATGAATGGAAAGAGAAACTGAGGCATTCTGAGCCCCCAGCAAAGTTCCATATTCTAGAATGTCTCCTTCCAGTAGACCAAGGCTCTTCTGGGAAACTTTTGCTGCCTGAATGTCCGCTCACCAACACTATCCTTAATTTGGCTCTGAATCTATCTATCTATCTATCTATCTATCTATCTATCTATCTATCTATCTATCTATCTATCTATCTATCTATCTATCTATCTATCTATCTATCTATCACATTTCACCATGAAACAAATGAAACAAGGATGTTTTAATTTGTTTACAGTAAAAAAGGAGTGTCTACAGTTTTTACACAGTACATTACACTGTAACATTTTACAGTCTTGTTCAAATTCTGTATTTTTCAGTGTTTTGTAATTAAACTTTGAAGTACTTTTAAAAACATTCATTTAAAATTGCTGATTTTATTTGTTCCTCCAGCTACAGGGAGCCTGTCCTCATAAACTGGTGTTAGATTCCTTTCATTTTCATTTCACTTCATCTCCTATCATTTCTAGATTTTGGTAAATTCATTGATTTTTTGGAGCTATTTGAACTCCTATGCTGCTTCTTTTTTCCCCATATTATTTTTAAAGTAGGTGTAATTATGAAAATGATCATGAAATCAAAGAATGTAGGAGTTTGTGTCAGTCAGACTGCATACTGTCATTAAAGCAAAAAAAAAGGGACACACCAAATACTATTTCATGAATATTTCTAACACTACTTTTTTCTCAGGTTGTGGCTAATATTAGTTCTAGTATCCTCTGTGTTAAACTGATAAAATTACATCAAGCTGCTTTTCCTTTTTTCTTTTTAGGTAGGCACTAAATTATAACTTTGTAGAATAATCATCACCCAGTTTTACACTTACTTGATTTATTTCAGTTTGAAATTTTAAATTATACATTAATAATGTTAATGAATCATAGTCTCTTTATTCTTAACTATAATCAAAGCAAAATCATTTACTGACAATGAAAGTTTTTATTTATGATTAGTGGCCAAGTAGTCAACCAGCTACAAAACACCCGTTACTGCATTCTTTGATCCTAATTTGGCTCTTAAGTTGTTTGCCTGGTAAGGCTTATAGTGAAAAACAAAAATAGATTACACATTCCACTGTACACTAAGGGTGTGTTCACACACGATGAATAATTGAGTCCACACCTAGGACCAGTTTAGGGGTCAGCTCAGGAAGAGGCTCATAATCAAAGATTTGTTTCCATATTGAAGAATTACTTCTAAACTATGGACTGAATATTCAATTCCATATGTCACCTTTGTGCAAGCAGGTTTGCAGAATGATAAGCACTGATGCCAGTTTCTTCTTTTTTTAAATAATTTGTAAAGTTCATAATTGGTTTGTGTTTTGAGTGTCACTTGACATTCAGGAAGTAAAAATGCTGTCAAAATTGTCATACCACTGTAATTTTTCTTCTGTTTGAGATAAAACCAGTGATTTTTAAAAAAATAATTTCTATTAATTTAGCTCCTATGAATCTCCTATGGAACTCAGCTAGCTGGGTTTCCTCATTAGCTTTCTATATGTTCTATAAACCCCTGCACTGTCCACAACTGTTGCTCAGTATGGCAGCAGAATTAGGTCCTGTAGATAAGCATGTATTTTTTTTAAGTATTATTTTAATTATTTTGGATATTTTTAATATTTTGGATATTTCTAATTGCCATAATTCATCCTCTATTAATTTGTAACTACAACCAAAATGATTTGCTTTGGTGTGTTATCCTAAATGCTAATTTATCCTAAATTACATGTAAAAGATCAGTGGGGCCATTAGCTTAATATAGTTTGTAAAACCAGTTAAAGAAAATTACTTGCACTGGAAATGTAACTTAAGAGTTGTATGAACAAAGAACCTAGATCAAGTGATCAAGGACCATCCGAAAGAGAAACATCAATACATAAATGTGGTCACATCAGCCTTTTTGAAGACTAAACTGGAAAAAAAACAAGATTCATGATCTAAGTTGTGTGCCTATGCACACCATATGCCTGACTGAAAAATACAAAGAGGATTAACCAAGAAAAGTTTACTAAAACATTTGATCTTTCAAAACATTTTATAGTACAATAGCCTTAGTACTGAAAGCTGACAGAAAACAAAACAAAACAAAAAACATCAATAATGCTTAAAATTAAATAAGTTCTAAATCTTCGTTTAAATAAGTTCTTTTGCAAATCAAGTTTAAAAGCCAAGCCAAGTTTAACACGCAGTTGGTTCAAGAAAATATTGCTTCTTTATTTTTTCATAGTTTTGTGAGCAGTTGCAAAACATTAGTAAATTTAACCCAGTATAAATTTAAATCAATACATTTGAGGTTTTTAGCTGCATATTTACAAGAATTTGCAGCACAGAACTTAAAAACACAGAACTTAATTTATTATTATTACTATATTTATTTTATAATAGATAAACTATTAAATAATTATCATGAGCATGATTATCATGACTGCAGTGGTCAGTATTTATCAAAAGTGGTCCAATGAAGGAACAGTGGTGAACCGGAGACAGGGCAGCTAAGGCTCACTGATGCACATGGGGGAGCGAAGGCTGGCCTGTGTGGTCTGATCCAACAGACAAGCTACTGTTGCTCAAATTGCTAAAAAAAAGTTAATGCTGGTTCTGATAGAAAGGTGTCAGAATACATAGTGCACCACAGTTTGTTGTATATAGGGTTGTATAGCTGCAGACCATTAATGGTCCCCATGCTGACCCCTGTGCACTGCTGAAAGTGGCAACAATGGCCATGTGAGCATTAGAACTGGACCACAGAGCAATGAAAGAAGGTGGCCTGGTCTGATGAGTCACGTTTTCTTTTATATCACATGGATGGCCAGGTGTGTGTGCGTCGCTTACCTGGGGAACACATGGTATCAGGATGCACTATGGGAAGAAGGCAAGCCGGCGGAGGCAGTGTCATGCTTTGGGCAATGTTTTGCTGGGAAACCTTGGGAAACCTTCTGCCATCCATGTGGATATTACTTTGATACATACCACCTACCTAAGCATTGTTACAGACCATGTACATCCTTTCATAGAAAAGGTATTACCTGATAGCTGTGGCCTCTTTCAGCAGGATAATGCACTGTGCCACAAAGCAAAATTGGTTCAGGAATGGTTTGATGAGCACAACAATGAGTTTGAGGTGTTGACTTGGCCTCCAAATTCCCCAGATCTCAGTCCAATCGAGCATCTGTGTGATGTGCTGAACTAACAAGTCCAATCTATGGAGGCCTCACCTCGCAACTTACAGGACTTAAAGGATCTGCTGCTAACATCTTGGTGCCAGATACCACAGCACACCTTCAGGGGTCTAGTGGAGTCCATGCCTCGAGAGGTCAGGGCTGTTTTGGCAGCAAAATGGGGACCAACACAATATTAGGCAGGTGGTCATAATGTTATGGCTGATTAACTTAAATATGTGTTTCTTAATTTCTTTCATTTGTACTGCCAGCAGTAAATTGTGTTAATGTTTATTTTATTTACAGTATTTCAATCATTAATAATGACATCACAAGCAGAATCAAGCCTTTGTTTTGTCTGCTGGAACACAAATGTTATTAAGAATATTCATCACAAAAGTTCTAAAATTGTTGAACAGCCTTAGTAACAGTGGGAAAAAATTTTCTTCACCCAACATTGGCCCAGGGGAGCTCACTAAATCTGTCTACAAAATAAAATAATAAAATTCCCAACCAAATCTTAAAAGAATATGCAGCCATACTCAAAATGACTGGATTCAGATTTACTGGTGGTCAAGCAAGACAGTGGCATAGTAACTTGCACTGAAGTCCCATTTTCCATTTGAAGTCCCCTTTCATCCATGTTCCTCTTTTCAACCTTTAAACATAATTTTTTCCACCCTGTCCCCTTGTCTAGCCTTTGTCCAATCACATTTCAGTGCACGTTCATTGCACACATATTCTTTGCCTTGCAAGTTTTCTATTCTTGCCTTTGCAAGCTTCCAGATATTTACAAAAAGGATCATGCTTCCTCTCCTCACTTTTGCCTTAGATCATAGAGTTTAGTTTATATCATATGCTTAGCATACTATATCCTACTCTACAATGGTGTACTGTGAGGCCTTACTTGTAAAAATTGATGGTTTTTTACATGCATCTTACCATGATAAATTATTTACCATGATTTACTCTGATTTCTGTTACTTTGTCTCATGTATATAAAACTCGGGTGAGTTTACAGAGAGCGTAGCATGTTGTGGTGTTATAGAGCCCCCTTCTCTACGAACACCTCCTGGTGTTCTACCAAGGTTTGTCTGGATGTAGACTGTGAAACTCCTCTGTGAGGATGTTGGCAGCTTGGACCCAAGATTGCTCTTCAGGGCTTTACCCTTCCTAGTCCACCAGATACTCAAGCGGGTCCCTACGACATCCCAAAAGAGAATGAATGGATGTTCGTGGATGTCCAGAGGGGGAAGAGGTTCCGTGATGGTGTTTTCTAGGTTGGGGCCATGGTGAGCTGGTTTGAGCAAGGAGACACTGGGAGATATGGTAGGTTGATGGGATTTGTAGTCAGTATGTGACAGGGTCGAGTAATTTTAAATCGACCAATAAACCTCAGGATTAACTTGCGACAGGGGAGTTTGAACTTAAAGTGATGGGTAGAGACCCATATGTGTTCCCCAACATGTCGGCATTCTGTTCCTTGAAGGCACGCAAGTGCACTTTCCCAAACAGCTTGGCTCCATTGTATTCAGTCATTGACTGACATTAGATGGACATGACATTAGACATTAGATGGTTCACCAGACCAGGGAAACAAGGGTGGTTGATAGTCAAGTACAACAATGAAATGGTGTCAAACCTGTACTGTAGAAGAGTGGATGAGTGAATTTTGTGCATATTCTGAACAGAAGAGAAAATTAACTCCAACAATGCTGCTTTCTATTGTAATAGGTTCTGTGGTAGCAGCTGATTTTCTGGTTGAGCCTTTCCACCTGCCCATTAGATTAAGGGTGATAGCTTGACGTGAGGCTGACATTGATATTAAGGTGGTGGCAGAATGCCTTCCAGACACAAAGCGTGGGCAGTTTCCATGGCAGTGGGGAATCTGTTCAGGGGTATCAGACAACACCTCTTGGAGAACTGATAACAACAAGAATTGTGGTGTATCCATTAGAACTGGGTAGATCTCTGATGAAGTCTGCTGAAAGGTGTGACCATGGTCGTTGAAAGATAGGTAATGGTTCTAAAAGTCTCGTTGGGAGTTGGTGGCTAGTTTTGGCTTGGCCCAGACTTGGCAGGCTTTGAAGTATATTTCCACGTCCTTGGTAAGCCAGAGCTACCAAAGGGCATTTTGGACTAGAGCTATGATTCGCAGAATACCTGGGCGGCCTGAGCTGGGAGCTGTGTGTGTTCACTGAATCACCCAATGCCATAAACTGGTGGGAACATATTGTTTAGCAAGAGGACATTCTGGTGGTGAAAGTTCAGACTGTTAGCATGATGCAACTTTTCCATTATGTCCCAGTGCCTTTCTGTTCTTTGCACCTGGTTGAAAGTACAATGTAAAATGGAACCCAGTAAAAAATAAAGCCCACCTAGCTTGGCGTTGGTTGAGGCATTTGGTGTGATTTATGTATTCAAGATTTTTATGGTCAGTAATGAATTGGAATGGATGTTGGGCCCCCTCCAGCAAATGTCACCACTACTCCAGAGCTTCCTTTATGGATAAGATCTCTCTCTGTTGCCAACATCGTAGTTTGCCTCTGCGGTTGTTAATTTTCTGGAATAAAATGTACAAGGGTAAAGTTTTCCCCGATCCTAGGGTTAGGGTTAGAGTTAGGGTGTTGTATTATGTATTATGATGTATTATGTGTATTTCTGGCTAAAGAGATATGTCTTTAATCTATGTTTAAACTGGGATACTGTGTCTGAGCCCCAAACACTGTCAGTAAGTCTATTCCAAAGTTTAGGAGCTAAATACCAAAACACTCTTCCCCCTTTAGTGGACTTTGCTATTCTGGGAACTACCAGAAGTCCAGAGTTTTTTGATCTCAAGGAGCATGATGGATTGTAGTGTGTTAGAAGGCTGGTTAGATATGTGGCAGCTAAACCATTTAGTGCCTTGTACTTAAGTAGCAATAGTTTGTAATCAATTCTAAATGTAACAGGTAGCCAGTGCAGGGTTGATAAAATTGGGCTTATATGTTCATATTTTCTTGACCTGTTACGAACTCTGGCAGCTGTATTATTGAAGATGCAGGACAATCACCGAGTAATGCATTACAATAGTCCAGTCTGGAGGTCATGAATGCATGAACTAGCTTTTCTGCATCAGATACAGATAAGAGGTTTATTAGCTTGGCAATATTTTTATATTGCCCCAAGAAAGGCGTCATTCCAGCCACTTTGAGCAGCGAAAGTACAAAATTTAACTGTGTAGTCAGCCGGGCAGTTGTAATAATTGCATGGAAACATCCATGCATACTGTTTAAATGTCCATAGAAACCAAAAGCAGCATTAACCCGGAAGAGGGTCATAACTCGGGCGAGGGTTCCCTCTGGCATTTTAGAGAGAGTGTAGCATGTTGTGATTTTACATGGTTTTAGGCTTATTTCCACTGACTTAAATTAACTTCTTTTATTACAGTCTGTTTGGGGTAGCTGCCTGAACTTCCTAAAAATCCTTTGCTTTTTGCAGTCAGTCTGAGAGTCTCATAGTATTTGTTCAATGATTTTCTACTTATTTAGTTTATATATCAGTGTTTGTTTCTACTTCTTTACTTTATATAATTTTTTGTTTTTTAAAATGTCCTACATATTCCCTTCTTGTTACAACAAAGTCATGAACCTTACCTATCTTTAGCAAACATTAACATTCATTATACTTTAACATAAAATCATAGGAATTACCCTACATGTATAATCATGATGGCTTAATACCATAGTCCTTTGTATGTGAGATTTCTTTTGGAGTTGTCTGCTGTTCTTGGTGATATGATATTGGTCTTCAGGCTTTGTGTGATTTCACATTAAAAAGAAAGGCTTGGTGGAGGTCAGGGGAAAGGCTTCTGACAGAGTCACCGATGAGCCTTTGGGTGTTTCTGGGGGTATTTCAGTGGGTTTAAATGTATAATGCTGTTAGTCTGCATGTGCATACTCATCAAAGCTCATTAAAAATAGTAGTGCATGCAATAGTTTTATTTAGTCTCTGCACAGATTTTAGCCAATTTTGCTTTTAGTGTCACATTAGTTCTCTCTACCATTCCCTGTGATTATAGATAATATACATATCCAACCATATGCTGTATTCACAAAGCCTGGATTACTTTCTGGATTTACCTTGTTCTACCTGTCTACCTGTCAGATATGCCCCAGTTTCTGCGATTGGGGGCCTCCCTGTCTGACACAGTGGTCAAAAACAGAGGAGCATCTCAGAGGACTGTCCTATCTCCATTTTTACTCACTAACACCTCAGACTTTCAGTACAACTCTTAATCATGCCAACTGCACCACTGCAGTGGTGGGGTGTATTAGAGATGGACAGGAGTACAAGGGACTACTGGATAACTTTGTGGACTGGTGCACTAGGAATTACCTGCTCTTAATGTGATGAAGACCTAAGGGAATGGTGGTGGACTTTTTATGTTTTCTGTATTTATGCTGTTCTTGGAAAATATTCAACTTCAAGGTCGTACTATTTTCACATGATGTCATGAAATTGCACATGAACATATGTTTTGGTACCAGCAGGTGGCATAACAGTCAAACAGTAGAACAGTCACCACTTCTGTACATAAAGTGACTGTCATCACATTTAACTACACACTTGTGCATTTGGAGGTTATTATTCACTCCTCTCTTTAGAACTTAGCTAGTCAAAAGTTTGTGCTCCTCTGAGGAGACCCAGTTGCTTATATATTAAACACTAAATCATTAGGACAGTTTGATGTAAAGTAAGGTTTGCAGATCTCTAGGTGGAAGGTAAGTCATTGCTAATGGCAATTAATGTTGGAGTGATCAGTAATTTATCAGTGGTTATTATAAAAGAGCCATAGGTAACTTAATAGTTCTGCAGGAATGTGGTTCATATTTTCTAGGAATAAGATACATAGGTGTAACAAAGAACTACTCAGTCATTCCTGCTTAGTTCCTGAATATATACCTACAGGATTGTATTGTAGTTGAACAGTATTGTAAATGTGTTACTGACTTTATTAGATTATAGTGTGTTTTATTGTCTATTGTTCTATTTTAACTTTATTCAGTGTGGTATGTTCTTGCTTATTTTGCAATTAAAATGTAAAGTTTTACTTCAAAAAATTAATTTATTCAATTTTATTTATTTAAACAAACAAATATTAACAGACAAGCTTAGGTTTAAGTCAAATGTATATCTATGCTTATATCAAGCTTTTTCACTTGTCATAGGTTACATGGAGAAATCACTACAGACACTTAGCCAATAGTGACAATGCCTGTGACATGTTTTATGTATAGAAAATGCATGCAGTTTCCTGGAAATCATGCAAACAAAATTTGATTCTTTAACTGAAACACTTCATTCTGCCAACATCTGAGGACACAAGGTAAGTTCTTAAAAACGGAAACTGCATAATAACATTTGTAATATTTCTATAAAAAGAAGTTTAAGAACACAATGCTGGTTGGGGATCTCTTACAATGAAGCCCTTTACGTTACAGTTGTGTGACCTGGAGCATCAGAAAAAACAAAACACTGTTGTATCTCTGCAATCTTTGATCCAGTGTGGCCTCTTAACTCCAACCTGGGCTTTAAGGTAAGATTTCCATGACATTACAGATTGTACTGTACATTAATGTAACTTAGGATTGGGAAATTCTCTGTTCTTCCTCTTTAACTGGAATGTCATAAACCTATGCAAATTTTGTACAAATGTTTCAGTTTGCTCTGATAAACATAGAAATAATGCACAGTTGTCCTTTTTGTTGACTATTATGTAAATTTTCAAAGAGATAATTTTCCCAGCTGTGTTTATTTAACACATGATGTGATTAACTTGTGTATATTTACACTATGTTCACTAATTCTTGTAGATTGATTAATTATTTCATAATTTCAAAAATTAATTTGTACCAACAGCTGACTGCTAAACAATCAACAAGATAATTAGTAAATTATAGTATTCATTTTAGGACTACTAAAAATACTTTTAAAAATACAACACAGCACACGATAAAGAGAAACAATATTTAAAATAAAATATTTTCATTTATTTTTTATTTTTATTATTATTTTTATTTTACAGGAGTTCAAACATTACTAATGACATCAAACGCAGAACACAGAAGCCTCTCTTTTCTCTCCTGGAACACAAATGGTATTAGAAATACCCGAAAGTCTCCTCAAAAGTTCTCTAAATTATTGGCAACACTCAGTAAACTTCAGGCAGATATTGTCTTTATACAAGAAACACATATTGGAACATCAGGTTTCCAAGACTTAGATGAGCAGAAAACCTGGGATGCATTCTTTACAGTACACAGCAATAAAAGCAAAGGAGTTGCAATACTGATAAAAAAAGGCATACAATTTGAGTACATATGCCATGATGAGGATTATAGTGGAGGTTACATTGTGCTCTTCTGTTATCTGTATGGTGAACTATTCACTATTGTAAATTTGTACAATCATAAAGAAGACAGAATTGTCTTAAGAAGACTGAAAGAGTATTTGATGGAAACAGCTGAGGGTGTGCTAGTGGTTGGAGGCGATTTCAACACAGTTTTACATCCTATCTTAGATCGAAAACCATCAACTTCAAGGCATTCACCATTTAGAGACATTTTAGAAGATTTTATTGTTTCTCTGAATCTCAAAGATACTTGGTCATGCTCACACCCTACTGAAGAGGGCTTTACACGACGCCAGAACAAGAGTTACTCCAGATTAGACATGTTTTTCATGCCAGAGGACAAAATTAATCGAGTGTGTAGCATTAAGCCTCTTAAACAACAAAACATTTCTGATCATTATCCTCTTGTCCTGACACTCACAGTTCAAGTGCAAACTGAAAAAAAAATCCCAAATGTTGCCACATTGCTGATGGAACATAAACACAATTCTGACAGGAGAGCAGGGAAGATTAGTGGAGCGGAAATATTGAGTGTGATAAGGTCTTTGACTGTCTCAGAAGAAGCCAGACCTGATGAATTGCAAATATACACCTATAAGAGGTTTCGGTGTTCATTGACAGAAATCTTGAAGATACACTTCAACAACATGTTAAAGCACAACTGTTTATATACGGATTTTAATAAGTCTTATCTTTCAAATCTTTCAAGAGACAGACACATCTTCAATGTGGACTATTTGATATTCTCCCAAATTTTGGCCAAGCGCCTCAGTGCATTCATTACCCCTTCTTCCAAAGGATCAACAGGCAAAAATCTTAATAATGTGTTCAGATTGTCCTTTGATTCAGGTGAACAACAAATTAGCTGGTCTTTTTTGAAAGAAGCCCTTAAGAATCTAAAACAGACGTCCTCTACCCCACCACCAGACTTCAGCATTCTGGACTGCATTCTGCCTAAAGTCCAAAGCTCTGGTAAATTCAGGCGTTTGCAACCTGGCTGTCCCCTCACCAACACTATCCTCAATCTGGCTCTGAAGCATCTAGGAGATAGGGTTTTTGATTTTAGATACAAGTGTGAGGATGTTGGACACCGAAGTGATGAGAAGCATAAGCGCAAGTGTAAGGAGATCATGTCTATGGCCAGTGTTTGCTATGAAAGACGAGTTCTGCTCATACATACAAAGTTAGAAGAGCATGAAGTGGAAATGAAAGTGAAAGATTTCAAAGATCAAGTAAAAAAATCAGGAATTAAAATCCTTATGCAAAGACCTTTATAGAACACATTCTGTTGTTTTTATTTATTTATTACTTGCTATGCATGATGGAATTATCTGTTCAGTTTATTCATGGCTGTATTTATACATATTTTAATAAAAGACCATAATTTGTATACATTTTTACAAAAACAGTCTCTTTTTACAGTCATGTTTCATGATTGGGACTCATACATACTGCGTAACGGAAAAGCTCAACATAGTGAATACCGTCCCTGCAAATATAAAAACACTAGAACTAAAAAACAAACAAACAAATACTGCCATTGTATGTATAAATCTACATTATTCTATAGGTGGCTTATTACAAGCACATTTATACATCAGGACACTTATGTGCTATTGTTAGGGGCCCTTTGTTGGGGTATTTTACAAACAAGGAAGCACCATTTCTATTTTGATTCAGATTTTATTTGATTGCTTAAAAAAATTAAAATAACAAAAATAATACTACTACTACTTCTAACGACTACTTCTTCTAATACTAAAAGTCTATAATGAGTTCATATGCACATATAAAAAAATATAATTTTTTTTCTGTGTTGTATAATTATGTTCATGTAAGTTATATTAATAGCTAGTCTCATAGAAAGATAGACCTTAGCATTAGGATTTGCTTTACGTTTGGTCTTGTTACCAGCTATATTATGTATATCAACATCCTGCCACAAGCACACACTGCATATCGATGTACTGTACATCCAAACTTTTACATTGTTTGTACTTTAAAATGTATTTGTGCCATTGCACTGTGATGCAGAGAAGGGGATCTTGGCTAAACATGCCATGCAGTGATGTAGAGATGTGATAACTAAGTATGTATTGTGTGTCTCTTCAGTGCTCTGCATTGGGTGAATTCTGTTTTGTTTGGGTGTTAGAATAAAATAGACCAATATGATTCACGATCATACTTTGTCACCTTAAAAGTAGTTGTCTGTGTCTGCTAAATGCTGATTTCTTGTTTTTCTTGTCTTAGCAATGTGAGAATGGCAAACATAACCAGGTGTTACTTTCCTTTCTTCCTTTTTCCTCTATCTTTGTGCAAAAATGCATGTATATAAGCTGTGAAATCATTAAAGTATCATTAAATTCTGATTCAACTTTGCATGTGTGTCTGGTCCCTCTCTGAACACTCATGGAAGAAGATATTCCTGATCCATCCTCACCTGTGCAAATTCCTAATGGGTTTAATCAAATTCTGACAGGTTCTATAGACGTTTGTGCTACAAAAATACTTTCTAAAGTTTACTCTGTTAGAAAAATAAAACACAAGGCTTAATGATCAGACTATAGTTTAATAAATTTATTTATGGAAAACAAAATTCATGATACAGTAATCCCCCACTATATTGCGGTTAATTTATCGTGGACCCAGTATATCGCTTTTTTTTTTATCAGATTTTTATTTGGAACATAACTAATTTTTTTCACGGATTTTCCTACGGTATCCGCAAACCTTATAGTGAATTGTTTTTATGTTGAAATAAGGTAATTTGTTAAAATTACTGATGACTCAAAGTCGTGCATTGTGAAAGGAGCTCTGTCTGAAACATACCTCGGTGATGACCTACAGCCAATGAAAGAGCGAGATACAGGGCAGCGGGCAGTTATAGTTTAATAGAGTTTATAGGTTTTTATCAGACAAAAATATCTCAAATACAGTTATATCAGAATAAATAAGCTTTACAATTACATCAAACAGAAATTGTGGGAAATTTCTGAAACTTCTAAGTATAATCATTAAGTACGTTTGATTTTAATCAGTAAGGAACGGTTAATGCTAATTTTAATTCTAATTTTAATAATTTAGGGTCAGGTTTAATCATTAAGACATGAACAAAGAGATTAGATAAATTGTTTAATCATAGATAATGATTAAGGATAACTTGGTTAATCATTAGATTCATTCAGTTATGTTTAAATATATGATGATTCTCATTTTGGTAATCAGTACTCACTTTCATTGTTAATCACTAATATGTTGCCTATCTAGTTAGCGTCTCTAATTTATCGATTATTTGATAATAATCATAGTTATTTGATTATTTGGTTATCTAATAATTCTTTCACTGTTAAGCACCTGCCATAATCATTAGTCAGCGGGTAAGCTTATGATGAATAGATAAAATTAGCATAAACTTAAACGTAGAAGTTATAGTTATAATAATATAATATATATATAATATAGTTATAATATATAAAATCATAAAAATAGAGACGAGCAAACTGGCTGAATCATCGTTAGTGGGTTATTATTCTCGAACTTTCTGGCTTTGGCGTAAACATCACAAGGACATAGGCTAGCACATCGTACCATATCACGGTGTTGGCTCCACTGAGACCGAAAAAACATGTTGACGAAGTTCAGAATCCTTGGGCTTAAGAGCGAGAACACCATAACAGTCTTATTTGACCCAATTCTGACTAGACTGTATATTTTAGAAAAATTAAAGTTAAAACTACCCGTATATAATGTACAGGTGTTATATCACGTCTTATTATCTTATGAAAATAAAAAACAGCTTACCTTAGCAAGTGGAAAGTTGGTAAAACTCCTTGTGGCATAAGTAAGAACTAAACAATAGGCACCGAGACGGGAAGGGGTTTGGAGAAGATGTTATTGAAAGCGCCGGCAAAATATTATTGCAGTGGCGGATGTTAATGTAAACATAGGGACACAACACACTGAGTAAATGTAATGGAAAAGCACAGACTTTAATACAGAGGATTTAGGAATTTAAATTAAATTAAATTAAATTAAAGTGAACTGACTACTCCTAGCCTAAATAAATCAATAATAAACAAACTCAACGTAAACCAACCTAAACTGCACACAGAGCTATTTTGCCTTTTTATTTTTACTTTATTAGCAGTATTACTTGGGTAACCTGATGTAAAGATAGTGCTCGTGGCCTAAATAGTGGGAATACATAGAATGGTGTAAATGTAAATGTGATAATAAAAATAGTGGTAAGGTCCTTAGATTTCTAATAAATGTCAGCCAGTCATCTTCAATTACACAGGAACAACCACAACAAATACATGGAACATGTGGGTGAATGTTGAATTAAAGGTGTAAGGGGTATAATGACATAAATATGTTTTTTGGGCTAAATAAGGTTTAATAGAAGTTAGATAGATCAACAACATGTGTCAATATTAAAACTTGTGACCCATAGAGTGTATGAAGGCCACAGAAAGGTGGGGCTGTTTTTCAGGGGGAATAATGGGTGAACGTCAAAACAATCCATAGAAACATAGAATCCAGCAAGGTTAGGCAGCTGGGCTAAAGGGTATATATACTGGGTGATTTGTGAAGGGGGGTGTACTTGACTGCATCGATTCATGAATCCGTGTATTTGAGTGCCAGTTTCGGTGATATTTTTCTAAATAAAACCGGTTGCTTTTTCTCATCCAAGCCTGGAGGAGTACTTTATTTCTTTGTTTTTTGCAAATTTCTATTGGAACTACACAACTATTGGATTATATTGGTAATTGGAGAAGGCTCTAGGACCACCCTGTGGTGTCCACCTGGAGGGAGGCTCCGGGTTCCGACAAAATAAGCAGAAATATTTGCTTGACTATTTGCTGCATTAGCAGCAGCACATTGCAAAATTATTCATTTGTTCAGTTATGCAGAACGCACAATCCTTGTTCCCCGCACTGACCATTTGGCTCGCGATCTTTTTGCGGGGTAACATTTCCAGTCTCGTGCATTGAACTCTGACATCACATGTGACCTTGTGTTATTTCCTTATTTTTTCTTGCATACGTTTGGTAGTGAAAGGTAGTTTGTGTACCAGACAGAATTGTCGGCGATTCTTCCTATTGTGAAGTCGTGCTGTGTAAAAGCTCATGTCACCGATCCATTGTGCAGTGTGAACACAGCAGAGACTGAATGCTCCGCTAGATAGTCTTGCAGTGTGAAAGCAACAATGATCCGATGACTGTGAAAATTGTGCAGTGTGAAGCCGGCATTAATACATTAATGATTATCACAATGCTTACATTTTGGATTCCCTTCAGTTTTTCACAATATCATTCATATTTCTAAATGTTTATACAATATGCATCGCATATACCGTATATAAATTATTGTCATAGCACCAACCTATTGGTTCAGATATGTAGACAACACCTGGGTAAAGATCAAGATGTGAGAAGTAAAGGCCTTCACAGATCATATCAACACTATTGACACTAACATTAAATTCACCAGAAAGGACACCAAGGTCAGTAGGTTGGTGTTACTGGACTATGAAGTTCTCATAGGGACTGATGGGAAACTAGGGGTAGAAGTATACAGGAAAGCCACACACAGAGACTAGTAGCAGCTGTTTGATTCCCACCACCCACTGCAACACAAATTAGGAATAATCAGGACATTTCACCACAGGGCAGAAAGCATCTCTACAGAAGCCAAAAAGAAATTAAATGATCATCTGAAGGCAGCCTTCAAGGCATGTGGACATCCTGAGTTGGCTTTCAACAAGACAGCTTCTAACAGAAGGGCAACAGACCAAACCAAGACCCAGAACCAAGGTAAAAACCTTGTCATACCTTACATGGCTTGAGTATCCAAAAAACTTGCAATTTTTTTTAAAACACACCAACACACTAAGACAGAGACTCATCCACCTCAAAGACAGGACACTAAAACACAATAGGAATAATGTAATTTATGCAGTTAAGTGTAGTGAAGAGTGTTCAGAGCTCTACTTTGGAGTAGCGAAACAACAACTACATAGAAGGATGTACCAACATAGAAGATGCAACCCCTCAGGACCAGAATCAGCTGTGTACCTACATCTGAAAGACAAAAGGACACACATTTGAGGATGAAAAGGTGCACGTCTTAGACAGAGAGGACAGATAGTTTGAGAGAGAAGTGAAGGAGGCCAACAGATGTGGAGATCTTCGGCACAACCTGTCATCTATTTTTCATGCTGCTCTTTCATCCATCCCCAAGAAGATCAAGACCTTTTCACATATCCACCAAGAAAGTCACACCTAAGGACTCCCCATCCACTCTTACATTTGAAGCTTGTTACACTAACACTTCAATACACTCTCCCCTTACTCTCCTTCTCTGGGGTCCTTACATCCTAAATGACTCCATTAATCCTATTACCTCCTCCCATTCTCCCCTCCCCTTGTAACAGGGGTGTATAGCCTTTTTTATCTACTGTAAAGTATATGAACATACATTTGTAAGCCTCATAGCACTGGATATTGTGTACTATATATACTGCATATTGTATATCAAAAACTTTTGAGCCTAGCATGGGTTTCTGGCCAAAGCCATGCAGGTGGAGAGGCAAGCGGGTTTGGCTATATTTTGGGTCCAGATAGCTAGGTAGTTATTGGAATTTTATATAGCCTTTTTGAAACCTTTAATATACTTTAACAGATTGGGAAGTGGTAGCTCAGTGATTAAGTCATTGGATTACTGATTAGAAGGTTAAGTTCAAATCCCACCAAACTGCCACTGCTAGGCTCTGTCTGCTGAATGCTGTAAATGTATTGCACTGCTGTCCTAATGTGGGATGGCAATATTCTAAAGGCTCCAGTGGTGCTCCCCATAAAGAATTGTACAGTCATGGCCTTAGAATTATATTAAAACACGACACTGATAGGACAAACTGAGCACAATGCCCTTATTCATCAAAGTTACTTATGTTTGATCCTGTTATCAGAATACTCTACTACTATTGAGATCTCAATAGTAGTAGGGTATTCTGATTACTCAAATCTGTGAAGAATAATTGTTATGCTACTGTTCATTTCAAGATTCAAGATTCAAAGAATCCCAGGGGGAAATTCCTTTGCAATGTTACAGTTGATATTTTTATTAAATAAAAAATATAAGAGAGAAAGAAAGAAATATATAGACTGTTATATAAACTGTAAAATAGAATAAATAAATACAAATACTGTACAAATGTTGAACTGTAATATTGCACACAAGGATTGTAAATTGGTGATAATTTCATTCATTCATTCATTGTCTCCCGCTTATCCGTAGCGGGGGCAGCAGTCTAAGCAGGGATGCCCAGACTTCCTTCTCCCTAGCCACTTCCTCCAGCTCTTCCAAGGGAATTCCAAGGTGTTCCCAGGTCAGCCGAGAGACATAGTCCCTCCAGTGTGTCCTGGGTCTTCCCCGGGGTCTCTTCCCGGTTGGACATGCCCGGAACACCTCCCCAGGGAGACGTCCAGGAGGCATCCGAAACAGATGCCCAAGCCACCTCAACTGGCCCCTTTCGATGTAGAGGAGCAGCGGCTCTACTCCGAGCTCCTCCCGGGTGACAGAGCTCCTTACCCTATCTCTAAGGGAACGCCCCGCCACCTTACGAAGAAAACTCATTTTGGCTGCCTGTATCCGGGATCTTGTCCTTTCGGTCATGACCCAAAGCTCATGACCATAAGTAAGAGTAGGAATGTAGATTGTCTGGTAAATTGAGAGCTTCGCCTTTCAGCTCAGCTCCTTCTTCACCACAACAGACCAGTACATAGACCGCATTGCTGCTGCCGCTGCACCAATCCGTCTGTCAATCTCACGCTCCATCCTTCCCTCACTTGTAAACAAAACCCTGAGATACTTAAACTCCTCCACTTGAGGAAGGAACACCCCTTCAACCTGGAGGGGACAAACCACCTTTTTTCCGGTCGAAAACCATGGCCACGGATTTGGAGGTGCTGATCCTTATCTGCCACAGCGCATGCTGTAAGTCCTGGCTCGAAGGAGCCAACAGGACAACGTCATCTGCAAAAAGCAGAGACGAAATCCTATGATCCCCAAACCGGACTCCCTCCACCACCTGGCTGCGCCTAGAAATTCTGTCCATAAAAATAATGAACAGAACCGGTGACAAAGGACAACCCTGCCGGAGTCCAACACACACTGGGAACAGATCTGAATTACAGCTGGCAATGTGAACCAAGCTCCTGCTCTGGTCATACAGAGACCAAACAGCCCTTAACAGAGGGCCATGGACCCCATACTCCCAGAGCACCTCCCACAGGATGCCACGAGGGACTTGGTCGAATGCCTTCTCCAAGTCCACAAAACACATGTGGACTGATTGGGCAAACTCCCATGAACCCTCAAGCACACTGTGAAGGGTATAGAGCTGGTCCAGTGTTCCACGACTAGGACGAAACCTGCATTGTTCCTCCTGAATCCGTGGTTCGACTAAAGGACGGACTCTCCTCTCCAGTACCCTGGAATAGACTTTCCCTGGGAGGCTGAGGAGAGTGATCCCCCTATAATTGGAACACACCCTCCAATCCCCCTTCTTAAAAAGAGGGACCACCACCCCGGTCGCCCAGTCCAGAGGCACTGTCCCTGACTTCCATGCTATGTTGCAGAGACGTGTAAGCCAAGAGAGCCCCACAACATCCAGAGACTTAAGGTACTCAGGGCGAATCTCATCCACTCCCAGCGCCTTGCCACCAAGGAGCTGCTGGACTACATCAGTGACTTCAGCTTGGGTAATGGATGAATCTACCTCTGAGTCCTCAGCCTCTGCTTCCTCTACAGAAGGTGTGTCAGTAGGATTGAGGAGATCCTCAAAGTATTCCTTCCACCTTCCGACAATATCCCCAGTCAAGGTCAGCAACTCTCCACCAGCACCATACACAGTGCTGGCAGAGAGCTGCTTGCCCCTTCTGAGGCACCAGACGGTCTGCCAGAATTTCCCCGAGGCCGACCAATAGTCCTTCTCCATGGCTTCCCCGAACTCCTCCCAGACCCGAGTTTTTGCTTCCACAACCACCCGGGCTGCAACTCGCTTGGCCTGCCGGTACTCATCAGCTGCCTCCGGAGTCCCACAAGCCAACCAGTCTCGATAGAACTCTTTCTTCAGCTTGACAGCATCCCTTACTTCCAGTGTCCACCACTGGGTTCGGGGATTGCCGCCACGACAGGCACCAGAGACCTTACAGCCACAGCTCCTGGTAGCTGCGTCAACAATGGAGGAGGAGAACATGGTCCACTCAGACTCAATGTCCCCAACCTCCCTCAGAATCTTGTCGGAACTCTCCCGGAGGTGGGAGTTGAAGACCTCCCTAACAGAGGGTTCAGCCAGATGTTCCCAACAGACCCCCACAATACGTTTGGGTCTGCCAAGTCTGTCTGGCATCCTCCTCTGCAAGCAGATCCAACTCACCACCAGGTGGTGATCAGTTGACAGCTCAGCCCCTCTCTTCACCCTAGTGTCCAAGACATATGGCTGAAGGTCAGATGACACAACCACAAAGTCCATCATCGTCCTCCGGCCTAAGGTGTCCTGGTACCACGTGTACTGATGGGCACCCTTATGCTTGAACATGGTGTTCGTTATGGACAGACTGTGACTAGCACAGAAGTCCAATAACAGAACACCACTTGAGTTCAGATCAGGGGGGGCGTTCCTCCCAATCACGCCCCTCCGGGTAACACTGTCATTACCCACATGGGCGTTGAAGTCCCCCAGTATAACTATGGAGTCCCCAGTCGGGGCACCTTCCAGCACCCCTCGTAGGGTCTCCAAGAATGTTGGGTACTCCACACTGCTGTTCGGCCCGTAAGCCGAAACAACAGTGAGGCCCCTATCCCCCACCCTCTCATTTACTGGGGAAAACGGGTGCCATGTTTTCGGGGGCCAAGTGCCCCTGGTAGGGTCTCCCAAGGCAAACGGGTCCTAGGTGACAGGTCAGACTAAGAGCGGTTCAAATCCCCCTTATGAAGAAAAAGAAAGCAAGGACCGTTACGTCGCCCAGATTGGCGTTACCAGGGCTCCAACCTGGAGCCAGGCCTGGGGCTGGGGCACGCAGGCGAGTGCCTGGTGGCCGAGTCTTCGCCTATGGGACTCGGCCGGGCATAGCCCGAAAGAGCAACGTAGGCCCGTCTTCCCGTAGGCCCACCACCCGCAGGAAGGAGCATAAGGGGCTGGTGTGATGTGTTTTGGGTAGCAGTCATGGGCAGGGGTCTAGACGACCCAAACCCTGGTGATAATTTTAACAAGTGATAATGGTAAAGTTGTACTGTACATGATAGAAAATGGTGAAATTGTAATGTGTATGAAAGGTCTATAATTACTATAGCACCCATTATTATTTATTGTGCATGAAATTGCACATGAAAATGTCCCAACACTTAAAGGGAGGAATTGTACAGTTTAACTGACACAGGGATGAAAGATCTCCTAAAGCACTCAGTGCTATACTTGGCAGTGATCAGTCTCTAGCTGAATGTGCTCTTCTGATCAACCAGCACACTTTGTAGTGGATGAGAAGGGTTGTCCAGGATTGAATGGAGTTTTGACAGCATTCTTCTCTTAACAACAATGTGAACTGTGTCCAGCTCCATGCCAAGAACAGAGCCAGCCCTCTTGATTAGTTTGTCCAGTGTATTTCTCTCTGCCACCTTCATGTTACTACCCCAAAAGACCGCTGCATAGAAAATGACACTAGACACCACAGACTCGTAGAACATCCGCAGTATGGTGTTGCAGACATTGAAGGACCTGAGCCTCCTCAGAAAATACAACCTACTCTGTCCTTTCTTGTAGAACGCTGTTGAGTTTAGTGTCCAGTCCAGTTTGTTGTCAGTATAGACTCCCAGGTATTTGTAATACAATTTCAAATTTCTCTCCAACGACAGACAAAGGAGAGGCTGGGGTTCTGGATTTTCTAAAGTCCACTACCAGTTCCTTTGTTTTCCCAATATTGAGCTGTAGGTAGTTGAGCTCACACCAGGTGACAAAGTTGTCCACTGCTGTCTGATACGCCAAGGTGTTACCTCCCTGGATACATTTGACAAACACAGAGTCATCAGAGAATTTCTGAAGGTGGCAGGATTCCGAGTTGTGTCTGAAATCTGATGTATACAGGGTAAAGAGGAAGGGAGAAAGAACTGTTCCCTGAGGAGCACCAGTGCTGCAGATCACGGTGTCAGACACACAGTTCTGTATACGGACCTACTGGGGACGTCTGGTGAGGTAGGCCATAATCCATGAAACCAGATGAGTGTACACATTCATGTTCTTCAACTTCTGTCCAAGTAGGGTGGCCCTACAGTTTGTTCATTGTTATGCTACTGTTTATTAAATGTACAAAAAAAAACAATATTTGTTGCCACTATAATAACTTTCACTATTAATCATTTCAGTTTTACAATTGAGAAATCATAAATGACATATCACATTGTTGATAATGTGTATACTCATTATTAAAGTGTACATATATCACTTTGTGCTGTAGATGTTAGCATATGTTAAGGATTCGAGTTACATTGAATCAGTAAGATACAGATTTTTAATAATGACTTTATTTTATCTAATATGTACATATGATTTTTAAATATTTTGAGGATGCATTGGTTATGTTAAATGCCAGTAAACATTTAAAAATCTGTAATCTATGCTTATATAAGTATGGCGCTAGGTATCTTGGTAATAAATGTATAAGGCATGAAATCAGAAGTTAACAGGGCTTTTTGCAGTACATAAACTTACATGTAAGCTAATGCTTCTAAAAATTCTAGTCTTATCAGTAAATGTATTTAAATTTCTTCTGAATGTTAACACATTATTGACTTAAAAATATAGTTATCATTTGCATAATGTATGACCTTAATTCTGACAAAATCATATTTCTAACACACAAACTCTTTGTAGAGAAACATCTAATATGACAGAACAACAAAAATGTATTTCTTCTCTTCTCTGTCATTAGATTTTATGTTTAATCCTTAGTGGTAGTGTAATAAATGCATATACATGAATATATATTTGTGAATTTTTTAAATATTGCATAATCCCCATTCCAGATCACTTCCAAACATTTTATAGTAGATTAGTTAAGACTGGACCTCTGGTGGCTTATTAGGTACAACAACAATGGATCAAATTCTGTATCCCTGAACTCACTTCTGTACACAAAGAACGTACAGTGACCAGCAGAGTTCAGTAGGATGGGGGAAGGTGTTAAACCACTGAAAAACAGGGAGAGATTATCTATCATGGCAACAGTTTGGGTAAGGTTGCTCAGCCAGTGCAAAAAAAAGTAAAAATAAAATAAAATAAAATAAAAAAATAAATTAATAAAATCCATTTAACAGTGGTTTGCATTTGTCTGTTCACAAACCCCATTCTTAGTGTGGATCTTATTCTTGATAACAGAAACCACTAGAGTTTTCATTAACAGAAATGTTTAGCTTATTCATGAAGACATGCGTTTTTATGTTGGTTGCTTGTAAGATGTTTTTTTGTTGGTTGCTTGTGTTCCTGCTAAAAATAATAGTTTTGCTCTATTTATCCTATAGTTAAAAATTACAGTCTGCACAAAAATATTGTTTCAGTTTGTTCTTTTTTTTCATAGTGAAGCCAGATTCTCTTTTTCTCATATAGGTTAAATTTTACTATGCAAAAACTGAGCTGGAGTTATTCTTTCAATGAATGGTTTTAGAAATTCCATCCATTTGTGGCTATGGTCATATGCTTTGAGCAGCAGCTGCTTTGAGTTTAATACAAAGAGCTTAAATGTGATGAAACATACACACTACCAGTCAAAAGTTTGGACACACCTTTTAATTCAGTGTTTTTTTTTAGGGATTTATTTTCTACATTCTAGAACAATACTGGAGATTTCAAAACTATGAAATAACACACATGGACTTAAGTAATCCATATGTAATGACAACAAAAAACACTCAGTTGTTATTTTCAGGTCAGGTGTTCTGGAATAGTTCTTGCAAGAACAGTATTGTCAAGTGCATTTGCAAAACCCATCAAGCGCCATGATGAAACTGACTCACATGAAGACCATCCCAGTAAAGCAAGATCAAAACTTACCTCTGCCTCAGAGGAGATGTTCATTTAGAGTTACCAGCCTCAGAAATCACCAATTAACAGCACCTCAGATTATAGAGCTGTTATGAAGGCTTTACAGAGCATCAGTAGCAGACATATCTCAATATCAACTGTTCAAAGGACATTATTGTGTATTTCAGCCGCCTTCAGCATTGTTTTACAATGTAGAAAGAAATAAACATCAGGAAAGACCATGGAATTAGAAGATGTGTCCAAACTTTTGACTGGTAGTGTATGTCATTTTATAAGATGAGCTCTGGTCATACATACACAGTTGAAAGAGTATGAAGAAGTGAAAAAGAAAGTGAATGGTTTCATGATCAAGTGAAATATTCAGATATAAAATACAGTGTCGTTAGTAAAAATACAGTATATCAGAGTATCTCTGTGTGTGTGTGTGTGGGGGGGGGGGGGGGGTCTTACTAGATCAAACTTTCCAATAGTTTGTACATAGTTGTTTATGTTTAGCCTGGGAATCAGACATTGTCACAAGATTACTTGTGTTATAGCAGATGCTTTCACTTAGTCTGCTGCCTGGCCTGGGCTTTGACTTATGCTTTAATACGTGTTTTATCAGCATCTTCCTGATTGGGATGGGTAATGTCCCACCAGAAAAGACCAGAGATTCTCAGTTGCCTTTCAAGGTTGTAATCTAGACAAAGACTGAATAGACATTGACTGATGCTAATGACACAGCACCTGCTCAAATTCCCTTTTATTTTCCTTTTAGTCAATGCTTTCAGTTAAAGCCGAGATTCATTTGCATGTGGATCTCCTAAATCTTCTAAATGGTTGCAATTAATACTCAAACATTTTTTTATACGCAGACATTTACTTTTTATTTTTAAATACCATTTTGCTGAGAAATTAACCTATAAATGCTTTTAATCACTGCATTAGTTTAACAGTGGTTTACCATTTTAACTGCAATGAACATATTTCTGAAATTCTACCACACATGCTACAAGTTTTCATATGTCCTATTTAATTTCTTTGGGTGTGCATGGCTTATATAATAAACAGTGTTACTTCTATCTTTCTTGCTAAATGGAATTTCATGGAATTTCCATTTAACCTTCTTAATCTCTAAGTCATACTAACATTCTACTAAAGAGGGCTTCACACAGCTTCTTAATGAAAGGGACTCAAGGTGATTGTTTTGTGCCATGTAGAAAGGGGATGGGTATGTAATATCAAAGTATAGAGCAATAGTTAGAGTTAAACTGCCATCCAGAACTTGTCTTTCACTAAACTTATATCTGTGTAATTTCATATACAGTGGTATGCTTTATGCAGGTGTGAATAAATGCTACAAATTAAGAATTGTTTCAAAAATATACATTTTAATCATTTATTTTCTATCAATTTGCAAAACACAAAGTACTGAAAAGAAGAAAAATCTAAATCAAACCAATATTTGGTGTGACTACCCTTTCACTTCAAACCAGCATCAATTTTTACACTTGCACACTTTGTATACTTGCACAAAGGTATGTATAGGGGGCTATGGTTGAGGAACAGCCAAACACTACTACTAATGTGAGGTTGTGGAAGATGAAAGAAGGAGTTTCATGTCACTGGTCATACACCATAGCAAGACTGACTGAATGTCTTTCCAATTCAAAACAGATTTCAAAGCACACTGGAGTTTCAGATGTGATGTTCAAGCTATTTTGAAGAACCACCAGAGAAATGGGCAATGTTGAGGACTGTAGAAACAGTGATCAGCTAAGAATATTTTCAATTCAGCAGATGAAATCATACATCATGCTTACTTCCCTTTGACATATGAAGATGTCCAGCAGTGCCATCAGTAAAGAACTGTTGGACATCAGAGGGACCTAGGTAGACCCATATGCTGTCTGGAGAAGCCTGGTCAGAAATAGTCTTCATGGAAGAATTGCAGCTAAAAGACACACTAACATGGAAATACAACTAAATAACTTAACCTTTGTATTAAAACATAGGGGTACAAAAAATGGCAAAATTAAAAATAATTTAAAAAAATTAAAAATAAAATTAAAAAAAATAATTGGCTGTAGCAGGAGGCAGTTTGTTCACCGAAGGGCTGGACAACAGTACAATCAGTATCTGCAGGAAACAGTGAAGAATGGTGGTGGTTCGCTGCACGTTTTGGGCTGCATTTCTCAATTCAAATGGAGTTGGAGATTTGGTCAGGATTAATAGTGTCCTCAATGCTGTGAAATATAGGCCGATACTTATGCATCATGCCATACCATAAGGGAGGTGGTTGATTGGACCCAAATTTATTCTGCAGAAGGACAACAACTCAAAACATACAGGCAATTTCATTAATAACTATATTCAGCATAGAGAAGAACACAGAGTCCTAGAAGTGATGGTTTGGCCCCCATTGAGCCCTGATTTCAACATTGAGTCTGTCTGGGATTACATGAAGAGACAGAAGGATTCAAGGCAGCCTACATCCACAGAAGACCTGTGGTTAGTTCTCCAAGATGTTTGGATCAACCTACCTGCCAAATCCCTTCAAAAACTGTGTGCAAGTGTACCTAGAAGAATTGATACCATTTGCAGGGTGGTCACACCAAACACTGATTTGTTTTGGATTTTGCTTCTGTTCATTTACTTTCCATTTTGTTAATTGATAAAAAGAAACAATTACCACTTTTATTTTTGAAAGCATTCTAATGTTACAACATTTTTTTCACATCAGCGTAAAACTTGCACAGTACTGTATGTTTCCAAATGTACATTTTGGACTTCACCGGACAGTAGACAGGTGTACATGGTTCCTACTTGTTTTCACCAGTTCTTTGCTGATGACGCTGCTGGACATCTTCCAGTGTTAAAGGGAAGTAAGCATGATGCGTCTTTCATCTGCTGTTCTAAGCATCCTTTGCTGAACCACTACATCTATGGACCTCAACATTGCCTGTTTCTTTGTGCTTCTTTAAAATAGCTTGAAAAGATCTTGAAATGCCAGTCTGCTTTAAAATCTTTACCTGGAAGAGACCTTGCTGATGCAGTATAGCTACCTTGTGTCATGTTGCTAAACTTAGTCTTGCCTTGGTGACATGAAAATGTGACATGAAACTGTCTTCCATAACCTCCCATTAGAAGCAGAGTTTGGCAGAGTTTGGCTATTCCTCACCCAGTTTTAAGCCTCCTACACAGCAGTTTCTGGTTCAATTAATGACTGTGTTTCAACCTACATATGAAATTGATGATCATTAGCACCAATCTCCAGATTTGAACCCTATTGAAAACATCTGGAATGTCATCAAGAGGAAGATGGATGGTCACAAACCATCACGCAAAGCTGAGCTGTTTACTTTTTTGCAAAAAGAGTGGTATAAAGTTCCCCAACAGCAATGTGAAAAACTGGTGGAGAACATGGAGCCAAAACGCATGCAAATCAGGATTATTCCACCAAATACTGATTTCTTAATGTTATTTAGTCAAAGCATTAACACGATTTGTTTACAAATTATTTGCATTTTGTTTTATTTGAGTTATTAAAGCTCTGCAGATACTGCATGATCTTGGGTTATTTTGATGTGTTCTCATTTCCTTAACTTAATTTGAATTTAAGAGAAATATTGTCAACAGTTCACAAAAAATGAAACAAAATTGTTCATCTCACCAATACATGCACGTGTCAGAAAAAAACAAGAAACTGATTATTTTGCATATATACAGTGTGTGTGCGTGTGTGAGAGTGTGTGTATTAGTGTATTTTTGTGTCAATAACACAATTATTTGATTTGTTCGTCCACCGAACAGACAGTATAATTATGTATTAATTCCAGGGAAAGTTATCTTCCTGACCAAGAAAGAATAACTACTTTATAAAGTACTAGCTGTAATTTAGCACATAGCAAGAGCAATGTTCAGGGACCCCGAAATTGTGAGCAAAGCACAGAGACAGAGACAATCACTCGTGAATAAAATGCATTTAATAAAACAGAAAAACACAACACATACTAACTATGACACACATACCTAAAGGACAGGATAAGGATTATAGAGAGGGGATAAGTAGGCAAAGAGAGATTGAGATTAAGGAAGGGAATACGGAGGAAATCAGAACGAGAGAGAGAGAGAGAGAGAGAGAGAGAGAAAGAGATAAGGAACTAGAGAAGTGGCAGGTTTTAAATCGAGTTTTGATTACAACTGTGTGAGAATCGTCAAGGTAATTAGGATTCGCCTTAATAAAGGGGCTTCAGCTTAAAATTGCGGATCTAAAATAATTAGTAACTTTACTTGCATTGGTTTGTTGATAAGAGTCCTGATGTAGTGGATCAAGGAGGTTCGGAGATTCAAAGTCCTCGGAGCAAGCAAGAGATTCTGTTGGAACGAAAAAGGTTTCGGTGGTGCAAACAAAGTTCTTTGATTGACGCTGCCGGCAAAGTCTCAGAAAGTGAAAGTCTTGTCCCGAAGAAAGATCGGAGTTGAGTCGGGCGACGATAGAAGAGGTCGTGCCGGGAAGAAAAGGCGAACGGGGGAAAAGGCCAACCCCCTCTCCGCAGAGCGGACAAAAAGCCAAAGCTGGACAAAAAGCCACGGTAGATGGGTGCTTAGGGTTTTTATTGATCCCTTGGTCGCACCCAGTTTTTCAGAGTGACCAATCCAATACCTGAAACTTTTGGAGGGAAAAGTTTCTTTGTCTCCGCTCTGTCAGGGGTGGCAGGTGAGGACCCAAATGCAGAACACAGTCCGAGTTCAAAACTTAGAGTCTTTATTAAGAACGGCACAAAAAATGGCAGAGTTCTCAAAAGAAACTGAAAAAACCAGGATACAGCAGGCTGGTAGAATCAGTAAAGGAAACAACCACCTACAGTCCAATAATCCAAAATCCAGAAAGCAGGTTAAACGTAGGACAGGCAGAGTCATTAACAGCATACAATCCAATAATCCAAAATCCAGAAAGCAGGTTAAACGTAGGATAGGCAGAGTCATAAGCAGCATACAGTCCAATAATCCAAATTCCAGAAAGCAGGTTAAACGTAGGACAGGCAGAGTCATAAGCAGCATACAGTCCAATAATCCAAATACAGAGAACAGGTTAAACGTAGGACAGGCAGAGGCAGAGACAAACCAGGCAGACAGGAACTGAAGAAAAGGGCAGGATGCTGTCTCAGAAGCTCAAGGCTGACTGAAGAGACCATCTGGCAAGGAGCATGGACTGCTCGCTAGCTTATATAGGACAGAGGAACATAAAATGGCGGAAACCGGAAATGAGATCGCGAAACCGGAAGTTGCGTCCCGGAACCGGAAGTAGCAACATGGAACCCGGAAATGCATGCCTGACAGTACCCCTCCCTCCACGGCTCACGACGCCCCTCCTGGTTGATCAGGGTGCTCGCAGTGGAACTGGGAAACAAGGTCGGGATCAAGGATGTGACGTGCGGGCACCCAGGAGCGTTCTTCAGGGCCGTAGCCCTCCCAGTCGACAAGATACTGGAGACCTCTACCCCGACGTCTGGAGCGTAGAAGGCGGCGAACTGTATAAACAGGGCCTCCATCAATGACCCGGGCGGGAGGAGGGGGTCTGGTGGAGGGAACCAGCGAACAGGCTCGGACAGGCTTGAGTCTGGAGACATGGAACGTAGGGTGGATGCGAAGGGCCCGGGGAAGCTTGAGTCGGACGGATACTGGATTGAGCACTTTAGAGATTGGGAACGGACCAACAAAGCGAGGAGCGAGCTTCCGACAGGCGACTTTCAGGGGCAGATCCCGAGTGGACAGCCAAACCCGTTGGCCAACATGGTAAGGGGGTGCCGGGTGGCGCTTACGATTGGCCCATCGAGCATAACTTTTGGATGAGCGGAGAAGCACTAAGCGGGTCCTCCTCCAGACCCGTCAACACCGTTTAACCAGAGCGAGGGCAGAGGGAACCGAGGCCTCTAATTCCTGGGAAGAGAACAGAGGTGGTTGATAGCCGTAAGCGGCCTGGAAAGGGGAGAGGCCTGTGGCTGCTGAGGGAAGAGAGTTGTGGGCATATTCGACCCAAATGAGGTTGGATGACCAGGATGTAGGGTCTTCAGAACAGAGGATTCTGAGCCCAGTCTCCAACTCTTGGTTTAAACGCTCCGTCTTAGTCTGAAAGGCTAATGGAGGTACCCAGGAGGTGACAGTACTCCTTCCAGAATCTCGAGCTGAACAGTGGCCCCCGGTCAGACACAATATTGCGAGGCAACCCTTGTAAGCGGAAGACATGTAATAGTAGCATCTGGGCAGTCTCCTTGGTGGAGGGAAGCTTGGCCAAGGACACGAAATGGACCATTTTCGAGAATCGGTCCACCACCATAAGGATGGTAGTGTGGCCGGCAGAAGGAGGTAGTCCGTTGACAAAGTCCAGGGAGATATGGGACCAAGGTCATCTGGGGGTCGGAAGGGGGCGCAGGAGCCCGGCTTGTGGGGTCCTGGACGATTTCTGCTGAGCACAGGTGGGGCAGGCTGCCACAAATCTCTGGATATCGTGCTTGAGTGATGGCCACCAGAAACGCTGTTGGAGAGTAGATAAGGTACGGGAAACCCTGGGATGATAAAAGAGGCGGCTGCTGTGGCACCACTGGATGACCTGAGACCTAAGGTGATCAGGGACAAAGAGTCTGTTCCTGGGGCAGTTGCCTGGAATCTGTATCCCTGCGATGGCCTGCTGCACTCTCCTTTCGATCCCCAGATGAAGAGCACGGATGGTTACCGACGAAGGGAGGATGTGTTCGGGAGCTGGGTCATCCTCATCGGGGGTGAATAGTCGTGAAAGGGCGTCCAGTTTACCATTCTTAGAACCAGGGCAGAATGAGAGGGTGAAGTTAAAACGCCCAAAGAACAGCCCCCAACGAGCCTGTCGAGGATTGAGTCGTTTGGCTGTCTGAAGGTATTCAAGATTTCTGTGGTCAGTCCATACAATGAAAGGCTGCTCAGTGCCCTCCAACCAGTGGCGCCACTCCTCCAGGGCCAGTTTCACAGCCAGAAGCTCCCGTTCACCGATGGCATACTTCTGTTCAGCTGGGGAAAGGCGGTGAGAGAAAAAGGCACAGGGGTGGAGACGATTGTCCTTAGAAGCCCTTTGAGACAGGACGGCCCCCACCCCACAGTCAGATGCATCCACCTCCACCACAAACTGGTGCGATGGGTCCGGAAGAATCAGGACAGGAGCAGTAGTGAAGAGCTTCTTAAGTTGGGCAAAGGCTAGCTCAGCCTCTGGAGTCCATGAAAAGGGGTGTAGCGAGGAAGTGAGTCGGTGCAGGGGTGCCGCAACGGCACTGTAACCTCTGATGAACTTCCGGTAGAAATTAGCGAACCCCAGGAAACGCTGGAGCTGCTTACGGCTTTCAGGGCACTGCCAGTTCCTCACAGCCTCCACCCGCCTGGGATCCATCTGTATGCTACCGGCCAAGAGTACGAAACCCAAAAACGTGGTGCTGGAGGTGTGGAATTCACACTTCTCGGCTTTCACATACAGACGGTTCTGAAGCAGGCGATGGAGCACCGACCGGACATGGTGAACATGCTCCTCTAGGGAGTGGGAGAAGATGAGGATGTCATCCAAGTACACAAAGACAAACTGGTTTAGGAAGTCCCGGAGGATGACGTTGACCAGGGCTTGAAATACAGCAGGGGCATTCGTGAGCCCGAACGGCATTACCAGATATTCATAATGGCCTGTTGGGGTGTTAAATGCAGTCTTCCATTCGTCACCCTCTCGAATACACACCAGATGATAGGCGTTGTGGAGGTCGAGTTTGGTGAAGACAGTGGCTCCCTGGAGGAGTTCGAAAGCGGTAGACATGAGGGGTAATGGATAATGGTTCTTGGTAGTAATGGCATTAAGCCCACGGTAGTCGATGCATGGACGCAAGGACCCATCCTTCTTCCCTACAAAGAAGAACCCAGCCCCAGCAGGTGAGGAAGATGGACGAATGATCCCAGCCGCGAGGGAATCTTGAATACATTGGGTCATAGCCTCTCTTTCGGGTCCCGAAAGCTGGTAGAGCCGACCCCGAGGAGGGGTAGTGCCAGGCAGGAGGTCAATAGCACAGTCATATGGGCGATGAGGGGGTAAAGAGGAGGCTCTGACCTTGCTGAATGCCATCCCCAGGTCATGATAATCGGAGGGTACTGAGCTGAGGTCAGGGGGTGGTTCGTCCATGTCAGACACCTTGGTAGGAGGTACAGATCCTAGGCAATGGGCTAGGCAGTAGGTCCCCCAATCCAGAATATGGCCGCTGGTCCAGTCCACGTGAGGATTGTGCTTCCGGAGCCATGGAAAGCCCAACATAACAGGGGCAAATGGTGAAGGGATCAGAAGAAAAGACAACCACTCTTGGTGATGTTCAGAGATGGTGACAAGCAAGGGTTTAGTGCGTTGGGAGGCATGATGGAGGACGTGGCCGTCCAAGGCCCGAACTTGGAGGGGCGAGAACAGAGGCACCGTCTCAAGGCCTAGTTGTTTAGCCAGGTCTTGATCCATAAATTCAGAGGCGGCTCCGGAGTCCACAAAGGCAGATAGGTCGTAGCCCCGCTGGTCAACTGAGATGTGGCTCTTGAGCAGTGGCTTGGAAGGGACTGATGGTCGTAGACTCGCCGCTGGCCCCTCTTTCAGCGACGAGCCCGGCCTTTTACTGGACAGGAAGTGGCAAAATGTCCAGCCTCTCCACAGTACAGGCATAGTCCTGAGGCCCAACGTCTGTCCTTCTCAGCAGAGGATAAGTGACGACGACCGATCTCCATGGCATGGGAGAGAGGAAGGCTCCTGGATGCAGAGACAGGGAGGGTAGGAGAAGGCGGGGGCGAGAGACAGTGGGTCGGTAGTTGGGTTGTCCAAGACGTCGGGCTGACCTTTCAGTTTGGCGTTCCCGAATGCGTCGATCGATGCGGGTAGCCAGGGCGATCAGGTCATCGAGGTCGGCTGGTAACTCCCGGGCAGTGAGCTCATCCTTAATCTCAGAAGCCAGCCTGCGATAGAAGGCATCGTAGAGTGCGGTGGCATTCCACCCGCTGTCGATGGCAAATGTGCGGAAATCCACCGCATATTCCGCCATGGTTAGGCTCCCTTGTGAGGCTTCAAAGAGGGAGCGTGCCGCATCCTGCTGAGGAGCTGAGGTGTCAAAGACCTTGCGGAGTTCATTGGAAAAAGACTCAAAGGAGGAGCAGAGTACAGACTGACGTTCCCACTCGGCGGTTGCCCAGAGCTTGGCCTTGCCTGACAACAGGGAGATGACATAGGCTACCTTGGAGCGGTCTGATGGGAAGGAAGAGGGTTGAAGTTCAAAGATCACTGAGCATTGCATCAGAAATGCACGGCATAGTCCTGGTTCACCGGAGAAGCGCTCGGGGTAAGGCAGGTGTGGCTCCCGAAGATGACCTGGTGAGCTCGTGGGTGTCGTTGTCGCCGAGAGAGCTGAAGAGGGTGGAGTGACTGAAAGCCGATTCATGCGACGGATCAGTTCGTGTGTAGCCGAGGCGAGATCCTGGAGACGACGTTCGTGAGAGGTGGAGGTCTCAGATAAGGAGCTTAGAAGGGCTTGCATGTTCTGTGGCTCTGCTGGGTCCATGTTGGCCAGATGGTACTGTCAGGGGTGGCAGGTGAGGACCCAAATGCAGAACACAGTCCGAGTTCAAAACTTAGAGTCTTTATTAAGAACGGCACAAAAAATGGCAGAGTTCTCAAAAGAAACTGAAAAAACCAGGATACAGCAGGCTGGTAGAATCAGTAAAGGAAACAACCACCTATAGTCCAATAATCCACAATCCAGAGAACAGGTTAAACGTAGGACAGGCAGAGTCATTAACAGCATACAATCCAATAATCCAAAATCCAGAAAGCAGGTTAAACGTAGGACAGGCAGAGTCATAAGCAGCATACAGTCCAATAATCCAAATACAGAGAACAGGTTAAACGTAGGACAGGCAGAGTCATTGATTGAAGGAAGGCAGAGACAAACCAGGCAGACAGGAACTGAAGAAAAGGGCAGGATGCTGTCTCAGAAGCTCAAGGCTGACTGAAGAGACCATCTGGCAAGGAGCATGGACTGCTCGCTAGCTTATATAGGACAGAGGAGCATAAAATGGCGGAAACCGGAAATGAGATCGCGAAACCGGAAGTTGCGTCCCGGAACCGGAAGTAGCAACATGGAACCCGGAAATGCATGCCTGACACGCTCGGTCACTCATTTGCATACTTTATGGTGAAGTCAGGAATGGATAAACTTTCAATTAAAGTATCGTAGGCTCATATTTTGTACTTGAATGATCACATGGCCTACACTATTGCTTCTAAAAGTAAAAGCGGATCATTTTGATAGTAGACATGAAAGAAACAGTATGAGAGGAGAGGAAACTGGGTATAGGCAATTAAAACATACATTCTTATCTTATAAAACATGTTCTATTTCATGTAAACACAGAACAACAGGTCATGAGTGGTAATACACCATAAAAATATAAAGGCAAAAGGGGAATACATATACAGGTGTGTTAGGCATGGGTCAGGTAGGGTTTTACTATTGTTTTATTGAAACTTGAATAAAGGAACTCTCCTTATGTGTGTGCGTGTGGGGGTCAGGATGAGCGTTTCCAGACGCTTTGGGTGTGTGTGTGTGTGTGTGTGTATGTGTGTGTGGTTGTGGGTGTGTATGTGTGTGTGTGTGTCTTCAGTCAGAACTTTGGTCATCCCCCGGTTAAGGCATTGATTCGGTTTAGATTAGGGAATTCTTGTTGACTTTTAACGGCAGTAAAACTTCTAGGCGCAGGGTGATTTGCATGTTAAGGTTGATGGGAAGTTCCAGGGGTGTGAGGCTGGGCTATCAGTACTGATGGTCTGCAGAACTCCAACATTCATGGGGGCAGGATTCCTCCTTTGTCTCCAGTCTTGTTCGGGGGGTCATTGGTTATCCAGAGCCATCAGACATCCCGGAGCCTGGCTCCCATGAGTTACACCATGTCGGTTGAGTCAAAATGAAATGACTATAAGCGAAATAGGTCAGTTGTGAGCTGTGTAATGGTTAATTGAGTTTTTGAGAAGGATGCAACGGACCCCATGAGCAAGTGAGCCAACCTGGAGACGCTACAAGTGTTTCTACATTTAGAATAGAAATAGCCTTTACTTGTCACATATACGTTACAGCACAGTTAAATTCTTTCTTCACATATCCTAGCCTTGGAGGTTGGGGTCAGAGCACAGCCATAAACCATGATACCATGCCCTTAGAAAAGAGAGGGTAAACGGACTTGCTCAAGGGCCCAACAGTGGCAGTTATGAACCCAGGGTGACGACTCATTGCAGCTCGAATCAGGCTGCTTGTTGATAGCTTTAGTAGTGCCTGATTTATTCTCTCCTGATATATTCTCCTGGTTTCTTCTCTGTAACACAATTTCCATAGGTTTTATTGATCAAAAACAAAAAATTCCAAGCAAGCTTAAAAGGTTCAACAATACAGTGTGGAACTAGGGATGTGCTCATGCAAATGGTATTCAAATGTAATTTGAATTCTAATGCAAATGTGCATTAGGCTGCTTTCTTCCAGTGTTTCTCATTTCATTTCTCTTGCTTTGTATGTAGGAGTTTTTGATGTACTCCTGGATCAGATATTTATCCAATAGTTACCACACCTTTTTTTATGTAAAATATCCATGTAAATTGTCTGACCAACCGGATTCATTATCTGACACGGTAATTTATTTTTGCAACCAGTTATGTGTACAAGGTAAGTTCCCAGAAAGGGAATCTATATAATAAAATGTATTATATTTATTAATTTTTAAAATGAATAAACACAAACAGAGAATATTTCAATTAAAATTTATAACAGTCACTAAAGAATATTGTATTTACACTATATACACATTATATATACACAATAATGTAATAATCATATTATGAAAACAGCAGTATACTACATCACAATGCATGACCGAAATGTATAAGAAATGTATAATGTTTAAGCAAATTCCTAAAACTGTGACCTCGCTTGAATTATCAACTGAATGCCATGTTGTGTTGTTTTGTAAATAGATTATTTGATTTTTAATGTTTATTATTCATCATCTATTAATTTGTAAATACAACCAATACAAGTGTCATTTGCTTTTGATGGTTGCAGTAGATGGACTTTTCTCAAATGATTTAATAGAAAACATCAGTAAGTCAGGAGTTAAGGAGAATATTACAATTGTTAAAAAATCACTTAAATTGAAAACTTTTACTTAACAGTCCTGACAAGATAACAGAGATCAAGTGAACAAAGAGCATCAAAAGTAAACCCTGGTGTCTCTCTGTATTCTTTGATCCATTGTGGTCTCTCAAGCTGCTTTACTGGTCTTTCAGGTAAGACTGTCATGACATTACACATTGTACTGCACACTGATGTGATAAAATTATTAGGAAGTTGTTGAAGTTGTTTCTTTCTTCACAATATGGAAAGCCATAAATCTATGCAAATTGTCAACAGATGTATGTTTTGTATATTAAACTAGTGCTTATGCAATCAAGCATAAAGTAGCAGCAATCTCATTTTCCTTTCCTGGAATTCTATACAGTAAAAACAATGAAAATCAACTTTTAATAATTTTCACTCTATATAATTTTCATACAGTTTTCAATAAGAGAACAGTTTCCCAACTGTCAGGTGACAGATGTGATTAACTTGTGTAAAGTATCTTCACTTCTTACATAGTTATTTCTTTAGTATAGTATAGTATAGAACAGTATAAATAAATATCGTTTGGTCAGGTTTACATGTATCTTTACTAATATATACCTCACTTATATCCTTATTTACTTATATATATTTTTTCATTTTTAGTGAATATTTGTTGAAAACTGTATTGAGAACATAATGAATAGAGATCTAAAACAGTCCTTTATAAATTTACGATCTGGTGTGAAATAATTAAAATAGGTGCTATTAAAATTAAAATAAATAATATACTATAGAGAGTAATATTATAAAATTACTGTGATTTTAATTGTGTATTTTATTTACAGAAGTTCAATCATTAATCATGGCATCACAAGGAAAACGTCTCTGTATTGTCACGTGGAACACTCAGGGTATAAGAAGCCCATCCCAAAAGTTTTCAAATGTGTTGAGCTGTCTCAATGATCTTCAGGCTGATGTTGTCTTTATACAAGAGACACGTGTTGGGACAAAAAATTACCAAATGTTGACAGATGTTAGAGATTGGAAAATCTATTTCACTGTAAACAACTCCTCCAGCAAAGGAGTCGCAATACTGATAAACAACAATGTACCTTTTAATTACATATGCCATGATGAGGATTGTAGTGGAGGTTACATTGTGCTGTTCTGTCACCTGTATGGTGAACTCTACACACTTGTCAGTGTGTACAAACATAAGGCAGATAGAACTGTCTTGGGTAGACTGAAAGAGTATTTGATGGAAGCAGCTGAGGGTGTGCTAGTGGTTGGAGGAGATTTCAACACAGTTTTACATCCCAGCTTTGATCGGAGTCCTTCAGACTCGAACCATTCAGCATTTAGATCTATTTTAGAAGACTTTACTGTTTCTCTGAATCTAAGAGACACCTGGTCATACTTGCGCTTTGCTGATGAGGGTTTTACACGCCATCAGAATGACAGTCACTCTAGACTAGACATGTTTTTCATGCGCAGTGACACAATGAGACTAGTGTGTGGTATCAGAGTGGAAGACAACGAAATTTCTGATCATAATCCAGTTGTCCTGGTTCTTGAAGTGCAAGAACAGACAGAAAGTAAATTTCCAAAAGTGGCCTTACTTTTAAAAACAGCAACACATACAGGTATCAGAAAACCCAACAGGATATCAGGGAAGATCAGTGGGGCAGAAATACTGAGTGCCATCAAGACTTTGTCTGACTTAGAAGAGCAAAGACCTAATCGAAGACAAGTGGAGCACATCAAAAGTCATCCATGTTCAGTGACAGAAATTCTAAAGATAAAGTACAACAACATGTTAAAAACAAAATGTGTCTCTGAAGCTTTTAAAGAATATCATCTTTCACAAGGCAGACACATCTTCAACGTGGAATATTTGATAATCTCTCAAGTTTTAGCGAAACGTCTTAGTGCATACATTGTCCCCTGTTCTATACAAAAGCAAGAAACAATTCTTGATAAATTTCTCACTGTGACATGTGACAAAGGCACACAAAAAATCAAGTCATCTTTCTTAGAGACAAGCCTCAGACTTGAAAATGAATGGAAAGAGAAACTGAGACATTCTGAGCCCCCAGCAAAGTTCCATATTCTAGAATGTCTCCTTCCAGTAGACCAAGGCTCTTCTGGGAAACTTTTGCTGCCTGAATGTCCGCTCACCAACACTATCCTTAATTTGGCTCTGAATAAACTAGATCACATTCTCAATGACGAGATGGAATGCAGGAGCAGTGTTTGTTTTCAGAGGCAGGCTCTGCTGATACATGCACACCAGAGCAAAAAGAAGCAAGTTGTTTCGCTAGTAGAGAAATTCCAGGAAGATTCTGGAATTATATTTCATAAAATATTTCACATAGAGTATTAAGATGATTAAAAAGCACACAAATGTGTGTAAATAAATTACATTTGATTACAGGTGGAGACTTACTGTTGTAGGATTAAAACAAATCAAGACAAAAGCAAAGTAAACTATTTAATTTTATATTGTCATGTTGACTTTCATTAAATGATTTTTAAATGTCTGACTAAACCACATCTCAATATGTTTACTGTATTTTCTGGTATCTTGTCCATGTTTAAGTAATTATGCTGATAAAGTACAACAACATGTTAAAGACAAAATATGTCTCTGAAGCTTTTAAAGAATATCATCTTTCACAAGACAGACACATCTTTAATGTAGAATATTTGATATTCTCTCAAGTTTTAGGCAAATGTCTTAGTGCATACATTTTCCCCTCTTCCCCTGTTAATGCATTTCTTCATTATTGTAGTCACTATAAGTTGTACATATGTTTACTGTATTTTCTGGAATTTTGTCCATTTTTAAGTAATTGTGCTGTATATCCAATGGTCTTTATTGTTATCAAATAGTAGTAATTTGCCATTTTATAAAATCTTGGAGGAAAAGATCAATCTGTTGGCCATTTTAGGAATGACCATATATAAGAGCTCATTAGTACGACTAATTAGTGGGTGATCACTGTCCTTCACTGGAGCCACAATTAAAATAGATTCATTAAAATATAAAGCTTTTCAAAAGTGATGCACTTATTAAGTTGGGATTATTAAAATAATTGCCACATACTCCCCTTCCCAAGTCACGCTGCATCATAATCACAATCTCGGTGATACATGACAAAAAAAAAACATGTTTTTGTTTACGTTGCCTTGTCCATTTTGTTTTCTATATGCTGAGCGTTGTTCATACCTGTCATTACCAAGCATTGCTTGAAGTTATGAAGTATCTTTGGTTTTTATCCTGTTTCTGGTTTACCAGTTTTTGCCAGTAGTTTTGTCTTGTTTATTTTGTTTATCATTTTACCTTACCCTTGCTTGTTTACTCTTCATGGATTGGATTTGGCTGCCTGCATTCTGCATAAAACATTTGTTATATTTACCAAATGTATTTTTATTGAAAATGTTTCCACTAACAAGATGTCTTTGTCATTTCATTTTAATTCATTTTTGTCCTGTTTTGTTAATTATGATACCAATGGTACTGTCAGTGGCAACTGGTGCTAAAAAATCTGGGAGGGAAACAAACTTAAAATCAAACTTTTAATAATGCAGGACTGTAAAATAACCATTTTTCATCTTCATTACTGCTAAGATAAAATATTGAAAATGTTATTGGTAAAGTCGACTGTTAAAGCATGCAATAAATGTACTATGAAATAAATGTACTATGAATCAGTGAATTTGAGTTCAATGTGGGTTTATTATAAGTAAAGAAGTAATGAAAGTAATCATTAAAACACACACACACACACACACACACACATACACACTAGAAAGTTGTGTCATCACAGGCCTCCTTTCTTTCTTTCTAGCTTGCCAATTTCTCAATGACTTTCAATGACTTTCTGGAAAGTCAGGCATGTCAGACACCAGTCTCTTTTCCATTGACAGCATGGCCAGTGCATTCAGTAAGAAGTGCTGGAAAAGCACTGAGCATAAGCTCGACCACAGTCACTTGACTGCTGCAGAATTTGCAAATTGGGTTGATCTTGTCCAAGCTCCTTGATTCTTTTCTTTTCTTCATCTGAACGCCTTGTGAAAGGGAATTTTTGTAAAGATATAACCGAATTTTCTTTCATCTCGAGATATTTTGCTTGCTTCCACATTAATCAGTACCTGTCCATTAACTGACAATCTGCTGAGCAGTAATGAGACTCATTTAGAATGGTCCAATCACATGAGGCCAAATATATATAAAATAATATTGATTCACTAACAACAAGTGGGCAGGAAAATTTGAAACAAGCCAATCAGAGCTCAGCCTCAAGTCATATGTCTTTTCAAAACTTTATGGACCTACATACGCACCCTGCACACACACACACACACACATTGTAAACAAATGATAATATGACTAACAATGGAACAGTACGACTAAAAGATTCAATTTCATTATTAAAATACATAATTATTGTTAACGTGTAAAGAAAGACTGGCAACCAGGTCATCTCCTCTGGTCTGTATATTTCCCAGTCCACCAGGTATTGTAAGCCTTTACTCCTGCGGCATATCCAGCAGCCTTCTGATGGTCTAGGCCAGGTGGTCATCCATGACCAGGGCAGGGGTTGGAAGGAGGGTTCAAAAACTTACATAGACAGGCTTCAGTTGGGAAATATGGAAGAATGGGTGGATGTGCAATGGACCCGAGTAGCTTGAGTATGACTGCAGAGGGTTTGAAGATGCTTTCAATGGAAAATGGTCCTAAAATGTGGGGAGAATGTTTTTGGAGTCAGTTATGATTGGAATGTTCTCAAAGGAGGGCCATACATTCTGCTCTGGCTGGCAGGGTGGAACAAGTCTCTCACCAAATTTCACAATGTCCATTACAGTGATAGATAGATAGATAGATAGATAGATAGATAGATAGATAGATAGATAGATAGATAGATAGATAGATAGATACTTTATTCATCCCAAAGGGAAATTCACAGTTTCCAGCAGTATCCACAAACACAGGTAATAGATAAAATAGGAAGGAATTTAACAAAAATACTAAAATACCCAAATTAGTGGACCTATATGGATGAAACAGTCTGGTGACAGAGCTAGTGACAGTGCTAGACTGGGAGTTGTAGGCGAGGTAGCTGGCAGCTTCAGATAGAGCAGTTGTTATTCATGACACACTGCAGCTCTATTTCCAACTCCTGATTCATACATTCTGCTTGCCCATTGGTCTGGGGATGAAATCTTGAGGAGATGTTAACAGTGAGAGTATAGAGAAGAGAGCAAAAGACATGGTTTACTACAAGGTCAGTGGTTTAATGGGCTATGGAAAGTTTGGGGAGAGCCACAAAGTGTACAGCTGTTCTATTGTCTAGCTTATAAAATGGCAAGCTAGAGACAAAATCCAAAGCCATCTAAGACACTGGGAGGCTGGAGACATGCAGACAGGCAGGTTGGTAGTGTGAGACTTACCACGTCTGAGCATGCAGCATTTCCTTGTGTGCTTTGAATGTGCTGTATGTATCAGGGGTTGATTTTCAAGCAGGCACTGAAGGACTTAAGAGTGAGAAGAGTCCATCATTAAGGCCAGGTACTCAAAGTGTTAAACACCATTTTCCATTTCGGAGTGGTTATCAAATGATATGCATTTCACAGGTCTAACCTTGAGAAAATGGCGGCCCAGTGAATTGGTCCAAAAGCAGAGCTGTGGAGAGACTGGGGATACTTCTTTTTTGTTACCATGATGTTTTTCAGGTTCAGGATCCAGTAATCAATACAAGGGCAAAGGGAATGATCCTTTTATTAACAAAAAAGAATCTGGCACCCACAGGGGTGAAAGAGGGTCTGATTATGCAAGTGGTTATGGAGCCATTAATATATTGCTCTGTGGTCTCTCGGTCAGCGTACCAGGTTGTACAAAGGGCAGGAGGCTTGACCCCAAGAAGCAGGTCAGTAGTACCATCATATGAGGTGAGGTGGTTCTGAGAGGTCCTGTTCCTTGCTGAAGACCATTTTTCTCCAAGATGCTTAAGTATCCAGTATTTAACAATGCCCAAATCCTTTATTTGTCTACTAATCTGTCATATTAATGTTAGATCTACAGTGTTTTGTACTTTATTCTACAGTGAATTCCAGTGGTGTAAAGTAATGAAGTAAAATTACTTTGTTACAGTACTTAAGTATTTTTTGAGTGTTTTTGTACTTTACTTGAGTTTTTATTTTTCTGTCAATTTTTACTTTTACTTCACTTCTTTTTTGAAACAAATTCTATACTTTTACTCCGATACATTTTCTGTTCGGCATTTTTGTTACTTACTACAAAAAAACCTGCATCCAAATTTGCGGTAAAGGAAGTTTGTGGTTAATGATGACTTTAGGTGTCCTAAAGCAAAAACGCAAAACGCCCTGCTAAGTGCTGTCAGGAGCATGCCTAGCCAATCAGAAGCCCTGCTAAGTGCTGTCAGGAGCATGCCTAGCCAATCAGAAGCCCTGTTAAGTGCTGTCAGGAGCCTAGCCAATCAGAAGCCTAGACAAAACTTTATTACCAGTTCCAGTAGTTTAACAACAATGGCGCGTCGTCGGAAAGCGACGCCCTTGAAAATTGTGAAATGTGAAAATTTCATTGTAGAATGTAGAAGTCGGACCGGGTCTCATCCAAAACCTCCATCACTGTGTGCGTTACTGGAGTTTTGTATGCAGCAGCAGTGAGCTCCGTATTACATTCCGGCCCCTCTGTTCATGAACGTAATGTGTCAGTAACTGCACGTGCATGTGCATGCATGTAAAAAGTCCAGTAAGCAACATTAACACACTCAGTAGTTCACGTAAGTCTGCTATTGCACAAAAATATCTTCATAAACAAAGCTCAGAAAATCAAGGAGACCGGCACACAGACAATGATGTCAATTCATCAAAATCTCCGTTTCCCCTGTCTACACAACACCACTGAAAACGGTGAGTTTTGGACTTTGTCAGGAGTTTTCCAAAAGCTCCATTTTCAACGACCTCAAACTGCATTAGCATGTGGACGAAAGGTCAAAACACAGAGAAAAATCTCCCTTCTTAAAAATCCCTGGCTACATGTGGACATGGCCTTAGTTACAAGTGCACATGTACGGAAACACTGATACTGTACACTTCATTACAATACAGTTCACTAAGTTCTAAAGGCCTCTTCTTTCTTTCATGCAAATCTTATTTTTTGGTGGTGCACTTATTGAGAAGTTTAAGAAAGAAAGCAATACAGAATAAAATTCATAATTCTCCAAATTATTACAGTCTTGCTTTTTATTTAAATAATTTACTTCTACTTTTACTTTCCACACTTGAATACATTCATAAAAAAATACTTTTGATACTTAAGTACAGTTTATTTCAGATACTTTAAGACTTTTACTCAAGTACTGTAGAATTATAATGGGTGACTAAGTTTTACTTGAGTCATTTCCTAACAAAATACCTGTACTTTTACTAAAGTATGGCTTTTGGGTACTTTATACAACACTGGTGAATTCAGAGATTCTCTTTCAAATAGGGTAGATTTGACTATGCAAAAGCCAGCTGACGGCAATTCTTTATTCATGTCTTTATGAATGCACACAGGCTGAGCTAAGCATGTTTGACTATCTGTATTGAGTATTCGTTTGAGAGATTCAAGCAAGGATAAGGAAATCACTTCTGGACATTTGCATCAGACTGTGTTTATGTCTCATATGCTGTGAGCAGCAGCTGATTTGAGGTCAAGAGAAAGGAAATTAAATATAATTAAGCAAAGCTACATTTTCATTTTTGCCTTCTAAACATATGTCCAGCTCATAAAACAAGAACATATATGTACATATAGCACACATGAGATTTCTAGTAGCATTATTCTACTTTCTTTATTTAACATATTGAATCTTGCATGTTCTTGCTAGATTTGCAAACAGACAGATAGATAGATAGATAGATAGATAGATAGATAGATAGATAGATAGATAGATAGATAGATAGATAGATAGATAGATAGATAGATAGATAGATAGATAAAAACACTGTTTTCCCCTTTGGGCACACAATTTCAATATTGTATTGTGTTAAAAAACCACATATTCCCAAGCAGGCTTAAGTTTCAATCTTCAAGGGTTAAACATTACACTGCGGAAATAGAGAAGTGCCCATGCAAATGAAATTATGGACAAATGAAATGAAAAAAAGGAATTATGTTAAAAAAGAAAATAGATTACTTACAGTTTAAGCATAATTATATTTCTATACTTATACTAATATATACATATTTCTGAAACATGATGTGGAACGATGTAATGTGGAGTTACTTTTAATTGTCTGTAAATGGTCTGTATCTGACAAATCTGTATTGTATGTGTCATTATTTTATGTCTGTACATTTGAATAATGGTATCACCTTTGTTTAGGTGTGACTTATGTACCTGGCAGTTATAATAGCTATTATTACAACTGTGATGTGCATTTATATTTCCTGTAAATTGTATGATCTCATTTCTTCTATCAGTTGAGTGTACAAGGGAAGTTCCTAGCAGGGAAATCTATATAACTTTAAACATATTTAGGATGTTTATTATAAATTAAACAATTAAAACACACACATACAGAAACATTGATGAGTTGTGGTTGTTTCTTCACTTCATCAATTTCTAAGGCGTTAGTTATCATTTTATGATCATCTGTGTCATATTTCACCATAAAACAAGGAAGCTTTACTTGGTTTACTTGTCTACAGCTTTTAAAATGTAAATTAAACTGTAATAGTTGTGTTAAAATGCTGTATTTTTAGTGTTTTGTAGTTACCTAGACATTCAATTAAAACTGCTGATTTAAAAAAGAAATTTTTGTTTCTTTTTTCTTTTCTTTTTTTACTTAATAGACATAAATATTCATTTGTTTGTTATAGTTTGAAATTGTAATTAAATGTTAATGTTGAAAATATGCTTAATTAAATGTTAATATATATGTTTCAATGAATCGTTATCAGTTTATTCTTAACTCAATCATGCAAAATCAATTACTTACAATGAGTGTTTTTATTTAACAGTGGCCCTACCTGATTAAGATCAAGTCATCAACCAACAACAGAAGCAAATGCTGGTGTTGCTGCATTCTTTGATCCAAATTTAGCTCTTAAGTTGTCTGCCTAGTTTTTCAGGTAAGGCTCATTGTACAAAGAGATGCCAATGCATTACACAGTGTACTGTACACTATGGGTGTGTTCACACTGAATACTTCAGTCCAGTTCAGGGTCAGTTCAGATTTGTTTTCCATACTGAATTTTAGATTAATTACAAACTGTGGATCAATTAGACAATTCCACTTGTCACATTTGTAAGTACGTTTGCAAAAGTTTGTAGTCCAGGAAATAAGAATCCTTGGGCAGGTGGTACCCCAGCATGCAATGGAAAAGGGTAAGCTATGTGGTCAAGTGTCAATAGTGAGTTTTGGGCTTATAGCCCATGGCAAAATTTGGCCCCAATCATATTTGTATCAGAAAGTTTCAAATAAATCTACTGACCTCCTGGTTAAATTTCTGAATATGACCAATAGTTTCTGGATACCTGAAACCTGGAAGTGAGGTCAATTCCACTGTGGACCCTAGTCACTTATTGTGTCCTCTGCTTTTGGAAGCAAAAAACAGGTGTAGAGAAATTTGGCTATAGTCAAGGCATAGATGAGTCTGGAAAGTGACTTGGAGAATTACTCTATGATAAGAAGAATGATGGTGATACCTTGGGATTCAGAAGGTTAGGAAATCTATGGCTCTGTCATACAAGGGCCATTGGGTTGTGGGCAGTGGGATTAACTTAGTTACAGACATGGCTTGAGGGACCTTCAACTGGATGAGTCAATGTTGGTCCACCAGTACCTAAGCAGAGTGTAAATGCATTGATATGTAGGCAGCTGGGAACAAAGAGCTCATGAGGAAGACAGGAGTGCGTGTTCCTGCCGAGTGACTGTCCAGTTGTCAATGGATGCACTGTGTGTGTGTTCAGTTGAGGAATGGGCTCAGGGCCCAGCAGAATGGACCAGGAAAGAAAACCTGCTTTAGCATTAGAGCTGGGGTGATAGGACAGAGTGAAATGTAAGCAGTCAAAAAACAGAGACCAGCAGGGTTGTTGCGGCTTTGGGTACTGGGCCATTCAGAGGTGGCTGTTCAACCTCCTCCAGTGTCTCCCACTCCTTCAGAGCCAACTTGATGGCTAGCAGTTCTCAATTTTCAATGTTGTAATTGTGCTCACTGGGTAGACTGCCTCCAGGAAAAGAAGGCCACAGTATTGAGCTTTGGCATCTTCCTGAAACACTGTGACAGAACCCAACTCCTGTTTCAGAGACGTTCACTTCCACATCAAAGGGCTTTGTTGGGTGCTGTTTTTAAACTCCACCAAATATACTAAATAATCAGGGATAATGACCTTACACAATAAATAATGTTCCATTAATCCTTGTGAGCAAAAGTGTCTTATCTTAAAGCACAAGACAGCAGGTATATATAGGGAAGGTAATTATTGAAACATAATGAATAGGTGAAGAGGTGGGGAAAGGGAGGCAGGATCGGTTGGGGCAAGTACATGTGCAAACACAACGTAAACAAAAGCACAAGGGAACATAAAGAAACCCTGCCAGACTGCTCTCTGGTGTTCTGCCAGGGAACTGTCCAGCAGTCTGTGACAGTAAATGTAACCCAAGATGATTAATGATTAACTAATCTGTCTGTGTGTGTGTGTGTGTGAACACCATACACCTGACTGAAAAATACAAAGATGTAATAATGTAGACTTAACTGTTGAGACTTGTATCATAATTGCTTAAATATGTATTTCTTCATTTCTTACATTTATACCACCAGTTGACTGCTGAGCCAAAAGTACATTTTCAACAAGGTAATATAGTTATTTTGGCTTAACATAACATACAATACACAGATAATAATATAATATATAATTGCGTCTTATATTCTGTGTTTTATTTGAGTTTTACAATTCAATTCAAGATTGCTAGATAAGTCTCTGGCTTATCTTTTAAATATACAACACAAAACACAATGACAGAAAGTATATATATATATATATATATATTACGTTACGTGTTTTTTAAATAAGAAAAATGTACTTTATGAATAACAAATAATGTATAAAACAATAATAATACATAATAAAAGAGAATGTAAAGAAATAAACTGTTTTTATTAAGTGTATTTACATTGAAGATCAGACGAAGGTGCTGGCGGAGGTGGAGGAGATTGGCGGAGGAGGGTGGCGGAGTTTTTCATTTCGTGCTCTATCGTTTAACTTAACTTACTCGCTACACACTTAATGCTACAATAACTTGCTAAATTTAACTTACACACTATGCTACACTTTATCGCTAAACTTAATTGCTACTTTTTCTTTTTTTTTTTTCACTTCACTTAATCATCTTCTTCACTGACTTTTGCCTTTTTCGCCACACTTTCCTCGGTTTCACTTGCACGGAATTTCAATAAAAACCTGTCCAAGGAGGTTTGTTTCTTCCTCCCTTTCAAAATGTTTGGAAAATGAGTGATGAAGTGTCCTTACACCGCGCCAGCGCACGACCTGGAGAGATAACCACGTGAAATGAATGCTTGTTGGGCTACCTAGTGGCTGGTGGCGTAAGCTCGCTCGATCGTAACTCAGATCTCGGCTCATATCTTAAAGCAAAAAATAGACTGAGCGACGGCTCGTATCTCGAAAAACTCGTAAGTTGAGTCACTCGTAAGTCAAGGTTTCACTGTGTATATATATATATATATATATATATATATATATATATATAAAGATTGTGTCATTATTAATGATTGAACTTCTGAAAATAAAACACACACAATTATTTAATACACAATCTTTATATAAAGATTGTGTATTAAATAATTGTGTGTGTTTTATTTTCAGAAGTTCAATCATTAATAATGACACAATCAAGTCTTCATTTTGTCTCCTGGAACACAAATGGTATTAAAACAAAGTTCCAAAAATTGTTGATGAGCCTTAGTAACCTTCATGCTGATGTTGCCTTCATACAAGAGACACATGTTGAGACGGACGATGACATCCTGAAAGATGTTGAAGGCTGGAGATCCTACTTCACTGTGTACAGCTCGAAAAGCAAAGGAGTCGCAATGCTGATAAGAGACAGCGTACCATTTGAGTACATACGCCATGATGAGGATTATAGTGGAGGTTACATTGTGCTATTCTGTAAACTGTATGGTGATGTAAGGACTCGTCAGGCGCCGGTGTATTAGAATCCATCAGCAGATTTATTGAAGAACAGAAGACAGGTAATCGTAGTCAAGGAAACGTAAGCAAGGGTCAAGTACCAGAAAACTAACACTCAGCAAACTAGTCAAAAACGCAAATCCGAAACTCGTAGCAAAGAGAATAAACAGGCAAGGTCATACATGAAGTAGCTAAACAGGAACTGAATCAAGGCTTGGCAAGTAACGCTAAACGGAAACAATGCTTCGCAACTGAGTGAAGGTGGTGAGCTGCTTAAATACACCTCTGTACCGGAAGTGGGCAGAGATGGTTAATATTCGGGCGATGGCTCCCTCTGGTGTTCAGGCCCAGGCTGCCTAGTGACAGAACCCCCCCGTCTAGAAACATCTCCAGGTGTTCGTCGTCGAGGGCGCTCCCTCGGACGAGGAGCAGGTCTGTGGGGAAAGTTTTGGTGAAACTCCTCTATGAGTCTGCTGGGTCCAGGATGTCGCGAGCATTGACCCAGCAGTGCTCCTCGGGGCCGTACCCCTCCCAGTCCACCAAGTATTGGAGGCGACTGCCCTGGCGACGTGAGTTCAAAATGGTGTTAACTCGGTAGGCGAGGGAGCCGTCAACGTCCAGGGGAGGGGGCGGTTCGTGAGTATTGGGGTTCGTTGTCTGGGGTCCGTAATAAGGCTTGAGCAGAGACACATGAAACGTGGGCGAGATGCTATATGAGGCGGGCAGTTCAAGGCGATAAGAGACCGGATTTATCTGGCGAACAATCTTGAAAGGGCCTATGAATTTCGGGCTGAGTTTACGGCAGGGTAGTTTCAGTTTCAGGTTACGTGTGGACAACCAAACCGTTTGCCCCACCTGGTAGGCTGGGTGAGGCTGACGTCGGCGGTTGGCTTGAATAACCTGCCTTCGAATCGCCCTCTGTAGGCGGACATGGGCTCTTTCCCAGGTCTCCTGGCTGCGCTTGGACCACTCATCTACCGCGGGGATGTCGGAGGGCTCTCCGGACCAAGGGAACAGTGGTGGTTGATAGCCTAATACACATTGGAACGGCGTTAGTCCCGTGGAGGAATGAGTCAAAGAGTTCTGGGCATATTCGGCCCATGGGAGGAACTCGCTCAACCTGTGTTGTTCTTTGCTGCAGTATGCTCTCAGGAACCTTCCCAGCTCTTGATTCAGGCGTTCGGCTTGACCGTTGGATTGGGGATGATACCCAGAGCTCAGACTAACCTTGATCCCCAATTGTTTGCAGAACTCCTGCCAGACGCTGGAGATAAACTGGGTGCCGCGGTCCAACACTATGTCCTCCGGGAGGCCAAAATTACGGAACATGTTCTGAAAGATGGCCACGGCAGTTTCCATAGATGTAGGTAAGCCTCTCATGGGGACGAGTTTACACGCCTTGGAGAACCGGTCGATGACTACCATGATGGTTGTGAAACTGCGAATTGGGGAGATCGGTGAGGAAATCTATGGAAATGTGAGACCAGGGACGGCGTGGGATAGGTAATGGTTCCAACAGGCCCTCAGGCAAATGGCGGCCAGTCCGAGACTGGGCACAAACAGAGCATGAGCGTACAAACCCCTCCACATCCTGGTTAAGAGAAGGCCACCAAAAGGTTTGACGTAGCAACCGGGTCGTGCGGTGTATGCCTGGGTGGCCTGTACTGGGGCTTTCGTGGGTCCACCTGATCAGTCTCTGACGGAGAGCTGTGGGCACGAAACGCTTGGAAGGAGGACAGTTCGGGGGTGGTGCCTCTGAGGTGTAGGCCTGTTCGATTTCCCTCATGAAATCCCAATGTATGGGGTCTACTAGAACAGAAGGTGGGAGGATGGTATCTGGGTATCTGGAGAGCGCGTCAGCTTTACCGTTCTTGGACCCCGGACGATAGGTGACTGTGAACTTGAATCGTGAGAAGAACAGTGCCCACCTGGCTTGGCGTGAGTTCAGGCGTTTAGCTTCACGAAGATACGCAAGGTTCCAGTGATCAGTGAGAATGAGAAACAGGTGAATAGCCCCCTCCAACCAATGCCTCCACTCCTCTAGGGCAGACTTCATGGCTAGCAGTTCCTTGTTGCCCACATCATAATTCATCTCCGCTGGTGTGAGTTTGCGGGAGAAGAAGGCGCATGGGTGCAGTTTGCCCGACTCTGGCTGGCATTGAGAAAGTACTGCCCCTACTCCGCAGTTAGAGGCGTCCACCTCCACGGGGAAAGGCAGGTCAGGTCACGGGTGTCGGAGTAAGGGGGCAGAGGAGAAGCTCTGCTTGAGCCTATTGAAGGCTGTCCTGGCTTGGTCAGTCCACCTTAATTTCCGTGGGTTTCCTTTCAGCGATGAGGTCAAAGGACTGGCTATGGTGCTATAATTCTGGATGAAACGGCGGTAAAAGTTTGCGAACCCCAGGAATCGTTGTAGCTCCTTAATACTGGTGGGTTCTGGCCAAGACGTGATAGCTGCCACTTTGGACTGGTCCATTTCCACTCCATTTTGAGAAATCACATACCCCAGAAACATTATGGAGGAGCAGTGGAATACACACTTTTCCAGTTTTACAAAGAGGTTGTGGTCTGTGAGACGGTGAAGGACGGCTCGAACGTGAGAAACATGTTGGTCATGGTCGGATGAGTAAATCAGTATGTCGTCGATGTAAGCTATAATGTGACTGTGGAGCATGTCTCTGAATATTTCGTTAATCATGGATTGAAAAACTGCGGGGGCATTGGTAAGTCCATATGGCATGACTAAATACTCATAGTGTCCATTTGTCGTGTGTAAAAGCAGTCTTCCATTCATCTCCCTCCTTTATCCTGATCAGGTTATAGGCACTGCGCAGATTGAGCTCAGTAAATACTTTAGCTCCTTGTAGCTGTTCGAGGGCAGCTGGAACTAACGGGAGAGGATAGGGGTAAGGCACGGTGATGGCATTCAAACCTCGGTAGTCAATGCATGGCCGGAGACCTCCGTCCTTTTTCTCCACAAAGAAAAAACCTGCAGCAGCCGGTGATGTAGAGGGTCGGATATATCCAGCCGTGAGGGCCTCTTCGATGTAGTCCTCCATGGCCTTTTTTTCTGGAATGGAGAGGGGGTAGACTCGACTCTTGGGTGGTGTGGTGTTGGGGAGGAGCTCAATGGCGCAATCCCATGGTCTGTGCGGTGGGAGCCTGGTCGCTTTCTCCTTACTGAAAACCTCTCGCAGATCGTAATATTCCTGAGGGAGTGAACTAAGGTTGGATGTACCTGGGCTTTCAACATACGTAGCGAGGCATGGTCGAGGTGTGTGCTTCAGAAAACAATTCTTTATACAGAAAGGGGCCCACCTACGGATGTCCCTCCAGGAGATATCAGGGTCATGACACTGCAGCCAGGGTAGGCCCAGGACTATGGGGTTGGATGGGGAAGAGATGACAAAGAACGATAACTGTTCACGATGGAATAATCCGAGTTAGAACTCAAGGGGTTGTGTTTGAAGAGAGATGAGGCCTCCTCCAATGGGTTGGTCGTTAATGGCGGTCACTCAGAGTGGAGGTATGCATGGGACCGTGGGGATGTGGAGATTGCGCGCCAGACTACAGTCCATGAGGTTGACCGCCGAACCAGAGTCAATTAGCGCTGTGACATAGAACTGAGAATCAGCGAGAAGCAAGAATGCAGGAAGAGAAACCTTGGAAAATCGTTCTATAGTCTCTACCTGCGACGTGGCTGGCTTCTCTGGGCATCGGAACACTCTGTGGCCTGGTTTCCTGCAGTAAAAGCAGAGGTTGAACCTGGTGCCTCGTTCCCACTCTTCCTCAGTAACTCGAGCCCTTCCCAGTTGCATGGGTTCAGAGAAATCCACTGTGTGTTGCTGAGCCTCCATCATACGGCACGGCATGACACGTGGGGCGGTGGCTGTGAGTCGGTGTTGGCGGCGCAGGTTATCTAGGCGGATGGCTGTGGAGATGTATTGTGACAGCATCACGTTGGTGTCGCAGCATGCCATCTCTGCTTGTAACTCCGGGTTGAGTCCTTCGTGGAACACCGCCATGAGAGCTATCGCATTCCATCCAGACTGCACGGCCAGCGTGCGGAATTTAATGGCGTAATCCACGGCCGTATCCACTCCCTGGCGCAACTCCAGCAGCTGTACGGAAACATCCTTGCCTCCAGCCGGGTATTCGAATACCTCCTTGATTAAGTTCGCGAAATAATCCGCGGACGCTTTGAGGATCAGAGTCCCAAACCTCTACCGGTAAGCAGGGATAAAATAAACGCGCACCTGGTTCTCTCGTCGCCGTACGCCTCTGGTTGATGAGCAAAGTAGTTGTCGCATTGACGTAGAAATCCCCGGCAGCGATCGGCGGATCCATCGAACTTTTCCGGCCGGGCGAAACGGGGAAGTTCGCTGCGCACATAGAGTGCCGGCGTAGCGGCAGCTGCTTGGTCTCGTGGCTGTTGCTGGAGTTGCTGATTCGCGGCTTTCAGGGAGTCAACTTCCTCTTGATACGCTAGGATGAGGACTCGCTGTCGCCATAACGCCGCTTGCATATCCGCTGGATTCATCTCTGGCGAGGCATTCTGTAAGGACTCGTCAGGCACCGGTGTATTAGAATCCATCAGCAGATTTACTGAAGAACAGAAGACAGGTAATCGTAGTCAAGGAAACGTAAGCAAGGGTCAAGTACCAGAAAACTAACACTCAGCAAACTAGTCAAAAACGCAAATCCGAAACTCGTAGCAAAGAGAATAAACAGGCAAGGTCATACACAAAGTAGCTAAACAGGAACTGAATCAAGGCTTGGCAAGTAACACTAAATGGAAACAATGCTTCACAACTGAGTGAAGGTGGCGAGCTGCTTAAATACACCTCTGTACCGGAAGTGGGCAGAGATGGTTAATATTTGGGCGATGGCTCCCTCTGGTGTTCAGGCCCAGGCTGCCTAGTGACAGGTGAACAATACACACTGGTTAATGTGTACAATCATAAGGCAGACAAAAATGTCTTGGGTAGACTGAAAGAGTATTTGATGGAAAAAGCTGAGGGTCTGCTAGTGGTTGGAGGAGACTTCAACACAGTTTTACATCCCAGCTTTGATTGGAGACATTCAAAGTCTCAAGAAAGGCTTTCAACACTGAGAGCTTTTTTAGAAGATTTTACTGTTTCCCTCAATCTCAGAGACACCTGGTCATACAAACACCCTGCTGTAGATGGCTTTACATGACGTCAGAATGACAGTCACTCCAGGATAGACATGTTTTTCCTGCCAGAGCACAAAATGGGACTGGTGGCTAATATTAATGTAGCATATGAGGAAGCTGAACTACAGGATATTTCTGATCATTATCCTCTTGTGCTAGAACTCACAGTTCAGTGCAGAACTGAAACAAACATCCCAAAGGTTGCCTTAAAGGTTGCCGTGTTGACATACACACCTGAGAGAAGGCCATGGAACATTAGTGGGGCAGAAATTCTGAGTGCCATTAAGTCTTTGACTGACTTTGAAGAATACTCACTTGATATGAAAGATGTGAAATACTATAAAAAGCATCGCTGTCAACTGTCTGAGACCTTAAAGACTGAATACAATTCAGTGATAAAGAAGAAAGATGTAGGACACACCTTTGATGTTAAGGATTTAATATTATCACAGATTTTAGCAAAGCGTCTCAGTGAGTCCATCTCCCCCTTTTTTAAGAGAAAGATAGTGAGAAATCTTTATCCATTTTTCACTGTGACATTTGAGAGAGGCCCACAAAAAATCGAGTGGTCTTTCCTTGAGAATAAACTTAAAATGCTACAACTTGAGGTCAAGAAGCCAGACCAGATCTCTTTTGCCCTCACACCAGAGCTCAGCATTCTGGATTACCTGCTCCCTGAAGAAGAAGACTCTTCTGAACTCGGATTGTTGAAGCCTGGGTGTCCACTCACCAAATTTATCTTCAGCCTGGCTCTGAATGAACTAGAAACCTTAGCTTTAAATAACTTCTGTAAGGTCACTGTTTGCTATCACAGACAGGTTCTGCACATACATACAAACTCAATCACAAACTCAGATTTTGTGGATGTTTTCGTGAACACTTTTAAGGAAATTTCAGGATTTCTTAAAATAAGTATGGTAATATAAAATAAGTAACATTGACTCATTACATATTTACTCATACTCATTACAAATCTCAAAGTTTCTTCTCTCATTTAGGCTATGATTGTATGCTGTATACAAAGTGTACACTGTGTTGTGTTTAGTGTTCAAATCCTGAAAGTCTCTTAAGACGTCAAAGAGATGTCTTTACCTCAAAACAAAAATTTGTCTTGGTTATTGTCTAATGTATATATGCTGAGATAACATATTTAAATAGTTTTAGAAAATGTATTTGAAATTTGTATTTGAAATGTAAAAGAAATTTTAGGTAATAAAATAGGCTATATTAACTTATTTCTTCTGCTCATTTACAACCAACAACAGAAATAGAGGCAGTAGGATTATGCATGTTTGCTATCTGTTTGATATCTGATTCTATAAGATCATTTTGAACTCTTCTAGTGAAGAAGAATAATTATGCCAGTGTTCCTATGAGTCTTATGTTGACTGTAAGTCAAGAGATGTTTTAGCCTCATTAAGAAATAGGTATATAATTAACTCAGAGGAAAGCCTTGGCTTTACAATATACTTGTTAGAGGTTTATATTTTATCTAAACCTACACTCTCATATCTAGTCAGAGGTAGTCTTTGAAGTGTGTTTCATGTACTAATATTAAAAGTAACTGGGGCAGATCAACTGGGGCAGAAACAGAACTCATGGGGCAGAAAGCAGAAGACCAACTTATAGCAGAGCTGTGTACAGGGTCAGGAACTAATCAGAAGCTGACACCATTGGCTCAAAGGGGGCTTGGAGAAGCCCCTCCAGGACCACGTAGTGGAAAGCCTCAGCCACCTAGCACCGTGCAGGAGGTGAGAGACCAGACAACAGGCACATGACTCGCAGCAATGGCTGCCACATATACCTCAATGTAGAGGGTAATAGGCCCTCAAAGAGGCATGTCTGCAGGAACTCTAGCACTGTACTAATAGGGCAGTGAACTAGATCCTGACGACGCCGATTACACCAGAGGTGAAAGTTGAAAATAGTCTCCACAACCTCATTTGGGAGAACAGAGTCTAGGAACTGGTCCCCCTTAGGAGTGCAATAAGCTCTCAGCGAGAGAAATCTTGTCTCTACCTAGGGCCAGATCTGGTGTGCCAACCTAAATAGGGGGTGCAAACACAGACAGCCCTAATGACTGAATAAGGGGACCTCCAAAGGTAGCTCCTGAGTTTCAGGAGAAAGTGATTCAGCACTAGAAACATAGGGATCTTGTGGGCAAGCACGGCATCTCAATGCCTGGCTGCCACTCTCCACGACACACTTTAAGAGTGGGACCCAAGGTGAGAATATATAAGAAGGGTACAAAGCATGTGGCAGGATTGTCATCGCAAATCAGTCCTCAGAGCTGATCTGCAACACAGTGACCTTGAGCGTTAACATCCTGGACTTGTATGTTTCAGCATACAATTCAAAGCAAACAGGTCTAAAATTGGGTGTAGCCCAAGCTGGCAGCAGCTAACCCAGGAGGTGGCAACACATAAGGAGCAGGAGGATGGGTAGTCGTGGCTGAACCCCGAAGCACCGGAGGTGGCGGGGTAGGCAGCAATGAAAATTAGGATTCCTTCCTGGCCTTCCTTCCACATGGCGGAGATGGTTGTCTCTCGCCTGGGGGATCTGCCCCTAAACACTGGCCAGCCACCCAGATTTTACATGGGGTGGGTCAGGCTGCAGCACTAGCCTTCTTTTCCTGACTCAGCAGTCAAGGCTGGGACTGGTGGGTACTGGCCTAGCCCTAGCTCCTCACTGCGGCAAACGAAGAACAAGCTCTTAGGAGACACCTGGAAGTCAAAAAGAAAGGTTTGTCCCTTTTCTTTTATCTCTGTCAGATTGCCTCTCTGCGGGAACTAAATGCAGGCTTGAAATGGCATGGGCCATCTGCTTAGTGGCACAGAGGGCTAAATCTGTGGTCTGGAAGAGTTCAGACCTCATTGATGAGCCCCTTCCGGAAGATGAGCTCCTTTAGCAGGTCAGCTTGGTACAACTGCAAAACTGCCATATTGTGTGCAGCACCACAACGGCTTAACCTGCAGGATGGTAGGCCTTCCCTATAAGGCTGATGTGGCCTGCCAGGGCCTCAGTAGGAATGCAGACTTTCTTCATGTAGCCAGTGAAGGAGAGAGATAGCCTGCAGCCATCTCTTCAACCCTAGGCATCGCCGCATACCCTTGTTCATCAAAGTCCACCATGGCTGAAAAGTCAGCAGTGGCTGAGGAGAACAGTCAGGCAGAATAAGGATTATTCCACAACCTCAACACCTCAATATGAAGGTATGTAAATAAATAAATAAATAAATAAATAAAATTGGAGATGTCGACATGGAGGTGAAAGGCGGTGTGAAGTTAGTCAGTGATTGTCAAGCTCATAGTGGACAACACTAATGTTTAATTATGCCAAATTAAGCTAAGCTTAGCAGCAGCATGTGAGATCACCTCCAGGAGCTTTTAGAGCACCACAAAATGCGATGGCAATTCGAATGCTTTTCACTCATTGTTGCCTACACTTGAGCTCCTCAGAGTGCGATGCAGATAACATTATATCCCCATCTAGGTCAGGAGAAATTGCGAAGCTTACATTTTAATGAAGGTGTAATTATGAAAATGATCAAGTTCCCAACAAAGGAAATTGTATAATAACTCTTTTATTTACTGAAATAGAAGAAATTTGTGTCCATTCAAGTGCATATTGTGATTATAGCAAAAACAGGGACATACTAAATACTAAGAAACTCTGAAATTCATATGAAGCTTTTCTCTGAATTTGTAATGAAATCCCTTGTGTGAAAAATTATGTTCAGTTGCAATTTCTTTTTTTCTTATATTTTTAAGTAGTCCTTAAATAATTGTCACTTAGTGACAATAGGATGGACTTAGGATAGTAATGGTACCACCCTTGTTTAGGTGTGATTTATGTACCCGGCACTTATGCAGTAGTTAAATAGTTTCCTGTAAACTTGATTTTTGTTCTTCTGTAGGCAGAGTAACAAGGTAAGTTCATAACAGGGGAATCTATATAACATTAATCATATTTAAAATGTTTGTTATAAATTAAACAATTAAAACACACACACACATATTGTTGAGTTGTGGCTGTTTTGTCACTCCATCAGTTTCCATTTACCATGAAACAAGGATGTTTTAATTTGTTTCCAGCATAGCAAGAGTGTGTCTACAGTTTTTACACAGTAAATTACACTTTACAGTCGTATTAAAATTTTGTATTTGTCAGTGTTTTGTAATTACATTTGATATACTTTTAAAGACATTCAAATAAAATTGCTAATTGTTTTATTTGTTACTACAGTTGGAGATACAGGGAGCCTGTCCTCATAAAATGCTGTTAGGGTCCTATCATCTTCATTCCATCTTTTCTTTAGATTTTGATAAGTTCAAGTCTAATTGATTTTTGGAGCTATTTGAACTCATATACTGCTTTTTCCCCTATATTTTTTAAAAGTATTTGTAATTATGAAAATGATCAATTTCCCAACAAGAGAATCTATATAATAACCTTTCCATTTGCAGAAATAGAAGAATTTAGGAGTTTAAGTCTGTCTGAGTGCATACTGTCATTATAGCAAAAATATGGACACACCAAATACTAACTCACTAACTCGTGAATATTACTAACACACTACTTGTTACTCAAGCTGTTGCTGATATCAGTTCTAAACTCCATTGTGTTAGACTGATAAAATTACATCAAGCTGCTTTTCCTTTTTTCTTACATTTTTAAGTAGGCACTAAATACTTCTAACATTGTATAATATTAAGCAGCACGTTATCACCCAGTTTTACACTTACTTGATTTATTTTAGTTTGAAATGTTTAATTACACATTAATGTTAACGAAACATGGTCTGTTCATTCTTAACTATAACTAAAGGAAAATCATTTATTTACAATGAACGTTTTGTTTATTAACAGTGGCCCTACCTGAATTAATTATATGAATACATCAAGCAATCAACCAGCTACAAAAGCAAACATGGGTGTTGCTGCATTTTTTGATCCAAATTTTACACTCAAGTTGTCTGCCTGTTTTTTTTAAGGTAAGACTCATAGTGAAAAGAAAAATAGATTACACATTCTATTGTACACTAAGGGTGTGTTCACATAAGATAAATAATTGGAGGCCCCACCTCAAAACTTAGTTGTTAAAGGATCTGCTGCTAACATATTGGTTCCAGATACCACAGCGAACCATCAGGGATCTAGTGGAGTCCATGCCTCGTCGGGTCAGGGCTGTTTTGCAGCAAAAAGGGGAACCAACACAATATAAGGCAGGTGGTCATAATGATATGCCTGATTGGTGTAGAATTTTTATTTTTATACTTACAATTTATGACATTCACTAAAGAATATTGTATCATTATATATACAATAATAACTGTGACCTCACTTTAATTATCAACTGAATGCCATGTTGTGTTGTTTTGTAAATAGATTATTTGATTTTTAATGTTTATTATTCACCATCTGTTAATTTGTAAATAAAACCAATACAGTGTCATTTGCTTTTGTTGGTTGCAGTAGACTTTTCTCAATTGATTTAATATAAGTGACTTAGGAGTTAAGGAGAATATTACAATTGTTAAAAAATCACTTAAATTGAAAACTTTTACTTAACAGTCCTGACAAGATAACTGAGATCAAGTGAACAAAGAGCATCAAAAGTAAACCCAGGTGTCTCTCTGTATTTTTTGATCCATTGTGGTCTCTCAAGCTGCTTTACTGGTCTTTCAGGTAAGACTGTCATGACATTACACATTGTACTGCACACTGATGTGATAAAATTATTAGGAAGTTGTTGAAGTTGTTTCTTTCTTTACAGTATGGAAAGTCATAAATCTATGCAAATTGTCAACAAATGTATGTTTTGTATATTAAACTAGTGCTTATGCAATCAAGCATAAAGTAGCAGCAATCTCATTTTCCTTTCCTGGAATTCTATACAGTAAAAACAATGAAAATCAACTTTTAATTATTTTCACTCTATATAATTTTCATACAGTTTTCAATAAGAGAACAGTTTCCCAACTGTCAGCTGACAGATGTGATTAACTTTTGTAAAGTATCTTCACTTCTTACATAGTTATTTCTTTAGTATAGTATAGTATAGAACACTATAAATAAAATATCATTTAGTCAGGTTTACATGTATCTTTACTAATATATACCTCACTTATATGCTTATTTACTTATATATATTTTTTAATTTTTAGTGAATATTTGTTGAAAACTGTATTGAGAACATAATGAATAGAGATCTAAAACAGTCCTTTATAAATTTACGATCTGGTGTGAAATAATTAAAATAGGTGCTATTAAAATTAAAATAAATAATATACTATAGAGAGTAATGTTATAAAATTACTGTGATTTTAATTGTGTATTTTATTTACAGAAGTTCAATCATTAATCATGGCATCACAAGGAAAACGTCTCCATATTGTCACATGGAACACTCAGGGTATAAGAAGCCCATCCCAAAAGTTTTCAAATGTGTTGAGCTGTCTCAATGATCTTCAGGCTGATGTTGTCTTTATACAAGAGACACGTGTTGGGACAAAAAATTACCGAATGTTGACAGATGTTAGAGATTGGAAAATCTATTTCACTGTAAACAACTCCTCCAGCAAAGGAGTCGCAATACTGATAAACAACAATGTACCTTTTAATTACATATGCCATGATGAGGATTGTAGTGGAGGTTACATTGTGCTGTTCTGTCACCTGTATGGTGAACTCTACACACTTGTCAGTGTGTACAAACATAAGGCAGATAGAACTGTCTTGGGTAGACTGAAAGAGTATTTGATGGAAGCAGCTGAGGGTGTGCTAGTGGTTGGAGGAGATTTCAACACAGTTTTACATCCCAGCTTTGATCGGAGTCCTTCAGACTCGAACCATTCAGCATTTAGATCTATTTTAGAAGACTTTACTGTTTCTCTGAATCTAAGAGACACCTGGTCATACTTGCGCTTTGCTGATGAGGGTTTTACACGCCATCAAAATGACAGTCACTCTAGACTAGACATGTTTTTCATGCGCAGTGACACAATGAGACTAGTGTGTGGTATCAGAGTGGAAGACAACGAAATTTCTGATCATAATCCAGTTGTCCTGGTTCTTGAAGTGCAAGAACAGACAGAAAGTAAATTTCCAAAAGTGGCCTTACTTTTAAAAACAGCAACACATACAGGTATCAGAAAACCCAACAGGATATCAGGGAAGATCAGTGGGGCAGAAATACTGAGTGCCATCAAGACTTTGTCTGACTTAGAAGAGCAAAGACCTAATCGAAGACAAGTGGAGCACATCAAAAGTCATCCATGTTCAGTGACAGAAATTCTAAAGATAAAGTACAACAACATGTTAAAAACAAAATGTGTCTCTGAAGCTTTTAAAGAATATCATCTTTCACGAGGCAGACACATCTTCAACGTGGAATATTTGATAATCTCTCAAGTTTTAGCGAAACGTCTTAGTGCATACATTTTCCCCTGTTCTATACAAAAGCAAGAAACAATTCTTGATAAATTTCTCACTGTGACATGTGACAAAGGCACACAAAAAATCAAGTCATCTTTCTTAGAGACAAGCCTCAGACTTGAAAATGAATGGAAAGAGAAACTGAGACATTCTGAGCCCCCAGCAAAGTTCCATATTCTAGAATGTCTCCTTCCAGTAGACCAAGGCTCTTCTGGGAAACTTTTGCTGCCTGAATGTCCGCTCACCAACACTATCCTTAATTTGGCTCTGAATAAACTAGATCACATTCTCAATGACGAGATGGAATGCAGGAGCAGTGTTTGTTTTCAGAGGCAGGCTCTGCTGATACATGCACACCAGAGCAAAAAGAAGCAAGTTGTTTCGCTAGTAGAGAAATTCCAGGAAGATTCTGGAATTATATTTCATAAAATATTTCACATAGAGTATTAAGATGATTAAAAAGCACACAAATGTGTGTAAATAAATTACATTTGATTACAGGTGGAGACTTACTGTTGTAGGATTAAAACAAATCAAGACAAAAGCAAAGTAAACTATTTAATTTTATATTGTCATGTTGACTTTCATTAAATGATTTTTAAATGTCTGACTAAACCACATCTCAATATGTTTACTGTATTTTCTGGTATCTTGTCCATGTTTAAGTAATTATGCTGATAAAGTACAACAACATGTTAAAGACAAAATATGTCTCTGAAGCTTTTAAAGAATATCATCTTTCACAAGACAGACACATCTTTAATGTAGAATATTTGATATTCTCTCAAGTTTTAGGCAAATGTCTTAGTGCATACATTTTCCCCTTTTCCCCTGTTAATGCATTTCTTCATTATTGTAGTCACTATAAGTTGTACATATGTTTACTGTATTTTCTGGAATTTTGTCCATTTTTAAGTAATTATGCTGTATATCCAATGGTCTTTATTGTTATCAAATAGTAGTAATTTGCCATTTTATAAAATCTTGGAGGAAAAGATCAATCTGTTGGCCATTTTAGGAATGACCATATATAAGAGCTCATTAGTACGACAGTGGGTGATCACTGTCCTTCACTGGAGCCACAATTAAAATAGATTCATTAAAATATAAAGCTTTTCAAAAGCGATGCACTTATTAAGTTGGGATTATTAAAATAATTGCCACATACTCCCCTTCCCAAGTCACGCTGCATCACAATCACAATCTCGGTGATACATGACAAAAAAAAAACATGTTTTTGTTTACGTTGCCTTGTCCATTTTGTTTTCTATATGCTGAGCGTTGTTCATACCTGTCATTACCAAGCATTGCTTGAAGTTATGAAGTATCTTTGGTTTTTATCCTGTTTCTGGTTTACCAGTTTTTGCCAGTAGTTTTGTCTTGTTTATTTTGTTTATCATTTTACCTTACCCTTGCTTGTTTACTCTTCATGGATTGGATTTGGCTGCCTGCATTCTGCATAAAACATTTGTTATATTTACCAAATGTATTTTTATTGAAAATGTTTCCACTAACAAGATGTCTTTGTCATTTCATTTTAATTCATTTTTGTCCTGTTTTGTTAATTATGATACCAATGGTACTGTCAGTGGCAACTGGTGCTAAAAAATCTGGGAGGGAAACAAACTTAAAATCAAACTTTTAATAATGCAGGACTGTAAAATAACCATTTTTCATCTTCATTACTGCTAAGATAAAATATTGAAAATGTTATTGGTAAAGTCGACTGTTAAAGCATGCAATAAATGTACTATGAAATAAATGTACTATGAATCAGTGAATTTGAGTTCAATGTGGGTTTATTATAAGTAAAGAAGTAATGAAAGTAATCATTAAAACACACACACACACACACACACACACACACATACACACTAGAAAGTTGTGTCATCACAGGCCTCCTTTCTTTCTTTCTAGCTTGCCAATTTCTCAATGACTTTCAATGACTTTCTGGAAAGTCAGGCATGTCAGACACCAGTCTCTTTTCCATTGACAGCATGGCCAGTGCATTCAGTAAGAAGTGCTGGAAAAGCACTGAGCATAAGCTCGACCACAGTCACTTGACTGCTGCAGAATTTGCAAATTGGGTTGATCTTGACAATCTGCTGAGCAGTAATGAGACTCATTTAGAATGGTCCAATCACATGAGGCCAAATATATATAAAATAATATTGATTCACTAACAACAAAAGTGGGCAGGAAAATTTGAAACAAGCCAATCAGAGCTCAGCCTCAAGTCATATGTCTTTTCAAAACTTTATGGACCTACATACGCACCCTGCACACACACACACATACACACATTGTAAACAAATGATAATATGACTAACAGTGGAACAGTACGACTAAAAGATTCAATTTCATTATTAAAATACATAATTATTGTTAACGTGTAAAGAAAGACTGGCAACCAGGTCATCTCCTCTGGTCTGTATATTTCCCAGTCCACCAGGTATTGTAAGCCTTTACTCCTGCGGCATATCCAGCAGCCTTCTGATGGTCTAGGCCAGGTGGTCATCCATGACCAGGGCAGGGGTTGGAAGGAGGGTTCAAAAACTTACATAGACAGGCTTCAGTTGGGAAATATGGAAGAATGGGTGGATGTGCAATGGACCCGAGGAGCTTGAGTATGACTGCAGAGGGTTTGAAGATGCTTTCAATGGAAAATGGTCCTAAAATGTGGGGAGAATGTTTTTGGAGTCAGTTATGATTGGAATGTTCTCAAAGGAGGGCCATACATTCTGCTCTGGCTGGCAGGGTGGAACAAGTCTCTCACCAAATTTCACAATGTCCATTACAGTGATAGATAGATAGATAGATAGATAGATAGATAGATAGATAGATAGATAGATAGATAGATAGATAGATAGATAGATAGATAGATAGATAGATAGATAGATAGATAGATAGATAGATAGATAGATAGATAGATAGATACTTTATTCATCCCAAAGGGAAATTCACAGTTTCCAGCAGTATCCACAAACACAGGTAATAGATAAAATAGGAAGGAATTTAACAAAAATACTAAAATACCCAAATTAGTGGACCTATATGGATGAAACAGTCTGGTGACAGAGCTAGTGACAGTGCTAGACTGGGAGTTGTAGGCGAGGTAGCTGGCAGCTTCAGATAGAGCAGTTGTTATTCATGACACACTGCAGCTCTATTTCCAACTCCTGATTCATACATTCTGCTTGCCCATTGGTCTGGGGATGAAATCTTGAGGAGATGTTAACAGTGAGAGTATAGAGAAGAGAGCAAAAGACATGGTTTACTACAAGGTCAGTGGTTTAATGGGCTATGGAAAGTTTGGGGAGAGCCACAAAGTGTACAGCTGTTCTATTGTCTAGCTTATAAAATGGCAAGCTAGAGACAAAATCCAAAGCCATCTAAGACACTGGGAGGCTGGAGACATGCAGACAGGCAGGTTGGTAGTGTGAGACTTACCACGTCTGAACATGCAGCATTTCCTTGTGTGCTTTGAATGTGCTGTATGTATCAGGGGTTGATTTTCAAGCAGGCACTGAAGGACTTAAGAGTGAGAAGAGTCCATCATTAAGGCCAGGTACTCAAAGTGTTAAACACCATTTTCCATTTCGGAGTGGTTATCAAATGATATGCATTTCACAGGTCTAACCTTGAGAAAATGGCGGCCCAGTGAATTGGTCCAAAAGCAGAGCTGTGGAGAGACTGGGGATACTTCTTTTTTGTTACCATGATGTTTTTCAGGTTCAGGATCCAGTAATCAATACAAGGGCAAAGGGAATGATCCTTTTATTAACAAAAAAGAATCTGGCACCCACAGGGGTGAAAGAGGGTCTGATTATGCAAGTGGTTATGGAGCCATTAATATATTGCTCTGTGGTCTCTCGGTCAACGTACCAGGTTGTACAAAGGGCAGGAGGCTTGACCCCAAGAAGCAGGTCAGTAGTACCATCATATGAGGTGAGGTGGTTCTGAGAGGTCCTGTTCCTTGCTGAAGACCATTTTTCTCCAAGATGCTTAAGTATCCAGTATTTAACAATGCCCAAATCCTTTATTTGTCTACTAATCTGTCATATTAATGTTAGATCTACAGTGTTTTGTACTTTATTCTACAGTGAATTCCAGTGGTGTAAAGTAATGAAGTAAAATTACTTCGTTACAGTACTTAAGTATTTTTTGAGTGTTTTTGTACTTTACTTGAGTTTTTATTTTTCTGTCAATTTTTACTTTTACTTCACTTCTTTTTTGAAACAAATTCTATACTTTTACTCCGATACATTTTCTGTTCGGCATTTTCGTTACTTACTACAAAAAAACCTGCATCCAAATTTGCGGTAAAGGAAGTTTGTGGTTAATGATGACTTTAGGTGTCCTAAAGCAAAAACGCAAAACGCCCTGCTAAGTGCTGTCAGGAGCATGCCTAGCCAATCAGAAGCCCTGTTAAGTGCTGTCAGGAGCATGCCTAGCCAATCAGAAGCCCTGTTAAGTGCTGTCAGGAGCCTAGCCAATCAGAAGCCTAGACAAAACTTTATTACCAGTTCCAGTAGTTTAACAACAATGGCGCGTCGTCGGAAAGCGACGCCCTTGAAAATTGTGAAATGTGAAAATTTCATTGTAGAATGTAGAAGTCGGACCGGGTCTCATCCAAAACCTCCATCACTGTGTGCGTTATTGGAGTTTTGTATGCAGCAGCAGTGAGCTCCGTATTACATTCCGGCCCCTCTGTTCATGAACGTAATGTGTCAGTAACTGCACGTGCATGTGCACGCATGTAAAAAGTCCAGTAAGCAACGTTAACACACTCAGTAGTTCACGTAAGTCTGCTATTGCACAAAAATATCTTCATAAACAAAGCTCAGAAAATCAAGGAGACCGGCACACAGACAATGATGTCAATTCATCAAAATCTCCGTTTCCCCTGTCTACACAACACCACTGAAAACGGTGAGTTTTGGACTTTGTCAGGAGTTTTCCAAAAGCTCCATTTTCAACGACCTCAAACTGCATTAGTATGTGGACGAAAGGTCAAAACACAGAGAAAATCTCCCTTCTTAAAAATCCCTGGCTACATGTGGACATGGCCTTAGTTACAAGTGCACATGTACGGAAACACTGATACTGTACACTTCATTACAATACAGTTCACTAAGTTCTAAAGGCCTCTTCTTTCTTTCATGCAAGTCTTATTTTTTGGTGGTGCACTTATTGAGAAGTTTAAGAAAGAAAGCAATACAGAATAAAATTCATAATTCTCCAAATTATTACAGTCTTGCTTTTTATTTAAATAATTTACTTCTACTTTTACTTTCCACACTTGAATACATTCATAAAAAAATACTTTTGATACTTAAGTACAGTTTATTTCAGATACTTTAAGACTTTTACTCAAGTACTGTAGAATTATAATGGGTGACTAAGTTTTACTTGAGTCATTTCCTAACAAAATACCTGTACTTTTACTAAAGTATGGCTTTTGGGTACTTTATACAACACTGGTGAATTCAGAGATTCTCTTTCACATAGGGTAGATTTGACTATGCAAAAGCCAGCTGACGGCAATTCTTTATTCATGTCTTTATAAATGCACACAGGCTGAGCTAAGCATGTTTGACTATCTGTATTGAGTATTCGTTTGAGAGATTCAAGCAAGGATAAGGAAATCACTTCTGGACATTTGCATCAGACTGTGTTTATGTCTCATATGCTGTGAGCAGCAGCTGATTTGAGGTCAAGAGAAAGGAAATTAAATATAATTAAGCAAAGCTACATTTTCATTTTTGCCTTCTAAACATATGTCCAGCTCATAAAACAAGAACATATATGTACATATAGCACACATGAGATTTCTAGTAGCATTATTCTACTTTCTTTATTTAACATATTGAATCTTGCATGTTCTTGCTAGATTTGCAAACAGACAGATAGATAGATAGATAGATAGATAGATAGATAGATAGATAGATAGATAGATAGATAGATAGATAAAAACACTGTTTTCCCCCTTGGGCACACAATTTCAATATTATATTGTATTAAAAAACCACATATTCCCAAGCAGGCTTAAGTTTCGATCTTCAAGGGTTAAACAATACACTGCGGAAATAGAGAAGTGCCCATGCAAATGGGGCACAGAGGTTTGTGCATCAGGCTGCTTTTTTGTTTCCCTCTGTCTTTTCTTTGTGTTTTAACTTTTGCTGTAAATCTTATGGACCAGCAAAGTACCAAATAATTACAGAACCTGTGGTGAGAGTTTCTGTAAATCATATGACTGATCTGATTCTTCATCTAATTCACGTCTTCATTTTTGCTGAGTGCACAAGGTAAGTTCCACACAATAATGGAATTATGTTAAAAAAGAAAATAGATTACTTACAGTTTAAGCATAATTATATTTCTATACTTATACTAATATATACATATTTCTGAAACATGATGTGGAATGATGTAAAGTGGAGTTACTTTTAATTGTCTGTAAATGGTCTGTATCAGAATAATGTCTGTATTGTATGTGTCATTATTTTATGTCTGTACATTTGAATAATGGTATCACCATTGTTTAGGTGTGACTTATGTAACTGTGACGTGCATTTATATTTCCTGTAAATTGTATGATCTCATTTCTTCTATCAGTTGAGTGTACAAGGGAAGTTCCTAGCAGGGAAATCTATATAACTTTAAACATATTTAGGATGTTTATTATAAATTAAACAATTAAAACACACACATACAGAAACATTGATGAGTTGTGGTTGTTTCTTCACTTCATCAATTTCTAAGGCGTTAGTTATCATTTTATGATCATCTGTGTCATATTTCACCATAAAACAAGGAAGCTTTACTTGGTTTACTTGTCTACAGCTTTTAAAATGTAAATTAAACTGTAATAGTTGTGTTAAAATGCTGTATTTTTAGTGTTTTGTAGTTACCTAGACATTCAATTAAAACTGCTGATTTAAAAAAGAAATTTTTGTTTCTTTTTTCTTTTCTTTTTTTACTTAATAGACATAAATATTCATTTGTTTGTTATAGTTTGAAATTGTAATTAAATGTTAATGTTGAAAATATGCTTAATTAAATGTTAATATATATTTTTCAATGAATCGTTATCAGTTTATTCTTAACTCAATCATGCAAAATCAATTACTTACAATGAGTGTTTTTATTTAACAGTGGCCCTACCTGATTAAGATCAAGTCATCAACCAACAACAGAAGCAAATGCTGGTGTTGCTGCATTCTTTGATCCAAATTTAGCTCTTAAGTTGTCTGCCTAGTTTTTCAGGTAAGGCTCATTGTACAAAGAGATGCCAATGCATTACACAGTGTACTGTACACTATGGGTGTGTTCACACTGAATACTTCAGTCCAGTTCAGGGTCAGTTCAGATTTGTTTTCCATACTGAATTTTAGATTAATTACAAACTGTGGATCAATTAGACAATTCCACTTGTCACATTTGTAAGTACGTTTGCAAAAGTTTGTAGTCCAGGAAATAAGAATCCTTGGGCAGGTGGTACCCCAGCATGCAATGGAAAAGGGTAAGCTATGTGGTCAAGTGTCAATAGTGAGTTTTGGGCTTATAGCCCATGGCAAAATTTGGCCCCAATCATATTTGTATCAGAAAGTTTCAAATAAATCTACTGACCTCCTGGTTAAATTTCTGGATATGACCAATAGTTTCTGGATACCTGAAACCTGGAAGTGAGGTCAATTCCACTGTGGACCCTAGTCACTTATTGTGTCCTCTGCTTTTGGAAGCAAAAAACAGGTGTAGAGAAATTTGGCTATAGTCAAGGCATAGATGAGTCTGGAAAGTGACTTGGAGAATTACTCTATGATAAGAAGAATGATGGTGATACCTTGGGATTCAGAAGGTTAGGAAATCTATGGCTCTGTCATACAAGGGCCATTGGGTTGTGGGCAGTGGGATTAACTTAGTTACAGACATGGCTTGAGGGACCTTCAACTGGATGAGTCAATGTTGGTCCACCAGTACCTAAGCAGAGTGTAAATGCATTGATACGTAGGCAGCTAGGAACAAAGAGCTCATGAGGAAGACAGGAGTGCGTGTTCCTGCCGAGTGACTGTCCAGTTGTCAATGGATGCACTGTGTGTGTGTTCAGTTGAGGAATGGGCTCAGGGCCCAGCAGAATGGACCAGGAAAGAAAACCTGCTTTAGCATTAGAGCTGGGGTGATAGGACAGAGTGAAATGTAAGCAGTCAAAAAACAGAGACCAGCAGGGTTGTTGCGGCTTTGGGTACTGGGCCATTCAGAGGTGGCTGTTCAACCTCCTCCAGTGTCTCCCACTCCTTCAGAGCCAACTTGATGGCTAGCAGTTCTCAATTTTCAATGTTGTAATTGTGCTCACTGGGTAGACTGCCTCCAGGAAAAGAAGGCCACAGTATTGAGCTTTGGCATCTTCCTGAAACACTGTGACAGAACCCAACTCCTGTTTCAGAGACGTTCACTTCCACATCAAAGGGCTTTGTTGGGTGCTGTTTTTAAACTCCACCAAATATACTAAATAATCAGGGATAATGACCTTACACAATAAATAATGTTCCATTAATCCTTGTGAGCAAAAGTGTCTTATCTTAAAGCACAAGACAGCAGGTATATATAGGGAAGGTAATTATTGAAACATAATGAATAGGTGAAGAGGTGGGGAAAGGGAGGCAGGATCGGTTGGGGCAAGTACATGTGCAAACACAATGTAAACAAAAGCACAAGGGAACATAAAGAAACCCTGCCAGACTGCTCTCTGGTGTTCTGCCAGGGAACTGTCCAGCAGTCTGTGACAGTAAATGTAACCCAAGATGATTAATGATTAACTAATCTGTCTGTGTGTGTGTGTGTGTGAACACCATACACCTGACTGAAAAATACAAAGATGTAATAATGTAGACTTAACTGTTGAGACTTGTATCATAATTGCTTAAATATGTATTTCTTCATTTCTTACATTTATACCACCAGTTGACTGCTGAGCCAAAAGTACATTTTCAACAAGGTAATATAGTTATTTTTGGCTTAACATAACATACAATACACAGATAATAATATAATATATAATTGCGTCTTATATTCTGTGTTTTATTTGAGTTTTACAATTCAATTCAAGATTGCTAGATAAGTCTCTGGCTTATCTTTTAAATATACAACACAAAACACAATGACAGAAAGTATATATATATATATATATATATATATATATATTACGTTACGTGTTTTTTAAATAAGAAAAATGTACTTTATAAATAACAAATAATGTATAAAACAATAATAATACATAATAAAAGAGAATGTAAAGAAATAAACTGTTTTTATTAAGTGTATTTACATTGAAGATCAGACGAAGGTGCTGGCGGACGTGGAGGAGATTGGCGGAGGAGGGTGGCGGAGTTTTTCATTTCGTGCTCTATCGTTTAACTTAACTTACTCGCTACACACTTAATGCTACAATTACTTGCTAAATTTAACTTACACACTATGCTACACTTTATCGCTAAACTTAATTGCTACTTTTTCTTTTTTTTTTTTGTTTTTTCACTTCACTTAATCATCTTCTTCACTGACTTTTGCCTTTTTCGCCACACTTTCCTCGGTTTCACTTGCACGGAATTTCAATAAAAACCTGTCCAAGGAGGTTTGTTTCTTCCTCCCTTTCAAAATGTTTGGAAAATGAGTGATGAAGTGTCCTTACACAGCGCCAACGCACGACCTGGAGAGATAACCACGTGAAATGAATGCTTGTTGGGCTACCTAGTGGCTGGTGGTGTAAGCTCGCTCGATCGTAACTCAGATCTCGGCTCATATCTTAAAGCAAAAAATAGACTGAGCGACGGCTCGTATCTCGAAAAACTCGTAAGTTGAGTCACTCGTAAGTCAAGGTTTCACTGTGTATATATATATATATATATATATATATATATAAAGATTGTGTCATTATTAATGATTGAACTTCTGAAAATAAAACACACACACAATTATTTAATACACAATCTTTATATAAAGATTGTGTATTAAATAATTGTGTGTGTTTTATTTTCAGAAGTTCAATCATTAATAATGACACAATCAAGTCTTCATTTTGTCTCCTGGAACACAAATGGTATTAAAACAAAGTTCCAAAAATTGTTGATGAGCCTTAGTAACCTTCATGCTGATGTTGCCTTCATACAAGAGACACATGTTGAGACAGACGATGACATCCTGAAAGATGTTGAAGGCTGGAGATCCTACTTCACTGTGTACAGCTCGAAAAGCAAAGGAGTCGCAATGCTGATAAGAGACAGCGTACCATTTGAGTACATACGCCATGATGAGGATTATAGTGGAGGTTACATTGTGCTATTCTGTAAACTGTATGGTGATGTAAGGACTCGTCAGGCGCCGGTGTATTAGAATCCATCAGCAGATTTATTGAAGAACAGAAGACAGGTAATCGTAGTCAAGGAAACGTAAGCAAGGGTCAAGTACCAGAAAACTAACACTCAGCAAACTAGTCAAAAACGCAAATCCGAAACTCGTAGCAAAGAGAATAAACAGGCAAGGTCATACATGAAGTAGCTAAACAGGAACTGAATCAAGGCTTGGCAAGTAACGCTAAACGGAAACAATGCTTCGCAACTGAGTGAAGGTGGCGAGCTGCTTAAATACACCTCTGTACCGGAAGTGGGCAGAGATGGTTAATATTCGGGCGATGGCTCCCTCTGGTGTTCAGGCCCAGGCTGCCTAGTGACAGAACCCCCCCATCTAGAAACATCTCCAGGTGTTCGTCGTCGAGGGTGCTCCCTCGGACGAGGAGCAGGTCTGTGGGGAAAGTTTTGGTGAAACTCCTCTATGAGTCTGCTGGGTCCAGGATGTCGCGAGCATTGACCCAGCAGTGCTCCTCGGGGCCGTACCCCTCCCAGTCCACCAAGTATTGGAGGCGACTGCCCTGGCGACATGAGTTCAAAATGGTGTTAACTCGGTAGGCGAGGGAGCCGTCAACGTCCAGGGGAGGGGGCGGTTCGTGAGTATTGGGGTTCGTTGTCTGGGGTCCGTAATAAGGCTTGAGCAGAGACACATGAAACGTGGGCGAGATGCTATATGAGGCGGGCAGTTCAAGGCGATAAGAGACCGGATTTATCTGGCGAACAATCTTGAAAGGGCCTATGAATTTCGGGCTGAGTTTACGGCAGGGTAGTTTCAGTTTCAGGTTACGTGTGGACAACCAAACCCTTTGCCCCACCTGGTAGGCTGGGTGAGGCTGACGTCGGCGGTTGGCTTGAATAACCTGCCTTCGAATCGCCCTCTGTAGGCGGACATGGGCTCTTTCCCAGGTCTCCTGGCTGCGCTTGGACCACTCATCTACCGCGGGGACGTCGGAGGGCTCTCCGGACCAAGGGAACAGCGGTGGTTGATAGCCTAATACACATTGGAACGGCGTTAGTCCCGTGGAGGAATGAGTCAAAGAGTTCTGGGCATATTCGGCCCATGGGAGGAACTCGCTCAACCTGTGTTGTTCTTTGCTGCAGTATGCTCTCAGGAACCTTCCCAGCTCTTGATTCAGGCGTTCGGCTTGACCGTTGGATTGGGGATGATACCCAGAGCTCAGACTAACCTTGATCCCCAATTGTTTGCAGAACTCCTGCCAGACGCTGGAGATAAACTGGGTGCCGCGGTCCAACACTATGTCCTCCGGGAGGCCAAAATTACGGAACATGTTCTGAAAGATGGCCATGGCGGTTTCCATAGATGTAGGTAAGCCTCTCATGGGGACGAGTTTACACGCCTTGGAGAACCGGTCGATGACTACCATGATGGTTGTGAAACTGCGAATCGGGGAGATCGGTGAGGAAATCTATGGAAATGTGAGACCAGGGACGGCGTGGGATAGGTAATGGTTCCAACAGGCCCTCAGGCAAATGGCGGCCAGTCCGAGACTGGGCACAAACGGAGCATGAGCGTACAAACCCCTCCACATCCTGGTTAAGAGAAGGCCACCAAAAGGTTTGACGTAGCAACCGGGTCGTGCGGTGTATGCCTGGGTGGCCTGTACTGGGGCTTTCGTGGGTCCACCTGATCAGTCTCTGACGGAGAGCTGTGGGCACGAAACGCTTGGAAGGAGGACAGTTCGGGGGTGGTGCCTCTGAGGTGTAGGCCTGTTCGATTTCCCTCATGAAATCCCAATGTATGGGGTCTACTAGAACAGAAGGTGGGAGGATGGTATCTGGGTATCTGGAGAGCGCGTCAGCTTTACCGTTCTTGGACCCCGGACGATAGGTGACTGTGAACTTGAATCGTGAGAAGAACAGTGCCCACCTGGCTTGGCGTGAGTTCAGGCGTTTAGCTTCACGAAGATACGCAAGGTTCCAGTGATCAGTGAGAATGAGAAACAGGTGAATAGCCCCCTCCAACCAATGCCTCCACTCCTCTAGGGCAGACTTCATGGCTAGCAGTTCCTTGTTGCCCACATCATAATTCATCTCCGCTGGTGTGAGTTTGCAGGAGAAGAAGGCGCATGGGTGCAGTTTGCCCGACTCTGGCTGGCATTGAGAAAGTACTGCCCCTACTCCGCAGTTAGAGGCGTCCACCTCCACGGTGAAAGGCAGGTCAGGTCATGGGTGTCGGAGTAAGGGGGCAGAGGAGAAGCTCTGCTTGAGCCTATTGAAGGCTGTCCTGGCTTGGTCAGTCCACCTTAATTTCCGTGGGTTTCCTTTCAGCGATGAGGTCAAAGGACTGGCTATGGTGCTATAATTCTGGATGAAACGGCGGTAAAAGTTTGCAAACCCCAGGAATCGTTGTAGCTCCTTAATACTGGTGGGTTCCGGCCAAGACGTGATAGCTGCCACTTTGGACTGGTCCATTTCCACTCCATTTTGAGAAATCACATACCCCAGAAACATTATGGAGGAGCAGTGGAATACACACTTTTCCAGTTTTACAAAGAGGTTGTGGTCTGTGAGACGGTGAAGGACGGCTCGAACGTGAGAAACATGTTGGTCATGGTCGGATGAGTAAATCAGTATGTCGTTGATGTAAGCTATAACGTGACTGTGGAGCATGTCTCTGAATATTTCGTTAATCATGGATTGAAAAACTGCAGGGGCATTGGTAAGTCCATATGCCATGACTAAATACTCATAGTGTCCATTTGTCGTGTGAAAAGCAGTCTTCCATTCATCTCCCTCCTTTATCCTGATCAGGTTATAGGCACTGCGCAGATTGAGCTTAGTAAATACTTTAGCTCCTTGTAGCTGTTCGAGGGCAGCTGGAACTAACGGGAGAGGATAGGGGTAAGGCACGGTGATGGCATTCAAACCTCGGTAGTCAATGCATGGCCGGAGACCTCCGTCCTTTTTCTCCACAAAGAAAAAACCTGCAGCAGCCGGTGATGTAGAGGGTCGGATATATCCAGCCGTGAGGGCCTCTTCGATGTAGTCCTCCATGGCCTTTTTTTCTGGAATGGAGAGGGGGTAGACTCGACTCTTGGGTGGTGTGGTGTTGGGGAGGAGCTCAATGGCGCAATCCCATGGTCTGTGCGGTGGGAGCCTGGTCGCTTTCTCCTTAATGAAAACCTCTCGCAGATCGTATCCACTCCCTGGCGCAACTCCAGCAGCTGTAAGGAAACATCCTTGCCTCCAGCCGGGTATTCGAATACCTCCTTGATTAAGTTCGCGAAATAATCCGCGGACGCTTTGAGGATCAGAGTCCCAAACCTCTACCGGTAAGCAGGGATAAAATAAACGCGCACCTGGTTCTCTCGTCGCCGTACGCCTCTGGTTGATGAGCAAAGTAGTTGTCGCATTGACGTAGAAATCCCCGGCAGCGATCGGCGGATCCGTCGAACTTTTCCGGCCGGGCGAAACGGGGAAGTTCGCTGCGCACATAGAGTGCCGGCGTAGCGGCAGCTGCTTGGTCTCGTGGCTGTTGCTAGAGTTGCTGATTCGCGGCTTTCAGGGAGTCAACTTCCTCTTGATACGCTAGGATGAGGACTCGCTGTCGCCATAACGCCGCTTGCATATCCGCTGGATTCATCTCTGGCGAAGCATTCTGTAAGGACTCGTCAGGCACCGGTGTATTAGAATCCATCAGCAGATTTACTGAAGAACAGAAGACAGGTAATCGTAGTCAAGGAAACGTAAGCAAGGGTCAAGTACCAGAAAACTAACACTCAGCAAACTAGTCAAAAACGCAAATCCGAAACTCGTAGCAAAGAGAATAAACAGGCAAGGTCATACACGAAGTAGCTAAACAGGAACTGAATCAAGGCTTGGCAAGTAACGCTAAATGGAAACAATGCTTCGCAACTGAGTGAAGGTGGCGAGCTGCTTAAATACATCTCTGTACCGGAAGTGGGCAGAGATGGTTAATATTCGGACGATGGCTCCCTCTGGTGTTCAGGCCCAGGCTGCCTAGTGACAGGTGAACAATACACACTGGTTAATGTGTACAATCATAAGGCAGACAAAAATGTCTTGGGTAGACTGAAAGAGTATTTGATGGAAAAAGCTGAGGGTCTGCTAGTGGTTGGAGGAGACTTCAACACAGTTTTACATCCCAGCTTTGATTGGAGACATTCAAAGTCTCAAGAAAGGCTTTCAACACTGAGAGCTTTTTTAGAAGATTTTACTGTTTCCCTCAATCTCAGAGACACCTGGTCATACAAACACCCTGCTGTAGATGGCTTTACATGACGTCAGAATGACAGTCACTCCAGGATAGACATGTTTTTCCTGCCAGAGCACAAAATGGGACTGGTGGCTAATATTAATGTAGCATATGAGGAAGCTGAACTACAGGATATTTCTGATCATTATCCTCTTGTGCTAGAACTCACAGTTCAGTGCAGAACTGAAACAAACATCCCAAAGGTTGCCTCAAAGTTGTCTAAGCCTTTTACATACACACCTGACAGAAGACCAGGGAAGATTAGTGGGGCAGAAATTCTGAGTGCCATTAAATCTTTGACTGACTTTGAAGAATACTCACTTGATATGAAAGATGTGAAATACTATAAAAAGCATCGCTGTCAACTGTCTGAGACCTTAAAGACTGAATACAATTCAGTGATAAAGAAGAAAGATGTAGGACACACCTTTGATGTTAAGGATTTAATATTATCACAGATTTTAGCAAAGCGTCTCAGTGAGTCCATCTCCCCCTTTTTTAAGAGAAAGATAGTGAGAAATCTTTATCCATTTTTCACTGTGACATTTGAGAGAGGCCCACAAAAAATCAAGTGGTCTTTCCTTGAGAGTAAACTTAAAATGCTACAACTTGAGGTGAAGAAGCCAGACCAGATCTCTTTTGCCCTCACACCAGAGCTCAGCATTCTGGATTACCTGCTCCCTGAAGAAGAAGACTCTTCTGAACTCGGATTGTTGAAGCCTGGGTGTCCACTCACCAAATTTATCTTCAGCCTGGCTCTGAATGAACTAGAAACCTTAGCTTTAAATAACTTCTGTAAGGTCACTGTTTGCTATCACAGACAGGTTCTGCACATACATACAAACTCAATCACAAACTCAGATTTTGTGGATGTTTTCGTGAACACTTTTAAGGAAATTTCAGGACTTAAAATAAGTATGGTAATATAAAATAAGTAACATTGACTCATTACATATTTACTCATACTCATTACAAATCTCAAAGTTTCTTCTCTCATTTAGGCTATGATTGTATGCTGTATACAAAGTGTACACTGTGTTGTGTTTAGTGTTCAAATCCTGAAAGTCTCTTAAGACGTCAAAGAGATGTCTTTACCTCAAAACAAAAATTTGTCTTGGTTATTGTCTAATGTATATATGCTGAGATAACATATTTAAATAGTTTTAGAAAATGTATTTGTAATGTTAAACAACACTTTATAATGGATTTAAATTACAGTGAAGGCTCTTTATATTTAGTTAACATTTACCTTACATATTTATACTACCTGCAATTATATGTATTCATACTATAATTTTTTGTTGTTACATGATGTAAATTAAAGAGTATACAATAAACAACTTCTCCACTCCTGAAACAATAACAGTCAGAATCAGAATACTTTATTGATCCACTCAGGGAAATTGTATTACTTTAACCCCAGAGTGTGCAGAATAGTGCTAAAAATAACCACTTGACTAACACCACCCATATTTCCTGTCTCCCCGTCACTACATCACTACAAGAGAAAGATGAGTTTCTGCAAGGAAATGTTTAAGCTACATCTACTTGGTGATGATAACACTTGCTCTTCTAAATCTCTTCTGTTTATTAAAGTAAGAAACACCTGACCATAAAAATCTAAACAGAACTAAATGGACAAACAAAAAGAAACAAGAAATTTTAGGTAATAAAATAGGCTATATTAACTTATTTCTTCTGCTCATTTACAACCAACAACAGAAATAGAGGCAGTAGGATTATGCATGTTTGCTATCTGTTTGATATCTGATTCTATAAGATCATTTTGAACTCTTCTAGTGAAGAAGAATAATTATGCCAGTGTTCCAATGAGTCTTACGTTGACTGTAAGTCAAGAGATGTTTTAGCCTCATTAAGAAATAGGTATATAATTAACTCAGAGGAAAGCCTTGGCTTTACAATATACTTGTTAGAGGTTTATATTTTATCTAAACCTACACTCTCATATCTAGTCAGAGGTAGTCTTTGAAGTGTGTTTCATGTACTAATATTAAAAGTAACTGGGGCAGATCAACTGGGGCAGAAACACAACTCATGGGGCAGAAAGCAGAAGACCAACTTATAGCAGAGCTGTGTACAGGGTCAGGAACTAATCAGAAGCTGACACCATTGGCTCAAAGGGGGCTTGGAGAAGCCCCTCCAGGACCACGTAGTGGAAAGCCTCAGCCACCTAGCACCGTGCAGGAGGTGAGAGACCAGACAACAGGCACATGACTCGCAGCAATGGCTGCCACATATACCTCAATGTAGAGGGTGATAGGCCCTCAAAGAGGCATGTCTGCAGGAACTCTAGCACTGTACTAATAGGGCAGTGAACTAGATCCTGACGAAGCCGATTACACCAGAGGTGAAAGTTGAAAATAGTCTCCACAACCTCATTTGGGAGAACAGAGTCTAGGAACTGGTCCCCCTTAGGAGTGCAATAAGCTCTCAGCGAGAGAAATCTTGTCTCTACCTAGGGCCAGATCTGGTGTGCCAACCTAAATAGGGGGTGCAAACACAGACCGATCTAATGACTGAATAAGGGGACCTCCAAAGGTAGCTCCTGAGTTTCAGGAGAAAGTGATTCAGCACTAGAAACATAGGGATCTTGTGGGCAAGCACGGCATCTCAATGCCTGGCTGCCACTCTCCACGACACACTTTAAGAGTGGGACCCAAGGTGAGAATATATAAGAAGGGTACAAAGCATGTGGCAGGATTGTCATCGCAAATCAGTCCTCAGAGCTGATCTGCAACACAGTGACCTTGAGCGTTAACATCCTGGACTTGTATGTTTCAGCATACAATTCAAAGCAAACAGGTCTAAAATTGGGTGTAGCCCAAGCTGGCAGCAGCTAACCCAGGAGGTGGCAACACATAAGGAGCAGGAGGATGGGTAGTCGTGGCTGAACCCCGAAGCACCGGAGGTGGCGGGGTAGGCAGCAATGAAAATTAGGATTCCTTCCTGGCCTTCCTTCCACATGGCGGAGATGGTTGTCTCTCGCCTGGGGGATCTGCCCCTAAACACTGGCCAGCCACCCAGATTTTACATGGGGTGGGTCAGGCTGCAGCACTAGCCTTCTTTTCCTGACTCAGCAGTCAAGGCTGGGACTGGTGGGTACTGGCCTAGCCCTAGCTCCTCACTGCGGCAAACGAAGAACAAGCTCTTAGGAGACACCTGGAAGTCAAAAAGAAAGGTTTGTCCCTTTTCTTTTATCTCTGTCAGATTGCCTCTCTGTGGGAACTAAATGCAGGCTTGAAATGGCCGATGGCATGGGCCATCTGCTTAGTGGCACAGAGGGCTAAATCTGTGGTCTGGAAGAGTTCAGACCTCATTGATGAGCCCCTTCCGGAAGATGAGCTCCTTTAGCAGGTCAGCTTGGTACAACTGCAAAACTGCCATATTGTGTGCAGCACCACAACGGCTTAACCTGCAGGATGGTAGACCTTCCCTATAAGGCTGATGTGGCCTGCCAGGGCCTCAGTAGGAATGCAGACTTTCTTCATGTACCCAGTGAAGGGGAGAGATAGCCTGCAGCCATCTCTTCAACCCTAGGCATCGCCGCATACCCTTGTTCATCAAAGTCCACCATGGCTGAATAGTCAGCAGTGGCTGAGGAGAACAGTCAGGCAGAATAAGGATTATTCCACAACCTCAACACCTCAGTATGAAGGTATGTAAATAAATAAATAAATAAATAAATAAATAAATAAATAAATAAATAAATAAATAAATAAATAAATAAAATTGGAGATGCCGGCATGGAGGTGAAAGGCGGTGTGAAGTTAGTCAGTGATTATCAAGCTCATTGTGGACAACACTAACTTTTAATTATGCCAAATTAAGCTAAGCTTAGCAGCAGCATGTGTGATCACCTCCAGGAGCTTTTAGAGCACCACAAAATGCGATGGCAATTCGAATGCTGTTCACTCATTGTTGCCTACATCGAGCCCCTCAGAGTGCGATGCAGATAACATTATATCCCCATCTAGGTCAGGAGAAATTGCAAAGCTTACATTTTAATGAAGGTGTAATTATGAAAATGATAAAGTTCCCAATAAAGGAAATTGTATAATAACTCTTTTACTGAAATAGAAGAAATTTGTGTCCATTCAAGTGCATATTGTGATTATAGCAAAAACAAGGACATACTAAATACTAAGAAACTCTGAAATTCATATGAAGCTTTTCTCTGAATTTGTAATGAAATCCCTTGTGTGAAAAATTATGTTAAGTTGCAATTTCTTTTTTTCTTACATTTTTAAGTAGTCCTTAAATAATTGTCACTTAATGACAATAGGATGGATAGGATAAAACCAATACAGTGTCATTTGCTTTTGTTGGTTGCAGTAGACTTTTCTCAATTGATTTAATATAAGTGACTTAGGAGTTAAGGAGAATATTACAATTGTAAAAAAAAATCACATTGAAATCAAATTGAAAACTTTCACTTAACAGTCCTGACAAGATAACAGAGATCAAGTGAACAAAGAGCATCAAAAGTAAACCCTGGTGTCTCTCTGTATTCTTTGATCCATTGTGGTCTCTCAAGCTGCTTTACTGGTCTTTCAGGTAACACTGTCATGACATTACACATTGTACTGCACACTGATGTAATAAAATTATTAGGAAGTTGTTGAAGTTGTTTCTTTCTTTACAGTATGGAAAGCCATAAATCTATACAAATTGTCAACAAATGTATGTTTTGTATATTAAACTAGTGCTTATGCAATCAAGCATAAAGTAGCAGCAATCTCATTTTCCTTTCCTGGAATTCTATACAGTAAAAACAATGAAAATCAACTTTTAATAATTTTCACTCTATATAATTTTCATACAGTTTTCAATAAGAGAACAGTTTCCCAACTGTCAGCTGACAGATGTGATTAACTTGTGTAAAGTATCTTCACTTCTTACATAGTTATTTCTTTAGTATAGTATAGTATAGAACACTATAAATAAAATATCATTTAGTCAGGTTTACATGTATCTTTACTAATATATACCTCACTTATATCCTTATTTACTTATATATATTTTTTTAATTTTTAGTGAATATTTGTTGAAAACTGTATTGAGAACATGATGAATAGAGATCTAAAACAAATCCTTCATAAATTTACGACCTGGTGTGAAATAATTAAAATAGGTGCTGTTTTATCCTAAAAAAATAAATAATATACTATAGAGAGTAATATTATAAAATTACTGTGATTTTAATTGTGTATTTTATTTACAGAAGTTCAATCATTAATCATGGCATCACAAGGAAAACGTCTCTGTATTGTCACGTGGAACACTCAGGGTATAAGAAGCCCACCCCAAAAGTTTTCAAATGTGTTGAGCTGTCTCAATGATCTTCAGGCTGATGTTGTCTTTATACAAGAGACACGTGTTGGGACAAAAAATTACCAAATGTTGACAGATGTTAGAGATTGGAAAATCTATTTCACTGTAAACAACTCCTCCAGCAAAGGAGTCGCAATACTGATAAACAACAATGTACCTTTTTATTACATATGCCATGATGAGGATTGTAGTGGAGGTTACATTGTGCTGTTCTGTCACCTGTATGGTGAACTCTACACACTTGTCAGTGTGTACAAACATAAGGCAGATAGAACTGTCTTGGGTAGACTGAAAGAGTATTTGATGGAAGCAGCTGAGGGTGTGCTAGTGGTTGGAGGAGATTTCAACACAGTTTTACATCCCAGCTTTGATCGGAGTCCTTCAGACTCGAACCATTCAGCATTTAGATCTATTTTAGAAGACTTTACTGTTTCTCTGAATCTAAGAGACACCTGGTCATACTTGCGCTTTGCTGATGAGGGTTTTACACGCCATCAGAATGACAGTCACTCTAGACTAGACATGTTTTTCATGCGCAGTGACACAATGAGACTAGTGTGTGGTATCAGAGTGGAAGACAACGAAATTTCTGATCATAATCCAGTTGTTCTGGTTCTTGAAGTGCAAGAACAGGCAGGAAGGAAATTTCCAAAAGTGGCCTTACTTTTAAAACAGCAACACATACAGGTATCAGAAGACCCAACAGGATATCAGGGAAGATCAGTGGGGCAGAAATACTGAGTGCCATCAAGACTTTGTCTGACTTAGAAGAGCAAAGACCTAATCGAAGACAAGTGGAGCACATCAAAAGTGATCCATGTTCAGTGACAAATTCTAAAGATAAAGTACAACAACATGTTAAAAACAAAATGTGTCTCTGACGCTTTTAAAGAATATCATCTTTCACAAGGCAGACACATCTTCAACGTGGAATATTTGATAATCTCTCATGTTTTAGCCAAACGTCTTAGTGCATACATTTTCCCCTGTTCTATACAAAAGCAAGAAACAATTCTTGATAAATTTCTCACTGTGACTTGTGACAAAGGCACACAAAAAATCAAGTCATCTTTCTTAGAGACAAGCCTCAGACTTGAAAATGAATGGAAAGAGAAACTGAGGCATTCTGAGCCCCCAGCAAAGTTCCATATTCTAGAATGTCTCCTTCCAGTAGACCAAGGCTCTTCTGGGAAACTTTTGCTGCCTGAATGTCCGCTCACCAACACTATCCTTAATTTGGCTCTGAATCTATCTATCTATCTATCTATCTATCTATCTATCTATCTATCTATCTATCTATCTATCTATCTATCTATCTATCTATCTATCTATCTATCTATCTATCTATCTATCTATCTATCTATCACATTTCACCATGAAACAAATGAAACAAGGATGTTTTAATTTGTTTACAGTAAAAAAGGAGTGTCTACAGTTTTTACACAGTACATTACACTGTAACATTTTACAGTCTTGTTCAAATTCTGTATTTTTCAGTGTTTTGTAATTAAACTTTGAAGTACTTTTAAAAACATTCATTTAAAATTGCTGATTTTATTTGTTCCTCCAGCTACAGGGAGCCTGTCCTCATAAACTGGTGTTAGATTCCTTTCATTTTCATTTCACTTCATCTCCTATCATTTCTAGATTTTGGTAAATTCATTGATTTTTTGGAGCTATTTGAACTCCTATGCTGCTTCTTTTTTCCCCATATTATTTTTAAAGTAGGTGTAATTATGAAAATGATCATGAAATCAAAGAATGTAGGAGTTTGTGTCAGTCAGACTGCATACTGTCATTAAAGCAAAAAAAAAGGGACACACCAAATACTATTTCATGAATATTTCTAACACTACTTTTTTCTCAGGTTGTGGCTAATATTAGTTCTAGTATCCTCTGTGTTAAACTGATAAAATTACATCAAGCTGCTTTTCCTTTTTTCTTTTTAGGTAGGCACTAAATTATAACTTTGTAGAATAATCATCACCCAGTTTTACACTTACTTGATTTATTTCAGTTTGAAATTTTAAATTATACATTAATAATGTTAATGAATCATAGTCTCTTTATTCTTAACTATAATCAAAGCAAAATCATTTACTGACAATGAAAGTTTTTATTTATGATTAGTGGCCAAGTAGTCAACCAGCTACAAAACACCCGTTACTGCATTCTTTGATCCTAATTTGGCTCTTAAGTTGTTTGCCTGGTAAGGCTTATAGTGAAAAACAAAAATAGATTACACATTCCACTGTACACTAAGGGTGTGTTCACACACGATGAATAATTGAGTCCACACCTAGGACCAGTTTAGGGGTCAGCTCAGGAAGAGGCTCATAATCAAAGATTTGTTTCCATATTGAAGAATTACTTCTAAACTATGGACTGAATATTCAATTCCATATGTCACCTTTGTGCAAGCAGGTTTGCAGAATGATAAGCACTGATGCCAGTTTCTTCTTTTTTTAAATAATTTGTAAAGTTCATAATTGGTTTGTGTTTTGAGTGTCACTTGACATTCAGGAGGTAAAAATGCTGTCAAAATTGTCATACCACTGTAATTTTTCTTCTGTTTGAGATAAAACCAGTGATTTTTTAAAAAATAATTTCTATTAATTTAGCTCCTATGAATCTCCTATGGAACTGAGCTAGCTGGGTTTCCTCATTAGCTTTCTATATGTTCTATAAACCCCTGCACTGTCCACAACTGTTGCTCAGTATGGCAGCAGAATTAGGTCCTGTAGATAAGCATGTATTTTTTTTTTAAGTATTTCTCAAATACCGGTTTGTTTTAGTTTTACAGTGTTTTATGAATTATAAATTATGAAAACTGACTCTGTTCAAATTTGTGTTATTGTTTTTTTGGATTATTTTCATTATTTTGGATATTTTTAATATTTTGGATATTTTTAATTGCCATAATTCATCCTCTTAATTTGTAACTACAACCAAAATGATTTGCTTTGGTGTGTTATCCTAAATGCTAATTTATCCTAAATTACATGTAAAAGATCAGTGGGTCCATTAGCTTAATATAGTTTGTAAAACCAGTTAAAGAAAATTACTTGCACTGGAAATGTAACTTAAGAGTTGTATGAACAAAGAACCTAGATCAAGTAAACTTTTTGTTTTATTTTGTTTACAGCATAAAAAGTGTTTTGACAATTTTTACACATAAAAAAGACACTGTAATGCTACATTTTTCACTGTTTTGTAATTATTTGCACATTTAATTAAAAGTGGAACAAAGAGGCGGTGGGTTGAACTGGTCACCTTACTCCCGAGTCCTCCTTCCCACCTATACACACCAGGGTTCTACAGACACACCTCTGTTTTAAAGTCTCAATACTTATTACACAGTTGTTACCAAGTGCTCCTCTAAACAGCTGACTAAGGGTCTAAACATGAAGCTAACTGAAAGCAGTGAAAGGCTATAAAAAAGATACCAAATGCTTCTACTCACAATTTTCAATGATCGAAATGGGGAAATATGGATGTCAATGTAAGATCTGAAAGTACAAGAAAGTCTTAAAACCCTTAAATTTACATTTCTGCCATTTGGCACACTCCCTTTTCCAGAGGGACATACAACATTTCTTTTAAGTCTCTATTAATTAATACATTAATAATGGTTCAATAGGTCACAGACTTATTATACAATCAGCCTAAAAACTGTGTTGGGAAATAACAGCAAGAAAATATGTTATCATATGTTAGCTAAACCTGGAAAAAAATGTTTAGCTTACATGAGTTGTTGTGCACGAGTCTACTATGCAGTGTTACTGTGGGGAGGTGCTATTAGGAATTGCCGATGAATTATGGAGTAATTATCTGAATCTGAGCATGCTTAGATTTAGGTCCTAATAGGGTTAAATGATATGGAAATACAGATGTGCTCATTCAAATGTATGCACAAATGTATACATTTGCATCCATCTGCTTTATGTTTTTCACTTTCCTTTCTCTTACATTGTAAGTAGCAGCAAAAATCTCTTTTATGCCATAATAAGCACCTTTTGCTGTAAACTTTGGAAACCAGATATTTTCAGTATTTGTGACTTGTTTTTTTTATATTTTTTTTCCTGTAAAGTTGACAAGGTCCTGTAAATCATAGAACTAACTGGATTCTTCATCTGACATTCCTGCAACCAGCTGAGGGCATAGGGTACGTTTTTATACACCATATTTTCAAACAAGACAATATTATATATTAATTTTATAATATATTGTTTACCTAAAAGCAGAAGTCTAAGACATAACAACACATGCAATGAGGACAGTTTAAGTGAATATATGAGTATGTTCATATGTATTTTTGTTATACACAAGTATTTCTCAGATACTGATTTTAGTTTTAAATTATGTCATTTTAATTACATTTGCATCCATCTGCAGTGCACATTACATGTGTTCAAATTTGTGTTAGTATTTTATGGCTTATTATTATTATTTTTTAATGACAATCAATTATCCTCTTTTAATTTTTAACTACAACCAAGATAATATCATTTGTGTTGGTTTGTTGTAGTAGATTTAGTTATTATAAAGGACCTAATATTAAAGATCAGCGGGGCCATTTGCTAATCATTGAGTTTAGGAGAGTCAGGGGAAAATTCTAATTGTTTAAGAAAATCACTTACAATGAAACCTTTTACTTAACAGTTGTCTGAATTAAGAACGGAGATCAAGGGTCATCAAAAACAAACACTGGTGCCTCTCTACATTTTTTGAGGTTTATACCCTGTCTGGTCTTTAAGGTAAGAATCCCCTGGCATTACACTGAGTGTAACATTTAAGAAAAGTGTGTTCAAATTCGTAGTCAATTTGTCTAAGCATACTTTAAGTATGTTTTTTTTTTTTTTTTTTTTTTTTACAGTATCAAGGATTATTCTTTTACAAATGTAAATACATTAAACTAGCAACTATCATCTTTCAGAAGTACAGTTTATTCAAGCTAAATTTATATGAACTACATAAACATGAACTCCATAAAAATACAAATAATCTGAACTTTTTCATTATAGCATGATAGTTACTAACATCTTTAATGGTTCCAATCACAAGCAGCACACCAATGAATAAAAGCAGCAACATCAGCCTTTTTAAAAAATAAACTGGCAAAACCCAAGATGATTCATCTGTGTAATGTGTTTGTGTATGCACAACATACACCTGACTGAAAAACACAAAGAGGAAAACTTTGCTGATACACTTGATCTTTCAACACATTTTATAATACAGAGGACAGAAAACAAGTAATCTATAATGTTTAAAAGGTAATCAGTTTAAAGGTCTGCAAACACATATGTAAATCAAGCTCAAAATCCATGACCCCACTTTAGTATGCAAGTAGTTCAAGTAAACATTACTTCTATATTTTTATATCAAATCATAGTTTTGTTCTGATTATGTTTTGCACAATATATCCACTATAAACAATAATTACCTAAAACCTTATTTCATAATTGCTTAGCATGTATTTCTTAATTTCTTACATTTGTACCACCAGCTGACTGCTGAGCCAAACGTACATTTTCAAGAAGGTAATCTGTATAATATAGTAATTTTAGCTTAACATAACAAACAATCAGTGGTGGGACCTTCTCTGCTGGCCTAAACAGACTTGCATTTTAATATATTTAATATATTTTTCCATAAATGTGTATTAAATTATTCCCAATAGTCTATTCTCTACATTTCATAGCTTTTCTCTCGGTTGCACTGCTTCCAGTAGTGTATATTTATGATAAGAATATTTATCCAATCATATTTCAGCTAGTGACTGACATCATGTGTTGCCTGGTCGTAAGGCCTTCAGAATTAATAGTGCAGGCGCCCGAAGCTTAAAATAAGTGGCAATGAAACTGTTCGATTAACCAATCAGATTTCGAGTTGGCATCACTGGGGCCATCTAGCAGGCATACGATTACATCAGCAATTTCCTGTCCTTTGACTGGATAATTGGAGTAGTCAGAGGCAGTGAACCACACATATACATTGTTTCTATATTCCCTGCATCTCATTTCAAATGCTGCGTCCTCCGGAGATTGCAGTTTGCTGCATACTTCATTAAGAATGTCTTTTTTGAGAAAAGTAACCGTAATAAAATGGACTATTCCTTGTGAGGTGTGAAATACTGTAGATTTATTTCTTTTTTACTTTGTTATTTAACGGGTGATTAGTATCTATTACCGTGGCGTCCAGGGGGGATTCTAGAATTTTCATTTAAGGGGGGCTCTGCGCCCAATGAGGGTATAATAGTAAAAACTTTTTGCAGCATTCCACTGTATTGCATAGATGTGTATAACATTTAAGTACTGAACAAGCCAAATACGAGTCTTCCTGATCACACACACACACACACACACACTTCTCCTCTGATCCTCGCTCTGTGACGCCGCGGTCTGTGGATTGAAGGATGTGCTGAAAGTGCATAAGTCTGCCGCCATTTTCATGTGAAATTTAAAGGGGACAGGCGATCACAAATTTGTGTACAGTTTATGGAGAATTGTAGAATTTTAGGAGGGCTGAATAGAAATGTTACCACCAAAAATGGCCTAGCGACGCCCATGTTGGCATCATAATGATGGTATAGAGGTGGATTAATTCAGGACAGACACCAGTGAAGGCCTAGGTGTGAAATGCATAGCTTGCCACTGCAAACAATAGACAGATAATAATATATAATTCTAATTATATATATTTGCATTTTATATGGTGCATTTTATTTGACTTTTACAAACGTTTAATCATTAATAATGACATTGCAAGCAGTAATCTCTATAATGTAGTATTTATTTTGAGTTTCATAAGACTGCTAAACCATACCATCAGAAATATTTAAATTATTTAAAAAAAAAAAAAAAAAGATTGTGTTTTGTAATAATTGCATGTGTGTTTTGTTTTACAGGAGTTCAGTCATTAATAATGACACAATCAAGCCTCTGTTTTGTCTCCTGGAACACAAATGGTATTAAAAAAACTTCAATGTCACCACAAAAGTTCTCAAAATTGTTGAGCAGCTTTAGAAACCTTCATGCTGATGTTGGCTTTATACAAGAGACACATGTTGGGACAGAAGATGACATCCTGAAAGATGTTGAAGGCTGGAGATCCTACTTCACTGTGTACAGCTCAAAAAGCAAAGGAGTCGCAATGCTGATAAGAGACAGCGTACCATTTGAGTACATTTGTCATGATGAGGATTATAGTGGAGGTTACATTGTGCTATTCTGTAAACTGTATGGTGAACTATTCACTCTTGTTAATGTGTACAATCACAAGGCAGACAAAAAAGTCTTGGGTAGACTGAAAGAGTATTTGATGGAAACAGCTGAGGGTGTGCTAGTGGTTGGAGGAGATTTCAACACAGTTTTACATCCCGGCTTTGATCGGAGTCATTCAAAATCTCAAGCAAGCCATTCACCACTGAGAACTTTTTTAGAAGATTTTACTGTATCTCTCAATCTCAGAGACACCTGGTCATACAAACACCCTGCTGTAGATGGCTTTACACGACGTCAGAATGACAGTCACTCCAGGATAGACATGTTTTTCCTGCCAGAGCACAAAGTGGGACTGGTGGATAATATTAATGTAGCGTATGAGGAAGCTAAACTACAGGATATTTCTGATCATTATCCTCTTGTGCTAGAACTCACAGTTCAGTGCAGAACTGAAACAAACATCCCAAAGGTTGCCTCAAAGTTGTCTAAGCCTTTTACATACACACCTGACAGAAGACCAGGGAAGATTAGTGGGGCAGAAATATTGCGTGCCATTAAGTCTTTGACTGATTGTGAAGAGTACTCCTCAACTGATATGAAAAATGTGAAATACTATAAAAAGCGTCGTTGTCAACTGTCTGAGACCTTAAAGACTGAATACAATTCAATGATAAAGAACAAAGATGTAGCAGACACCTACACGTTTGATGTTAAGTATATGATATTATCACAGATTTTAACAAAGCGTCTCAGTGAGTCCATTTCCCCTTCTTTCAAGGGAAAGATTGCGAAAAGTTTTAATACATTTTTCACTGTGACATTTAAGACAGGCCCACAGAAAATCAAGTGGTCTTTCCTTGAAAGAAAACTTAAGGTGCTACAACCTAAGGTGAAGAAGAATAAACAGATCTCTTCTGCCCTCACACCAGAGCTCAGCATTCTGGATTACCTGCTCCCTGAAGAAGAAGACTCTTCTGAACTCAGACTGTTGAAGCCTGGGTGTCCACTCACCAAATTTATCTTCAGTCTGGCTCTGAAGGAGCTAGAAACCTTAGCTTTAAATAACTTCTGTAAGGCCACTGTTTGCTATCACAGACAGGTTCTGCGCATACATACAAACTCAATCACAAACTCAGATTTTGTGGAATTTTTTGTGAACCTTTTCAAGGAAATTTCAGGACTTGAAATAAGTACGGTAATACAAGAAAGTAACACTGACTCCAACATACTGACTCCAACACTGACTTGTACTTAATCACATATTTACTCATACACATTACAAATCTCAAAGCCTCTTCTCTCATTTAGGCAATGATTGTATGCTGTATACAAAGTGTACATTCTTTGTGTTGTGTTTAGGAGATTGTTCAAATCCTGCTGATGTCAAAGGTTTTCCTCTGTTTTAAATAGTTAGCACTCGAAAGAGACTTAATGTCTCCTTTTTTGTCCCAATTTATTTCTCCAAAGGAATTTTACGAGAAACTTGAGAAATGCCTAAATTAATGACTAAATCAACCATGTGAGAATCCCTATTAAGTCTCCTAAGATGTCAAAGAGAAGTCTTTACCTCAAAACAAAAATTTCCCTTGGTTATTGTCTAATGTGTATATGCTGAGAAAATATATTTGAATTGTTTTGAGATAATGTATTTGTAATGTTTAACATCACTTAAAATCACTTAATATGTGTGTGTCCCATCCTGCAGTTGTATAGTGATGTGTAATCTATTAGTAAACATTTAACTTGCATATTTACACTAGTTGCAATTATGTGTATTCATACTTTTATTTTTTATTGTTTTGCTGTCTGCCTATAGGAATGATATTATTCACCTGAGACTTGTTCCAATAAGACTTACATTGACTGTCAATGACTATTGTGGAATAAAAATTCTACTGTACTCACTACTAAAATCTGACTCCAGCTCCACACTGACCCGACAGCTCAGTCTAAGTGAGACTCATAGTTAGTAAGGCCTCAAAACTAAATAAGCCGATCAAGCAGACTAGATGAATGCAGATAAGAGATTTTATTTTATAATCAGCGCTGACACAAGAATTGAGATGCTCACGCATGAACGTCCCAACAACCTCTCTCCGGGGAACTCCAACTACAGCCTTTATATACATTTCCCTTATCTTCCCTATGCAACACGTCACTGGTTCTTTGCCTAGACAATCCCACCCATCTTTCTTTTTGTAGACCTTTTAGATTCTTTTTTACACCATTATCTTTGAATTTACAACTTTTCAAACACCATTATAATTAAACTTCCCTAAATCATTATATTAAAAATTGGGCGTTTCCGCCCCCACCAGTGGGATTGTCTTTGGCCTCACTCTCGCCAACACCTCATTCTTCTTCAGGAGACAGCATGGGTAAGTCCTCAGTCCTTTAGGGGCCAACACCCTTTCTTTTATTACACTTCACGGCTTTTCTGATTTATCCGCTGTCTTCTACCTATGTACTCTAGATATTTCGCCTGGTACCACCATTGCCATCCAGCACGCACTGCGTTTACTTCATGATGAGATCACTGCTGCTCCAGGTACCAGTGGAGCGAAGATTGACCATAATAATCTAGGGTGCGTCTCTGCCATTGATTGGTCCAAGTTTGGAAAGCCTGGTACTGCAGAGAAGGCCTGCCAGACTGACATCATTGATACAACTATTTGTTCTTCAAAGCCCTTGCAGCCTGTGTGCAAGGCCCGTGACAGGCCAACATGCCGTGTTAAACCTTATATTGTTCTTAAGCTCAAACGACCTAACGAATAAACCTTACCTGAGAACTCACTCCTGCTGTCCCCCGATTATTTCACACTACATCAAACACACACCTCATACATATATCCTCATTTACAAAATTATCTCCCACATTCCCCCCTTTTGTGACTCAAGTCACAACACACTCAACTTGTTCAGACGCTATGCACACATGCCTTATATACGTACATAAATCAGCACAAGGATTATATACTCGTATGATTCGTTTTCAGTGTTTTACTACTATCATTGTGCTAGTAAACAATTGCATTTGGATTATATACTCGTTAAGGAATGTAATAAGTACTCCAAGCTCTGTGCAGGTACCACTGCATGTAGTTCTTCTCAGTCTTGCTATCGCCCACCTCACTCGTTCTCTCACATTCGCCAATCAATTTCATACCTACCTGGATCCCAACCCTACTCACCAGGTATTCCCCTGGTTACACGCAATCCACGTTGTTTCTGTTCCACGCCTGGTGACCAGCAGCACGACCGTGCCTGCCTTAGGTTGTCCCACCCAGTGAGATCTTACCCGTCTTTGGCTAACCGGCCTTCTTCTCTGGTCACCGGCTGCCCCCTGTTTTTTCCGGGTAGCAGCTTTCCCTTTGTTCAACACCTCTGACTCTGGTGTGGCTTTTGTGTTGCTGGTCTGTCTTCTCTTGATTCTTCAGTAGGGCATTGTTGGCATCTGTACCATGAGCCAAATTGGAACCTCAGTCATTCTGTCCTCAGTCACTCTCGAGATCTCATCACCTTACCTACCCAGCCACTGTACGTGCAGAGAGCTTCAAGTGTGCAAACATTAAGTATCAACTAACTCTATGTTTATAACACATTCAGTAATGTCTACCACTCGTTCCCACACGACCAATAAGCCTGAATCATTATTATTATGTTCCCTTTAACCATAAATCAGCAGTTGTCATCAAGATGCATAAATGAGTAACATTCAATCATTCAGTAGTCATTATAAGACTTCTCCAGTGATTCCGGCACATTTGACACTCGGCATACGGACAGATTCATATAAGAAGCTGATTACGCTTTTCCATCAGTAGTATTTCAAAACACACGTAAATGATAATAGTGTTGCATGCATAAACATTAGTGACTTAAAACACAATATAGTACGACACGCCGACATAACATAACCCACATCCTTTTATGACGTCCCCTGTTGTTCTTCTGCCCATGTGACTTTGCGCCATGTAGAGGGGCCGTTGGGGGGCGGTTACTAGCACATCACTTAGCCCCCGCCCGATGATTGGAACGGCAAGGATCTCAGCAGCTCCATCATTCGTCTAGGAACATTGGTCCACAATACATCTTCTCCTAACTTGACTGTAATGACCTCTACCCTCTTTCTAAGAGGTACGCCTATCCATATTCCGAACCTTCTCTTCCTCCTGTACACTAGATTAAGTAACCGTTCTACACTATAATGTGCATGTTCTACCACAATAGGTAACTGCGCTGTCCGCCTCGGAGTGTATGCGAATGTTTGTATCTCTGTGATATACATCCTGTCTGCGTAAATCTCCCTCACCGATGTACGTCTGTCTATAAAAGGGTACTCTAGCAATCCTACATTTGGCTCCCACTCCCCCAAATCGTTTTTCAACAACCTACCCCATAAGTACCTCCATATATGCCTCCAATCCCCCTCCATTATGCAATCATCTTTATTAAGTCCAATTCATCACTGCCATTGCTGGGTTTAAACTGAGACTCAATCTCATGTGTCATCTGAACATATTGGCCAAACAATGTGTACGTCATCTGTGTAATCATGGAACGCAGTAGTGGAACTACACATCAAACAGAACTGCAAGTATCACCAAAACCACACCTACAACTGTTCCTATCCTAAGTATGATGGCTCTCCAATTTGAGGAGAACAACCATGCCAGCCAATCATTTATTGGTTTATATGTGTTTTCTACGTGCTCATCTCTAAGATCTTTCATCTGCCTCAATATTTTACTCAGGTTACCCTCTGTACCAGTGTGCATTGGAATGTAAGTACAACATTGGTCTCCAAACATAGTACACACTCCTTCTTCCGGGGCTCTCATGGTGTCCAGGATAAGCCTGTTCTGTAAGGCCATGGTAGATGTTGCATGTAGTTGTTCTTGAATCAAATCCAATGCTTGTATTGTGTAGTTCATGAACCTTTGTTGATTGTACCAAATGTAGTTAATCCATCTCACATTTTTACCAATCTGTGCCCATGGCAAGAAAAAGGTCAGTGCTCCTGCTCCTGGTCGACCAATGGCAGCATGTTCATCAGGGACTCCCACCGGAACCCCTCTCCAATCCACATAAACCCCATTGCTCCTGTCAAATCGTCCCAAGTCGTGCTTAATTCGTCGACCTGATGCATTAATCTCCTTTTCTTGCAGCACAGTTAGTTTTCCTGTCAGCAACCCTGTTGCACAGCATCCTCCCCATCCGGGTGGCAGGGTCTGCCTAGAAACACTATATCCACAATACCAGAATACATCAGCCAGCGGCCTAGTCCCATTAGATAGGTCAGGCTGGTTCAGATCAATATAGTCCTTCTTCCACTGTCTCCACATGGTAATCTTCAATCCTTTTGTATCTGCCGTCATGTCACAGTCTTTAGAAATGTTGCCGACAAACACCTGTGATCTGTTTGAACATACACAGAATGGGTATCTCTGTCCCTGACGCTCACTCACTCTGATGGGCGGATGTCCCTCAGTCCCGATCTCCGCATACTCACAGGTGCTATTCAACTTCCTCAACCTGGTTGGGCCGTAGGAACATGAGATAGAATGCATAAGACAAACGAATGGGCATAGGTGGCGTAGGTTGTGCTTGGTGCTGTTACAACCTTCTGGTCCTCTCGTCGGAAAAACTCTGGGAGCTCGCGATGTCCTGTCATGGCACACTATGCACGAGGTGTTTCCTGCTTCGTGTGCTGTGTAACTTAGCCATTGGTAAAACAAGTTGTTTGTCCACAACTCCTGGTCTAGTCTACTCATGAGGCTCATTGCCTGTGCAGTGTCTCTGCGTACTCTGGGCAGTGTTGTTGGCGATTGCTCAATATAATGTATTCCCCAGTTTCATCATTCATTTGTTCATCATCACCAAAGACTCGTATAAGTGTGTATGTCCATAGTCCTATACACAGCAGTGCTATTATTACAAGTACCAATAAGCCCCAGTCCGTTCTGTTGATTCGATCACCGTTTCCTTCCTCTTCATTTATTTCTTGCTCATCGTTCCTCTCTCTCTCTTCTCTTTCAGTGTTCTCGCCATGCACGGGCTCTAGTTCTATAGGCAGGTCCTGTATCTCCCACATCTTGTTGTGAAGGCCCTTCCCTTGGGTCGTCTTCTTCTTGTTCTGCTGGACTCTCCCACGGTTGATACTCCTGGCTCTGCACGTGGGGCGCTTGTACCGAAGGGGGTTGTGAGGCGGGAACAGCTGGATCATGCCTTCGCGTCTCGAATTCCCTTATCAGTGGATCCTGCTCCTGCGCTCTTTCACGTCTTGCTCCAGCCCCTGGATCTGGTGCTCTGCAACAGTGATTTAGATGAAACCAAGCAGCCTTACCTTCGACCTTTATGGCTGTTGGAGTAGCTAAGACAACTTTTAGTGGTCCAACTCGTCTGGGCTCATTCCATCTTCTCTTGAAGACCTTGACATATACCCAGTCTCCTGGTTTCACAGTCCTCAGCTCCTCGTCAATTTCGCTCATCCTTCCCTCCGTAGCACCTTTCACCTGTTGGAATATAGCTCGGTGTATTTCAGTTAAGTGCTTCACATAGTTGCCAAGCTCACTTTCAAGCTGCTCCAGCGAAGGGCCCTTATAGGGCCCTCGTAGATAAGGCACAGGCATAGGTCGTCCTGTAAGCATTTCATGCGGGGTTAGATGCGTCATTCGGTTAGTTTGCATTCTCATGCTCATCAGTGCTAATGGCAAAGCTTGCACCCAATTCATTTTTCCAGCTTCACAAATTTTTGCCAGCTTCGCTTTTAATGTTCCATTGGCCCACAATGTGCTAACCTGTGATCAACCATCTGAGCTAAATACGGAGACCACCATGCTCTTTGAATCCATTTGATCACTTCCCCCCTTGCGCAATGGCTCAAGCCATGCGCATCATTAATCAACGATGTGAGAACTGAGAGAGGAGCCACAAAATGTCCCTGAGGACCACGCCAGACGCCTGTGCGTGCATTTTTAACCACCCCCCCTTTTTATCCACTTAGATATCTCATATACTGAGGCCGAATTTTGTGCTGCGGCTATGGAGGTTAAGTCCATTTCTGGGTAGTCATCGCCTTCAGAGTCCGTCACAAGCATGATGTTGGTATGTCCTAAAGCTGCTGATTTTGCTGCCTCATCTGCTGCAGTGTTTCCACTGGTAACAAAAGAACCATCTGTTTTGTGCGCTGAACATTTGACGATGGCTAGTTTAGCTGGCAGAGTAATAGCATGCAACAAATCAGTTATGGCCATTCCATGCGTCACAGGAGAGCCATCTGCTCTCAATAACCCTCTCTGGGCCCATGTAGGGCCGAAGTACTGACACACACCATAAGCATACTGAGAATCCGTGAAAATAGTACAAGATTTCCCTGCAGCTAGCTTACAAGCTGCGGCGAGCACTTTTAACTCAGCCAATTGTGCGGAACATGGTTGAGAAACAACCGTAGACTGAACAGTAACAAAGCTAGTCAAATCATTACTGGGCGCTACTATGGCGTAACCCGCCAAGTTCCCGTCTGGGCCTCTAAAGCACGAGCCATCAACAAAAAAGGTTACATCCGAATGTGGCAAAGGTTGATTTTCAAGGTCTTGACGCGCTTTAGAGTATGTGGCTGAAACTTGCTGACAATCGTGCGGTTCACCATCCAATGGGGTCATCATTCTATCAGCTGGATTAACTGTCTGGCATCTTTGAATAGTCAATTCTGGTGAGGAGAGAATTACGTCGTAACCCGTCTTCCGCGCATGAGTTATCACAAATGTCGGACTGGTAAGCAGGGCGTGTAACGCATGTGTAGTGTACAGTATAGTAGGATGGCCCATTGTAATGGTTGACGCCTTTTGATACGCAAAGGCTGCTGCTGCTAATCCACGATCCACGCGGCATTCCACTCTCAATGTTGTCTAGCCTGCAGCTAAAGTAAGCAACAGGCCGCTTGCCTGGCCCCTGTTGCTGAGTTAACACGGCATTAGCGAAGCCTTGTTTTTCTGATACATACAGGAAGAATGGCTTACCGTAATCAGGACTCGCTAGCGCTGATGCTGTACAAAGATCCTCCTTCAGCATTTCGAAAGCTGCAACGGCCTCCGTCGTCCAAACCAATGCAGCTTTCTTCTGATCAGCTGCTTTTATCAACGCACGTAGTGGAGCTACCTTCAATGCAAAATCTACTATCCACTGTCTGCTATAACCAACCATACCCAAAAAAGACAACATCTGTCCAACCGTTTGCGGTTTACGGACCGCCTCTAGATGCGTAGGCGACAGCTTACGACTAGTGCCATGCAAAACTCTTCCTAGATACTCTACTTCCTGTTTGCAGAACTGTAACTTTTCCTTGCTCACCTTGTGTCCGTTTTCTGCTAAGAGTCTCAATACTTTTAGGGAGTCTGCCTGGCACTGTTCTTTAGTTGGGCTACAAATCAAGATGTCATCAACATATGTCAGGAGAAGACTATCAATATCCAATGAAGCTAGATCCCTAGCCACAATTCGATTAAAAATTGATGGGCTTTCACAATAGCCCTGGGGCAATCTCGTGTATGTGTACTGTTGGCCGTTATACGTGAACGCAAACAAATGTTGTGAATCTGGATGCAGTGGAATACTGAAAAATGCTGAACACAAATCAATGACCGTGTACCACTTAGTATTGCCTGGGATGTTGGAGAGTAACGTATGTGGATCTGGGACTATGGGCGCTTCTGCCTCAACTATATGGTTAATAGCACGTAAATCATGCACAAGTCGCCACTTATCTGAGTTTGGTTTTCTAACTGGGAATATTGGAGTGTTGCAGCGGCTATGTGTTGGTATTAGAACCCCTGCCTCCAATAACCCCTCGAGTGTGGGTCCTATCCCTGCCTGAGCCTGTGGTGTTAGTGGATATTGTTTCTGATATGGGTACCTGACATTAGGTTTAAGTTTTATCAAAACCTGTCCTGCTGACTTTATGAGTCCTACGTCTGTAGAGTGCTGAGTCCAGAGCACACTTGGGATTGTGGCTAACAGCTCTTCAGTTTCTGTATCCGATTGTTTATCTGGTGCGATGTCTTTGTCATCTGAAAGTGGTAACTGATAGGTAGGTGACATTTTCTTTTCTATCAAAGTTTGTGTGGCTCTTAAAGTGTCTGTGCCTTTTTGAGAAATGCGCATAAATTTTCCATCCGGTGAGGTGTGCATGTACTGATTGATGGTTGGCTTCCATTCCAGCACCTGGCTAGTTTCTTTGAGCATTGGTCCCAGGTCTTTTGATTCATAGCCTCCTGCTACCATCAGTGTGATGTGTGGTATTGAGTTTGTAATCTGGTACCAGCTCTTCAAGTTATTGGGTAGCTGAACTGCCGCTGCCACCCCTTGAGGGCCCACGAAGATGTCTGTTGTCACCACGTCAAACAGTTTTCCTTCCAACATGTCTGACCATAGTGTTGCATATTCTTCATTGGTACTGTCAGGGTCAAAACACATAGTACAGTGCAACGGGCTCTTAGGTTCGGTGTAATCCGGCCGCATAGCCTGTATCCATGGCTTCCACTGTAAATAGCTGGCCTGCAACTCTGATAATGTGGGATTGTCATTCTGTAGCCAATACACTGTGCTACACTCTGTGTCTGCCTGCGTCCCAGCCATGAGATATTGTTCTGCTGTGGTTCTGTCTGGGAATGTCACCCAGAGGCCTGTAGGACTGCACTGAATTCTGGCCTTAAATTTACACAAAAGATCTCGCCCCAATAAATTGACTGGTGTAGAGGGTGAGTACAAAAGCGGTGCCACAATGGTGGTGTCTTCTAATGTTAGTATCTGAGGCTCTGTGAAATATAAGATCTGTGAGATCCCTGAGAAGCCTGTTGTTTTGATGGTCTTCCGAGCGAGAGGGAGATTCGAGCCTTCGCGCCCTATGCATGAATATGTGGCACCTGTGTCGATCATGAATGGAAAAGGATGCTCATTATTGAGTGTTACCATGACAGTTGGTTCCTGTTGCAGATGCAGTGTAGTGGCATACTGCATATTCTCCCCCTCTGGCTTCTCAGGGCCGTTTCAACTCCAATTTAGTGCGGGCCCCAGTCCCGGGCCTATCTGGGGCTGATACATATGTGGGCAGTCTCTTCTCATGTGTCCACTCCCTCCGCAGCCCCAGCACTCTAGTGGTTGTTGAGGCTGCTGGTACTGAGGACTGGGGGGTGCCTGCGCGTAACTCAGTCCTTGGGGCCCTCCAGGGCTCTGCAGCGCATATCCCTGCGGTGGTGATCCAAATCGTTCCCACGGCTGCCTTCTCCCTTGCCACCGACCTCTCATTGGGCGTCCTCTAAATCTTCCTTGTGCACCGCCAATGTGGACATTAATGGGTTGGGTCATTGGGTACACCTGGCTATTTTGTGGATGCTGTGAGTTTGGTGCTGCCACCTGCGGTTGTGGCATTTGCGGTTGCTGTGGTGTTTGTCCTTGTTGCGGCAGCATTTGGTTATTCTGTACAAGTTCTTGGCCTGCTGAGATAACCACTGCGGCTTGTATTTTTCCTGCTTTTTCTCTCTCCTTTTCTTTCTGTCTAGCTCTTGTCAACTCGCCAAGCTGTGTTTTATATAGCTGTGTCAGTAGGGCCTCTGAGGCTGTTTTCTGGTCCTTTTGTTTCTTTCTGTATTGTTCCACATAATGTATCACATGTGCTTTGTAGGTATCCCCAGGCATGGAGTTTAGACCGACCACCTCATCCAACGAGGTTTGGACTTGTTCTGGTAGACATTTCTTCAGCATTAATTTAAACAGTCCTTTACTTGTTTCCGTCTCGTCCCATGTTCCACCTGTCTCTTCCTTCCATTTATTCTGATAATCATGAATGAATTTTACTACATTTTCTTCTTCCTTCAGAATCATGTGTTCCAGTTGTCCTGGGTCCATTTTCGTGGGGTAGGTTTTCCTTATTTCATTCCACAACCTATTTCTCCATGTCCCCAGTGCTATAGCATCCCAGCCTGGTAGATCCATTGCTCCCTTTAGTCCAGCTTCATCCAGTATTTCAGCTGTCTTTGCTTTCCCTATTGTTTGGGCTAATATGGCTTTCACATCTCCTATCGACAAGGTATGTCCTGCTGTCTTTTCTTCAAACTTTGTAATCCACCTCTGCCCTCCATTACACATCTCCGGTAGCTGTGAGCTTAATCCTACCATATCCATAAATGTCCATGGAACATATTGCACATCTCTTCCTTTTGTCACCAGGGGATTCATTCGAACCTCTTCCTCGTCATCAAACCCATATCTCTGCGGTGCTTTTAATGACTTCTTGTCCCTTAAGGTTCTTGGTCGCGTGCGCTCCCGTTCCAGCTGCTCCTCCAACGCTGTAACTGAATTTTGTAAGCGCTCTTCTAAGTCTTCCAGCTGCTGCGCGAAATTACGAACACTATCCCTCACCTTCTGCTCTCTGGTGTCCCTCTGTCTCTTTATTGCATCTTCCCTTGGCTCTATGTACAGTACTCCACTAACCTGTCTCTCTGGATCTTCTTGCCAGTATTCAGCACATGGTTGTTTTTCCGGTGGCCCTGTTGTCTTTTCTGTTCGGGATTGATTATACACACCCTGTTTCTCACTCATTGGTTCATCTCTTTCCCATTCTCCCAGGAGCGTAGGGGGCGCTGTAGGCCCACTCGCACACGTTGAGATATATCTCTCAGCACTGTCCCCCACTGGTGTTGAGTGTGTGAACTCCTTTCCCGTTTGCAAATACTCTTCACTCTCTTTCTTTGCTCTTTGCAGTATCTCCTCTGCCTCCCCTTCTTCCTCATTTTCACTGTGATTTCCCCCTGTTTCTTTGCTCCTTCTAATTTTTCCTTTAATTGGGTTTTCAACTGATATCTCCACGTCTTCCCATCCTGTCCAGTCGGCATAGCAGTCCGTTAAGGTTGGATACACTCCCACTTGTTCCCTGCCCACCATTGGCTCGTTGTAGTTGGGTGGTGGACAGTAGATTGGCGGTGGTCTTTCTATTTCTTTCTCCTCTCTACTCCGCTCTTCTTCCTTCTTTATCGCTCGCTTCACCGCTTCTTCCACTTCTCTGACCTTCTTTCCTTCTCTCATGAACCATTCCAGAATCTCTAATCGCCTATACTTCTTTCCTCTGGATTTATCATCATCTTTGCTTGGCTTCCAGTGTCTCAGCATTTCTCTCACTTCTGAGCAGACCTTTTCATCAAATGTTCCTTCCACCGGCCACTGCCATGTCCCCTGAGTCCTGTCATGCCATTTTCTCATACACTTCCTGACATACTTCTCGTCAGGTTTGTGTTGCGCTATTATAATGTCAACTGGTGTAGGCTGTCTTCTCCCTTCACTCATGATGCACCCCTGCTGTGCCCTGTATGCGCTACTTCTCTCTCCTGGATTCCTGTTGCCTTCTGACCACGTCAGTGCGACGCTGATTCGTTTCACTGTCAATCCCGAACAATAATTGTACTGGCTTGGTCTGGGCTGGAATAACTCTGCCAGGGGTTCGTCGTCCTCCTTATATGGGTCACTGATGAAATCAAATATTGGGATGGCTACACTGCTGGGCTCAGGAGCGTCAACTAGTGCTCTCAATATAGGACTCAACAACTTGGGCCGCCAAATCTTCCTCAAGGCTTCGTACCAGTCTAAGTCAGGGAAAGTTCTTTGTAAGGTGTACAGTCCGTCAAACTTTGTCAGGGCCCACAATTTATCCCTAATCAAATCCTCTGGCTGCCAGTGCTCTACTCCTTCTCTATCTTTATATGTTCGCTCATCCCAGAAGTGTGTGCGTATTCCCCTTGTTTCTATCTCTAAGTCTTGGCGAAAGGCCATACAGCTGAAGAAAACAGTAGTGCGCATGCAGTATATGGTGTCCGTATAATAGTTCAATACTTCAATAAGGGTAATGTTGTATTATCTGGGTCACACTTTTTACAATTCACTGAGTGGCCCAATAGAATGCAGACCCAAGTTTTAGGTGGATTTTTCCTGAGTATTCCCTTCTGCTGATTGCACAATATCCCTCCCTCGCTAAGCCTGCTTTCAGCCACTTTTGATTTCGTCCCAAGTCCACAAACCGTGTCTCTAGCCGCTGAACTCCTCAGCCTGTTCATATGTACAACTCTTTTCCCTCACTTGTTCTGTATGAAATTCCTCCTTCTAGGGGGAGGTCTCTGCTCTTACTCACTCTTTCTTGGCACAATGCCCCCGCACACACACACACACACACACCTCTCCACCACTCCAGAAAGCACTCAATCTTTTTCCACACACACACACCCTTGTTCTTTTTAATTCTTCATCATCACCTGAGGGTCTACTGTTAAACTTCCTGCAATGAAACACTTCCACAACCTACGATCCTGCCCCAAATTCCACATGCTAATCCAAACTTCCGTGTATTGAGGACCTCTTGGGGTCATAGGCCACATTAAATTGACCCTAACCAGGAGTTTCCCAGCTTCCTTCCTCAACAACTCTAGTGCTGCCTCCGCGAACTCCCTTTCAAACCTATTTGGAAACCTATAGCCAATTCGCTTGAATGGTAGTGGACTGCTAAGGCTTAGCTCTAATCCGCGGGTTTTTGCTCTTTCTGTGATAATATTGGGAATTTCCTCACTTAGTTCCTCCAGAACGGTAAAGTAAGCACTCACACGGTGTCGTCCCGTGTAGGCGGATACAAACACTTCCACCATTCAGGAGCAGTAGTGTCCTTCGGTGTGCTACATCTTCACATGGACCCCATGGATGTCAAACCACACTTTCACGTCAGTAGAAGGTGGAACTATTATACGAGCGACAGATACACGTATTCATCCAATTCAATGAGTGCACAACAAATTGAGATGAAACATTAGCTCACACTTGGCACTAGGTCCTCACTTACGGTATGTGGACGCCCGCTTCACTATAAGATTTATTCTAAAGGCTATTCTGGTCCACACCATCACTACCCTTACTTTCCCTTCATTTCTCACGTAATGCACCTCTAAAACATATATATCAAACCTTAGTATGATTACATCCATGCACGGTGATTCCTTTACTCTCACAAAGACTTCTGCCTTATTTTCCCACTCTGTTGCAGTTCCTTTTCAACTTCAGCCCTATCATCCCCACCTGTTTCATATATCACATTCCATATCAATGTGCATGCATGTACACACTGGTTTTCCTATAATCTCACAGTAATAGTGTTAGTAGACAAAAGGTTAATACAGTGCTATTTACAGTGCGCACATCCAATCACATTTATTTTCCTCATGCACTCACACTCACACAGCCCCTCGCACTCAACACACCCACACACTACAAGCAATACAATCAGGACAGACAACAGACAAAGGCCAACAGCAGGCCTCTCTCCTTATTCTTTGTTTTTTTTTCTTTATTTTCCTACCGCCTGGATCCAGGACTTTTCTATTCAGCGCTTTTTCTCTTTATATTCTCTTTATCTCTTATTTCTCTTACACCTAGATCCGGGAAATTTCACTATATTTCTCTTTTCCTCTCTTATTTCCTTTCACTACTACCCAGATCCAGGAATTTTACTCTTCTCTCTTATCACCTGCTACTCCGTTTGCGTCCAAATAAGGTCTTTTTCACAGGAATTTCTCTCATACCACCTGGAACCCACCAGGACTTTCGATCATACAGGCCTTTACACATTCATACATCTGACATCATCTAGTCTTTTCAAAACAAATCATGCAATTTATCATGTCACTCTATGTGGTTTTAACTTACACTCACTCTGCCTCTCTGCCTCAATAGGTTGGAGCCGAGCGCCTCCGCCTCCCCAGACCACACACAACTAATGCAGAAATTCGGTTAAACAGGCTTCTGCCTTACCTCTGTCCTAGTTGGATCCCGTGTCTGGTCCGTGGGCGGCGGCCGCAGCCTCAGGTCCCGGGTCTGGGGCTCTGCTGTTCTCTCTGTGCCAATCTCGTTTTTTTTTATATCACGTCGGGGTCACCAAAACAATGTGGAATAAAAATTCTACTGTACTCACTACTAAAATCTGACTCCAGCTCCACACTGACCCGACAGCTCAGTCTAAGTGAGACTCATAGTTAGTAAGGCCTCAAAACTATATAAGCCAATCAAGCAGACTAGATGAATGCAGATAAGAGATTTATAATCAGCGCTGACACAAGAATTGAGATGCTCACGCATGAACGTCCCAACAACCTCTCTCCGGGGAACTCCAACTACAGCCTTTATATACATTTCCCTTATCTTCCCAATGCAACACGTCACTGGTTCTTTGCCTAGACAATCCCACCCATCCTTCTTTTTTTAGACCTTTTAGATTCTTTTTTTACACCATTATCTTTGAATTTACAACTTTTCAAACACCATTATAATTAAACTTCCCTAAATCATTATATTAAAAATTGGGCATTTCCGCCCCCACCAGTGGGATTGTCTTCGGCCTCACTCTCGCCAACACCTCATTCTTCTTCAGGAGACAGCATGGGTAAGTTCTCAGTCCTTTAGGGGCCAACACCCTTTCTTTTATTACACTCTACACTTCAAGGCTTTTCTGATTTATCCGCTGTCTTCTACCTATGTACTCTAGATATTTCGCCTGGTAGCACCATTGCCATCCAGCACACGCTACGTTTACTTCATGACGAGATCACTGCCGCTCCAGGTACCAGTGGAGCGAAGATTGACCATAATAATCTAGGGTGCATCTCTGCCATTGATTGGTCCAAGTTTGGAAAGCCTGGTACCGCAGAGAAGGCCTGCCAGTGTGCAAGGCCCGTGACAGGCCAACATGCCGTGTTAAACCTTATATTGTTCTTAAGCTCAAACGACCTAACGAATAAACCTTACCTGAGAACTCACTCCTGCTGTCCCCCGATTATTTCACACTACATCAAACACACACCTCATACATATATCCTCATTTACAAAATTATCTCCCACACTATTTAAGAAATAGGTTTATAATTAACTCAGATGAATCTAACGACATGCAAGCCTTGGCTTTGACAATAGTCAAAAAAGGTAAAATACCCCTGAGCCTAATTGAAGTGTCTTATTATAAGACCAAATGCAAGGACACAATGTAGATAATGATCAGCTGAACCCCCAGCTCACCCTAATGCACTGTATGTTCATTTGGTTCCTGAGAGTTGGTAGGAGCAAACACCAAAACACACTAGGTAGTTTACAGTGCAAACTATTTTTATGTCGAACATTTATTTCTTTTTTAAGGGCTAATGTATTAAGCTAACTTTTAAATGAAATTAAAGTGTTTTGGGCGCATAGTTGGGGTCATGTTTAGGGTTTAAACTCTAAAAATAAGTATTTACAGTACAGTATTAGCATTTTTAGTGACTCCACCGCACATCCGCGAAACCTTGTCATTCGCGATGGGTCCTGGAACGTAACCTCGCAGATGTGTGAGGTATTACTGTATGTTTTGTTATATCTGCAGTGTCAAAATTCCCTCTACTTAACTAGCTTTCTATCTATCTATCTATCTATCTATCTATCTATCTATCTATCTATCTATCTATCTATCTATCTATCTATCTATCTATCTATCCATCCATCCATCCATCCATCCATCCATCCATCCATCTGTCTAACCTATCTATCCATTTATTGTCCAACAGCATTTATGGTCAAATGATTGTTTCATTAAAACAAATTACTTGGGGCATAATAAATGCACACAGTACCTGATTAAAACATATTAATTCATTTATTCGTACTTATTCATTCAACTCATTTATTGTGAGGTCTTAACATGGGATCATATAGTCGTAACACAGCATCCAGTGTAAACAACTTTGTTGTTGATAATAATGGGAAATATTAAAATAACATTGAATGCTATAATCTGGACATATATTATATATTCTCAAGAAGCAGGTCAATGGCACCATCATATGGGTGGTGAGGTGAGAGGGTCTGTTCCTTGATGAAGACCACATTTTGCTCCCAGATGCTCAAGTATCCAGTACTAAACAATGCCCAAATTCTTTATTTGTCTACTAATCTGGAATATTAATGTTAGATCTACAGTGTCTCTTATACTATTGCCAAGAGAAGAAATATATTTTTGTTTTGTACTTTATTCCACAGAATCCAGAGTTTCTCTTTTACAGAGGTTAGATTTGACTATGCAAAAGCCAGCTGCCAACATTTCTTATTCATGTCTTTGCAAATGTACACAGGGTTAGCTAAGCATGTTTGACTATCTGTATTGAGTTGCTGTTTGGGAGATTCAAGCAAAGACTAAGATAAGGAAACTGCTTTTGGACATTTGCATAAGACTGTGTTTACATGTTGTGAGCAGCAGATGCTTTGAGATCAAGAGCAGGGGAATTATATTTGATCAAGCAAAGCTACATTTTCATTTTTGCCTTCTAAACTTGACATCATATGTCCAGCTCATAAAACAAGAACATATACACTATATTGCCAAAAGTATTCGCTCACCTGCCTTGACTCGCATATGAACTTAAGTGACATCCCATTCCTAATCCATAGGGTTCAATATGACGTCGGTCCACCCTTTGCAGCTATAACAGCTTCAACTCTTCTGGGAAGGCTGTCCACAAGGTTTAGGAGTGTGTTTATGGGAATTTTTGAGCATTCTTCCAGAAGCGCATTTGTGAGGTCACACACTGATGTTGGACAAGAAGGCCTGGCTCTCAGTCTCCGCTCTAATTCATCCCAAAGGTGTTCTATCGGGTTGAGGTCAGGACTCTGTGCAGGCCAGTCAAGTTCATCCACACCAGACTCTGTCATCCATGTCTTTATGGACCTTGCTTTGTGCACTGGTGCACAGTCATGTTGGAAGAGGAAGGGGCCAGCTCCAAACTGTTCCCACAAAGTTGGGAGCATGGAATTGTCCAAAATGTCTTGGTATGCTGAAGCATTCAGAGTTCCTTTCACTGGAACTAAGGGGCCGTGCCCAACCCCTGAAAAACAACCAAACACCATAACCCCCCCTCCACCAAACTTTACACTTGGCACAATGCAGTCAGACAAGTACCGTTCTCCTGGCAACTGCCAAACCCAGACTCGTCCATCAGATTGCCAGATGGAGAAGCGCAATTCGTCACTCCAGAGAACGCGTCTCCACTGCTCTAGAGTCCAGTGGCGGCGTGCTTTACACCACTGCATCTGATGCTTTGCATTGCACTTGGTGATGTATGGCTTGGATGCAGCTGCTCGGCCATGGAAACCCATTCCATGAAGCTCTCTGCGCACTGTTCTTGAGCTAATCTGAAGGCCACATGAAGTTTGGAGGTCTGTAGCGATTGACTCTACAGAAAGTTGGCGACCTCTTCGCACTATGCGCCTCAGCATCCGCTGACCCCGCTCCGTCAGTTTACGTGGCCTACCACTTCGTGGCTGAGTTGCTGTCATTCCCAAACACTTCCACGTTCTTATAATACAGCTGACAGTTGACTGTGGAATATTTAGGAGCGAGGAAATTTCATGACTGGATTGGACAGGTGGCATCCTATCACAGTTCCACGCTGGAATTCACTGAGCTCCTGAGAGCGACCCATTCTTTCACAAATGTTTGTAAAAACAGTCTGCATGCCTAGGTGCTTGATTTTATACACCTGTGGCCATGGAAGTGATTGGAACACCTGATTCTGATTATTTGGATGGGTGAGCGAATACTTTTGGCAATATAGTGTATGTACATATAGCACACATGAGATTTCTAGTAGCATTTATTCTACTGTCTTTATTTAACATATTGAATCTTCCATGTTCTTGCTAGATTTGCAGACAGACAGACAGACAGACAGACAAACAGATAGATAGATAGATAGATAGATAGATAGATAGATAGATAGATAGATAGATAGATAGATAGATAGATAGATAGATAGATAGATAGATAGATAAAAATACTTTTTTCCCCTTTGGGCACACAATTTCAATATTGTTTTGTGTTAAAAAACCACATATTCCAAAGCAGGCTTAAGTTTCGATCTTCAAGGGTTAAACAATACACTGCGGAAATAGAGAAGTGCCCATGCAAATGGGCCACAGAGGTTTGTGCATCAGGCTGCTTTTTTATTTCCCTCTGTCTTTTCTTTGTGTTTTAACTTTTGCTGTAAATCTGATGGACCAGCAAAGTACCAAATAATTACAGAACCTGTGGTGTGTTTTTCTGAAGTAAAATGCTTCCACTTTTTTGAGAGTTTCTGTAAATCATATGACTAATCTGATTCTTCATCTGATTCTCTTCTTCATTTTTGCACAAGGTAAGTTCTACATAATAATGGAATTATGTTAAAAAAGAGTATTTATATTTCTTAAATACTTATACTAATATACACATATTTCTGAAACATAATGTGAAAATGATGTAAAGTTACTTTTACAACCACAAAACACATTATGAAAGAACATCACATTTTTTCCATTTATAGTCCATTCCTGTTATTACTTAGCAAATCTAATCAATTGTTATATTTATTAAGTAACATGTTTTTTAAATCTGTTTATTATTAGACTATTTGGTGCATCCACCATACAAATCCCCCTCTAATAATATAATATAATATAAATACATATTAATATATATAAATTGACATTGCTAACACATATCATACTGTGTGTATTGTGGTGTTTATTTAATTTTATTAAATAAAGACTTGTCTGTAAATGGTCTGTATCTGACAAATGTCTGTATTGTACTGTATGTGTCATTATTTTATGTCTGTACGTTTGAGGGTCACCAACATCCAGTACCAAACTGTGTGTGTAAAAACATACAGGCCAATAAACCTGATTCTGATTCTGACAATATAATATTAGTTTACTGGTAATTCATTTACAATGATATCAAAATATAAGCAAAATATCCATTTTAAAAATAGATAATACAAACATTATTGGTTATGCTTTGATCCATCTTTTCAACCATTTAATCTATTCATTATACTATGAAATACTCCAGACAATATAATTGCACAGGTTCCACAATGCTGTCTCGAATATATACAACTCTTCGCCTTGTCACCTGGAACGTTCTTGGGGTTAAAAGCACCTGGGCTTTCACACTTTTATTTATTCAAGAAACGCATGTTGGACCAAAGTGTTACAAAATATTAGAAGATGAAATTGGAAGAGACTGGAAAATCTTCTTCACTGTGCACAGCTCAAAAAGCAAAGGAGTCGCAATACTGATTAGAAACAGCGTACAATTTGAGTACATATGCCATGATGAGGACTACAGTGGAGGTTACATTGTGCTATTCTGTAATCTGTATGGGGAACTATACACTCTTGTTAATGTGTACAATCATACAGAATACAGAAATGTACTGGGTAGACTGAAAGAGTATTTGATGGAAACAGCTGAGGGTGTGCTAGTGGTTGGAGGTGATTTCAACACAGTTTTACATCCCATCTCAGATCGGAAACCGTCAACTTCAAGAAATTCACAATTGAGAGCTATTTTAGAAGATTTTACTGCATCTCTAAATCTCAGAGATAGCTGGTCTTTTTTACACTCTACTGATGAAGGATTTACACGACGTCAGAATGAGTGTTACTCCAGGTTAGACATGTTTTTTATGCCTGAGGACAAAATAGAACGTGGGTATAAAATCAAGATACATAGTGACAGACTTTCTGATCACAATCCTGTTGTTCTGAAAGTCAGTTCAGAAGAAGTCCCAAAATAAAATTCCAGTTGTTGCATCAATGCTCAAAGAATTTAGATTTGATCCTGACAGGAGACCAGGAAAGATTAATGGGGCTGAAATTCTGAGTGCAATCAAGTCTTTGACTGACTCAGAAAAACAAAAGTCTAATCCATTAGAAATAGATTATTACAAAATGTTTCAATGTCCAATAACAGAAATGTTAAAGATAAAATACAACCTTATGGTAAAGAACAAACGTATTCCTGAAGCTTTAAAAGAATCTCATCTTTCAGCTGACAGACACATCAGTGTGGAATATTTAATATTCTCTCGAATTTTGGCCAAACGCCTCAGTGCTTTCATTACCCCTTCATTCACGAGAAGAAGGAAAGAAAATCTGGACACCCTCCTCATTATGACCTTCGAAATTCACACCCCAAAAATCAGGTGGTCCTTCCTGGAACAAAGTCTTAAGAATCTGAAACCAATCCCCTCTGCCCCACCACCAGACTTCAGCATACTGGACTCCATTCTTCCTGAATTCCAGGGTTCTTCTGGTGAAGTCAGACTTTTGCAGCCTGGCTGTCCATTCACCAACACTATCCTCAATCTGGTTTTAACTCAGCTAGAACATCTGATTCTCAAAACTGATACCCAGTGCAGGACCAGTGTTTGTTATCAAAGACAAGCTCTGTTCATACATGTACAGTCAAGCAAACATCATAGCATTGTTACGGCAGCAGAGAAATTTAACAGCTATTCCGGGATTAAGATAAAAGTGAAAAACCCTCTGACCGTAAAAGTAACTAAACCAGTTACAATCAGAAACTACACAACTACCTAGCTTCCATTTATCGATTTTGGGGTTGTCATCTTTATGTTATGTTGGTTGTGCCAGTGTTAGCAAGTTTAAGTAACTTGGTGGCCCAGTGGACTATATTACATTTCATCATGGCCCAACATCAGTTTGCTAATACATTTTTATGAACTCCATGAACAAATCCATGAAGACTAAAAGGAAAAATATTATAAAACATAATGGTTGCCTGTTTAACAAATTGGACACTGGAGGACACCCATATGCCCTTGGCCACCTTCTATAGGCAACTGAATGAGGGGAAATGTGAGAAGATGGGCAGAAGTTTGAGAAGGAAAAAAAGGCCATCCACATGCTATTTCCACTAAGCATGCTGTCATCAGCACAGACTTTCCAGTCCCAGTAATTTGCATGCAATGAGCATGCCATTCAGTGTAGACAATAGATTTATTTGAAAAATGTCAATGTATACAACATTTTGCCCCATTTTTTTCTAATGTTAAATAAAGAATAGAGCTAGATTTTAGTTAATATGAGGAGAGAATGTAATTTTATATAATGTATGTGACATATTTCAGCTGAAATATCTTGAGAACACATTGGACTAATGAATTTGCATGAACTTTTATGCAATAAAAAAATAAAAAAACTTTTTATACTATAACATCACCATAGCAAACAGGAAGGGGCTCAGAGCCGATCCCTGATGCAGTCCCACCTCCACTTTGAACTCCTCTGTCTGCCCTACAGCACACCTCACCACTGTCCTGCTCCTCTCATACATGTCCTGCACCACTCTGACATACTTCTCTGCTACTCCTGACTTCCTCATACAGCACCACAGCTCTTCTCTTGGCACCCTGTCATACGCTTTCTCCAAGTCTACAAACACACAGTGCAACTCTCTCTGACCATCCCTATACTTCATCAATATTCTCAGAGCAAAAATTGCATCTGTTGTGCTCTTTCTGGGCATGAAGCCATACTGCTGTTCACAAATTTCCACTACCTTCCTTCACCTAGCTTCCACTACTCTTTCCCATAGCTTCATTGTATGGCTCATCAACTTTATCCTCCTATAGTTGCTGCAACTCTGCACATCACCCTTATTCTTAAAGATCGGCACTAATAAACTTCTCCATTCCTCAGGCATCTTCTCAATCTCTAAACCCCTGTTAAACAAACTAGTTAAAAATTCCACTGCTGCCTCTCCTAGACACTTCCAGACCTCCACTGGGATGTCATCAGCACCAACTTCCTTTCCACTTTTCAACCTCTTCAAAGCCTTCCTGACTTCATCCTTTCTAATCTTATCTACTTTCTACAGAGTTCACCCCTTCTACTCTTTTTTCCCTCTCATTTTCCTCATTCATCAGCTCTTCAGCGTACTCCTTCCATCTCCTCTGTACACTCTCATCACTTGTGAGCACCTTTCCATCTCTATCCTTAATAACTCTAACTTGCTGCACATCCTTCCCATCTTGATCTGCCTAGCTAACCTGTACAAGTCCTTCTCTCCATCTCTAGTGTCTAACCTAGTGTACAACTCATCATACGCCTCCTGCTTGGCCTTAGACACCTCTCTCTTCACTCTGCGCTGTAACTCCTTATATTCCTGTCTATTCTTTTCAGTTCTGTCCATGTCCCACTTCTTCTTGGCTAACCTCTTCCTCTGAATACTATCCTGAACCACCAAGTCTCATTATCTTCTTTCCTCCTTCCAGATGACACACCCAGCACCTTTCTTCCATCTGGCAGCACTACCTGACCACCCAGAGCCTGCCTCAACTTCTGTCTAAATTCCTCACAACATTCCTCCTTTTTCAGCTTCCACCACTTGGTTTTCTTCTCTATCTCTATCTTTGACCGCTTCTTTTTACAAACCATCAAAGTCGTCCTACACACCACCATCCTATGTTGTCTGGCTACACTCTCTCCCACTACCACTTTACAGTCTCTTTCAGATTGCCTCTTCAGAGTAAATTCAGAGTACTGATTCACATGATTAAATTTGGCAATGTTTTACGCTGGATGCCCTTCCTGACACAACTCTCTCTATTTATCCAGGCTTGGGACTGGCACAGAAGTCACTGGACTGTGACCCCCGTGGCTAGATTGAAAATGGGAAGAATGATCTGTAGCTTAATTTCATCATGTTTGCTGTGTGACACGTGCTCAGTTCACTATCACATTTTTATTGAATTGAATGTATAGTTGGAAGCTTACAATTGTATAGAATGACTTTATGTGCTGTAGCGTTGCAATTTCCCTTCGTTGGAACTAAGGGGCCAAAACCTCATAAAAGATAACAATACACCTATGCACAAGGCAAGGTCTACAAACACATGGTTTGCCAAGGTTGATGTAGAAAATCAAATGACCTGCACAAAGTCCTGACCTCAACCCCACTAAGTGCTTTGTGTTGGATGAACTGGAATTCCCACTGCTTGCTGGACATCAGTGCCCAGCCTCACTAATGCTCTTTTAAATGAATCAGCAATTTTCCACAGCCACATTCCAAAATCAAGAGGAAGACCTCTTATAACAGCTAAGGGAGGACTAAATCTGGAATGAGATGTTCAGCAGGCACATATGGGTATAATAATCAGGCATATGCTTAAACATAGCTGGATTGCAGGAAAAATAAATTACTTAATAAATTGCTAGAAACCAAACATTTGTTTATCACTTATAATGACAGCCAATTAAACAAGTGATTTCACATCAAGAAATCATCACAAGCAACTTAAAAGTGGAGAAACCCAACTATGCTGCTTCTCTTTATCACACCACACCAAGTAAAAAAATATGAAGCTTCATTTCTTACATTGTGTCAGGCAGAGCAGCAAACTAGTTGGACTCCCATTTCATCAACTCACAGGTGAATTTTGATTAGCAAGGATTGAGTTTGATTAAACACTGACTTGTTTGGATACTCAAAAAGATCATCCAGAATGTTTTCTCTGAATCACTTACCAGAGTAATCACTTACCACCCCTTACTCCTTTACACCTAGCTAGCCTAGCTTTTTGTGTAGTCTTAATGTCTAAAGCCTTAATGCCTGTAAAGGAAATATATCAAATACATGTATGATGTCAAAATGAGATATCATACAGGGAAGCCCCAGGATCACAGGGCTAGAGTTAGGTTAGGTTGCTTGGAACAGGAACCTAATGTGATTCTCTCAGGAAGAGAGGTTGAGTGCAACCGGTGATGATGTCCCTCAAATCGCACCCCTGTCAAAGGCTTGGCTTTTCAATTATCAAGGCAGTGGCTTGGCAGCTGCCAAGTGTTGATTAGCACTGTGAAGACAGAGAGAGTGTCTTAGTGTTACATTATGACAGGCAACATAAAGGCATGAAGAGACATACACTGGAAGTTACTTGATGTCCAGATCCATTAAATTATGTCATTGCTCTCCCATAAACTGCCTATGAGCCACGAGAGCTATGAGGGCTGCAGGTCTGGTTTTTCTGTTATATCCAGGTAGCTGTGAAGTATTCTGTCATGAAAGAGGGGCTGAGACATGCATTTCCAGATAAAACAGTTTTATTAAAACAAAGCACAGCATCCAAACCAGTAAAGATTCGAAACAATAGGCACATGTCAGAAGATCAACAAACAGCTTATGGTGTGGCAAACTCCGTTGAGAAAACCAGAAGTGATATAAAAAACCAGAGACGTTCTGAGAAATGAAGACTGTTGTGGCCATGCTTGAAGGCCGTGGTGAATCTTGAGATTTGGACTGTGAAGAAATGACATCTTCAGCAAGAAAATTGTTACACATTCTCTTATTCTACTTTCTCACTGCAAATTCACCTGGAACTCTTCAGGTAAGCAGATACCACTGCCAAAAAGGTCATCAATGTTCTATAAGCTATGAGAATTTTTGGACTTAAACCACTCTGATAAATGCACCTAACAGCAGAACAGAGCCACTGAATCAGGACTTTTTATTAAACATTTTTTGTTTATACCATTCTTTTTTTGCAATGAAACTCTGGTACAATATCACTCATTTTGTAGTAGACACTACTTGATGACATTCTCAATAACAGTTCCAAAACTTCCTAGTGCTGAATTTTAGTGCTGAATCACATTTTACGAGAGACCGGGCCTCCCAGAGTAAATGCCTGTAGTACATTTCTGTAAACATTAATGCAGAATGGCCTTACGGCTCAGAACAAAAGCAAAATGTTTCTATTTTCTAAGAGGACTCACGGTTTCCATATGCCATTGACAAAAAATCAAGCCTGAAGACCAGCAAAAGACTAAAGGTGCCATGGTCATGCACTCTGCATTCCTTGATCCAGAGTTTCTCAGGCTGCATGTTTAGACTTGGAAAACCTAGAGAACATCTGATTTAATAAGGTTCATTTATTAATAGGAAGTATATCTGGTCCAGATTAGAGAGAACAGAGACAGCAATTCCATAACATTTTACTTCGGTTTGCACACTGTCACATCAAGGAGATAAAGGTGGAAGCAAGTGCAGAGCTTTATTTACAGGGTTGCACCTAAATTTCTTACTCTGTCAGGTTTCGTTTGCTAAATCTTTACTTGCATATCGCAGTTAATTGTTCTTTTGTTTTTCTATTGGGTGAAGCCTTCCCCCCCTCCGGTTTTTACACAGCAGTCGGAGAATAGATTGACTCTAAGGTACGTGATCATTCATTATGACTAACTTTCAGCTTGTTCAGTGTGTGAGCTGTAGGATGTTCAGCAATTCTTCCTCCGTCGTTAGTGTTAATTTTACCTGTGATAAGTGTACACTAGTTAGCTCTCTGATGGAGAAGATATTAGCTTTAGAGGTGCGCATCCAGACTCTTGAGAGGGTTAGTGATGGTGAGAGCAGTGTAGTGTCTGTAGGAGCAAGTCTGGATGCCTTAGGTGGAGTTAGTAACCCCCCAACTCCGGCATTAGAGCCCTCACAGCGGGGCGAATGGGTGACGACTAGGCGGCATAGTCGCGCAGTAAAGGCTAACGCTAAGGCTTGCCCACGGGAGCACCACTACTTTCCGCTTCACATGACCAACAGGTTTGCTCTCCTCAGTGAAGAACCCGCTGAGAAACCTGAAAGAGCTCTGGTTATAGGAGACTCGATTTTAAGGCATGTGAAATTAGCTAGGCCTTTAGGGGCTCCAACAGCACAGGTTAGGTGTATTCCGGGAGCCAGGGCGCCAGACATTGCAGGTAATCTTAGGGTCCTAGGCAAGCACAGGTTCTCCAAGATAGTTTTCCATGTAGGAGCTAATGATATACACCTTCGTCAGTCTGAGGTTACTAAGAGTAATGTTGTAGAGGTGTGTAAATTAGCGAAGGCGATGTCCGATGCTGTAGTATGCTCTGGCCCCATCCCAATGCGGCGTGGCGATGTAGCTTACAGCAGGTTATGGTCGCTGAACTGCTGGATGTCCAGGTGGTGCTCCGAAAACAATGTGGGCTTATTAGACAATTGGAGCTCTTTTGAGGGCAAGGCTGGCCTGTTAGGACGGGACGGTGTCCATCCCACTCGGGAGGGTGCTGCTCTCATTTCTTGCAGCATAGCACATAGTCTTAGAGCAGATCTAGTTAATCGGTGACAATCCAGGGCCAGGGCCAGGGAGCAGACAAGCAGGTTAATCTGACCGTCTGCTGGCTGCAATGAGTCGTCACTCGGGGTTCATAACATTGCGACTGTGTCTATTCCCCGAACCAAACGAAAATGTTTTAACAATCAGAAAATGTGTTTTAGTAACCTGATTAACATAAAACTAGATGATAGTGAATGCACAGCCAGCACCTTTGATCTGAAGCTAGGACTGTTAAATATAAGATCTCTGTCAACTAAAACACTTATAATTAATGAACTGATTACTGATCAGGAGTTCAGCGTTCTTTGTTTAACAGAAACATGGATTAAACAAAACGAGTACGTAGCATTAAATGAAGCTTGTCCGCCTGGCTATAGCTATATACATCAACCGCGTCTAACAGGCAGGGGAGGAGGTGTCGCAGTTATTCATGATAATAAGCTAAGCGCCACACAAAAACCCAGACATCAGTTCAACACATTCAAAGTTCTTTATACTAACCTAACGTATGCAAGTACTAATAATAAGTTTACAGAATCAATTCCACTAATTGTTATTTACAGACCCCCAGGGCCATACTCTGAATTCCTTAGTGAATTTGGAGATTTTACTTCAAACCTTGTTGCTTCTTTAGACAAAGCACTAATAGTAGGAGACTTCAACATTCATTTTGATAAGCCAGAAGACCCTCTGAGAACAGCAGTTGTGTCCATCTTAGATTCATTAGGTGTTAATCAAAATGTAATAGGACCCACTCATAATGGAGGTCACCCTCTGGATCTCATTTTTACATTCGGATTAAATATAGAAAACATAGTTACTCTTCCACAGTCGGAAGCTATCTCAGATCATTATCTAGTTTCATTTAGAATGCGTCTTAGTCACGAGATGCGCAACTTGCCGCATACCGTATGAAGCGTATATTTACGTCTGCTACTGCAGAGAGATTTACCGATAGTCTCCCAGAGTTATCACACATGATTGGTTCACCGTCTGACCCTACAGAACTTGACCAGGCGACAGATTACTTGGAGTCATTATTTCGGAACACCCTAGACACTGTAGCTCCACTTAAAAGGAAAAAAATTAAAGACAAGAAACTAGCACCCTGGTACAACGACCACACACGAGCTTTAAAACAATCAGCTAGGAAACTAGAGCGTAAATGGCGTCAAACTAAATTAGCAGTATTTCAGATTGCGTGGAAGGAAAGCCTTCTGAGATACAAAAATTCTCTTAGTGCTGCTACATCAGCGTATCTCTCTGCCCTAATCGAAGATAACAAAAACAATCCAAAATTTTTATTTAGCACTGTAGCAAAACTAACTAGGAGTAAAACCACTGTAGAAAAGTGCACACCATCTACATTTAGCAGCAATGACTTCATGAATTTTTTCAATGAAAAAATTGACAATATCAGGCAAAAAATCCAGACTATTAATTTAAAACCATATTATTTGATAGATAATCCTTTAGATAATACAGCTATTTCTGATCACAGCTTAGAGTGCTTCACTCCACTTCAAAAGCCTGATCTAATTTCACTAATTTCTTCTTCAAAATCTTCTACCTGCATCCTAGATCCTTTACCCAAATCTTTCCTTAAACAGATATTACCAGTAGCTACTGAACCCCTTCTAAAAGTAATTAATTCTTCTCTAAGCACTGGCTATGTGCCTAAATCTTTTAAGCTAGCAGTTATCAAACCCTTGATTAAAAAACCGGACCTCGACCCCTGTCAGCTGTCTAACTATAGACCGATATCAAATCTGCCCTTTATCTCCAAGATCCTAGAAAAGGCTGTAGCACAGCAGTTATGTTCATACCTGCATAGAAATAACATTTATGAAATGTATCAGTCAGGATTTAGGCCTCATCATAGCACAGAGACAGCAATGGTTAAAGTGGTAAATGACCTGTTACTGGCTTCTGATCAGGGTTGTGTCTCCCTACTGGTGTTACTCGATCTTAGTGCAGCTTTTGACACCACTGACCACACTGTTCTACTTTGATACACTAGAACATGTTTTTGGTGTTAAAGGAACAGCCCTCTCTTGGCTCAGGTCTTATTTGACTGACCGTTATCAGTTTGTAAATCTAGATGGTGACTTCTCCATGCATACCAAGGTTATGTTCGGTGTTCCTATATATGTTACCCCTTGGTGCAATTATTCGTAAACATGGTATTAGCTTCCACTGTTATGCAGATGACACACAGCTATATGTTTCAGCTAAATCAGATGAGAGACACCAGCTTATTAAGATAGAAGAATGTGTAAAGGACATTAGACATTGGATGGCCACTAACTTCCTCCTGCTTAATTCGGACAAGACAGAGGTGCTTGTACTAGGACCACAGGCAGTTAGAAGTGAGCTTTCTGATTACAGAGTAATGGTGGATGGTCTTTTGGTTTCATCTTGTCCAGCAGTAAAAGATCTTGGTGTGATTATTGATTCTGGTCTTTCATTCGAAGCTCATGTAGATAATATCACTAGGGTAGCCTTCTTCCATCTTAGGAATATTGCTAAGATAAGAAATATGTTGTCGCTTCATGATGCAGAAAAATCATGCTTTTGTTACCTCTAGGTTGGATTATTGTAATGTCTTACTGTCTGGATGCTCCAGTAGGTGCATACACAAGCTCCAGTTAGTCCAGAATGCAGCAGCTAGAGTCCTAACCAGAACCAGAAGATATGAGCACATCACTCCTATTTTAGCCACACTACATTGGCTCCCAGTCAAATTTCACACTGATTATAAAATACTGTTACTAACCTATAAAGCACTAAATGGTCTTGCGCCACAGTACCTGAGCGTTCTTTTAGTCTTTTATGATCCGCCACGCCTACTCCGATCAAAGGGTGCTGGCTACTTGGTAGTACCTCAAGTAGCAAAGGCTACAGCAGGGGGCAGAGCTTTCTCTTTCAAAGCCCCAAAGTTATGGAACAGCCTTCCAATTAGTGTTCGGGATTCAGACACAGTCTCAATGTTTAAGTCTAGGCTGAAGACACATTTGTTTAGTCAAGCTTTTAATGTATAGTTTTCTTAGGTAAAGGAGCAGATCTGGAAGGTTCATGGTCATAGAGTGTTTGGTGTACTGGGATGTGTTGGATGCTGTCATCTTACCACCCTCGCAAGTCGCTCAGGTTTGCTGACTGTGAAGTGGTTGGATGCTTTATGTCCCGGGAAGCCTTCATGTCTGTGACCTTCTGGCTCTCCCTTTCAGTTATGCTGTCATAGCTAGTCTTGCCGGAGTCCCTGCCTGCACTTTACACATAATTCTACATTGTCTTTAAGCATCACATGATCAGAAACTTAATATCTTTCTCTCTCTACCTTCTCTGTCGAGCTATACACCCCACTCCTGAGCTCCCAGTGTTTGCCAGTTTCCAGTGGGACCTCTGCCCTACCCCTGGTCGGAGTTTCACCGCTGGATGGTGCCCACTGATGCTGTGGATGGATCTGTGTGGACCAGGAGACAGCCATGGACAGAGCCACTTGGGGATTTTCACACCATCACAGATATGCCATTTCATCTGTCAGCCTGTGACAGCAAAGAACTATTGTTTATAATGACCTTAGACACTGCAATGACCTAATAGTTCCTCATGGGTCATTGATTGCTTTTGTAGAAAGGACATTAATCAGCTACAGTTACATTATTTTCTGTTTAGTGTCACCCAGATGAGGATGGGTTCCCTTCTGAGCATGGTTCCTCTCAAGGTTTCTTTCTTTCCATCCCAGGGAGTTTTTCCTTGCCACCGTTGCCACAGGGTTGCTCATTAGGGATAAAATAGGGATAAAATAGTCTAATTATAGAATTTAATAATTTATTCTTATTTCTAGTTAATTAGTTATTTATTTTTTTTATTATTATTTTTCATTTTCCCCTCCCCTTTCTCTGTTTTCTTCTTTTGTAAAGCTGCTTTGAGACAATGTTCATTGTAAAAGGCGCTATACAAATTGAATTGAATTGAATTGAATTGAATTAAAAGAAACAAACTAACTGTGAAACATAAACTTAAATGGGAAAACATAAATGCTTAGAACAAGGCTATGTCCTGACTCAGCACCCCCAACATATCGTTAATATTTGTTCTCATTCAGTTTTTGAGATCTTATATGATCTTTAATTGAGCCCCTCTTACCTAACTGCTACTACATTACAGACAAGTGATGCAAACTTGACATTTGTCCTGCTGTTGTGCAACTCCTACCACTGATATCACCTCTGGACCTGTATAAACTTGGCCTCTGTGCTGGTCTCATCAATCAGGAGCTACACGAGTGAGCCGACAGATTAAGATGACATTCAACAATTAAGTGACAAGCATGGGACTGCGCTATCTTTCATATTGGTCATGAATTCTCGCTTTGAATTTGGTGATATGCAGAAAATGTTTGTGTATGCTGTGTTTTGTGTAAATACTGTGTTTATCTTAAATACAGGGAGAGGCCAAACGTGGGCCGTCTTACGTGTGCTGAATGGATTTGACATTGCCATTGTTATTTGTGCTATCACCTGGCACGAGTGATGATCACATGCTCAGGTGGCTGGGTAGAAACATGAACAAACAACAAACAATTGTGACAATGGAGGGACTGATAAAGCAAAAATGTTTATTTTGTGGGCACATTATCCTTACACATTAGGGCAACAACCAATAACAAGACTGGGGCAGAGACAGAAAATGAATCACAACATACATAGTAAAGTAAATAAAAGCACAGCAGAAACAAACTCTTTGTGCAACGTTGCCATCTGGTGGTCTGGCAGGGAAGTGTCCCAAATGTCCATGCCACAAGACAAAATTTTAAGTATATGTATATGTTTTAAACTATAAATGGTAAGTAATGGAAATAAACAGAAATAGGCCTATTACTCATTCTGAATATATGCAGATTAACAAAACAATAAGGAATTTATCAAAAAACCTCATTGATTAGGAACTGCATTGGGAATTTAGGAATTTCTGTTCAGCAGGAATTCCTATTCATTAGGAATTTTTGTGTATTCAACATTTTCAAACCTTTAGGGTTTGCTGTTTTTTTTCTGCACTTTTCAGGCAGCATTAGGGTGCATCCTGTGCACAAAACTTGCATGTAGTTTACATATTGGCTGTACAGAATGCGAAAAAGTGAGAAGTGGGAAGAGCAAAAAGTTCGGCAAAATGGAAATGCAGCTAATTAGAATATTCTGTTCCATGTACCAAACTTCACTTAATGGTGGCCAAATTAAATTAATATCCAATTTTTTTTTGCTTAATATTCTCAATTTACCATTGTTTTTTTGTTACCAATTTACCATACATTGTTGAAGTCATTAGTGCTCCATATTGATGGTGTGTGTTTTTCTACAGTGGTTTTATTCCTATTTAATTTTGCTACAATATTAAATAAAAAAATGTAGGATTATTTTTGTTAGGATTATTTTGATCAGGTGACTGTTAGTAATCAGTTGCCTGATCGAGTTGGGTGGGGATGGACAGTAATCTGATCATGGATGATAATTGTGCGAGACTACTGATGAACCTCTCTGCGGTAGCAGACGTAAATGTATCTTTATTATGAGACTATTAAAGTGCATATATCATGTCTAAGACACATTTCACATTTTAAATGAGAAATATAATAGTATATTATATATATATATTATATAAATAATCTGAGATAGCTTCAGACAATGGAAATGTTCAAAAATAGGGTACAAAAGGAAAGCATACTTATTTTCTTGGCAATAATAAAATAGGTTCCATAAAAATAGATTTTTTTTTTTTTTTACAGATTATCACTTATCACTTATAAATTATAATTATTTTGACACACTTCACTATAATATTAGTGGAATTGTCAACAAATTTCAGATGATGGTTGAATGTTTATGTATTTATGTTCAGTATGGGAAATGTTTAATATCTGTATCAGTTTAACAGAAGGAATGTACATAAGGATTGTACTTCTACAGTGATGTATGCAACTACTGTATATCTGGGTGGACAAGCTTCATGTAATGCTGTATATATGTTTGGTTAAATCCATGATTCTGGTGCTGGCTGTGTGTTCATTATGATCTATTTTATGCTAATCAGCTTACTAAGACCAATTGTTTTGTAGTGTTTCTACATTTAGAATAGAAATAGCCTTTACTTGTGATATATACATTACAGCACAGTTAAATTCTTTCTTCACATATCCCAGCCTTGGAGGTTGGGGTCAGAGCACAGCCATGAACCATGATACCATGCCCTTAGAAAAGAGAGGCTTAACAGCCTTGCTCAAGGGCCCAACAGTGGCAACTTGGTGGTGCTGGGGTTTGAACCCCCGCTCAACAACCCAGAGCCTTTACCACTTGAACACTTAACTACTAGAACCACCCCCATTTTTGTTTAGTGCAGGGTACAGACGCACTCACTATTATGAACCCAGCGTGACGACTCATTGCAGCTGTCGGATAATCGGATCAGGCTGCTTGTTGATCGCTTTAGTAGTGCCTGATTTATTCTCTCCTGATATATTCTCCTGGTTTCTTCTCTGTAACACAATTTCCATAGGTTTTATTGATCAAAAACAAAAAATTCCAAGCAAGCTTAAAAGGTTCAACAATACAGTGTGGAACTAGGGATGTGCTCATGCAAATGGTATTCAAATGTTCATGTGTGCATTAGGCTGCTTTCTTCCAGTGTTTCTCATTTCATTTCTCTTGCTTTGTATGTACGAGCTTTTGATGTACTCCTGGATGAGATATTATCCAATAGTTACCACACCATTTTTATGTAAAATATCCATGTAAATTGTCTGACCAACCGGATTCATTATCTGACACGGTAATTTATTTTTGCAACCAGTTATGTGTACAAGGTAAGTTCCCAGAAAGGGAATCTATATAATAAAATGTATTATATTTATTAATTTTTAAAATGAATAAACACAAACAGAGAATATTTCAATTAAAATTTATAACATTCACTAAAGAATATTGTATTTACACTATATACACATTATATATACACAATAATGTAATAATCATATTATGAAAACAGCAGTATACTACATCACAATGCATGACTGAAATGTATAAGAAATGTATAATGTTTAAGCAAATTCCTAAAACTGTGACCTCGCTTGAATTATCAACTGAATGCCATGTTGTGTTGTTTTGTAAATAGATTATTTGATTTTTAATGTTTATTATTCATCATCTATTAATTTGTAAATACAACCAATACAAGTGTCATTTGCTTTTGATGGTTGCAGTAGATGGACTTTTCTCAAATGATTTAATAGAAAACATCAGTAAGTCAGGAGTTAAGGAGAATATTACAACTGTTAAAAAATTGAAAACTTTTACTTAACAGTCCTGACAAGATAACTGAGATCAAGTGAACAAAGAGCATCAAAAGTAAACCCTGGTGTCTCTCTGTATTCTTTGATCCATTGTGGTCTCTCAAGCTGCTTTACTGGTCTTTCAGGTAAGACTGTCATGACATTACACATTGTACTGCACACTGATGTGATAAAATTATTAGGAAGTTGTTGAAATTGTTTCTTTCTTTACAGTATGGAAAGCCATAAATCTATGCAAATTGTCAACAGATGTATGTTTTGTATATTAAACTAGTGCTTATGCAATCAAGCATAAAGTAGCAGCAATCTCATTTTCCTTTCCTGGAATTCTATACAGTAAAAACAATGAAAATCAACTTTTAATAATTTTCACTCTATATAATTTTCATACAGTTTTCAATAAGAGAACAGTTTCCCAACTGTCAGCTGACAGATGTGATTAACTTGTGTAAAGTATCTTCACTTCTTACATAGTTATTTCTTTAGTATAGTATAGTATAGTATAGTATAGTATAGTATAGTATAGAACAGTATAAATAAATATCGTTTAGTCAGGTTTACATGTATCTTTACTAATATATACCTCACTTATATCCTTATTTACTTATATATATTTTTTAATTTTTAGTGAATATTTGTTGAAAACTGTATTGAGAACATAATGAAAAGAGATCTAAAACAGTCCTTTATAAATTTACGATCTGGTGTGAAATAATTAAAATAGGTGCTATTAAAATTAAAATAAATAATATACTATAGAGAGTAATATTATAAAATTACTGTGATTTTAATTGTGTATTTTATTTACAGAAGTTCAATCATTAATCATGGCATCACAAGGAAAACGTCTCTGTATTGTCACGTGGAACACTCAGGGTATAAGAAGCCCATCCCAAAAGTTTTCAAATGTGTTGAGCTGTCTCAATGATCTTCAGGCTGATGTTGTCTTTATACAAGAGACACGTGTTGGGACAAAAAATTACCAAATGTTGACAGATGTTAGAGATTGGAAAATCTATTTCACTGTAAACAACTCCTCCAGCAAAGGAGTCGCAATACTGATAAACAACAATGTACCTTTTAATTACATATGCCATGATGAGGATTGTAGTGGAGGTTACATTGTGCTGTTCTGTCACCTGTATGGTGAACTCTACACACTTGTCAGTGTGTACAAACATAAGGCAGATAGAACTGTCTTGGGTAGACTGAAAGAGTATTTGATGGAAGCAGCTGAGGGTGTGCTAGTGGTTGGAGGAGATTTCAACACAGTTTTACATCCCAGCTTTGATCGGAGTCCTTCAGACTCGAACCATTCAGCATTTAGATCTATTTTAGAAGACTTTACTGTTTCTCTGAATCTAAGAGACACCTGGTCATACTTGCGCTTTGCTGATGAGGGTTTTACACGCCATCAGAATGACAGTCACTCTAGACTAGACATGTTTTTCATGCGCAGTGACACAATGAGACTAGTGTGTGGTATCAGAGTGGAAGACAACAAAATTTCTGATCATAATCCAGTTGTTCTGGTTCTTGAAGTGCAAGAACAGACAGAAAGTAAATTTCCAAAAGTGGCCTTACTTTTAAAAACAGCAACACATACAGGTATCAGAAAACCCAACAGGATATCAGGGAAGATCAGTGGGGCAGAAATACTGAGTGCCATCAAGACTTTGTCTGACTTAAAAGAGCAAAGACCTAATCGAAGACAAGTGGAGCACATCAAAAGTCATCCATGTTCAGTGACAGAAATTCTAAAGATAAAGTACAACAACATGTTAAAAACAAAATGTGTCTCTGAAGCTTTTAAAGAATATCATCTTTCACGAGGCAGACACATCTTCAACGTGGAATATTTGATAATCTCTCAAGTTTTAGCAAAACGTCTTAGTGCATACATTTTCCCCTGTTCTATACAAAAGCAAGAAACAATTCTTGATAAATTTCTCACTGTGACTTGTGACAAAGGCACACAAAAAATCAAGTCATCTTTCTTAGAGACAAGCCTCAGACTTGAAAATGAATGGAAAGAGAAACTGAGACATTCTGAGCCCCCAGCAAAGTTCCATATTCTAGAATGTCTCCTTCCAGTAGACCAAGGCTCTTCTGGGAAACTTTTGCTGCCTGAATGTCCGCTCACCAACACTATCCTTAATTTGGCTCTGAATAAACTAGATCACATTCTCAATGACGAGATGGAATGCAGAAGCACTGTTTGTTTTCAGAGGCAGGCTCTGCTGATACATGCACACCAGAGCAAAAAGAAGCAAGTTGTTTCGCTAGTAGAGAAATTCCAGGAAGATTCTGGAATTATATTTCATAAAATATTTCACATAGAGGATTAAGATGATTAAAAAGCACACAAATGTGTGTAAATAAATTACATTTGATTACAGGTGGAGACTTACTGTTGTAGGAGTAAAACAAATCAAGACAAAAGCAAAGTAAACTATTTAATTTTATATTGTCATGTTGACTTTCATTAAATGATTTTTAAATGTCTGACTAAACCACATCTCAATATGTTTACTGTATTTTCTGGTATCTTGTCCATGTTTAAGTAATTATGCTGATAAAGTACAACAACATGTTAAAGACAAAATATGTCTCTGAAGCTTTTAAAGAATATCATCTTTCACAAGACAGACACATCTTTAATGTAGAATATTTGATATTCTCTCAAGTTTTAGGCAAATGTCTTAGTGCATACATTTTCCCCTTTTCCCCTGTTAATGCATTTCTTCATTATTGTAGTCACTATAAGTTGTACATATGTTTACTGTATTTTCTGGAATTTTGTCCATTTTTAAGTAATTATGCTGTATATCCAATGGTCTTTATTGTTATCAAATAGTAGTAATTTGCCATTTTATAAAATCTTGGAGGAAAAGATCAATCTGTTGGCCATTTTAGGAATGACCATATATAAGAGCTCATTAGTACGACAGTGGGTGATCACTGTCCTTCACTGGAGCCACAATTAAAATAGATTCATTAAAATATAAAGCTTTTCAAAAGCGATGCACTTATTAAGTTGGGATTATTAAAATAATTGCCACATACTCCCCTTCCCAAGTCACGCTGCATCACAATCACAATCTCGGTGATACATGACAAAAAAAAACATGTTTTTGTTTACGTTGCCTTGTCCATTTTGTTTTCTATATGCTGAGCGTTATTCCAGATAATAACTATTTGATACTACTAACAAAAATACTAAAATACCCAAATTAGTGGACCTATATGGATGAAATAGTCTGGTGACAGAGCTAGTGACAGTGCTAGACTGGGAGTTGTAGGCGAGGTAGCTTGCAGCTTCAGATAGAGCAGTTGTTATTCATGACACACTGCAGCTCCATTTCCAACTCCTGATTCATACATTCTGCTTGCCCATTGGTCTGGGGATGAAATCTTGAGGAGATGTTAACAGTGAGAGTATAGAGAAGAGAGCAAAAGATGGTTTACTACAAGGTCAGTGGTTTAATAATGGGCTATGGAAAGTTTGGGGAGAGCCACAAAGTGTACAGCTGTTCTATTGTCTAGCTTATAAAATGGCAAGTTAGAAACAAAATCCAAAGCCATGTAAAACATTGGGAGGCTGGAGACATGCAGACAGGCAGGTTGGTAGTGTGAGACTTACCACGTCTGAGCATGCAGCATTTCCTTGTGTGCTTTGAATGTGCTGTATGTATCAGGGGTTCAAATGAAAAATGAGTGGTAAAAATATTTTTTGGTTGTTTCAGGGAATTGGGCTTGGGGCACTCGATGAAGGCTCAGATTTTCACAGGATTGGCTCTCACTTGCTTGTGCTCTATGACTAAAACCTAAAAGGTAACTGAGGAGGCATGGAACTCATATTTTTCAGATTAGATATATATGGTGATTTTCAAGCAGGCACTGAAGGACTTAAGAGTGAGAAGAGTCCGTCATTAAGGCCAGGTACTCAAAGTGTTAAATACCATTTTCTATTTCTGAGAGTTATCAAATGATATGCATTTCACAGGTCCTTGAGAAAATGGCGGCCCAGTGAATTGGGCCAAAAGCAGAGCTGTGGAGAGACTGGGGATACTTTTTTTTTTGTTACCATGATGTTTTTCAGGTTCAGGAACCAGTAATCAATACAAGGGCAAAGGGAATGATCCTTTTTATTGAGGAAAAAGAATCTGGCAAGTGGTTAGGGAGCCATTAATATATTGCTCTGTGGTCTCTCGGTCAGCGTACCGAGGTGTACAGAGGGCAGGAGGCTTGAACCCAAGAAGCAGGTCAATGGCACCATCATATGAGGTGAGGTGGTTCTGAGAGGGCCTGTTCATTGCTGAAGACCATTTTTCTCTCAGATGCTTAAGTATCCAGTACTTAACAATGCCCAAATCCTTTATTTGTCTATTAATCTGTCATATTAATGTTAGCTCTGCAGTGTTTTGTTTTAGTGTTTTATTCTACAGTCAATTCAGAGTTTCTCTTTCACATAGGTTAGATTTGACTATAGAAAAGCCAGCTGATGACATTTCTATATTTATGTCTTTGTAAATGCACACAGCCTGTATTATGTATTGAGTATTCGTTTGAGAGATTCAAGCAAGGATAAGGAAACCACTTCTGGACATTTGCATCAGACTGTGTTTATGTCTCATATGCTGTGAGCAGCAGCTGCTTTGACGTCAAGAGAAAGGAAATTAAATATAATCAAGCAAAGCTACATTTTCATTTTTGACTTCTACACTTAACATCATATGTTCAGTTCATAAAACAACAACATATATGTACATATAGCACACATGAGATTTTTAGTAGCATTTATTCTACTTTCTTTATTTAACATGTTGAATCTTGCATGTTCTTGCTAGATTTGCAGACATAGATAGATAGATAGATAGATAGATAGATAGATAGATAGATAGATAGATAGATAGATAGATAGATAGATAGATAGATAGATAGTGTGGAATAAAACTTCTACTGTACTCACTACTAAAATCTGACTCCAGCTCCACACTGACCCGACAGCTCAGTCTAAGTGAGACTTATGGTTAGTAAGGCCTCAAAACTAAATAACCCAATCAAGCAGACTAGATGAATGCAGATAAGAGATTTTATTTTGTAATCAGTACTGATACAAGAATTGAGATGCTCACGCATGAGCATCCCAACAACCTCTCTCCGGGGAACTCCAACTACAGCCTTTATATACATTTCCCTTATCTTCCCAATGTAACACGTCACTGGTTCTTTGCCTAGACAATCCCACCCATCTTTCTTTTAAGACCTTTTAGATTCTTTTTTACACCATTATCTTTGAATTTACGACTTTTCGAATACCATTATAATTAAACTTTCCTGAATCATTATATTAAAAATTGGGCGTTTTCCGCCCCCACCAGTGGGATTGTCTTCGGCCTCACTCTCGCCAATACCCCATTCTTCTTCAGGAGACAGCATGGGTAAGTTCTCAGTCCTTCAGGGGCCAATCACCCTTTCTTTTATTAACCTCTACACCTCACGGATTTTCTGATTTATCCGCTGTCTTCTACGTATGTACTCTAGATATTTCGCCTGGTACCACCATTGTCATCCAGCACGCGCTGCGTTTACTTCATGATGAGATCACTGCCGCTCAAGGTACCAGTGGAGCGAAGATTGACCATAACAATCTAGGGTGCGTCTCTGCCATTGATTGGTCCAAGTTTGGAAAGCCTGGTACCGCAGAGAAAGCCTGCCAGACTGACATCATCGATACAACTATTTGTTCTTCAAAGCCCTTGCAGCCTGTGTGCAAGGCCCGTGACAGGCCAACATGCCGTGTTAAACCTTATATTGTTCTTAAGCTCAAACGACCTAACGAATAAACCTTACCTGAGAACTCACTCCTGCTGTCCCCCGATTATTTCACACTAAATCAAACACACACCTCATACATATATTCTCATTTACAAAATTATCTCCCACAATAGATAGATAGATAGATAGATAGATAGATAGATAGATAGATAGATAGATAGATAGATAGATAGATAGATAGATAGATAGAAACACTGTTTTCCCCTTTGGGCACACAATTTCAATATTGTATTGTGTTAAAAAACCACATATTCCCAAGCAGGCTTAAGTTTCAATCTTCAAGGGTTAAACATTACACTGCGGAAATAGAGAAGTGCCCATGCAAATGAAATTATGGACAAATGAAATGAAAAAAAGGAATTATGTTAAAAAAGAAAATAGATTACTTACAGTTTAAGCATAATTATATTTCTATACTTATACTAATATATACATATTTCTGAAACATGATGTGGAACGATGTAATGTGGAGTTACTTTTAATTGTCTGTAAATGGTCTGTATCTGACAAATCTGTATTGTATGTGTCATTATTTTATGTCTCTACATTTGAATAATGGTATCACCATTGTTTAGGTGTGACTTATGTACCTGGCAGTTATAATAGCTATTATTACAACTGTGACGTGCATTTATATTTCCTGTAAATTGTATGATCTCATTTCTTCTATAAGCTGAGTGTACAAGGTAAGTTCCTAGCAGGGAAATCTATATAACTTTAAACATATTTAGGATGTTTATCAATCAAACAATTAAAACACACACATACAGAAACACTGATGAGTTGTGGTTGTTTCTTCACTTCATCAATTTCTAAGGCATTAGTTATAATTTTATGATCACCTGTGTCATATTTCACCATAAAACAAGGAAGCTTTACTTGGTTTACAGGATAAAACAATGTGTCTACAGCTTTTACAATGTAAATTAAACTGTAATAGTTGTGTTAAAATGCTGTATTTTTAGTGTTTTGTAGTTACTTAGACATTCAATTAAAACTGCTGATTTTTTATTTCTTTTTTTCTTTTTTCTACTACAGTCAGAGCTAGAGGGAGTCTGTCCTCTTAAACTGGTGTTAGATTCCTGTCGATTCCTCTCATTTCTTTAGGTTTTGGTAAGTTCAGTCTAATAGATTTTTCAAATATTTGAAGCCCAATACTGTTCCTTTTTTCCATATATTTTTTTAAAGTAGGTGTAATTACGAAAATGAAAATTCCCAACAAGGGAATCTGTATAACATCCTTTCTATTTACTAAAATAGAAGAATGTTGGAGTTTGAGTCAGTCCAAGTGCAAACTGTAATTATTTCGAAAAGGCAACATACCAAATACTAAAAAACTCGTGGTAATATTTCTAACATTTTGCTTTTCTCTCAAGTTGTTGCTTATATAATTTATTACAAAATCATTTCTGTTACACTAATAAAAAGACATCAAGTTGTTTTTTTAAAGTAGGCACTAAATAATCATAACTTAGTATAATAATCACCTTTATTTATCTTATAACCAGATACTTACCAGATACTTACAAAATAGTTACAATAATGATGTTCTTTTACATTCCTATAAATAGTGTGACTCATCTTCATAGACGTACTTAATAAACATAAATATTCATTTGTTTGTTATAGTTTGAAATTTTAATTATGTAATTATTTTAATAATTAAAATAAATTACTTACATTGCATGTTTTTATTTAACAGTGGCCCTACCTGATTAAGATCAAGTCATCAACCAACAACAGAAGCAAATGCTGGTGTTGCTGCATTCTTTGATCCAAATTTAGCTCTTAAGTTGTCTGCCTAGTTTTTCAGGTAAGGCTCATTGTACAAAGAGATGCCAATACATTACACAGTGTACTGTACACTATGGGTGTGTTCACACTGAATACTTCAGTCCAGTTCAGGGTCAGTTCAGATTTGTTTTCATACTGAATTTTAGATTAATTACAAACTGTGGATCAATTAGACAATTCCACTTGTCACATTTGTACATTTGCAAAAGTTTGTAGTCCAGGAAATAAGAATCCTTTCAAATTTCTAATAGGGCAGGTGGTACCCCAGCATGCAATGGAAAAGGGTAAGCTATGAGGTGAAGTGTCAATAGTGAGTTTTGGGCTTACAGCCCATGGCAACATTTGGGCCCAATCATATTTGTATCAGAAAGTTTCAAATAAATCTACTGACCTCCTGGTTAAATTTCTGGATATGACCAATAGTTTCTGGATACCTGAAACCTGGAAGTGAGGTCAATTCCACTGTGGACCCTAGTCACTTATTGTGTCCTCTGCTTTTGGAAGCAAAAAACAGGTGTAGAGAAATTTGGCTATAGTCAAGGCAGAGATGAGTCTGGAAAGTGACTTGGAGAATTACTCTATGATAAGAAGAATGATGGTAATACCTTGGGATTCAGAAGGTTAGGAAATCTATGGCTCTGTCGTACAAGGGCCATTGGGTTGTGGGCAGTGGGATTAACTTAGTTACAGACATGGCTTGAGGGACCTTCAACTGGATGAGTCAATGTGCCACCAGTACCTAAGCAGAGTGTAAATGCATTGATACGTAGGCAGCTGGGAACAAAGAGCTCATGAGGAGGACAGGAGTGCATGTTCCTGCCGAATGACTGTCCAGTTGTCAATGGATGCACTGTGTGTGTGTTCAGTTGAGGAATGGGCTCAGGACCCAGCAGAATGGAGCAGGAAAGAAAACCTGCTTTAGCATTAGAGCTGGGGTGATAGGACAGAGTGAAATGTAAGCAGTCAAAAAACAGAGACCAGCAGGGTTGTTGCGGCTTTGGGTACTGGGCCATTCACAGGTGGCTGTTCAACCTCCTCCAGTGTCTCCCACTCCTTCAGAGCCAACTTGATGGCTAGCAGTTCTCAATTTCCAATGTTGTAATTGTGCTCACTGGGTAGACTGCCTCCAGGAAAAGAAGGCCACAGTATTGAGCTTTGGCATCTTCCTGAAACGCTGTGACAGAACCCAACTCCTGTTTCAGAGATGTTCACCTCCACATCGAAGGGCTTTGTTGGGTGCTGTTTTTAAACTCCACCAAATATACTAAATAATCAGGGATAATGACCTTACACAATAAACAATGTTCCATTAATCCTTGTGAGCAAAAGCGTTTTATCTTAAAGCACAAGACAGCAGGTATATATAGGGAAGGTAATTATTGAAACATAAGGAACAGGTGAAGAGGTGGGGAAAGGGAGGCAGGATCGGTTGGGGCAAGTACATGTGCAAACACAACGTAAACAAAAGCACAAGGGAACATAAAGAAACCCTGCCAGACTGCTCTCTGGTGTTCTGCCAGGGAACTGTCCAGCAGTCTGTGACAGTAAATGTAACCCAAGATGATTAATGATTAACTAATCTCTGTGTGTGTGTGTGTGTGTGTGTGTGTGTGTCTGTGAACACCATACACCTGATTGAAAAATACAAAGATGTAATAATGTAGACTTAACTGAAGCCTTATATCATAATTGCTTAAATATGTATTTATTAATTTCTTATATTTGTACCACCAGCTGACTTCTGAGCCAAAAGTACATTTTCAACAAGGTAATATAGTTATTTTGGCTTAACATAACATATAGTACACAGATAATAATATAATATATAATTGTGTCTTATATTCTGTATGTTATTTTACTTTTACAAAAGTTTTCAATTCAAGATTGCTAGATAAGTCTCTTGGTTTTACATATACAAAATACAACGACAGAAAGTATATATCTATATATATATATATATATATATATATATATATATATATATATATATATATATATAAAGATTGTGTATTAAATAATTGTGTGTGTATTTTATTTTCAGAAGTTCAATCATTAATAATGACACAATCAAGTCTCCATTTTGTCTCCTGGAACACAAATGGTATTAAAAAAAAGTTCCAAAAATTGTTGATGAGCCTTAGTAACCTTCATGCTGATGTTGCCTTCATACAAGAGACACATGTTGAGATAGAAGATGACATCCTGAAAGATGTTGAAGGCTGGAGATCCTACTTCACTGTGTACAGCTCGAAAAGCAAAGGAGTCGCAATACTGATAAGAGACAGCGTACAATTTGAGTACATATGTCATGATGAGGACTACAGTGGAGGTTACATTGTGCTATTCTGTAATCTGTATGGTGAACTGTTCACTCTTGTTAATGTGTACAATCATAAGGCAGACAAAAATGTCTTGGGTAGACTGAAAGAGTATTTGATGGAAACAGCTGAGGGTCTGCTAGTGGTTGGAGGAGATTTCAACACAGTTTTACATCCCAGCTTTGATCGGAGGTCTTCAACCTTCAAGCTCTCACCACTGAGAGCTTTTTTAGAAGATTTTACTGTTTCCCTCAATCTCAGAGACACCTGGTCATACAAACACCCTACTTTAGATGGCTTTACACGACATCAGAATGATAGTCACTCCAGGATAGACATGTTTTTCCTGCCAGAGCACAAAATGGAACGGGTGGCTAATATTAATGTAGCGAACGAGGATGCTGAACTACAGGATATTTCTGATCATTATCCTCTTGTGCTAGAACTCACAGTTCAGTGCAGAACTGAAACAAACATCCCAAAGGTTGCCTTAAAGTTGTCTAAGCCTTTTACATACACACCTGACAGAAGACCATGGAACATTAGTGGGGCAGAAATTCTGAGTGCCATTAAGTCTTTGACTGACTTTGAAGAGTACTCACTTGATATGAAAGACGTGAAATACTATAAACAGCATCGCTGTGAACTGTCCGAGACCTTAAAGACTGAATACAATTCAGTGATAAAGAAGAAAGATGTAGGACACACCTTTGATGTTAAGGATTTAATATTATCACAGATTTTAGCAAAGCGTCTCAGTGAGTCCATTTCCCCTTTATTTAAGAGAAAGATAGTGACAAATCTTGATCCATTTTTCACTGTGACATTTGAGAGAGGCCCACAAACAATCAAGTGGTCTTTCCTTGAGAGTAAACTTAAAATGCTACAACTTGAGGTGAAGAAGCCAGACCAGATCTCTTTTGCCCTCACACCAGAGCTCAGCATTCTGGATTACCTGCTCCCTGAAGAAGAAGACTCTTCTGAACTCAGACTGTTGAAGCCTGGGTGTCCACTCACCAAATTTATCTTCAGTCTGGCTCTGAATGAACTAGAAACCTTAGCTTTAAATAACTTCTGTAAGGTCACTGTTTGCTATCACAGACAGGTTCTGCGCATACATACAAACTCAATCCCAAACTCAGATTTTGTGGATGTTTTCGTGAACACTTTTAAGGAAATTTCAGGACTTAAAATAAGTATGGTAATATAAAATAAGTAACATTGACTCATTACATATTTACTCATACTCATTACAAATCTCAAAGTTTCTTCTCTCATTTAGGCTATGATTGTATGCTGTATGCAAAGTGTACACTGTGTTGTGTTTAGTGTTCAAATCCTGAAAGTCTCTTAAGACGTCAAAGAGATGTCTTTACCTCAAAACAAAGATTTGTCTTGGTTATTGTCTAATGTGTATATGCTGAGATAACATATTTAAATAGTTTTAGAAAATGTATTTGTAATGTTAAACAACACTTTATAATGGATTTAAATTACAGTGAAGGCTCTTTATGTTTAGTTTATAGTTAGTTAAGGTTTCTAAAGGTTTTAATCTATTAGAATATATACGGTATATATATATATATATATATATATATATATATATATATATATATATATATATATATATATAGTGAGAGAGAGAGAGAGAGAGAGAGAGAGAGTGTGTGTGTGTGTCATCCTGCAGTTGTGTAATGATGTGTAATCTATTAGTAAACATTTACCTTACATATTTATACTACCTGCAATTATATGTATTCATACTATAATTTTTTGTTGTTACATGATGTAAATTAAGGAGTATACAATAAACAACTTCTCCACTCCTGAAACAATAACAGTCAGAATCAGAATACTTTATTGATCCACTCAGGGAAATTGTATCACTTTAACCCCAGAGTGTGCAGAATAGTGCTAAAAATAACCACTTGACTAACACCACCCATATTTCCTGTCTCCCCGTCACTACATCACTACAAGAGAAAGATGAGTTTCTGCAAGGAAATGTTTAAGCCACATCTACTTGGTGATGATAACACTTGCTCTTCTAAATCTCTGCTGTTTATTAAAGTAAGAAACACCTGACCATAAAAATCTGAACTAAACGGACAAACAAAAAGAATCAAGAAATTTTAGGTAATAAAATAGGCTATATTAACTTATTTCTTCTGCTCATTTACAACCAACAACAGAAATAGAGGTAGTAGGATTATGCGTGTTTGCTAGATATCTGATTCTATAAGATCATTTTGAACTCTTCTAGTGATTACTAGAAGAATAATTATGCCAGTGTTCCAATGAGACTTACATTGTAAGTCAACAGATGTTTTAGCCTCATTAAGAAATAGGTATATAATTAACTCAGAGGAAAGCCTTGGCTTTTACAATATACTTGTTAGAGGTTTATATTTTATCTAAACTTAGACTCATATCTAGTCAGAGGTAGTCTTTGAAGTGTGTTTCATGTACTAATATTAAAAGTAACAACTACAGTCAATCAATCAACTGGTTTACTTTATCCAAATCTAAATACAAATACAAAATATACAGTGAATAAAAAGTGAAGATAAATTACACAACCATTGAGTACAATGTCACGCATATGATGCATAGATTTTAATTTTAGATTTTAGATTTTAATGCATACTTTTTTATACCCTAGAGTGTAAGTTATGAACGATAAGCTAAACCCCCAGATCACCCTTGTAAGGATTTGCTGCAAGCGTGAGTGTCTGAATCCATATGCAGATATTTATTAAAGACAGCAGGCAGAATCGTAAACAGGAAAGCAGGCAATGGGTCAAAACTGGAAAAGCAAACACTTGGCGACAAAACAGAAACAAAAACTGAAACTCGAATAACCAGGCAAACAGGCAAGGATCAAACACATCAAAAGACTAGTCACGGACGGACGGTGAAACTCACACTTCTCTAGCTTGACATACAGGTGATGTTTGGCTAGACGACAGAGGATGGCTTGAACATGCGTGACGTGTTGCTCTAGGTTGGGAGAGTAGATCAGGATATCGTTGATGTAGGCGATGATGTAGTGGTTCAGCATATCTCTGAATACCTCATTGATGGGGGACTGGAACACGGTCGGGGCATTCGTGAGACCATATGGCATTACTAGGTATTCGTAGTGGTCATGGGTGGTCAAAGCCGTTTTCCATTTGTCCCCCTCCTTGATCCGGATCAAATTGTAGGTGCTGCGCAGGTCAAGCTTTGTGAAGATCTTGGCTCCCCAAAGTTGTTCGAGGGCTGCAGGCACTAGTGGCAGCTGATAGGGGTAGGGAACTGTAATGGCATTCAGTCCCCGATAATCAATGCAGGGTCTGAGGCCTCCATCCTTCTTTTCAACGAAGAAGAACCCTGTGGCGGTGGGAGACGTGGAAGGACAGATGTAACCTGCAATGAGCGCTTCTTGGATGTACTCCTCCATGGCTTGTTTCTCGGGTATGAAAAGGGGGTAAACTTTGCTCTTGGGGGGCATGGCATTGGGGAGGAGTTCTATGGAGCAATCCCAGGGTTTGTGCTGTGGTAGCTTGGTGGCTCTCTCTTTGCTAAACACTTCTTGAAGTATTCCATAGGGAGTGTGGTCGTGACAGTAGCGTTTGGGCTTTCTATGGAGGTGGATCGGCATGGATGTGAAGGGCGAGATAGAAAACAGTTCTCAGTGTAATCTGTTGACCACTTCATGATGTCTCCCTCCCTCCAGGAGATTAGTGGGTCGTGGAGTTGTAACCAGGGAAGTCCCAGAACGACAGGATTGGATGGAGAGTTGATGACGAAGAACATGAACGTTTCGTGGTGGAATAATCCAATCTGTAGAGCCATGGACGTAGTCTGATGGCAGATCAGGCCCTCCCCTATAGGCTGGTCATTGATGGTGGTGACTTTCAATGGTGGTGTGCAGGAAATGATGGGGATATGGAGTTGCTGAACCAGGTTATGGTCGATAAGATTCACAGCGGAACCAGAGTCAATTAGCCCTGTGGCATAGAAACAGGAATCAGTGAGGGATAAACAGACAGGAAGTGAAACTTTACATGACAGAGTTTGGATCTCTATTTTGGAAGTAGTGGGCTTCTCGGGGCACTGGTACACCCTGTGGCCGGGTTTCTCACGGTAGAAGCACTGCTGGAGCTGAATACGGCGTCCTCATTCTTCGGTGGAGACTCGAGCCCTTCCGAGCTGCATCGGTTCAGCATAATCCGATTGAAACTCATGGTGATCCAGCACACGGCGTAACTTTGTGGCTGAGGGCTGGTGCTGACGATGCAGGTTATCGAGGCAAAATCCAAAGCCATGTACGACATTGGGAGGCTGGAGACATGCAGACTGGCAGGTTGGTGGTGTGAGACTGAAGTGTGAGAGTGGTGTGACACCACTGAGGATGCAGCATTTCCTTGTGTGCTTTGAATGTGCTGTCTGTATCAGGGGTTCAAATGAAAAATGTGTGGTAAAAATATCTGCTGGGGTTGTTTCAGGGAATTGGGCTTGGGGCACTCGATGAAGGCTCAGATTTTCACAGGTTTGGCTCTCACTTTCTGGGGATACTTTTTTTTTAACATGATGTTTTTCAGGTTCAGGATCCAGTAATAAATACAAGGGCAAAAGGAATTATCCTTTTCATTGACGAAAAAGAATCTGGCACCCACAGGGGTGAAAGAGGGTCTGATTATGCAAGTGGTTAGGGAGCTATTAATATATTGCTCTGTGGTCTCTCGGTCAGCGCAAAAAAAGTTGTACAGAGGGCAGGAGGCTTGACCCCAAGAAGCAGGTCAATGGCCCAATCATATGAGGTGAGGTGGTTCTGAGAGGGCATGTTCCTTGCTGAAGACCATTTTTCTCCCAGATGCTTAAGTATCCAGTACTTAACAATGCCCAAATCCTTTATTTGTCTACTAATCTGTCATATTAATGTTAGCTCTGCAGTGTTTTGTACTTTATTCTACAGTGAGTTACTCTTTCACATAGGTTAGGGCGACCGGGGTGGTGGTCCCTCTTTTTAAGAAGGGGGATCGGAGGGTGTGTTCCAACTATAGGGGGATCACACTCCTCAGCCTCCCAGGGAAAGTCTATTCCAGGGTACTGGAGAGGAGAGTCCATCCTTTAGTCGAACCACGGATTCAGGAGGAACAATGCGGGTTTCGTCCTAGTCGTGGAACACTGGACCAGCTCTATATCCTTCACAGGCTGCTTGAGGGTTCATGGGAGTTTGCCCAATCAGTCCACATGTGTTTTGTGGACTTGGAGAAGGCATTCGACCGAGTCCCTCGTGGCATCCTGTGGGAGGTGCTCTGGGAGTATGGGGTCCGCGGCCCTCTGTTAAGGGCTGTTCGGTCTGTGTATGACCGGAGCAGGAGCTTGGTTCACATTGCCGGCTGTAATTCACATCTGTTCCCAGTGCATGTTGGACTCCGGCAGGGTTGTCCTTTGTCACCGGTTCTGTTCATTATCTTTATGGACAGAATTTCTAGGCGCAGCCAGGTGGTGGAGGGAGTCCGGTTTGGGGATCATAGGATTTCGTCTCTGCTTTTTGCAGATGATGTTGTCCTTTGAGCCAGGACTTACAGCATGCACTGGGGCAGTTCGTAGCCGAGTGCGAAGTGGCTGGGATGAGGATCAGCTCCTCCAAATCCGTGGCCATGGTTCTCGACCGGAAAAAGGTGGTTTGTCCCCTCCAGGTTGGAGGACTGTTCCTTCCTCAAGTGGAGGAGTTTAAGTATCTCAGAGTTTTGTTTACAAGTGAGGGAAGGATGGAGCGTGAGATTGACAGACGGATTGGTGCAGCGGCAGCAGCAATGCGGTCTATGTACTGGTCTGTTGTGGTGAAGAAGGAGCTGAGCCGAAAGGCGAAGCTCTCAATTTACCAGTCAATCTACGTTCCTACTCTTACTTATGGTCATGAGCTCTGGGTCATGACCGAAAGGACAAGATCCCGGATACAAGCGGCCGAAATGAGTTTTCTTTGTAAGGTGGCGGGGCGTTCTCTTAGAGATAGGGTAAGGAGCTCTGTCACCCCGGAGGAGCTCGGAGTAGAGCCACTGCTCTTCTACATCGAAAGGGGCCAGTTGAGGTGGCTTGGGCATCTGTTTTGGATGCCTCCTGGACGTCTCCCAGGGGAGGTGTTCCGGGCATACCCAACCGGGAAGAGACCCCGGGGAAGACCCAGGACACGCTGGAGGGACTATGCCTCTTGGCTGGCCTGGGAACGCCTTGGAATTCCCCCGGAAGAGCTGGAGGAAGTGGCTAGGGAGAAGGAAGTCTGGGCATCCCTACTTAGACTGCTGCCCCCGCGACCCGGCTATGGATAAGCGGGAGACAATGAATGAATGAATGAATGATGCTGTGAGCAGCAGCTGCTTTGACGTCAAGAGAAAGGAAATTAAAAGGTTCTGTACACATTTTTACTAATAAAATTCCATGACTTTTCCATGACTTTGAGGTACATATTCATGACCTAATGAGCAGTAATGAGACTCATTGAGAATGGTCCAATCACATGAGGCCAAATATATATAAAATAATATTGATTCACTAACAACAACAGTGGGCAGGAAAATTTGAAACAAGCCAATCAGAGCTCAGTCTCAAGTCATATGTCTTTTCAAAACTTTATGGACCTACATACGCACCCTGCACACACACACACACACACACACACACACATTGTAAACAAATGATAATATGACTAACAATAGAACAGTACGACTAAAAGATTCAATTTCATTATTAAAATACATAATTATTGTTAACGTGTAAAGAAAGACTGGCAACCAGGTCATCTCCTCTGGTCTGTATATTTCCCAGTCCACCAGGTATTGTAAGCCTTTACTCCTGCGGCATATCCAGCAGCCTTCTGATGGTCTAGGCCAGGTGGTCATCCATGACCAGGGCAGGGGTTGGAAGGAGGGTTCAAAAACTTACATAGACAGGCTTCAGTTGGGAAATATGGAAGAATGGGTGGATGTGCAATGGACCCGAGGAGCTTGAGTATGACTGCAGAGGGTTTGAAGATGCTTTCAATGGAAAATGGTCCTAAAATGTGGGGAGAATGTTTTTGGAGTCAGTTATGATTGGAATGTTCTCAAAGGAGGGCCATACATTCTGCTCTGGCTGGAACCTGGGTGTGACAACAGTCAGTGGAGCAGAGCAGGGTGGAACCAGTCTCTCTCCATATTTCGCAGGATCCATTACAGTGGACCTATATGGATGAAACAGTCTGGTGACAGAGCTAGTGACAGTGCTAGACTGGGAGTTGTAGGCAAGGTAGCTGGCAGCTTCAGATAGAGCAGTTGTTATTCATGACACACTGCAGCTCCATTTCCAACTCCTGATTCATACATTCTACTTGCCCATTGGTCTGGGGATGAAATCTTGAGGAGATGTTAACAGTGAGAGTATAGAGAAGAGAGCAAAAGACATGGTTTACTACAAGGTCAGTGGTTTAATGGGCTATGGAAAGTTTGGGGAGAGCCACAAAGTGTACAGCTGTTCTACTGGTCTAAAATGATCTTTTGTCTAGCTTGTGAAAGGGCAAGCTGGAGGCAAAATCCAAAGCCATGTACGACATTGGGAGGCTGGAGACATGCAGACTGGCAGGTTGGTGGTGTGAGACTGAGGTGTGAGAGTGGTGTGACACCACTGAGCTTGCAGCATTTCCTTGTGTGCTTTGAATGTGCTGTCTGTATCAGGGGTTCAAATGAAAAATGTGTGGTAAAAATATCTGCTGGAGTTGTTTCAGGGAATTGGGCTTGGGGCGCTCGATGAAGGCTCAGATTTTCACAGGATTGGCTTTCACTTGCTGGGGATACTTTTTTTTTTTAACATGATGTTTTCCAGGTTCAGGATCCAGTAATAAATACAAGGGCAAAAGGAATGATCCTATTCATTGACGAAAAAGAATCTGGCACCCACAGGGGTGAAAGAGGGTCTGATTATGCAAGTGGTTAGGGAGCTATTAATATATTGCTCTGTAATCTCTTGGTCAGCGCAAAAAAAGTTGTACAGAGGGCAGGAGACTTGACCCCAAGAAACAGGTCAATGGCCCAATCATAGGAGGTGAGGTGGTTCTGAGAGGGCCTGTTCCTTGCTGAAGACCATTTTTCTCCCAGATGCTTAAGTATCCAGTAGATTTAGGTTAGATTTGACTATGCAAAAGCTGACAACATTTCTATATTCATGTCTTTGTAAATGCACACAGGCTGTATTATGTATTGAGTATTCGTTTTAGAGATTCAAGCAAAGATAAGGAAACCACCTTTGGACATTTGCATCAGACTGTGTTTATGTCTCTCATATGCTGTGAGCAGCAGCTGCTTTGACGTCAAGAGAAAGGAAATTAAATACAGGTTTCGTACACATTTTTACTAATAAAATTCCATGACTTTTCCATGACTTTGAGGTACATATTCATGACCTAATGTTTCATGAAATCTCTATGAATACATGTTACATAAGAAGAAAAATCCATGTTTTACCACAGCACATTTTTTACTAAAATAAATAACAAGCTTCGTAGTTTATAATACAAAATAACCATTTATTTAAATTACGCTTGCACAGTAACAAAGTTACATAAAAGAATACATCAAACCCTGAGAACCCCTTAAAAATGTATTGACGTAAGTCCATGTGAGATATTTAACATAAATCAATGGGAAGCAACAATGTTAAACTAAAAAATAAATAAAAGTATCCAGAAACATTGTCCATAACTTTAAATGTCATAAATTAACCACACTGGATAACTTTCTTTAAAAAGTTATCATCATTATTTGAATTCTACATCCCCCAAAAATAATTAACAATGTTTATTTTTTCTGAAAGCTTCTTTTCAATCTGTTTTTCAATTTTGAGCAGAGATGCTTTCTTTTCTTTTGCAGTATGTCGGAAACTGTTGGATGATTAAGGTCATGTTGCCAGAAGATTCAGCCTTTTCAGCATATTCATCTGCTGATTTCTCAAGAGCACAAATGTCTGCCTCCATCCTAGCCCTCTTCTTTTTCAAATCTTCCAGCTCATCTGTGAAGGCCTTCCTCTTCAAGTCAACAGCTTGCTGTTCTTTCTTTCTCTTCTCTTCATCCAGGTACCCATGGTACTTCTGCCTGGCTCCTGCAGCTGAAACGAGCAGCTCCTTTATGATTTCCACCTTGGTTATGGCCCCTACAGATCTGACATGGTCAACAATGAGCCTCTGAGCCACCAGAGATCTTTCCCTCTGATTCTCAACTATTAATTCTTTGTTGATTGAAAAACCTCTTTTGACGCTTGCCTGCCAATGTGATAAGACAAGAAGAATCTTCACCACATCCCACATTCTCGAAAATGATGGTTTTGTTCCCATTGTCTCATACAGCAGGGTGTCCACTCGTGTGGTTTTGGGGTCAAATTCCCTGAACTTAACCTGAAGAGCAGCCAAATCACAAAACTCTTTAAACTCTCTAGGCATATCATCACAAACTGCCTCATTTACATGTTTAGCTTCAACAAGTATGTGCAACATCCTTCTCTTTTGAGTTACACATAGTTACATAGTTACATAGTTGAGTTACTTTGAGCCATGCATCTCGGGTCAAGGCACTGCATGCTTCTCACTATTGTGTGATGCACTAGAGCCTTTTTCAGCAACTTCTCAAGTAGTGTGATCAAGAGTTTCTTGCAGTCCATCTTAATCTCTAGTCTCTGCCTTTCTGAAATGTTTTTGGAAGACTTGAGTTGGTTCAGGGTGGCTTCTGCTGCAAATTCAATATCAATCTGAGAACTGTCCTTGTGCAGACTGCTGTCTTGAAAAGGGACATGGAGGAGCTTTAGTGTTGATGAGGCCTCTTGCAGATGCTTTTCCTTCAGAAATCGTCCCATGAGGCCTGTGAAAAATTAAAATTAAGTGATTTTATTCTACAGTTTGATCACTTAATTTTTCAAATTTACAAGCCAAATTAAATTTACAAATTTGTTTTTTGAGCTAATAACAACTTACCTTTTTAATTTTTTTTTTATTATTATTTAATTTACTAATCTACAAGAATGAACATTATATGAACTGTAAGCTAAAAACAAACCAATAAAATAATCTAGACAGTAATAGTAAAGTAATAAACATATAACTTTAATTTTTAATTTCATTAAAATATAATAATACCAAGTGATCATGGCGATCATTAAACATCATTAACAATCACACAATCCATGTTTATCCTTACCTTTAATCAGTTTGTACATATCACCGGAGAGAAAGGGCAGCATGGGTTGGTCAGACTGATACATGGTGAGGAACGGGTCGAGTTCTCTGGCATTGCTGTTGAATATTCCCACTTTCACTGGGAAGAGAGGATCAGCACAGCGCATCTTCACCTCTTCAAATGACTTTACTTTTGGATTGGGTAGTTCACCTCTCTCTACCATCTGGATGTATTGTTTGACATGTGGCCAGAGTAGCAATCCTCTTTCTGACATGTTTACATTTTCAATCCACCGGTGCTTACAAAACTTAAGCATGGGCGTGCTACAACCGGTTGCTGTCATAACATCTTCGTGACAGGCAGGGCAATCATGGAACAGCCAATACAAGCTAGAGAGTCCGTGTTCAACTTCCCATCCGGTGGATTTACAGCCATCTCCGAACGCATTGTGCAGTATGTGCACGAACCGATGTTAATTAGTGACTTTCCCGCATCATTCTGCACTTGCTTCTGGAGTATTTTTTGTACTTTCCAATTTACGTCCGGCCCGTCCATTGAGATTTGGACCAGATTCTTGATTCCAATCACTGTAAGCAAGTTATTCATTTTGTCAGCGATGTCTTGAGCCGATGAATGGCCCATAAACTCTTAGCCGATGTATTTAGTCTTCACCTTGGACCCGTTCCATAGCCTGACATGCATTTCTAACTGTTTAGACTGTAAATAGTGATTCAGGCTTTCATCAAACAGCATAACATAGACGCTTTGCTTCGATAGATCTGCCAAAGTCAGTTTCTTAAAATAAGGAGCCAGTCCAAAAGTACATAAATACTGCATCACCGCATGCAAAGCTGGCCGCTATATTGCTGTCTGGGAACGTAGTCTGAAAAAGCTTGTGTCTTCACAGGACTTGTAGGAATAGTGCGAATTAGCCACCTTTAGCGCCCACAGGACCTCTGCAGTTAGGTTTTCGTTTCTGGACATGGCATTCAAAATGGTCCCTTGTTTTGCAGTGGATGAAAAGGAAGCACTGCATTTGGGAGCAAGGGTCACATCAGCAGCAGCAGACTGGTGCTTTGCCCCTTTAGCATGGCTAAACAGTGCTGCCTCTCCCATGTTCGAAATGTCAAATGTTTTACGGCATACTGTACCTTTTGCACGTCCCGGGTCCTGATCTTTCACAAGCCACCCCTTATACTTTTCGTCATGAAGCCATACATAATTAAATCTGCATTTTCCTGGCATTGCGTGAGTTTACTACTAGCTGCATTTGCGAGTCGCCGTTACCCCACTCAGAGAACATCACATGACGGATTGCGCTAATGTTAACTATTGTAATTTATCCAATATTATCAATTAAAATATATTAAAATATACAGACATTATATTAAATATACAGGCTTATTTATTTTTCCAAACTTTTTCCAGGCCTGGAAATTGCTGTTTTAAAATTCCATGACTTTTCCAGGTTTTTCATGACCGTCCAAACCCTGTAAATATAATCAAGCAAAGCTACATTTTCATTTTTGACTTCTAAACTTGACATCAAGCTCATAAAACAACATATATGTACATATAGCACACATGAGGTTTCTACTAGCATTTATTCTACTTTCTTTTTTTAACATATTGAATCTTCCATGTTCTTGCTAGATTTGCACACATAGATAGATAGATAGATAGATAGATAGATAGATAGATAGATAGATAGATAGATAGATAGATAGATAGATAGATAGATAGATAGATAGAAACACTGTTTTCCCCCTTGTGAACACAATTTCAATGTGGTTTTGTGTTACAAAACCACATATTCCCAAGCAGGCTTAAGTTTCGGTCTTCAAGGGTTAAACAATACACTGCGGAAATAGAGAAGTGCCCATGCAAATGGGGCACAGAGGTTTGTGCATCAGGCTGCTTTTTTGTTTCCCTTTGTCTTTTCTTTGTGTTTTAACTTTTGCTGTAAATCTTTTGGACCAGCAAAGTACCAAATAATTACAGAACCTGTGGTGTGTTTTTCTGATGTAAAATGCTTCCACTTTTTGGAGAGTTTCTGTAAATCATATGACTGAACTGATTCTTCATCTTCACTTCTTCATTTTTGCTGAGTGCACAAGGTAAGTTCCACATAATAATGGAATTATGTTAAAAAAGAAAATAGATTACTTACAGTCATTATATTTCTTAAACACATACCAATATGTACATATTTCTGAAACATGATGTGGAACTATGTAAAGTGGAGTTACTTTTAATTTTCTGTAAATGGTCTGTATCTGACAAATCTGTATTGTATGTGTCATTATTTTATGTCTGTACATTTGAGGGTCCACCAACAGCCAGTACCAAATTCCTTGTGTGTGTAAAAACATACTTGGCCAATAAACCTGATTCTGACAATATAATATTAGTTTACTGGTAATTCATATACAGTGATATCAAAATATAAGCAAAATATCCATTGATGATACTATGAAATAATCCAGATTATATAATTGCACAGGTTCCACAATGCTGTCTCGAATATATACAACTCTTCGCCTCGTCACCTGGAACGTTCGTGGGGTTAAAAGCACCCGAAATTTACCAAAAAAGCTTTCAAACTTGTTGAGCAACCTCAATAAACTTAAGGCTGACATTGCATTTATTCAAGAAACGCATGTTGGACCAAAGTGTTACAAAATATTGGAAAATGAAATTGGAAAAGACTGGAAAATCTTCTTCACTGTGCACAGCTCAAAAAGCAAAGGAGTCGCAATACTTATAAGAAACAGCGTACAATTTGAGTACATATGCCATGATGCGGACTACAGTGGAGGTTACATTGTGCTATTCTGTAATCTGTATGGGGAACTATACACTCTTGTTAATGTGTACAATCACAAGGCAGACAAAAATGTCTTGGGTAGACTGAAGGAGTATTTGATGGAAACAGCTGAGGGTATGCTAGTGGTTGGAGGAGATTTCAACACAGTTTTACATCCCAGCTTTGATCGGAGACATTCAATGTCTCAAGCAAGCCATTCACCACTGAGAGGTTTTTTGGAAGATTTTACTGTTTCTCTCAATCTCAGAGACACCTGGTCATACAAACACCCTGCTGTAGATGGCTTTACACGACATCAAAAAGATAGTCAGTCCAGGATAGACATGTTTTTCCTGCCAGAGCACAAAATGGGACTGGTGGCTAATATTAATGTAGCATATGAGGAAGCTGAACTACAGGATATTTCTGATCATTATCCTCTTGTGCTAGAACTCACAGTTCAGTGCAGAACTGAAACAAACATCCCAAAGGTTGCCTCAAAGTTGTCTAAGCCTTTTACATACACACCTGACAGAAGACCAGGGAAGATTAGTGGGGCAGAAATTCTGAGTGCCATTAAGTCTTTGACTGACTTTGAAGAATACTCACTTGATAGGAAATATGTGCAATACTATAAAAAGTGTCGCCGTCAACTGTCCGAGACCTTAAAGACTGAATACAATTCAATGATAAAGAATAAAGATGTAGGAGACATCTGCACTTTTGACGTTAAGTATTTGATATTATCACGGATTTTAGCAAAGCGTCTCAGTGAGTCCATTTCCCCTATTTTTAAGAGAAAGATAGTGACAAATCTTGATCCATTTTACACTGTATCATTTGTGAGAGGCCCACAAACAATCAAGTGGTCTTTCCTTGAGAGACAACTTGAGATGCTACAAAAAGAACAGATCTCTTCTGCCCTCACACCAGAGCTCAGCATTCTGGATTACCTGCTCCCTGAAGAAGAAGACTCTTCTGAACTCAGAGTGTTGAAGCCTGGGTGTCCACTCACCAAATTTATCTTCAGTCTGGCTCTGAATGAACTAGAAACCTTAGCTTTAAATAACTTCTGTAAGGTCACTGTTTGCTATCACAGACAGGTTCTGCGCATACATACAAACTCAATCACAAACTCAGATTTTGTGGATGTTTTTGTGAACACTTTTAAGGAAATTTCAGGACTTAAAATAAGTATGGTAATATAAAATAAGTAACACTGACTCATTACATATTTACTCATACTCATTACAAATCTCAATGTTTCTTCTCTCATTTAGGCTATGATTGTATGCTGTATACAAAGTGTACATTAGGTGCGTTTACATGGACACTTGTAATCCGATCGTACCAGGACTAGAAGCACAATCAGATTAAAAAAGTGTCATGTAAACACATCAATCGGATGGAATTTGCCACATCCGATTAAAAATTCAATCGGATGGTAAGGGGTGGTTTAAACCATTTTTAGTCCGATCGAGAGGACATGTAAACACTTAATCGGATGGAATATGTTCCTGGAAAGTTCTGCGTATGTGCAATGATGCAAGAATGACGTATGATGTACGGATGTTGTTGTAGGTAAAATGGCGGGTGCTAAGCAAAACTGGTCTGTGGGGTGAGACTTCCACTCCTCGTCTGTGAAGTGATGCAAAACGATCTTGTCCCACCAGTCCTTGCTTCGGACTCTCATCCATAGACGCCTTGTTCTGGGCTCGGGAAGGGACATTTTAATGGCGTGATAGATACACGCAGCCTGAATCATATCATCAAGTGCTCGTTGTCTCCTAATTAGCAGCCGAAAATGTAAAATATTAAGTCTGCATTTTAAAAGAACAAAAAGAAGCAGTGGCAATGCAGAGGCTAGTACGTCCATCCTGGAATGGAAGGAATCCTGTTTTCGTGGACTGTGCGCATGTCAAAAGATCTAATCCAATTCTAATCATGTGTCATGTGCATAACAATCTGATTACTTTATACCGCATTCATGTAAACGCTGCGATCGGATTCGTCAATCTGATTGAATTCAGTCCGATCTGATTAAAAAGTGTCCATGTAAACGCACCTATTGTTTGCAGTGTTGGGGAGTAACTAGTTACATGTAATGGCATTAAGTAACTTAATTACAAAATAAATGTAACAGTAACTTGTTACAGTTTTTTTTTTACAATTTTTGTCATTATTGTGAGTGTACAGAAATAAAAACAGACCCTTTAGTTGGAATGATATATTACTCGTTTCTGTATAATAAAAAGTGACAGAGTGGTCAGTTGATTTACTGAAGCTGCTATGTGGGAAAAAATCCACTAAAATGCGCCTGCGCGTTCATCGAGCCCATAGTGTATTCAAGACCTGTATTCAAAACATTCAGAACAAATTAGCTAGTCTGCTAGCCAAGGGTGTCGCTAGGCCATTTTAAAGCAACCCTAAAATTCTGCAATTGTCCATAAACTGTAATAAGTGATCTCCTCAGTCCCCTTTAAATTTCATATGAAAACTCCGGCAGTCTTCGGCTCCTCCCCGTCTTTCAGCGCGTTCTTCAATCTGCAAACCGCGGCGTCACAGAGGGAGGATCAGAGGACAAGTGTGTGTGTGTGTGATCAGGAAGACTCATATTTGGCTTGTTCAGTTCTCAAATGTTATACACATCTATGCAATACAGTTGAATGCTGCATTAAGTTTACCATCCTACCCTGTTAGTCAAACCTTTATTTTATTTTATTTTATTTATTTATTTATTTATTTATTTATTTATTTATTTATTTATTTATTTATTTATTAATTAATTTATTAATTTATTAATTATTTATTTTTACTATTATACCCTCATTGGGGGCTGAGCCCCCCTTAAATGAAAATCCTAAAATCGTCCCTGCTGCTAGCTGCCTTTACCAGGCACACTTCTATTTATGAACCCTTTGGCAGAAAATATGTAGCTCACACTTTTCCTCCTTGTAAATGTGTTGGTAATGTCAGATCTAATATAACTTAGTTATTTTAGCACTGTAGTATACATTATGATGACTCTTTTCAGATTATCTTTTTTTCCCAAGGCATTGTTACTTGCTAGTGTGTCCTGTCATAGCTATGCAAAGGTTTGATTCCTAAAACAGTATTAAACAATTTTTGTTCTGAAGTCTGGTTTTGTGGTGGCTGTGCTTAAAATTAAATCAATATAATCTTAATTCAAGTGATGAAAGATTTAAAATTCTCACAGTAAACAGAGTTGAGTACTGCTGTAAGGTTAACCCTGCCTGGTATAAATGTATGGAAATGATTTCGTTGAAAATATCCATTAGAAACTTAAAAGTAATCAAAAATAATCAAATGTAATCAGTTACTTTACTTTTATAAAGTAATTGAAAAGTTACACTACATTTTAAACAGAGTAACTTGTAATCTGTAACCTATTACATTGCCAAAGTAACCTTCCCAACACTGATTGTGTTGTGTTTAGTGTTCAAATCCTGAAAGTCTCTTAAGATGTCAAAGAGAGGTCTTTACCTCAAAACAAAAATTTGTCTTGGTTATTTTCTAATGTATATATGCAGAGATAACATATTTAAATAGTTTTAGAAAATGTATTTGTAATGTTAAACAACACTTTATAATGGATTTAAATTACAGTGAAGGCTCTTTATATTTAGTTAACATTTACCTTACATATTTATACTACCTGCAATTATATGTATTCATACTATAATTTTTTTGTTGTTACATGATGTAAATTAAGGAGTAAACAATAAACAACTTCTCCACTCCTGAAACAATAACAGTCAGAATCAGAATACTTTATTGATCCAATCAGGGAAATTGTATTACTTTAATCCCAGAGTGTGCAGAATAGTGCTAAAAATAACCACTTGACTAACACCACCCATATTTCCTGTCTCCCCGTCACTACATCACTACAAGAGAAAGATGAGTTTCTGCAAGGAAATGTTTAAGCCACATCTACTTGGTGATGATAACACTTGCTCTTCTAAATCTCTGCTGTCTATTAAAGTAAGAAACACCTGACCATAAAAATCGAAACAGAACTAAACGGACAAACAAAAAGAACTTATGATATATGAGCACCAAGAAATTTTAGGTAATAAAATAGGCTATATTAACTTATTTCTTCTGCTCATTTACAACCAACAACAGAAATAGAGGCAGAAGGATTATGCATGTTTGCTAGATATCTGATTCTATAAGATCATTTTGAACTCTTCTATTGAATACTTATAAGAATAATTATGCCAGTGTTCCAATGAGTCTTACGTTGACTGTAAGTCAACAGATGTTTTAGCCTCATTAAGAAATAGGTATATAATTAACTCAGAGGAGTCTAATGGCATGCACGCCTTTAAAAAGTAAAAAGTGAAGATAACTTACACAACCTTTGAGTACAATGTCACAGGCATATGATGCATAGATTGTAAAAGCATTTAAAAGGTTCTGAAAGTAAAGGCCTTGAGATGCTTGAAAGCATCCCAAATGATATGGGACTTGGGATGCGTAATGAAAAAGCTCCAGTGGTATTGTGTAATGCATACTTTTTTATACCCTAGAGTGTAAGTTAAACAATCGGCTGATAAAGCTATATACTGTGAATGTTGTTTCCTAAATCTGTATGATATTTATGATGCCACCACAGTGTTCACCATGAAATATGGATTAGAATTATACCATACATGCATTTTTTAACATTTTAGTTAAACAAAGTTTAGGTGACCAGGTTAAAGTCACATGGCCTTTCTGACCTACATTTCTTGTTTCTTTAAGCTTAAATAAATTACCACCACAGTTTATAAATCTATTCTTTTTAATTGGGGAAATATAGTAGTGATGCTTTGATCTATGGTTGTAATTCATAAAATGTAAAGAAATTTGTGTAAAATCTTAGCATTACTATTCCCATGGAACATCTTTCCTTCATATCAAGAAAAGATATATGCTTTCCTTTCTTCCTATTTTTGAACAGCAAATTTAGAATTTGACAGGGCCTAATATATTTACACAGTAACTCATTAAACTTATGCACATTATTTATTGTGAGGTCTTAACATGACACTGTAGTCAACTCTTCTCTGCACTATCATAACACAACATCCAGTGCAAATAACTTTGTTGTTGATAATAATGGAAAATATTAAAATAAAATTTAGTGCTATGATTTGGACATGTACAGTTGAAGACAAAGTTATTAGCCCCCCGGTGAAATTGTAATTCTTTTTCAAATATTTCCCAAGTGATGTTTAACAGAGCAAGGGAATTTTTTCACAGTATTTCCTATTATATTTTTCTTCTAGAGAAAGTCTGATTTCTTTTAGTTTGGCTGAAATAAAACAACAATTATTTTTTTAAAATGAAAAAACTGCTAAGGTAAAAATTATTAGCCCCCTTAAGGAATTATTTGTTTGATTGGCTACAGAACAAACCACTGTTGTCCAGTTACTTGCCTAATTAACCGAACTTGCCTAATTAACCCAGTTAACCTAGTTAAGCCTTTAAATTGCACTTTAAGCTGAGGATTAGTATCTTGCAAAACAACTAGCAAAATAATATGTACCATCATCAGGGCAAAGACAAAAGAAATTAGTTTAGACTTGAGAAAAATAATTGTTCATGCTCACAAAGGAGGAGAAGGATATACAAGTTTATTAAGTGTCAAGAACTGCCGTGAGAAGTTTTATCAAGAAGTGTAAAGAGACCCACACAGTGGAGAACAAGACTGGCAGGATGCAAAAGATTTCAAAAACTTTGGAAAGAAAACTAGTGAGAGAGGTTTCTAAAGACCCAAGTACAACTGCAAGGACAGTAGTGAATGTCTTAGCAAAGTCTGGGACTGATGTATCAACGAAGACAGTCACTAGAGCCTTGCACAGGAATGGACGGCAAAGTTGCTGACCAAGAAAGACTCCACTTCTAAAGAAGAAACACCTACCAACCTGGAAACATATCCTTTGGTCAGATGAGACAAAACTAGAGCTCTTTGGCCATAGAGATGTTGCCAATGTTTGGAGAAAGAAGGGAGAGGCGTTCAATCCAAAGAACACCGTTCCCACAGTGAAACATGGCAGTGGGAGTATAATGGTGTGGGGATGTTTCATTGCATTTGAAACTGGGAATCTCGTCAGGGTTAAAGGAACCATGAAAAAGGAAGACTACAAGAAGATTTTGAGAGACAACCTCAGACAGTCTGCAACAAAACTTGGTCTGAGTCGACGTTTTGTCTTCCAGCATGATAACGACCCAAAGCATACCCCACTTCTGGTGAAGAACTACCTACAAAGGAGCAAAGTGAACATCCTTGACTGGATTGCACAAAGACTTAAATCCAATAGAAAATCTGTGGGGCACATTAAAGTCCAGAGTTCATGCCAGAAGACCAACAAATCTGGAGGAGCTTGAGAGATTGGCTAAGGAGGAATGGGCTGCCACTCCTCAGGAGACATGCTTGAAACTTGTTGAGAACTACAAGAAATGACTAAAGGCTGTTATCAAAAAAAAAGGGATACACTATTGACTATTAACATCGGAGGGCTAATAATTTTGACCTGTAGACTTTTTTTATTCTTGGTTATAATTTTTTTTCTGTTTGTATTACAAACACTCCAAGCTTCCTAAATAAACTATTATGTTTAAACATGCTGTGTTGAATAAATCTTCTCTCCATTAAACAGCACTTGGGAATTATTTGAAAAATAATAAAATAAGTTGTCTTCAACTGTATATACACACAAAATTAAACAGGAGTGACCACAAGAACACAGTGGAAGAAAAAAGGGAAAACATGAAAGAAAAGGGAAACAGCAGGCCAAGCCCTGACAGTACCCCCTCTTAACAGAAGCCACCTGGCAAACTTCCAGGCTTGTCATGATTGGCCAAATTGAAATCATGAATGGGAGAGTGGTCCAGGATGAAAGACAACCAGGTCCTCTCTTCTGGTCTGTATACTTCACAGTCCCCCAGGTATTATAAGCCTCTAATACTGCATCATATCCAGCAGCCTTCTGATGGTCTAGGCCAGGTGGTCATCCATGACCAGGGCAGGGGTTGGAAGGAGGGTTCAAGAACTTACATAGACAGGCTTCAATTGGGAGATATTGAAGGATGGGTGTATGTGCAGTTGACCCGAGGAGCTTGAGTATGAATGAAGAGGATTTGATGATGCTTCCAATGGAAAATTGACCTAAAATGTGGGGAGAATGTTTTTTGGAGTCAGTTTTGATTGGAATGTTTTCAGCGAAGGGCCATACATTCTGCTCTGTCTGGAGCCTGGGTGTGATGACAGTCAGTGGAGCAGAGCAGGGTGGAACCAGTCTCTCTCAATATTTCGCAGGGTCCAATACAGTGGTCCTACAATGGATGAAACAGTCTGGTGACAGAGCTAGTGACAGTGCTAGACTGGGAGTTGTAGGCGAGGTAGCTGGCAGCTTCAGATAGAGCAGTTGTTATTCATGACACACTGCAGCTCCATTTCCAACTCCTGATTCATACATTCTGCTTGCCCATTGGTCTGGGGATGAAATCTTGAGGAGATGTTAACAGTGAGAGTATGGCAAAACTACAATGTTAGTGGTTTAATGGGCTATGGAAAGTTTGGGGAGAGCCACAAAGTGTACAGCTGTTCTACTGGTCTAAAATGATCTTTTGTCTAGCTTGTGAAAGGGCAAGCTGGAGGCAAAATCCAAAGCCATGTACGACATTGGGAGGCTGGAGACATGCAGACTGGCAGGTTGGTGGTGTGAGACTGAGGTGTGAGAGTGGTGTGACACCACTGAGCATGCAGCATTTCCTTGTGTGCTTTGAATGTGCTGTCTGTATCAGGGGTTCAAATGAAAAATGTGTGGTAAAAATATCTGCTGGAGTTGTTTCAGGGAATTGGGTTTGGGGCACTCGATGAAGGCTCAGATTTTCACAGGATTGGCTCTCACTTTCTGGGGATACTTATTTTTTTACCATGATGTTTTTCAGGTTCAGGATCCAGTAATCAATACAAGGGCAAAGGGAATGATCCTTTTTATTGACAAAAAAGAATCTGGCACCCACAGGGGTGAAAGAGGGTCTGATTATGCAAGTGGTTAGGGAGCTATTAATATATTGCTCTGTGGTCTCTCGAGACTCTGCAAGAAAAATTGTACAGAGGAGGCTTGACCCCAAGAAGCAGGTCAATGGCACCATCATATGAGGTGAGGTGGTTCACAGAGGGTCTGGTCCTTGCTGAAGACCATTTTTCTCCCAGATGCTTAAGTATCCAGTACTTAACAATGCCCAAATCCTTTATTTGTCTACTAATCGATCATATTAGATCTACAGTGTTTTGTACTTTATTCTACAGTGAATTAATAGAGTTACTCTTTCACATACAGGTGCATCTCAAAAAATTTGAATATCATGAAAAAGGTACATTTTTTTTGTCACACAGTTTAGAAAGTGAAACCCATATATTATATAGATTCATTACACATAGAGTGAAATATAAGCGTAATAAAAGCCTTTATTTCTTGAAATTGTGATGATTATGGCTTACAGATAAGGAAAACCCAAAATTCTGTGTCTCAGAAAATTAGAATATTACATAAGATCAATTAAAAAAGGATATTTCAAACAGAAATGTCAGGCTTCTGAAAAGTATGTTCATTTCTATGCACTCAATACTTGGTTGCACCTCCTTTTGCATGAATTACTGCATCAATGTGGCATGGCATGGAGGCAATCAGCCTGTGGCACTGCTCAAGTGTGATAGAAGCCCAGGTTGCTTTGATAGCGGCCTTCAGGTCATCTGCATTGTTGGGTCTGGTGTCTCTCATCTTCCTCTTGACAATACCCCATAGATTCTCAGTGGGGTTCAGGTCAGGCGAGTTTGCTGGCCAATCAAGCACAGTAACACCATGGTCATTGAACCAGCTTTTGGTACCTTTGGCAGTGTGGGCAGGTGCCAAGTCCTGCTGGAAAATGAATTCAGCATCTCCATAAAGCTTGTCAGCAGAAGGAAACATGAAGTGCTCTGAAATTTCCTGGTAGATGGCTGCGTTGACTGTGGACTTCAGAAAACACAGTGGACCAAATGGCATGCCCAAATCATCACTGACTGTGGAAACTTTACACTGGACTTCAAGCAACATGGATTCTGTGCCTCTCCCCTCTTCCTCCAGACTCTGGGACCTTCATGACTTTGGACCACTGAGTAACAGTCCAGTTCTTTTTCTCCACAGCCCAGGTAAGACGAGTGTTCAGGTTCAGGAGTGCCTTGACACGAGGAATGTGACATTTGTAGGCCATGTCTAGGATTCGTCTGCACCTTTTCCTACAACACTTTTTCCTTCCACTCAACTTTCTATGAATATGTTTGGATACAGCACTCTGTGAACAACCAGCTTCTTTAGCAACCTTTTGTGGCTTACCCTCCTTGTGGATGGTGTCAATGACTGTCTTCTGGACAACTGTCAAGTCAGCAGTCTTCCCCATGATTGTGTAGCCTACTGACCCAGACTGAGAGACCATTTAAAAGCTTTTGCAGGTGTTTTGAGGTAATTAGCTGATTAGGGTGCGACACCATGACCTTTCCAATATTGAACTTTTTCACAATATTCTAATTTTCTGAGACACAGAATTTTGGGTTTTCCTTACCTGTAAGCCATAATCATCACAATTTCAAGAAATAAAGGCTTGAAATATTTCACTCTATGTATAATGAATCTATATATATGGGCTTCACTTTCTGATCTGAGTGACAAAAAATATTGACCTTTTTCATGATATCCAAATTTTTTGAGATGTACCTGTAGGTTAGATTTGACTATGCAAAAGCCAGCTGATGACATTTCTATATTCATGTCTTTGTAAATGCACACAGGCTGTATTATGTATTGCGTATTCGTTTGAGAGATTCAAGCAAGGATAAGGAAACCACTTCTGGACATTTGCATCAGACTGTGTTTATGTCTCATATGCTGTGAGCAGCAGCTGCTTTGACATCAAGAGAAAGGAAATTAAATATAATCAAGCAAAGCTACATTTTCATTTTTGACTTCTACACTTGACATCATATGTTCAGTTCATAAAACAACAACATATATGTACATATAGCACACATGATTTCTAGTAGCATTTATTCTATTTCTTTATTTAACATGTTGAATCTTGTATGTTCTTGCTAGATTTGCAGACATAGATAGATAGATAGATAGATAGATAGATAGAAAGAAACACTGTTTTCCCCCTTGTGAACACAATTTCAATGTGGTTTTGTGTTACAAAACCACATATTCCCAAGCAGGCTTAAGTTTCGATCATCAAGGGTTAAACAATACACTGCGGAAATAGAGAAGTGCCCATGCAAATGGGGCACAGAGGTTTGTGCATCAGGCTGCTTTTTTGTTTCCCTTTGTCTTTTCTTTGTGTTTTAACTTTTGCTGTAAATCTTTTGGACCAGCAAAGTACCAAATAATTACAGAACCTGTGGTGAGAGTTTCTGAAGTAAAATGCTTGCACTTTTTGGAGAGTTTCTGTAAATCATATGACTGAACTGATTCTTCATCTAATTCTCTTCTTCATTTTTGCTGAGTGCACAAGGTAAGTTCCACATAATAATGGAATTATGTTAAAAAAGAAAATAGATTACTTACAGTCATTATATTTCTTAAACACTTATACCAATATGTACATATTTCTGAAACATGATGTGGAACTATGTAAAGTGGAGTTACTTTTAATTGTCTGTAAATGGTCTGTATCTGACAAATCTGTATTGTATGTGTCATTATTTTATGTCTGTACATTTGAGGGTCCACCAACAGCCAGTACCAAATTCCTTGTGTGTGTAAAAACATACTTGGCCAATAAACCTGATTCTGACAATATAATATTAGTTTACTGGTAATTCATATACAGTGATATCAAAATATAAGCAAAATATCCATTTATTATACTATGAAATAATCCAGATTATATAATTGCACAGGTTCCACAATGCTGTCTCGAATATATACAACTCTTCGCCTTGTCACCTGGAACGTTCGAGGGGTTAAAAGCACCAAAAAAGCTTTCAAACTTGTTGAGCAACCTCAATAAACTTAAGGCTGACATTGCATTTATTCAAGAAACGCATGTTGGACCAAAGTGTTACAAAATATTGGAAGATGAAATTGGAAGAGACTGGAAAATCTTCTTCACTGTGCACAGCTCAAAAAGCAAAGGAGTCGCAATACTGATTAGAAACAGCGTACAATTTGAGTACATATGCCATGATGAGGACTACAGTGGAGGTTACATTGTGCTATTCTGTAATCTGTATGGGGAACTATACACTCTTGTTAATGTGTACAATCATAAGGAAGACAAAAATGTCTTGGGTAGACTGAAAGAGTATTTGATGGAAACAGCTGAGGGTGTGCTAGTGGTTGGAGGTGATTTCAATACAGTTTTACATCCCATCTCAGATCGGAAACCGTCAACTTCAAGAAATTCACAATTAAGAGCTATTTTAGAAGATTTTACTGCATCTCTAAACCTCAGAGATAGCTGGTCTTTTTTAAACTCTACTGATGAAGGATTTACACGACGTCAGAATGAGTGTTACTCCAGGTTAGACATGTTTTTTATGCCTGAGGACAAAATAGAACGTGGGTATAAAATCAAGATACATAGTGACAGACTTTCTGAAAACAATCCTGTTGTTCTGAAAGTCAGAGTTCAGAAGAAGTCCCAAAATAAAATTCCAGTTGTTGCATCAATGCTCAAAGAATTTAGATTTGATCCTGACAGGAGACCAGGAAAGATTAATGGGGCTGAAATTCTGAGTGCAATCAAGTCTTTGACTGACTCAGAAAAACAAAAGTCTAATCCATTAGAAATAGATTATTACAAAATGTTTCAATATCCAATGACAGAAATGTTAAAGGTTGAAAAATACAACCTTATGGTAAAGAACAAACGTATTCCTGAAGCTTTAAAAGAATCTCATCTTTCAGCTGACAGACACATCAGTGTGGAATATTTAATATTCTCTTGAATTTTGGCCAAACGCCTCAGTGCTTTCATTACCCCTTCATTCACGAGAAGAAGGAAAGAAAATCTGGACACCCTCCTCATTATGACCTTCGAAATTCACACCCCAAAAATCAGGTGGTCCTTCCTGGAACAAAGTCTTAAGAATCTGAAACCAATCCCCTCTGCCCCACCACCAGACTTCAGCATACTGGACTCCATTCTTCCTGAATTCCAGGGTTCTTCTAGTGAAGTCAGACTTTTGCAACCTGGCTGTCCATTCACCAACACTATCCTCAATCTGGTTTTAACTCAGCTAGAACATCTGATTCTCAAAACTGATACCCAGTGCAGGACCAGTGTTTGTTATCAAAGACAAGCTCTGTTCATACATGTACAGTCAAGCAAACATCATAGCATTGTTACGGCAGCAGAGAAATTTAACAGCTATTCCGGGATTAAGATAAAAGTGTCTATAAAAACCCTCTGACTGTAAAAGTAACTAAACCAGTTAAAATCAGAAACTACACAACTACCTAGCTTCCATTTATCGATTTTGGGGTTGTCATCTTTATGTTATGTTGGTTGTGCCAGTGTTAGCAAGTTTAAGTACACTATATTGCCAAAAGTATTCGCTCACCTGCCTTGACTCGCATATGAACTTAAGTGACATCCCATTCCTAATCCATAGGGTTCAATATGACATCAATCCACCCTTTGCAGCTATAACAGCTTCAACTCTTCTGAGAAGGCTGTCCACAAGGTTTAGGAGTGTGTTTATGGGAATTTTTGACCATTCTTCCAGAAGCGCATTTGTGAGGTCACACACTGATGTTGGACGAGAAGGCCTGGCTCTCAGTCTCCGCTCTAATTCATCCCAAAGGTGTTCTATCGGGTTGAGGTCAGGACTCTGTGCAGGCCAGTCAAGTTCCTCCACACCAGACTCTGTCATCCATGTCTTTATGGACCTTGCTTTGTGCACTGGTGCACAGTCATGTTGGAAGAGGAAGGGGCCAGCTCCAAACTGTTCCCACAAAGTTGGGAGCATGGAATTGTCCAAAATGTCTTGGTATGCTGAAGCATTCAGAGTTCCTTTCACTGGAACTAAGGGGCCAAGCCCAGCTCCTGAAAAACAACCCCACACCATAATCCCCCCTCCACCAAACTTTACACTTGGCACAATGCAGTCAGACAAGTACCGTTCAAGTACAAGTACCATTCTCCTGGCAACCGCCAAACCCAGACTCAGATTGCCAGATGGAGAAGCGCGATTCGTCACTCCAGAGAACGCGTCTCCACTGCTCTAGAGTCCAGTGGCGGCGTGCTTTACACCACTGCATCCGACACTTTGCATTGCACTTGGTGATGTATGGCTTGGATGCAGCTGCTCGGCCATGGAAACCCATTCCATGAAGCTCTCTGCGCACTGTTCTTGAGCTAATCTGATGGCCACATGAAGTTTGGAGGTCTGTAGCGATCTCTGTAGCAAAAGTTGGCGACCTCTTCGCACTATGCACCTCAGCATCCGCTGACCCCGCTCCGTCAGTTTACGTGGCCTACCACTTCGTGGCTGAGTTGCTGTCGTTCCCAAACACTTCCACATTCTTATAATACAGCTGACAGTTGACTGTGGAATATTTAGGAGCGAGGAAATTTCACAACTGGATTTGTTGCACAGGTGGCATCCTATCACAGTTCCACGCTGGAATTCACTGAGCTCCTGAGAGCGACCCATTCTTTCAGTCTGCATGCCTAGGTGCTTGATTTTATACACCTGTGGCCATGGAAGTGATTGGAACACCTGATTCTGATTATTTGGATGGGTGAGCGAATACTTTTGGCAATATAGTGTAACTTGGTGGCCCAGTGGACTATATTACATTTCATCATGGCCCAACATCAGTTTGCTAATACATTTTTATGAACTCCATGAACAAATCCATGAAGACTAAAAGGAACAATATTATAAAACATAATGGTGGCCGGTTTAACAAATTGGACATTGGAGGACACCCATATGCCCTCGGCCAACTTCTATAGGCAACTGAATGAGGGGAAATGTGAGAAGATGGGCAGAAGTGTGAGAAGGGAAAAAAAAGGCCATCCACATGCTATTTCCAGTAAGCATACTGTCATCAGCACAGACTTTCCAGTCCCAGTAATTTGCATGCAGTGAGCATGCCATTCAGTATAGACAATAGATTTATTTGAAAAATGTCAATGTATACAACATTTTACCTCATTGGAGGACAAAGAGTATCGTTTTTTCAAATGTTAAATAAAGAATAGAGCTAGATTTTAGTTAATATGAGGAGAGAATGTAATTTCATATAATGTATGTGACATATGTCAGCTGAAATATCTTGAGAACACATTGGACTAATGAATTTGCATGAACTTTTATTAGGCTTGTGCAATAGGATGTTATATGCACCCGTAAAATGAAGAAAGAAGGAAAATGGAAAGAATGATTTTCTTCTTCTTCTTCTTTTGGCTTTTCCCTTCAGGGGTCGCCATAGCGAATCATCACTCTCCACCTATCCCTATCTTCTGCATCCTCAACACTTACACCCACTAGCTTCATATTCTCATTTATTACATCCATATACCTCCTCTTTGGCCTTTCTCTTTGCCTCCTGCCTGGCAGCTCCATGTCCAACATTCTCCTACCAATATACTCACTCTCCCTCCTCTGGACATGTCCAACCATCTTAATCTGACCTCCCAAATTTTTTCCCCCAAATGTCCAACATGAGCTGCCCCTCTGATATACTCGTTCCTAATCCTGTCCACCCATTCCAAACTGCCTGCACTCGCTTCTTTACCTCTTTCCCACACTTTCCATTACTCTGGACTGTTGATCCCAAGTACTTAAACTCTTGTACCTTCTTCACCTCTTCACCCTGTAATCTTACTGCTCCATTCACACACATACTCAGTTTTACTACGACTGACTTTCATTCCTCTTCTCTCCAGCGCAAACATCCACCTCTCCAGGTTTTCCTCCACCTTCTCCCTGCTCTCACTACAGATCACAATGTCACCTGCAAACATCATTGTCCAAGGTTACTCCTGTCTGACCTCCTCTAACAATTGGTTCATCACCATAGCAAACAGGAAGGGGCTCAGAGCCGATCCCTGATGCAGTCCCACCTCCACTTTGAACTCCTCTGTCTGACCTACAGCACACCTCACCACTGTCCTGCTCCTCTCATACATGTCCTGCACCACTCTGACATACTTCTCTGCTACTCCTGACTTCCTCATACAGCACCACAGCTCTTCTCTTGGCTCCCTGTCATACGCTTTCTCCAAGTCTACAAACACGCAGTGCAACTCTCTCTGACCATCCCTATACTTCTCCATCAACATTCTCTGAGCAAAAATTGCATCTGTTGTGCTCTTTCTGGGCATGAAGCCATACTGTGATCACAAATTTCCACTACCTTCCTTTACCTAGCTTCCACTACTCTTTCCCATAGCTTCATTGTATGGCTCATCAACTTTATCCTCCTATAGTTGCTGCAACTCTGCACATCACCCTTATTCTTAAAGATCGGCACTAATACACTTCTCCATTCCTCAGGCATCTTCTCAATCTCTAAACCCCTGTTTAAACAAACTAGCTAAAAATTCCACTGCTGCCTCTCCTAGACACTTCCAGACCTCTACCGGGATGTCATCAGCACCAACTTCCTTTCCACTTTTCAACCTCTTCAAAGCCTTCCTGACTTCATCCATTCTAATCCTATCTACTTTCTACAGAGTTCACCCCTTCTACTCCGTACATTCTCCTCACTTGTGAGCACCTTTCCATCTCAATCTTTAATAACTCTAACTTGCTGCCCTTCCTTCTCATCTTGATCCCTCTGCCTAGCTAACCTGTACAAGTCCTTCTCTCCGTCTCTAGTGTCTAACCTAGTGTACAACTCGTCATACGCCTTCTGCTTGGCCTTAGACACCTCCCTCTTCACCTTGCGCTGTAACTCCTTATATTCCTGTCTATTCTCTTCAGTTCTGTCCATGTCCCACTTCTTCTTGGCTAACCTCTTCCTCTGAATACTATCCTGAACTTCCTCATTCCACCACCAAGTCTCATTATCTTCTTTCCTCCTTCCAGATGACACACCCAGATCTCCCTGATCACTTCTGCTGTAGTTTCCCAGTCATCTGGCAGCACTACCTGACCACCCAGAGCCTGCCTCAACTTCTGTCTAAATTCCTCACAACATTCCTGCTTTTTCAGCTTCCACCACTTGGTTTTCTTCTCTATCTCTATCTTTGACCGCTTCTTTTTACAGACCATCAAAGTCGTCCTACACACCACCATCCTATGCTGTCTGGCTACACTCTCTCCCACTACCACTTTACAGTCTCTTTCAGATTGCCTCTTCAGAGTAAATTCAGAGTACTGATTCACATGATTAAATTTGGCAATGTTTTACACTGGATGCCCTTCCTGACGCAACCCTCTCTATTTATCCAGGCTTGGGACTGGCACAGAAGTCACTGGACTGTGACCCCCATGGCTAGATTGAAAATGGGAAGAATGATCTGTAGCTTAATTTCATCATGTTTGCTGTGTCACACGTGCTCAGTTCACTATCAGATTATTATTGAATTGAATGTATAGTTGGAAGCTTACAATTGTATAGAATGACTTTATGTGCTGTAGCATTGCAATTTCCCTTCGTTGGAACTAAGGGGCCAAAACCTCATAAAAGATAACAATACACCTATGCACAAGGCAAGGTCTACAAACACATGGTTTGCCAAGGTTGATGTAGAAAATCAAATGACCTGCACAAAGTCCTGACCTCAACCCCACTAAGTGCTTTGTGTTGGATGAACTGGAATTCCCACTGCTTGCTGGACATTAGTGCCCAGCCTCACTAATGCTCTTTTAAATGAATCAGCAATTTTCCACAGCCACATTCCAAAATCAAGAGGAAGACCTCTTATAACAGCTAAGGGAGGACTAAATCTGGAATGAGATGTTCAGCAGGCACATATGGATATAATAATCAGGCATATGCTTAAACATAGCTGGATTGCAGGAAAAATAAATTACTTAATAAATTGCTAGAAACCAAACATTTGTTTATCACTTATAATGACAGCCAATTAAACAAGTGATTTCACATCAAGAAATCATCACAAGCAACCCTCTCTATTTATCCAGGCTTTGGGCACAGCATCCAAATCAGTAAAGATTCGAAACAATATCAGATCAGGCACATGTCAGAAGATTAACAAACAGCTTATGTTGTGGCAAACACCATTGAGAAAACCAGAAGTGATATAAAAAACCAGAGACGTTCTGAGAAATGAAGACTGTTGTGGCCATGCTTGAAGGCCGTGGTGAATCTTGAGATTTGGACTGTGAAGATGTGACATCTTCAGCAAGAAAATTGTTACACATTCTCTTACTCTACTTTCTCACTGCAAATTCACCTGGAACTCTTCAGGTAAGCAGATACCACTGCCAAAAAGGTCATCAATGTTCTATAAGCTATGAGGATTTTTGGACTTAAACCACTCTGATAAATGCACCTGACAGCAGAACAGAGCCACTGAATCAGGACTTTTTATTAAACATTTTTTGTTTATACCATTCTTTTTTGCAATGAAACTCTGGTACAATATCACTCATTTTGTAGTAGACACTACTTTATGACATTCTCAATAACAGTCCCAAAACTTTCTAGTGCTGAATTTTAGTGCTGAATCACATTTTACAAGAGACCGGGCCTCCCAGAGTAAATGCCTGTAGTACATTTCTGTAAACATTAATGCAGAATGGCCTTAAGTACAAAAGCAAAATGTTTCTATTATCTAAGAGGACTCATGGTTTCCATATGCCATTGACAAAAAATCAAGCCTGAAGACCAGCAAAAGACTAAAGGTGCCATGGTCATGCACTCTGCATTCCTTGATCCAGAGTTTCTCAGGCTGCATGTTTAGACTTGGAAAACCTAGAGAACATCTGATTTAATAAGGTTCATTTATTAATAGAAAGTATATCTGGTCCAGATTAGAGAGAACAGAGACAGCATTTCCATAACATTTTACTTCGGTTTGCACACTGTCACATCAAGGAGATAAAGGTGGAAGCAAGTGCAGAGCTTTATTTACAGGGTTAAAAGAAACAAACTAACTGTGAAACATAAACTTAATTGGGAAAACATAAATGCTTAGAACAAGGCTATGTCCTGACTCAGCACCCCCAACATTTCATTAATATTTGTTCTCATTCAGTTTTTGAGATCTTATATGATCTTTAATTGAGCCCCTCTTACCTAACTGCTACTACATTACAGACAAGTGATGCAAACTTGACATTTGTCCTGCTGTTGTGCAACTCCTACCACTGATATCACCTCTGGACCTGTATAAACTTGGCCTCTGTGCTGGTCTCATCAATCAGGAGCTACACGAGTGAGCCGACAGATTAAGATGACATTCAACAATTAAGTGACAAGCATGGGACTGCGCTATCTTTCATATTGGTCATGAATTCTCGCTTTGAATTTGGTGATATGCAGAAAATGTTTGTGTATGCTGTGTTTTGTGTAAATACTGTGTTTATCTTAAATACAGGGAGAGGCCAAACGTGGGCCGTCTTACGTGTGCTGAATGGATTTGACATTGCCATTGTTATTTGTGCTATCACCTGGCACGAGTGATGATCACATGCTCAGGTGGCTGGGTAGAAACATGAGCAAACAACCCAGTTTAAAACAATTGTGACAATGGAGGGACTGATAAAGCAAAAATGTTTATTTTGTGGGCACATTATCCTTACACATTATGGCAACAACCAATAACAAGACTGGGGCAGAGACAGAAAATGAATCACAACATACGTAGTAAAGTAAATAAAAGCACAGCAGAAACAAACTCTTTGTGCAACGTTGCCATCTGGTGGTCTGGCAGGGAAGTGTCCCAAATGTCCATGCCACAAGACAAAATTTTAAGTAAGGATTTTTTTAAACTATAAATGGTAAGTAATGGAAATAAACAGAAATAGGCCTATTACTCATTCTGAATATATGCAGATTAACAAAACAATAAGGAATTTATCAAAAAACCTCATTGATTAGGAACTGCATTGGGAATTTAGGAATTTCTGTTCAGCAGGAATTTCTATTCATTAGGAATTTTCATGTATTCAACCTTTTTGGCACACCTTTAGGGTTTGCTGTTTTTTTCTGCACTTTTCAGGCAGCATTAGGGTGCATCCTGTGCACAAAACTTGCATGTAGTTTACATATTGGCTGTACAGAATGCGAAAAAATGAGAAGTGGGAAGAGCAAAAAGTTCAGCAAAATGGAAATGCAGCTAATTAGAATATTCTGTTCCATGTACCAAACTTCACTTAATGGTTGCCAGTTTAGTGTGGGTTTCAGATTAGGGTGTTTGCCTCATAAAATAAGGTGTAGCTTAGTATAATTATTTCTTGAAGCTTTATAGACAGTGTTGTTAGATGTGGACCGTTTGTAACAAAATATTGATAAAACTAGTCCATTCAGACAAGGACTATACAGGTTTATCAGCTTACATAATGTACATTAGCCACTTCATGAAGCTTAATTCTGTTCACACTGTTCACAGCACATTTTCATTTTGATAAACAACACAACCACAATTTGATCCTGACCTCAGGTTAATTTCTTTGCGTGTATTAGTGTAAGACTGTCCCAATTTGCCTGGATCATTCAGTCATTTTGGAAATGATAAAATTATAAATGTGTACATGATTTAAACCAACTGCATTCATATTTTGCTGTAGAAGTACACTAGTAGACAGTATGTATGTGTAATAATTATGTAGAATATACTGCTCATGACAAATTTAAAATTTATGAAAAGACCTTTAACCATACACCGTTATATAATGTTAAATAAATTAAGCCATGCTATTTCTATCAAGAAGATCCATTACAAGGGCTTATAATCAATATAGTCAATCAATCAATAATCAATAAACAATATTCAGATAAATTTAACTGCTCCAGTTTATCCAAGATCTTAATACACCGGAATATCCCCTATTTATTCACTTTCACTTGCTTATTGTAAACAACATCCAAAAAAGTAAAAATAATTATGCACTTATTATTAATTATTCACTTGAGGAAAATTGTGTGAAGGGAATTTGAGGCCCCATGCTGATCACATTGCAGGAGTGTGAAGATGTAATGCTTTATCACCAAGAGAGGGCGCTGTATTACAATACAGACAGGTTTAAATCACATTAAATTCACATTATACTACAATGTGGCCTACAGAGGGACTGTGTTGAAAAAACAGTACTGAGTGGAAGGAACATAGAATTTGCATGAAATGGAGCCATATTAACTACTGTTTGCTGTACAACAACAATAGCAAACAATAAAGTGTAATTTAGAGTGCAATTTTAAATTTTATTGTATAATTTAACCTGATTAAAAAGAAAATGTGAAAGAATTAGCTACCTCAACCTGAAAATTTACATTATTGTTAAAGGATCTTGTTAGAAATAGTCATGGGAAAAGGAAATTACACCCTCTTTTAGTTCTATGTTTTTATTCATCAGGGCCTAATTAACAATTGTATGGTCCCCACCAAATCATTTAAGCAAACAAATAACAGGATTTCAATATTTAGTCATTTTTCCCAAAGTAAACCAACAAAAATAAGTACACGTGTGAATATATAAAAGCAGAACTTTGGGCTGTTTGGTGTGGAGCACTCAGGTGTGTGTCTACATCATGCCAAGAAGTAAGGACATCAGCTATAACCTCAGAGAAGCAGTTGGTGAAGCTTGTCAATCTCTGAACAATTTGAAATCCACCCTTCTACAGTGAGAAGGACTATTTACAAATGGAAACATTAAATTGAAGGAAGGTGTACTTTCTTTTTCACATAACAGTTTCAAATTTACTGTGAATTTGACTGCTGTATTTGCATGTGTGCTATTTTTATACATTTAATTTCCCTTTTATGGTTTGATACATTCCATTTATTTATTGATTCAATCATTCACATGTCTTCAGTAAGTGTTCAGGATTGTGGTGAATCTGGAGCCTGTCCAAGGAAAGCTAAGCCTGAGGTAGGAATATATCCTGGATGGAATGCCAATGCATTGCATAGCATCATGCACACACAATTTCACGCACTCATTCACACCTTGTGCCAATTTATCTTAGCCCAGGGGTGTCCAATTTTATCCGCAAAGGGCTGCTGTGGGTGCAGGTTTTCATTCCAATCAAGCAGGAGCCACAACTGATTTCACCCATTTAATCAGTTGATCTTGTCTTTCAGTAGACTCAGCTGTGGCTTCTGCTTGGTTGGAATGAAAACCCGCATCCACACTGGCCCTTTGCGGATAAGATTGGACACCCCGTCTTAGCCAATTCGCCTACTGCAGTGTTTTTGCGAGGTGGGTGGAAACTGGAGAACCCAGAGGAAACCTAATTGGATTTAGGAAGAAGAGAACAACCTGAGCTCTTTTAGTTATTCATTCATTACTAGTTTTAAAGATGCTTTTTGTATTTTCTGGAATAAGGTAATCTCATGGCATCTCTCTCCTGTATGTATCTTTTGATCGACAGAAAGTCATTTTGAGTGCAATTGATAAAATCCTGGGAGCAAATGGTCCATCTGTTGGCCATTTCAGGAAAGGCTAAATATAAGGGACAAATGGCACCTCAATGGCTTATCACTGTTTATCACTGGAACCAGAATTAAAATATAATATAAAGGGTTTATATAATCTATCTACAGTTCAGATTTGCTTCCTGGCCTGGATTTTTGGATTAATGTATCATGTGTACAAACATATAATCCTTAAATAGTTTATTTTTATATATTAAAAACATTTTTGTTTGCCTAATTTTGTAAATTAGAGTAGTCTAATCTAATCAATAGCATCCTCTCAAATCAATACAGGTACAGTGATTCACCATGACTGCAGTCATTATATATACAGTGCAGTGTGGTAGGCTTATCTAGTCTAATGCTATGTTTAAATTAGTCCAATGAAAAAAGTATATTTCTGAATTCTTATCTTTATATTTTTAATCCTTTACAGTGCATTCTTTTCCTGTGATTTATTGACATTTTTAGTTCATAATACTATTACCATTATATTCAAAACTAAATATAATCCAGTTACTAACTACTACTTCATACTTGCAGCTAAATAAACACGGGGAGCAGCCGAAAGATCAACAACAACAATTAAATAATAAGCAGTATAGAAAAATGTTTTAAGATAACCATGTCATAGCTCTTTTTGAGGAGTTTGAGCCAAAGAAAGGGACTGCCATTTTATTTACAAGGCAAAATCGCCCTCTCCTGGACACAACAGCACAACACCATGAACAACACCATATATATATATATATAAAATATCGTGCACATATTGTATTCAAAATCTGGTTTTTCAAAGGAAACTATAGAACATAAAAAATGGACACTGAAGAATGTGCCCAGAAACCCACACAGACAGTAACCCGAGCTCAGGACCGAACCGGGGACCCTGGAACACTGCCATCTTCTTTGATGCTTTTATTTACTATTTTATTGTAAATATAATTTTTCTGTAATGTATGTTCTGAATTAGTTACACCAAGACACTATTTCTATGTTGTTCTGTCTTCTGAAATGCTATTTATTTATTTGTTTGTTTATTTATCTATTTAACATATAAAAATGTAATAACATTTAATAAATAAAGCTCATACAGCAAAACTAAACCAAATTAGAAATCAGAAGCTATAAAAGGTTTCTATCTGCAGAATATTTGGTTTATGATCTAAGATTAAACTGTTGTATTTCATTTCGCTCTCCAGTTCTCTAAATTATTGTATCTCTAAATTAACTGGTAGCAGCCTGCTAAAGTTACTGCAATGGTTCAGTGCTTTACCCAGACTGCAGTCATTTTATATACTGTACATAAACTGCAGATGGCTTTGTTATTATTATTATTATTATTATTATTATTATTATTATTAGCCTTTTGGCTCAACTAATGCTCCATTCAATTCAATATATATATATATATATATATATATATATATATATATATATATATATATATATATATATATATATATATATATATGTGTGTGTGTGTGTGTATATATACATATATATACATATATGTGTATATATATATATATATATATATATATATATATATATATATATATAGAAATTATTTTCATCAAATGTAAGCATGCCTCCAATTGAATGGAGCATTAGTTGAGCCAAAAGGCTAATAATAATAATAATAATAATAACAACAACAAAGCCATCTGCAGTTTATGTACAGTATATAAAATGACTGCAGTCTGGGTAAAGCACTGAACTATATATATATATATATATTCCTGTTGATTATATTTAAATAGTTTACCTTTTTTTGTCTAATCATACTAATTAATGTGTATTAATTAGTAATAGTAATAAATGATTACATAATTATACATATTTAATACATAATTATAAAATGATAACTAAGAAATAAAAGGTTGTGCAACAATTGAAAATATGCTTCTTCTTCTTTTTTTAATTTAATTTATGGACATGTGTGGCATTGTTTGATGGAAGAGATTTTAAATCTCAAGGCAAAATCGCCCTCTACTGGACACAAACTCATACCACTGTGTTGCATTTTACTTTACATTTTATTCATTCAGCAGACTTTTATCCAAAGCCACTTAAAACTGAGGAGACACAAGCAAAATGATATATCAAGCACGTGACAATGAAAATAATATTGTTCTTTAAGTGATAGAGGTGCAAAAGGCAGAGTAGGAGCTAGTTTAAGGGGTGTTTTTTGTTAGTAAAATGTTTTTTTTCTTGGTAGTAAAATGTTCATGGGAGACATGGGTCTTCTGCTGTCCAGACTGAGGTTCATTTCACCACTGAGGGACTTTTAAGGATCTGGACAGGGACCTCGATCTCATACCTCTCCCCTCTGTTGGTCATTAACTGATCGCAGGACATGGGAGGAAACATAAACCTGCATTTTGGTATTTATTCTAAAAATCTGTTGCACATATTACTCACTGAAGTAACTAGTAACTACAACTTTAATATAATTTATTATTTTATTAAAAATAATCCTAACTATGCTACATAATTTCCTAATCACTTAATTTTGTAATATTAGTGGGAGTTTTTTTTTTTTTTAGCATATAATTTTAGTTCGTCACTAATTCTCAGTCATTATGAGGACACACATTTCCAATGACATGATTAGAATATAAGTAAACAAATTTGACAAAAATGTATGCAATGTTTCTGAGGGAAAATTGGAAAAATATTCAAAAGATTTTACGCACTCATTGTTTAATTACCTCTAAAATATTTCTCTTTTTGAGATTATTACATAACATACATGACATTTCATCCACTTTTTATAGATATATTTACTAATTTTAAACTTAAAAGCTTCTTATGAACATATCATGACAGATCATTCTTTTTTTTTTATTTCCAGAAATAAATCCATAAAATAAGCCAAATTATCAGCCAAGAGAGCAAGACAATTTTTAGATTGAATTAGTAAATAAAATTCTATAAGCTCAATAATCTTTTTTTTTTTTTTACTATACTATTTTGTAATATAATAATTAGACAAAAACAATTTTTAAAAATAGCTGAATTTGTCATCATTTAATATATTTTTCTTAGTAATCATGTTTTTATTTTTGTCCTGTAGATGATGAAGTCTCCCATGGAGAGAATTACACCACTAAATTTTACTAAAGATACAAGACACTTAAAAAAGAAAAGCATTTATTATCTTTAGCTCGCACAAAATGGACTAAACCTCCTTCAGGTTTTTAGGTTGATGGACATTGAAAAATCACTGGATGCATATCTGGGATTTAAACAAACAAACAAACAAACAAATAAAAACTCTGAGGGCAACCAGGTTGTTGACTATAATATGCTGATACTTAGTAGAATTCATAATGCTATCAATCTTCCCAACAGCTCCATTACAACAGGGTTTCACCACAATATTTCAGTTTCACATTTTTCATCAAATGGTGCCACTGCTCATGGCCAATGAGCTCAATTTTGGTTTCAACAGACCGCAAAACAATTCCAGTTGTGTTTCCAAATAAGACTTGGCAAAGTTCCGATGCTGCTTTTTGCTTTTCGTTCCCAAGAAATGTTTCTATTGCACAACCATTCCAAACAGCTCTGAAGCAGGAACCAGCGGCAGGAAACGGCGTCTAATAGTTCATTTTCAAACCCGATAACCTCAAGAACCACCTAGAAATATAATCTTCAGATTCTTTTTATTGCCTTCCTCACCATTCTTCTCACTGTGCAATATAACCATGTGCATTCTTCTTGGAAACTTCTCAGCTGTTCCACTTTTAAGAACTTTATTATGACCTTGGATGGTGCTTAATGGTGTTGTATCTGCATGTGTAGTTTTATTATCCATTATCTGACTGCTGTAGGTCAACAACCATCTGTCCATTTTGTGTTGAAAGCTTTTTAGTGGCACCCCTGGGCATTTTTAATATCTACTTTTGAGGGATGACAAATGATTTTATTTGAAATATTTTCCTTAGAATGTTTAGAGTCGAGAATGTTGCCCTCTTTTAATAATTAAAACTAATTAATAATAGTTTTTTTTCACTCAACAACAAGAAAAGCTACTTAGCTTTCCTCTAAAAAAAACAAAAAACAAAAATATAATCGTTTGGTCAATAATTCTGCAGTCAACTGGATGTCCTATTTTAATAATTATATATATATAAAAAAAAATAATACTTTTTTTTTTTCACTGAACAGGAAAAACGTTGCTTTCCTCGAACAAAACAATAATCTTGGTCAATAATTCTGCAGTCAACTGTATGTGAGGCTAAAATCTCAAAAAGTATTTGAATGCGTAATCATTGTAAAAATCAAAAAAAAATTGTACTATTATGGCTTTATTATTATTAATATTATTATTATTATCTCTCAATACCAATAATATATTAATCTCTATAACAGTGTTTATTCGTACATTATCCTCATTTTCGGCTGAGCCTGAACAGGAAACGGAACATCATCTTCCTGTTGGTCTAATAAGTTTTTAGTTTGTTGAAGCTTTGATGCAGCGTCTTCTTCTTCTCTCCAGTGTGCTCTAAATGAAAATTTCACTGAAGGAGCACGTTTGGCTTTACTGCTCCTCGGGTACATGTGCCCAATTTTAGCTACTGTACATTTTAGCAAGCGCAAATGTAATTAAAATCATATTAAAAGAACTGGTGAATCATTGTTAGTATTATTATTATTCCCTCTTAATAGCAGATGAATTGATATGAATAGTATGTAATGTAGTGTAATGGTGTGTGCATTCTTCCGCTTCGCTGTTTAAATGAATGATGTATTTTTACTAAATGATTTACACTTGGCTTTGACTCGAACACAGATTGTACTCAGCTTCATTTATTTCACAGTACAAAAAAACGGTTAAACCTGGAATTCTTCACAGAAGACACCAAACTCTTCACTAAAATGTGAAAAAAAAAACACAAATTATACAGAGAAAACAAAATCCCTAAATCATGAGGAAAAAAAAAAAAATCCAGCACACATTATTTTCGGTGTAAACGGACTGTTTTACACTATTCATTTGGAATTGATTAGATGCACCGGCACCCGTGCTTCAATAACTTGATTCATTATAAAAACTTCTGCAGTTCATATAAAGAGAAAAAAGAATGAATGACCAAACACTTATTTGGTCAATATCATAAGAGATAGAATTTTTAAAACAGAAACATTTTTTAAGTGAATTTAAATAGGAGTTACTTTTCAATAAAAGTAAAAAATTTCCAATACAAAAAAACAATGTAATAATAATAATAAAAAAAAAAAAAAAAAAAATCACTGCCGATTTTCAGTTATTTATAATTACTGCAAAATATGAGCATACGGCATGTTCTGAATTCACTTTGTAATGTATAATAAAAATGAAAAACCCTGAAAATATTCAACAAATTCTCTTATATATTTAAAGAATTTGATATAATTGAATTGGGTGCCAGTACATATAGAATTCTATGAATGTAGATAGAACATTGATAGAAAAAAAATGAACTGGAAGAAAAAAATATATATATATAAAAAAAATGAAATTGTCTGAATTACATGCTCAGGGAACTGTCCAATCGTCTTCTTAAGTGAGAGGAGCGGTGGAGAGAGCTAACCAATCGTTTCCTGACGTTACCGATGCTGTGAAACGAGCCGTCCAATCGGATACACCGTTGCTGAGATGAGAACAGGCGTGGCGCGCGATCATTTCCGTCTAAGCCTGGACAGGAAGCAGTAAATCGTCTTCCTGTTGGTCCAAAGGAGTGTCTGATACAGCTTCGTCTCCTGTCACATGCGTTCTAAATAAAAACGATACGCGTTTCAGTTTTCTTGGTGTTTGAGTTAAATGTTTCATATGGAGTGTGTCTCGCTTTGGCTCCAGTTTATCCGTGGTGGAAAGTGAGCAAAATAAAGTCTTCTCCTGTGATCCTGAGAGCTGATGAATGAGCCGAGAGCTTTATTGCTTGCTTGCTGTGTCCCTGCGCTTTTTCTTAGCAGCACAGGTGCTACAGGGACCGTCCACTGCTCTCCTCGTCTTCTCCCCTTTGGCTCAGTTCAGTAGTAGTGTACAGTAAGAGAAAAGCTGCGGTTGTTTGGGGGGAGGTGGCGGGGAGGGGTTGTGGTGGGAGCTGTGTGTGTGTGTGTGTGTGTGTGTGTGTGTGTGTTTTTTTTAAATGAAGAAAGGATTACGCAAAAGAAGAGCAGCAGGAAGAGCGCTTTGAAGGTAGATTAGTGCCAGTCGCTTGTAGAATGAAGCGGCGCAGAGTGGACAGAGAGAGAGGAAATGGAGGGAGAGAGATTAGTGCCACTCCAAATACATGACAGTAAGGCAAGTGAGCTGAACGAGTGTGTGAACATGTGTGTGTGTGTGTGCTTAGAAACAGATAGGGAACAATCCCACATGATCTGTTGGCATGTTGCAGCTATTAGTTGGGTCAAATCTTTCAATTATCATAAACAAAAAAGAGAAATGGAGGTGAGAGCGAGGACAGACAATGCACTAGATCTTCCTGATTGGGCCAAACTGTAGGGAGCTGTAGTTCCTGTGGAAAGATATTACACTTATTTTTAAAATCAGTAGAGGATGAAAGGTTACTAAAAACCAACATTTCCAAAGCCTCATCAAACAATCACAATATTGTCGCTCGTGTCAAATCAACAAGCCTCATTCAGCATCTTACCTTGCTCCTTATTTCCAGCTATTGTGGAGAGAGAGAGAGAGAGAGAGAGAGAGAGAGAGGGAGAGGGAGAGAGGGAGAAAAAAGTGTAAGCACTTTCACTATTTTGGGGTAAAAACCCTGTAGATCATCTATGAAGACAAAAAAAAGAGCAGCAGGAAAAAAAATGCACATGGAGAAAGATTTGCCATTACTCACACAGAAATGTCATGAAAAATTACGAACGGCTGTGCAACCCCAAAATACATCCCCGCTTCTTTTAAAGGTCGCATCCCGAAAAAGATGGCAGGAAAGCAAGAAAGCGATGGGAGAAGATTAAGCGTGCTGGAGGACCAGGGAGAGACCTGGAAGAGAGAAAAGCCTCTGAAACTAAGATCGAGTGAGACAGAGGCGAGAAGATGTGTGAGGAAGAAGCAGAGAGTAATAACAGTTGGGGATGGAGGGATGAATGAAAGGATGGAAGGAGAGATGATTTGGAGAGACAAGGAAGAGCGCTCGAGTCCAAATGTAATCCTCTCAGCAGGTGGGAGACTGACTGACTGACTGACTGAGTGAGTGAGTGCAGAAAGGAATGTATATGCAGCTTTTAGGAAAGAAATGCACTTAAACTGTCAAACTATTCCAACTTTATTTCACTGATATGAATGTGCTGTATGTTGGGAGCTCAATAACAAGAAAGCAAGAGTTTTCAATGTTTGTATATTGATCTTTAAATTGTATTATTTATAGTTCATCTTTGATAATTGAGAATGGAGTGAGTGAGTGAGTGAGTGAGGATGAGAGGGAGTGAGGGAGAGTGAGTGAGGGAGAGTGAGTGAGTGAGGGGGAGAGTGATTGAGATCCGGAGAGGGAGAGTGAGGGAGGGAGGGGGAGAGTGATTGAGATCGGGAGAGGGAGAGTGAGGGAGTGAGAGTGAGGGGAGTGAGTGAGGGGGAGTGAGTGAGAATGAATGAGTGAAGGAGTGAGGGAGAGTGAATCAGTGAGTGAGTGAGGGAGGGTGAGTGAGGGAGTGAGTGAGAGCAAGGGAGGGGGAGAGTGATTGAGTGAGTCAGTGAGATCAGGAGAGGGAGTGTGGGAGAGTGGAGGAGGGAGTGAGTGAGAGAGGGAGAGGGAGGGAGAGAGAGGGAGTGAGAGTGAGTGAGGGGATTGAGTGAGTGGAGTGAGAGTGAGTGAGTGAGGGGAGTGAGTGAGTGTGATTGAGGGAGTGAGTGGGTGAGTGAGTGAGGGGAGTGAGTAAATGAGTGTGAGTGAGTGAGTGAGTGAGTGAGTGAGTGAATGAGGGGGAGTGAGTGTGAGTGAGTAAATGAGTGAGTGGGAGTGAGTGAGGAAGTGAGTGAGTGAGAGTGAGTGAGAGTGAGTGAGGGGGAGTGAGTGAGTGAGTGAGGGGAGTGAGTGAGTGAGTGAGGGAGCGAGAGTGAGGGAGCGAGAGTGAGTGAGTGAGTAAATGAGTGAGTTGGAGTGAGTGATGGAGTGAGAGTGAGTGAGGAAGTGAGAGTGAGTGAGTGAGTGAGTGAGAGTAAGTGAGGAAGTGAGGGAGTGAGTGAGGGAGTGAGTTAGGGAGTGAGTAAATGAGTGTGAGTGAGTGAGTGAATAAATGAGTGAGGGGGAGTGAGTGAGGGAGTGATGGGGAGTGAGTGAGGGGGAGTGAGTGAGGGAGTGATGGGGAGTGAGTGAGTGAGTGAGTGAGGGGGAGTGAGTGAGGGAGTAGTGAGTGAGGGAGGTGAGTGAGGGGGAGTGAGTGAGTGAGGGGGAGTGAGTGATGGGGGTGAGTGAGTGAGTGATGGGGAGTGAGTGAGGGGGAGGGGAGTGAGTGAGGGAGTGAGTGAGGGAGTGAGGGGGATTGAGTGAGGGAGAGTGAGTGATGGAGTGAGTGAGGGGGAGTGGAGTGAGGGAGTGAGGGGGGGAGTGAGTGAGGGAGTGAGGGGGGGAGTGAGGGAGTGAGGGGGATTGAGTGAGGGAGTGAGTGAGGGAGTGAGGGAGTGAGTGAGGGAGTGAGTGAGGGAGTGAGGGGGGGGAGTGAGTGAGGGAGTGAGGGGGGGAGTGAGGGAGTGAGGGGGATTGAGTGAGGGAGTGAGTGAGGGAGTGAGTGAGGGAGTGAGTGAGGGAGTGAGGGGGATTGAGTGAGGGAGTGAGTGATGGAGTGAGTGAGGGGGAGTGGGTGAGGGAGTGAGGGGGGGGAGTGAGTGAGGGAGTGGGGGGGGGAGTGAGGGAGGGAGGGGGATTGAGTGAGGGAGTGAGTGATGGAGTGAGTGAGTGAGTGAGTGAGGGGGAGTGAGTGAGTGAGTGTGGGGGATTGAGTGAGGGGGAGGGAGTGAGGGAGTGAGGGGGAGTGAGTGAGTGAGGGGGAGTGAGTGAGTGAAGGGGAGTGAGTGAGTGAAGGGGAGTGAGTGAGTGAAGGGGAGTGAGTGAGTGAAGGGGAGTGAGTGAGGGGGAGTGAGTGAGTGAGGGGGAGTGAGTGAGGGAGTGAGGGGGAGTGAGTGAGGGGGAGTGAGTGAGTGAGGGGGAGTGAGGGAGTGAGGGGGAGTGAGTGAAGGAGTGAGTGAGGGAGTGATGGGGAGTGAGTGAGGGAGTGAGGGGGAGTGAGTGAGTGAGTGAGGGGGAGTGAGGGAGTGAGGGGGAGTGAGTGAGTGAAGGGGAGTGAGTGATGGAGTGAGTGAGTGATGGGGAGTGAGTGAGTGATGGGGAGTGAGTGAGTGAGTGAGTGAGTGAGGGGGAATGAGTGAGTGAAGGAGTGAGTGAGGGAGTGAGTGAGTGAGGGGGAATGAGGGAGTGAAGGAGTGAGTGAGGGAGTGAGTGAGTGAGTGAGGGGGAGTGAGTGAGGGAGTGAGAGTGATGGGGAGTGAGTGAGGGAGTGAGTGAGTGATGGGGAGTGAGTGAGGGAGTGAGTGAGTGATGGGGAGTGAGTGAGGGAGTGAGTGATGGGGAGTGAGTGAGGGGGAGTGAGGGGTGAGTGAGTGAGGTGAGTGAGGGGGAGTGAGTGAGTGAAAGGGGGAGTGAGTGAGTGAGGGGGTGAGTGAGTGAGTGAAGGGGAGTGAGTGAGTGAGGGAGTGAGTGAGTGAGGGAGTGAGTGAGGTGAGGGGGATTGAGTGAGGGGGATTGAGTGAGGGGGAGTGAGTGAGGGGGAGTGAGTGAGGGGGAGTGGAGTGAGTGAGGGGGAGTGAGGGGGAGTGAGTGAAGGAGTGAGTGAGGGAGAGATGGGGAGTGAGTGAGGGGGAGAGAGTGAGAGGGGGGGTGAGTGAGTGAAGGGGGAGTGGAGTGATGGAGTGAGTGAGTGATGGGGAGTGAGTGAGTGATGAGGAGTGAGTGAGTGAGTGAGTGAGTGAGTGAGTGAGGGGGAATGAGTGAGTGAAGGAGTGAGTGAGGGAGTGAGTGAGTGAGGGGGAATGAGGGAGTGAAGGAGTGAGTGAGGGAGTGAGTGAGTGAGTGAGGGGGAGTGAGTGAGGAGAGTGAGAGTGATGGGGGGAGTGGAGTGAGGGAGTGAGGTGAGTGATGGGGAGTGAGTGAGGGGGTGAGTGAGTGATGGGGAGTGAGTGAGGGAGTGAGTGATGGGGAGTGAGTGAGGGGGAGTGAGGGAGTGAGTGAGTGAGTGAGGGGGAGTGAGTGAGTGAAGGGGAGTGAGTGAGTGAGGGGGAGTGAGTGAGTGAAGGGGAGTGAGTGAGTGAGGGAGTGAGTGAGTGAGGGGTGAGTGAGTGAGGGGAGTGAGAGTGAGTGAGGGGGGATTGAGTGAGGGGGATTGAGTGAGGGGGAGTGAGTGAGGGTGAGTGAGGGGGAGTGAGTGAGTGAGGGGGAGTGAGGTGAGTGAAGGGGAGTGAGTGAGTGAGGGGGAGTGAGTGAGGGGGATTGAGTGAGGGGGGGGATTGAGGTGAGGGAGTGGGGGGGAGTGAGTGAGGGAGTGAGGGGGAGTGAGTGAGGGAGTGAGGGGGAGTGAGTGAGTGAAGGGGAGTGAGTGAGGGAGTGAGGGGGAGTGAGGGAGTGAGGGGGAGGGAGTGAGTGAAGGGGAGTGAGTGAGTGAAGGAGTGAGTGAGGGAGTGAGGGAGTGAGGGGGAATGAGTGAGTGAAGGAGTGAGTGAGGGAGTGAGTGAGTGAGTGAGGGGGAATGAGTGAGTGAGGGGGAATGAGTGAGTGAAGGAGTGAGTGAGTGATGGAGTGAGTGAGTGAGTGAAGGAGTGAGGGGGAATGAGTGAGTGAAGGGGTGAGTGAGTGAGGGGGAATGAGTGAGTGAGTGAAGGAGTGAGTGAGTGAGGGGGAATGAGTGAGTGAAGGAGTGAGTGAGTGAGGGGGAATGAGTGAGTGAAGGAGTGAGTGAGGGAGTGAGTGAGGGAGTGAAGGAGTGAGTGAGGGGGAGTGAGGGGGAGTGAGTGAAGGAGTGAGTGAGGGGGAGTGAGTGAAGGAGTGAGTGAGGGAGGGGGTGAGGGAGAGTGAGTGAAGGAGTGAGTGAAGGAGTGAGTGGAGGGAGTGAGTGAGGTGAGGGAATGGTGAGTGAGTGAGTGAGGGAGTGAGTGAGTGAGGGAGTGAGTGAGGGAGTGAGTGAAGGAGTGAGTGAGGGAGGGAGTGAGGGAGTGAGTGAGTGAGGGAGTGAAGGAGTGAGTGAGGGAGTGAGTGAGTGAAGGAGTGAGTGAGGGAGTGAGTGAGTGAGGGAGTGAGTGAGGGAGTGAGTGAGGGAGTGAGTGAGGGAGTGAGTGAGTGAGTGAAGGAGTGAGTGAGGGAGTTGAGTGGGTAGGAGTGAGTGAAGGGAGTGAGTGAAGGGTGAGTGAAGTGAGTGAGTGAAGGAGTGAGTGAAGGGGGTGAGTGAGGTGAGGTGGTGAGTGAAGGAGTGGGGTGAGGGGAAGTGAGGTGAGGTGAAGGGTGAGTGAGGGAGTGAGTGAGTGAGGGAGTGAGTGAGGGTGGAGTGAGTGGGGAGTGAAGGAGTGAGTGAGTGAGTGAGTGAGGGAGTGAAGGGTGAGTGAGGGTGAGTGAGTGAAGGGAGTGAGTGAGGAGTGAGTGAGTGAGGGAGTGAGTGAGGGAGTGAGTGAGGGGAGTGAGTGAGGGAGTGAGTGGTGAGTGAAGGGGTGAGGAGTGAGTGGAGGGTGAGTGAAGGGTGAGTGAGTGAGTGAGGTGAGTGAGTGAGAGGGTGAGTGAGTGAAGGAGTGAGTGAAGGGAGTGAGTGAGGGGTGAGAGTGAGGGAGTGAGTGAGGGTGTAGGTGAGGGTGAGTGAGTGAAGGAGTGAGGGAAGGAGTGAGTGAGGGAGTGAGTGAGGGAGTGAGTGAGGGAGTGAGTGAAGGAGTGAGTGAGGGAGTGAGTGAAGGAGTGAGTGAGGGAGTGAGTGAAGGAGTGAGTGAGGGAGTGAGTGAGGGAGTGAGTGAGGGAGTGAGTGAGTGAAGGAGTGAGTGAAGGAGTGAGTGAAGGAGTGAGTGAGGGAGTGAGTGAGGGAGTGAGTGAAGGAGTGAGTGAGGGAGTGAGTGAAGGAGTGAGTGAGGGAGTGAGTGAAGGAGTGAGTGAGGGAGTGAGTGAGGGAGTGAGTGAGGGAGTGAAGGAGTGAGTGAGAATTAGTTTTATCCGTTGCTTTGACTTTATTATAGTGAAGGTATATTTCTCTACATTCATAAAGACCTTTTTACTTTGTGTCTTAATCTTTAAATGCATTCAGAACAGAACTGCAAAATCCCCTGAAAGACAGAACTCTGTATTTATCCTGTCGCTCTTTCATGTTTAAAAGCAGCACAAAAGCAAGGAGCAGAACCAGAATAAGTACAGCTGCTTCAATTCATCACCCTCTCATTTCTCATCCACTCTGAACAATCAAAACCAATACAACCAAAGTGACGGCAAACAAACAAATCTCTCTCTCTCACACACACTCACACTCTCACACACACACACCTCCCGGCAATAAATACAAGAAGGGTTAATAAGGTGCTATTTAACCGAGCTTCTAAAAATGATCCACACAAAACTGTTAAGAGGGAGAAATCAATACAGTGCAATTACAACTTTTCCCTAAATAACACAAACGGACAAATAGCAACAATAAAAGCGTTCACACATCATTATACACACCATGTTCTGCAGCCTGGCAATGAGAATAAACAGTATAATGAGTTACATATAAGTGAGTGACAATCTGATGATATACACTAATATCATATGACATCACCAGGATTGACTTGCTGGTAATATTTCCTACTAAATCCTTAAACTACAAAATGTTTTAAACACATTTATACAAATTTTCTAATTAAAAAAATTAAAAAATTAAATGAAAATTATGCACATGCAGGGTAAAAAAAATCATACTATTATTTAATTTATTTTATTAATTTATTTTCATTTATTTATGAAAACCCTAAAACAAAAAAAAGTAAAGGAAATCTGTCAGATTACAAATTAACTGCTTACATTTAAACACTAAACACTGAACTACAAATCGCCAAGACACTGCACAATTTCTAGGTTACAATTTAAATGTAAGCAAATTTGTGACACCGATCACGTTCATTCATTTTCCCGTCAGAGTTTCATCCCGCCCATTAAAGCACGTGTTCAGAAGACATGCAGGCGGATCTGATCGAACACGGATCATCAGGTTTGACATGAACTTTTGTTGGCTTGAGTGCACACGGTCATGAAAGTAAAAATAATGGGACAAACCGAATACCAATCAAATCAGAAATTATGCCGAAATTTCCAAGATTTTAAATTGTTTCTGAGAATATATTTTGTAACGATTTGTGTTAAATTAAAAAAAGAAAGATAGAAAGGAAAGCTAAAGCATTTCACTGAAACTCTAAAATTTCATTTAACATACTTTATATTTTTATAATTTTTCATAAATACATTCAACAAATAAACTTGGAAACTTTTCAAAGTTTTTAAGTTTTGCAGGCAGATTATATTGTGATGTATATCGAAAAAAAATAGATCATTTCCCATCAATAATTATAAATGTTTTGGTATTTTGATATAATATTTTATATTAACTGATATGATGAAGCATCGAAACGACTAACAGTCTAGTCTTGCATTACATGGTGCTACAATGTAGGCAGAACCGCCTGCTATTTATGAGACTTGCTTCTGGACTCCAAAAGAAAATGCGAAAATGAAACAAATAAGCTTTTTCCTTACTAAAGAAAAAGTAATACTGTGTTTAAGCTTCGCACTGGAACTGGCTGTACTTGTTTACCGACGTCAAAATGGCAGTTTGTTTACGCCTTCTTTTTCTAAAATGGCTGCTCCCTGCTAACTTGCGTCAAACACCACTGCAGCGGCACGTAAGCACAACAGCGAGGAGAGAAAAGCATGAGAAGTCAAGAAGTCGGGCTGGAAAAAAAAAAGAGAAGAAAATCTCACCTTTTCCATTCCACTTCCACCATTTTAGACTGAATTTATGGGGACGTGGAAAAAGTAAAAAAAAAAAAAGACGCTAACACGATTAGCAGAAAAAAATTAAGTTAATAGATGAATTTAGCTAGTTTCTTTGTCAGAGCAAATTGCACATTTAGGAAAATATAGCTAGCACAGTGGGAGGAATGAGAATGGAAAGGCAAGAGAGATGGATAAAGGAGGAGATCAAGGTATCCACAGAGAGAGAGTGAGAGAGAGCGAGAGAGAGAGAGAGAGAGAGAGAGAGAGAGAGAGAGCGCAAAAGACAGAGAGGAGCTAGAACAGGAAATGGCGTGCTCACAGCGGGAACAAGAAAGCGCATGAAAGGAAAGAAAAGAGAGGGATCAATTAGAGAGAAAGTCGAAATGACTGTAATGGTTCCTCACAGCAGGGAGAGCATGGAGAGAAGGAGGGGGAAAAGAGAATAAATAAGTAAGAGGACAGAAAAAAAAAACAACAGCGGAATTAATGTTTTGACAAGTTACCCTCAGTAGAAAAGGGGATGTTTTTCTGGGTAACACTACACCACATTGGCACTTTGGACAGCTTGCATTTTTTAAAACTCGTTTCGAACCATTCTTGACTACTCTCGCGTATGAAAATATTATATATATATACATATATATATATATTCACTCAGCAAAATTTCGAGGCTAAGAAAAAAAGAAAAAGAATAGCGCTGGTTTGCACTGATTTCCAGCATGAACATGCTGCTTTTCGGAAACTGACTTTGGGGGGAGCTTTTTCACTGTGACACATGTTCAGCCATGTTGTTAATGAGCCTGGAATTCTCCTCAGACTTTACCCAGCACCACTTTAATTATGTACCATCACAATCGCAGTCAGTCATGAGGAAGAGAGATCTATGCCACGGACTGTTGCCAAACCGTTATGAAGCTGTGAAGACAGTGACTTGGCCAGTCTATTCCTACAGGTATCGCTGATATCTACTCTGTCCTTCAGTTTCCCTCGAGTCAAGTCATTATGGTGTTGATGACCTACCCAGGAAAAGCAGTGTTTTTGTGGGAAAAAAAAGCCCTTTTAATTACACCTCATCGCTCCTCCCGGAGCTGAAGGAGCCATGAATCTGGCTCTGGTTGCTGCACCGAGGTTTTCAACTTGACAGTAACCTTCGGCTGGTCGCGTCCTGTCAGATAAAAGCTTGCCACAGGAAGGAACAGAACTCAGAACTTAGTGCTACCAGGGGGGACAAAATCCTGCTGCGCAAAGCCTTGACTGGTACAACAACCCTTTATTCTCACCTCTCATCCACAGATGCAAATTGGAGAGAGAGAGAGAGAGAGAGAGAGAGAGGGAGAGAGAGAGAGAGAGAGAGAGAGAGAGAGGGGCGGCAATGAAAATGGTTGAAAACGCTAAGCCTTCTGGGTGACTATGAGGAAAGAAAGTAGTGTTCGAAATGCAGTTTTGAAAGACGAGTGCTGAGGCTTAACTGGTGTGAATATGCAGAAAGGAAAGGAGTGAAGGAGTGCGCGAGCACGGACAGACGGACAGGAGAAAAGGGACGGAGCGAGAGTCTAGTGGATGGAGCCCAGATTAGTTTTGCTCTGCTAGCGACAGATCATAAAAAATGAGGATGGGGAGGGAGGAGAAATCGAACCAGAGAGAGCCGGGGAGATTAGTGACACTCCAGGAATGACAGAAGACTAGAGAAGAGAGATAAAAGGGGGAAGAAGGAGGGATGGTGAGGAGGGGATGCTACAGTTTAGTCTGGATTAGTTTCGGTCAGAGAACAGAAAGAGTGTGAGAGAAGGAGTTAAAAAAAAAAAAAAAAAAACGGGACACACCGTCTGAAGTAAGTGCATGGGAAAAGAGAAATGGACAAAGAGAAGAAACACACACCGCTGCTCACTCACTTGTTCGAACAGCCTCTCTAGCCTCTCAAAGCAAGCGTCAATCAAATACAGATCCAATGAAAAACATCCTTCAACACACCTTATCGAATGCCTGGCTGATCTGATAGCCCTACACAATACACAACTTGGCTGTGATTACACACCGGAACACAACACACTTCTGTCTTGATAAATTCAATGAATCTAAAACAGCATCTTGAGGACAGTTCGCTTCATAACGGAGCACTCAGAGGGACACTAAGGGTCTGAATAAACCAGAAGAGACCAGAATCGAAAGCTAGTAAACACATCTCCGAGTGTCGCTTTATATTTCATGCAAAATAAACATGCAGTAAATTATTAGCGCACGGATTTATTACTGATGTTGTTAATTGTGAAAGAGGCCGAGACGAATCCAAGTGGCTGATTTAAGCAGAACGTAAGATGCTGAATTGGGCTGGACAGCCCATTGTATAATGTGTGTGTGCGTGTATGTGTGTGTGGCGAGAGGTGCAATTGGAGCGGACGGTTCACGGACTGGGCTGCCATTTCTACTCTAACTGGGCAGCATTTCCCGCTGCTCGCTCTCGTCAGCTCAGTCAGGCGGAAGAATAACATTACTGCAGGGGGCTAAGAGCCAGGACACACGCACGCATGCACACACACACACACACACACACACACACACACACACACATACAAACCCACATATACACAATCATGTGCTAATGCATAAAGGGCAAAATTTTAAAAATGTGTTAATGAAAAGTGTTTTGTTCTCAGTGCAAAAACGCAAGAGCACAAGCGAAATTCTCATGAAATCTCTGAAATAATACTGTTAAAGCATGTTTTGGGTGTATTTTTAAATTTTTTTTAATGATAAAAAAAGCATCATATCAATACTTTTGGAAAAAAAATTCTATATAAGAAATTTGTATATTATATATATATATATATATATATATATAAATAAATAAAATATCACGCAAAAAACACTCAACTACATGTAAAAAAAATTACACAAAAATAAAATAATAACAAAAAAACAAGTTTACTTTTGATTGTTCAAGTAGAAAATACAGATAAGCTGGTGAGAACATTAAAAAGATAGCAAATATAAAGCTGAAGGACAACAAAAGATAAAGAAAGATGAAACGAGTAGAGAGAGGGAGGTAGCAGATAGGCGAGGGCATTGCGTGCAGAGAAAGAGGGTCGCCTGAGTGCGTGAGCGGGTGCGAGGAAAGAGATGTGGGTTTTTTTTTTTTCTTTCCCCAAGACAAAAAAAGAGGAAAGAAAAGGAGGGGAGTACTTACTGGACACGATGACTTTGAGCTTCATGCATGGAAGGGAGGGTCCATCATCCACAGACAGGGCTGTAGAGAGCGAGAGAAAGACGGGAGAAAGAGGAACACAGTTAATGTGTGCTTTGGAAAGCATCAAGGGAAAAACGATAATCAATGCTCAAAAAGACAAAAAAGGACAAAATGACTCCCAAGACTTTGATCCCACAGAGAGAGGGGGAAAAAAAAATAAAGAGAGACAAAATGACTGTTCCATTAGTGCAGGGCTGAAACACAGGACTAGAGCTAATACTGAACTCCTTCACATTTGGGTGTGCATCATACAATCTTGGTAATCATTAGTTCAGATTCAATTTTTTTTTTTTTTTTTTTTGTGGTCTCGCATTATCTTGCAAAATAAATAAAAGGAGAATCCAGCTCAAGCCATTCCAGATTTGGATTAATTCAAGAGAAATAACTTAAAGTAAGAAGAAAAACAAATCAGTTTGCATACATAGTGTAATTTCTGATTTGTTATTATTTGTAGAAAAAATGACACATTAATAGTTTTTAGCACATTTATAGCACCTCTGCCTTTTTAAGTGTACATCATGCCTTGCCCTGGATGTGTGTCATTAGGGCATTTACTGCATGTTTGCACTTCACGTGTGATGGCTTAATGTAATGTATAACAAGGTGTTATTAATGCCATAGTAAGAATATTGTGGTATAAAATATAACACACACACGCAGATATTTTACACTTTCGAACGTCTTCAGAGCCTTACTGGGTTCATGCTTTGCTTCTTCCGAATACTAAAAAAAATGTTACCCCCCCTCAAAATAAAACCCACACATGCCTCTTCAATCACTGCTGATGACATGTTTACTAGATGTGTAATAATATGACTCTGGTCACGATTCGATTTGGTTCACAATACCGGCTTCACGATTCAATTCTCAGATCATTTTCTTAACAAAATCTTAATGAAGAAAGAATGAAATGGAAAAAAATAAATAAATAAAATCCAAGCTTTTTATTTCTGTATCAAATACTGCAAAGCACTGTGCATTTCTGGGTGCATCAAACAAAATAAATAAAAAATTGCTGTGAATAAATATTTAATATTGTAAATTAAATATACTACAGCTTGGCCTCTGTAGTATAAAGTAAATAGTATGGGTTCATGTCTTAAAAAAAATAAATAAATAAATAAATAAATATAGAAATTCTCATAAAAAAAAAAAATTCTGATTGAATAAACAAAATCTCTGACCTGAGGAAAATGATCGATTGAAATTTAATGAGCTCCGTAGCAGCGCCTGAGGCATCATATTAACTGAAAATAGAGCTAAAATGCCTGACTTCCTCAAGCTCTTTCTCGGGCACTGCAGATCGCTGAGGTGTGAGGCTGGTGTCATTTGAAAGCTACTGAAGAGCTCTTTTTAACATTTATAATGTAATTGTGTAACTATATAACTTTTACTGCATGCTGGTTGTTGTTATCCGAAGCTATCGGTTTCTTTACAAGTGCAGAAGATTCCCAGTAATGGTGCAGGCTCTATCTGAAAGAATGCAATGATGTGAGCAGTGTGCTTTCTATATATTCGGGTGTTGATGTAGTGCCTCTGCATTAGATGTATAATTAATAGAATAATTTGCACATTTCCATGATTCACATCACATTTTGTCATGATGCAGCAATACACTGCTAGTGTTTACTGATGAACAAGTCAATAAAGCGGTTGGGAAAATATTAGACCTAATACACATGCAATCTATTTTGTGCTTCACCTGACATGATGTCCCTAAGAGGCAGAACAAATCTACCATCTGGGCTAGGAAGAAATCAGCACCTGCCTCACTTTTTCATACCATTGTGTGTTTTTCTTACAACCATTGATGCTGCTGTTGCGCTTAGTTCTACAAGAAAAAAAGTCCAAACTGTTCCTAAATATAATGCATTGTTTACTACATTTATGCAGTTATCTAATCAGCCAATCATGTGGCAGCAGCACAATGCACAGAATCATGCAGATACAGGTCAAGAGCTTCAGTCACATCAAACAGAATGAAGAAAACGTCTGACTTTGATCAGGGGATATAGGAAACAGATGGGCTGGATTGAGTATTACAGAAACTGCAGATCTCCTGGGATGTTCATACACAACAGTCTTTAGTTGAGAATGCTGAATGGTGCAAATAACAAACAACAGCTTGAGAGGAGAGGAACAAAGAGAGGTCGTAGGAAACTGGCCTGATTGGTTTGAATGATACAGTAATCACTCTTTACAACCGTGGTGAGCAGAAAAGCATCTCAACATAGACAAAACATCAAACCTGGCACTGGATGGACTTCATCAGTAGAAGACCACATCAGGTTGTCAGCTAAGAACAAAAAAAAAATCTGCATCTATCATATGCACAAACTAACCTAGACTGGACAGTTAAAGACTAGGTGATTTATTTTCTAATCTTCAATGTCCAGTTTAGGAGAATCTGTGCCCCAGATTCCTGTTTGTGGCAGATAACCTGACAGGGTCTTCTGCTTTTGGAGCTCATTCACCTCAAGGCTTGATGTATTGTATGTTCTGAGATGCTTTTCTGCTCACCACACTTGTAAAAAGTGCTTATGTTACTACATGTCACAATTCAGATCTCAGTTCAGATCAGTCTGGTCATTCTCCTCTGATCTCTCTAATCAGCAAGATGTTTCAGGCTGCAGACTCCACACAGGATGCTTCTTTTTTTTTTTTTCTTTTCACACCATACTTTGTAAACTCTAGAGACTTCTTGTTGTGTGTGAAAATCCCAGGAGATCGACAGTTTCTGAAATACTCAAATCAGCCTGTCTGGCACCAAAAAAAAAAAGTCACAGAGATGAAATTTTTCCACATACTAATGTTTGATGTGAAGATTAACTGAAGCTCTTGACCTGTATATGGATGATTTTACTCACTGTGCTGCAGCTCCATGATTGCCTGATTAGATAACTGCATAAACAAACAGATGTACCTAATAAATTGACCAGTAAGCGTATCATACTAACTCACTACAAATATAAATGCATTCAGGGAAAAACTAATCACACTAATGACACCCATGCGATATTTGTGTCATTTCAGCACAGTGTGCTCTAGTTAGCATGATTATCCAGTTGCTAAGAGAGTTAACACAGTCGCTGCTGCTTAAACTCTGCATGCTGCATTAGCTTTAATGCAAATTAGGACATAAACTCTTGGCCTGATGATATCAGCAAGAATATTTTAAAGACTAAATATAATGGCTAATGTAGCAAAAAATTTATATATCAATATAGACACTGGAGATTACCCCAAGTCATTTAACACTGTTTATTTGGCAAAGGAAGTTAAATAGATAACTGATTATACATTGTTAACTAATCTTAACTATGCATTTTGAAAAATGCTTCTTTTATCATTTCCCTTCCCGGCATGTGAGACAATTCAGCTCACTGATGACGATGCCTTTTTAGGAAAGTAGTGTTGACTCCTTATTTGAACACACTGTTCGTAACTGTGAATTTATGACGGCCATCTTCTGTAAAAGCACGTCCATTTCCTACGTCTCCGAAAAAAAGGCTTTAAATGAACTCTTATGAACAGTACATATATCCAGTTAGACTGCGCCTGCGAGCTTGCATTGACACAAATGAGAATGGTTGACTCCAGCTGGGTTGTTAGTATGAGAGAGAGAGAGAGAGAGAGAGAGAGAAAGAGAGAGAGAGAGAGAGAGAGAGAGAGAGAAAAAGAGAGAGAGACGAGTGTGGATTTCAAAACACTTGGGCACCACATTAACGTGACATGAGAATATGAGGATGTATGGAGAGTATTTTTAAGAACAGTGAGCTAAGCAAAACTCAGCAAAACTGCCACATGGAGAAGAGGTCACTGCTAAGAATTGTGGGTAACAAGGTACATCCTGATGATTTGCTGGGATTGCAGGGGCCTTTGGTATTTCTGTCTCTAATTATCGAGCGCATGTTTATGTACATGACTGTACCTACACTAGAAGAGGAAAAGAGTGTGTAATGTCATCTTTTTTTTTCTTTAAAACATTTGCCGGTTGTCTGGGGAAACTCCGTCACGTCAGGCCGAATGCTGGAAAACCAAGCCTGGAAAAAACCCTGTAAGATGTTGGGATTTTAGCCAAAATTTTCACTAAAACAAAGACTGTGTTTACTTTGGAATTTAGACAATTGCTTTGATCGGGTTATTGGATAGATACATGACAATGAAATGACCATAAATCTTAAATCAATTCAGTTTGTAATCTGATTCTCATATCATGCTTTGGTGCAAAAGAAAAAACTCCATTTTTACTTTTTCACTTGAACATATTTCAGTACATCACAAATACTGAACATATTTCAGTTCAGTAAGAACCTGTAGTTTTCAAAACTGTTTATCAAGGGACTCCAGCTGGAGAATAAGTGTCTGAAGTTGGACATGGCACATGGAAACTATTTCAGCAGAATGAACCGGGTATTTGAGATAAACCTATTTTTTTTTAAAAATCTGTCTTAAGATCAACAAATCGAGTTTTCCAAACACGCAGCAGCTTGACATGTTGTGGCATGTTGCAGTCACTCGCAATGCAATTATGCAAATTACTTAAACGGAAGTCGTCTCATCAAATCAGAGACAGGGGAAGAGAAGTTCAGAAAGTTTCATATATGCTCTGGAAGACCACTGCAAAATAATCAGTTTCTTATGTTTTTTTCTTCCAGGTTCATGTATTGGTGAGATGAACAGTTTTGTTTCATTTTTTGCGAACTGCTGACAATATTTCTCCTAAATTCAAAATATAACTATTGTTATTTAGAGTGTATATGTAAAGGAAATGACAACACATCAAAAATAACCCAAGATCAGAGCTTTAACAACTCTAATAAAACAAAATGCAAATAATTTGTAAAAAAGTGTGTTAATCAGTATTTGGTGGAATAATCCTGATTTGCATGTGTTTTGGCTCCATGCTCTCCACCAGTTTTTCACATTGCTGTTGGGGAACTTTATGCCACTCTTATATATATATATATATATATATATATATATTTTTTTTTTTTTTTACTTTATTTACTCTCTCAGAAACAAAGAAAGAGTCCTGGTTTATTTCCCCTGTGTCAAATACAAAACAGCCAAAAGTTGCAACATGAAGAGACATAAATCACTCCAAATGGTCATATTTACACAAATAAACTAACCCTTGTCAAGCTGTAAAAGATAAAGCTGAGTCATTGTGGCTGCTTATTTGGACCTCTGTAAGCGAGGAATTTTATGCAACTGAACCCTTCATTAAAGTCCATGTAGAAAAATGTGTTAAGAACCATACAATGAGATGGAAAAAAAAAACCCCACACCCAAACAAACTATGTGAATAGAATCTGTTCATGCTTTGCTTCTGCTCAGTGGGCTGTAGGTTTGAACATTCGTTACATCGCCACATCGTTACACAATAGTTTAAGTAAACAAAAAGGAAAGGCACACAGACAGAGTGTGAAGTGTGTAGACTGAGGCATACAATAGGCTCTGTGCTGTCTATACCGAGTCTCATGCTTCAACAATGCTCTATTGTCCCTCACAACACAACGGTAATTTATGCAAAGATACTTTCGCCTCTGTCCGTCTCTTCCTTTTCTTTTCCCCACCCTTTCCGTGGCCTCTGTTGTCCCGCTCCCGGTTTTCCGCGGCTCACATGCGCTATCTTCCCTCCTTCTTTTCAACGGCTTCGCTTGTTCAGCGACACCCTCCGTCCTCGCTCTCTTTTGTTCAACTGCTTCATTCTGCATCACCTTGTAGCCTGCTATCGATTTCTGCCTTTCCTCATCTCCTCCATCATGCCTCTTGCCATATTATTTCTTGGCATTATTTTTAAACTATTTACTTTAATCTGTATTTTAGTCCATGTCAGATAAAATAGGCAGAGTGGTTTGTATTTATAAAATAAAATAATTTTTTTTTAAAAAGTAGACAGGAAAAAGCCATCATGTCATTTTAAAGCCACAGACCACATTTCAGTAGACCAATGCTGAGCTAATGCATTATTTTTCACTGGTTACTCTTATGGAGGGAAAATCTAAACGAATAACAAATCGCCCTAAATCTGATACTTAAATTACGGTGCTTCGGAGAACGTTAAAATTTAGTTTCAACAAATCTGTCAAATTCAAACGAGCCTCAAATGAACCATAACTAGAACCATAATCCTAATCTTAACCCGAACTACCACCAAACCACAGAGTCATCTGTTTGCTCTTTAAACGCTTTCAGGAAATTATTTTTAGGTTTACACGTAGTCACAGTCTGGTTTTTGCAACCAAGCCAGCTCATAACAGTTTTTAGTTTCTAGAAGGTTCTGAGAACACCTAGAAAAATTAAAACCCCATTACAAAGACTTCTCATCTGTTTCTATAAAGGTTCTGCAACATTTTTAACTAATGTTTATGTAAGACATTTTTGCGTGAACAAAACCTTGATTATGTCACATGTTCTATGTGTAGCATTAATACAAAAGCGCAACAGGATCTGTGGAATGTGCACACACTCACGCACACACTAGCAGATGCACACACTAGCACTTGGGTGCACTAGAATGCACTAGTACTCGCACAAACTAACACAAAGTCACTCTCGCACACACTAGCACTCAATCATACACACTCTCACGCACACACACTGCACTCGCACTCACTGGCGCACGCACACACCCACAAACACTTGCACACACAGGTCACTCACAGCTGTAGTAATAGTGGTGTCCAGGGAGGAACTCGAAGCCCAGAGAGAAGGGTGTGAAGCGTTGGATCTTCTCAGAGAATCGAACAGGGCCGAAGGGCGAGTACGGGGAGCTGCACTCCCATCTCTTTATGGCTCCTTCCGTTTCACGGCAGCCCTGAAACTGCTGCCCGGTTACCAGATAGAGCGCCAGTGTCTCCGGAAGGCCTTTCTCCGGAGCGCCGGATGGATAGTGAGGGCACATGATGTCCAGGTAGTCGTTCAGATTTACCTCGACTGAGTAGTCATCACTAGTCAACCTGAGAGAGAGAGCGCGAGCGAGAAAGAATGAGAGAGAGAGAAAAAGAAATAAATCACTGGGTGTATTTCTATCACAGAGAAGATTCATTGCTATCATAGGTGTTAAAGATGGCTTTGCTCCCGGCCGACCATGCTAGACTCCTGGTTGGTCAGTAAATCATGAGTTGTGGTAGGTTAGCACGCGGATTTCAGCTCTTCTGTGAAATATCAGCGACAATCGATCACTCAGCCATTCTAATCAAGACTCCCCATGCAGCTGCGCCCAGTGCACACATATCACAGTGAGGGTTTTAGCTGCTGGCCCAAGAGAGGGAGCGCAAGCTCAATGATGTGAAACCGTTTGTGGACTAATTAAACAGAGAAAATTAGAGGTGGTTTGTGTAATGACTGCTCTGATTGTGGAAAGAGAATCCAGGGCTTGGAGAGTAGCGGGATGTTTAAGGGCCAAATACACTGGAAGTTCATGGCAGCTATATGCTAATTAGCAAGAGAGACTCGCTCTTGAGCGCACACACACACACACACACACACACACCAAAGCTAAAGTGAAGCCCCTCTAATAGGCTGAGCATTAGCATATAATAGCCCTTTGGTTGTTTGGCAAGAATCCTGATTCTTGTTTACATCCTGTTGCCTTTAAGGAGCTGTTTACTAGTTTACTTTCAATAAGAGAGAGATAGATAGAGAGAAAGAAAGAGAAAGAGAGAGAGAAGATTCCCTTAAAGCACTCACTCAATACACCAGTGCTAAAGAAAGTTGTATCAAATTCTAAAGAAGGTCTAATGTCCAGAGAAAAGAAAAAATACGAGAGGAAAAAACAGCGAAAAAAGGGGGTTAGAAAACAGGGGAGAGGCGAGACACAGAGGACGCAGAGGAGAGGAGTGACAGAAACAGAGAGAAAGAGAGAAGGCTAAAGAGGTGGAGGGAGGTTCTACTTTAATTAGTCGCCCTAGAGAGAGTTTGGCGGGAGACAGCAAGGAGACAAGATGGATTTTAATTGGTCTTTTCTGCACCACAAGTGTGTATGTGTGCATACATGTGTGTGTGTGTGTGTGTGTATTGTGTGTGTGCGCAAGTACCGTAGAACGCAAGGGATGCCGAGGGGCCCCACAGAGGAGCAGAAAAGACAGGCTGTGAGAGCAAGGAGGCCAGTCCGAGTCAGTCACGGCGACTCTTTAAGAAGATGTGACGGAGCGGCGTGAGACAGCCAGAGAAAGTGAGCAAGGAGAGTCATTGGAGAGGAAAAGAGTGAAAGAAAGACAGGAACGAAGAAGACACAGGGGGGTCATCCCAAATTAAGTGGGTGGGTGCAGAGAAGACAGAAAAAGGCTAATGAAAGAGCAGAGAAGCAGTGAGGAAGCAAGGGAATGAGGGAGAGGCGGATTTTTGGGGGTCATGAGACGAAAGACAGAATGTTACAGCAGGAAGAGTAAAACAGGTATCCAACAGAGAGATAAAACCATGGCCCAGTTATCCGAAAATATTAATGCAAAAAATCAGCTGGTGGGACAAGTTAAGAGTTTTGTGTGTAAAAGCTGAACAGATCTAAAAAATTTACCAGAGTGACCAAAATTTGGATAAGACTAGCATGCTTCGTACGCACATTCAGCTACTGATACATGACGAGAACCATTAAAGTGCTAAACGTTTGGCTCTCTGACATGCACAACATAAAGCTAAGAAAACAGAGGGCTAAAAACAATTAAATAATAACTAAACAGTAAAAGCCTTAGCATAAAATGAGCTAAACCTAATGCAGCTCAGCCAACGCAGGGGGTCGGCTCCCAGAAACACACTCTCCTGTTGTATAGCAGCGATCTTTTTGCCTTGGTTGTTTTTATTCTGGGATTATTTCGGAGATGGGTTGCTTTCTTGAGTCGTTAACATGAAATTCTTTCCTTAAAATCATAAAGCTATTTAATCTTAACAGCATACTCCATATACACAACTAAGTCACCTCATATACAAGTTTATACAAAATCAGCAGCTCCTGTAGGATACAAACAAACTGAACAAACTTTATATTTCTTGCATAAACACTACTGCAAACCATTTCCACATCAATTCCCTTATATCCAGTTTGATGAATGAGTATGGAATCATCAAACCTCTTACCATTAATTACAGGGTGGAAAAAAAAAAAAAAGTCTATAGACAAAATGTCTTATTAATCATTTTTCAATCAACTGTCCTCATCAATCAGCTTACAAACATTCAATTAAATAATCAAACAGTAAGACCTAAAAGTTCTGGTCTTTGGAGGTTATTTTTGCGCATGTTTGCTCGGCATTTAAACACGGCGCTTGTGAATTCAGCCTGAAAAAGGGCATTTAATGTGAGAATATTGTGTCCAGCAATAGCTCTGTATATACTTTTTAAGTACACAGAATATAAATTACAGTGAAGCATCTGTGTAACTACAGATCATTCTCAGTAGTGAAGCCAGCTGTGATTACATAGACTTAAAAATAGGTGAGTGGAGGGTGGGCCACGTGTAATTATGTGGTAATAATATAACCAGGCAAATGCTAAAACCCAAAAACGGAAGGAGCAAAACTGAGCTTAGGCAAAGTTATTATTGTAAGAGAGCCATAATTCACGGAGGTGAAATTAAGTGCTTCGGAAGAAGTCTTCATCTAACCTGGATAAAAAGTGTGTGTGTGTGTGGAGGGAAAAAAAAAAAAAGGAAGTGAGCGGAAGAGGTTTATTGCACTCGTTCTTCCGCCACAGCGTGACCAAAGCTGTGTGTCACTTAACAGCAACCCGATCAATGACCATGACGGAGTATTGGCGATCAATCTGTGTGACGGAGCTGCATCGACCTGGGATCAGTCAAACGCGTCGCTGGCGAGTCCCACTGATCAATACAGCGTCTGTATTCTACGCCCCTCGAGCTGCACAACACGTCTCAATTAACACACACACAAGGACACCTTAATTATCTCCCAGCTAAAGTAAAAATAACAGTATCTGCGTGCTATCTTTTATTGTTTCACAATGCTGCTTAAGCACTCGAGTAGTAGCGTGATTTTCTGTTTTCTCCCTGATCTCACACTGTTTTTCGGATTCGTCTTGCAGCAGGTTTTCGAATCAATCCTCGCACTGACACGATAATGCACTGCATATTGAGGTTCACAACATCACATAAAAACAAGCCAGTTATAATCAGATCAATTCTGTTTACAAAGAATAAATTCCTAACTGTTTTTATTCATTATTCTGTAGCTTTCTCATGACACAGCAGTGGGAAAGGAGGCTACGTTATTAGCGCATAACAAGACTTCCACCGATTAATTAGATCATTCAGATCATTAGGAGGAGATGCACTAATTCCCACACCGACACAAAGCTGCTCAAGCGCAGACACACTGACGTAACTTTAACCGACAGTCGCATCATTTCTTTGTATCGGATTGTCTCGATTTGTCCGAGTGACCTGCTTGCGCCTGACAAATTTAAAAAATAAATAAATAAAAAAAATCTAACAAACTGAAATAACCAACCTTAACAATTCAGCTCAATATAAATGCGATTATAAATGATAAGTGATGTAGAAAATCTTCACTAACTTCATAAAAGGAAAAACTCAGCGTGCATTCAATGATTCAGAGAAACTGAAAACTGAATGATTTCAAGGGCAGGATAGTGAAAGAAGGCATGAAGAAGAAAAAAACAATAATGTCACTCTTCTCCTTTACCTGTCTTTGTGAAGGGATGTTGTGAAAGAAGAACGAGTGTGTAAGTAATAGTCTGTTGGATCAGACACTGATCGGGCAGGCTTGCAGCGTTTCTGTCAATCGCAGCATTTCCTTTTCTTCTACAGTTTCGCCTTTTCGCCTTACTTTACCTCTCTCTTCAAAAGAGCTTCAGATTAGCCACTCCAGCAGTGAGGATGTACTTAAGATGTGCACTTTGGTCATTTTGGTCATCAGCTTGAGGACTCATCTGTGAAAATGACCGAATATTAGAAGAATCAAATTCCTTAAGACACTGGAATTTTCTAGACACTCTATTTATCTAAGGGGGGGATTGGTGGTTTGTGGATAGCACCTCCAGGATTGGGGGTTCAAATTCCCGGCATGTGTGTGTGTGTGTGCGTGTTCTCCCCGTGCCTCAGGGGTTTCCTCTGGGTACTCCCGACTCCCAGTCCAAATACATGTGCTGTAGGCTGATTGGCATCTCTAAATTGGCCATAGTGTGTGTGTGTATGTATAATTCTGCCTTGCGACAAACTGGCATACTGTCCAGGGCGTACCTTGCCTTGAGTGTACCCTGAGTCTCCTGGGATAGGCTGCAGGTTTCCCGCAACCCAGATGGATAAGCGGTGTAGAATGGAATGGATGGATGGATTTGTCCAACTGCAGCTTATAACATTAGCTAGCTAGTGCTACAGTCTTTGGGAGATAAACTGGCATCTGTACAGTCTCTGTTCCCTCCCCAAATGCCACTGGAGCCTCAGTTTGCACCAAAAGATCATTGAAACCATCACCAAATTATGGCTTTAATTCTGAAAGAATGTACAAATTTGTCATTTGGTTCTTGACTCCAGTTGTTAGAAAACAAGTGAGAAGGTCAACACACACCACAGATCAATCTAAAGGATAGAAATATTCTGCCCTACACAAGAAGTCTGCTCACACACAGCAACGTAGTGGAGCCAAAACGGAACCATTACAGTGCAAGCTACATGGTTTGAATAATGGATAAACATTCATAGTAAATGTTAAAAAAAAAAAAAAAAAAAAAGGTGCGTGAACGCGAGTGTGTGAGAGAATGAAAATGGAGAGCTAGCGGCGGCACCAGCACCTTTGATCCCTTTATAAAAGAGAATAATTAAAGCATGAACAATTCCACGAGCGTAGTGGAGGAATACAAAACAGGCCGGATTGCGTGATTACCGAAACAAGCGGTGCTCTCGAGCCTTCGTTGTTCTGTAAGCGAGGGCGTAATTGCTAAATGGGCCTGATAATTGGGGAACAATGCTATGTTGTCCACAGGAAAACATATAAACATGGTGGGAAGCTTGGTAAAATATGACAATAGGAAGATGTAGGAGGGCAAGAGAACAAACAGTTGGGGTGGTGTATGGTTGGGTTAAAAAATGGAGAAATAGAGGGGTCTAGAAGGGAAAGGGTTGGTGTATAGAGCAGTCTATGGATCAATGGCTGTAGACTTAGATCCCTAATGAGCAAGCCTGAAGCAACGGTGGAAAGGAAAAGCTCCCCGAGAAAACATGAGAAAGAAATCATGAGAGGAACCAGACTCAAACAGGAATCTGTCCTTTTCTGGGTTACACTGTATAGTGCAGATACAAGTCATTACTCTACTGCAACAGAATACAGAATAACTAACTGTTTAAAGAATGTTCAGTGTGGGCATATCGCTTAGGAATGCAACTAGATATAAATACAAATTTTTGAACAAACTGATACTGTGCTCTAAATATATACAGAAACAGATACCAATAAGAGGCGCACTATACTGGGTATAGTGGTGCGAAAGTGGTGCATATTTAGTGCACATTACAGGCCAACTTCAGGTTATAATCTGAATACAGAAACAGTTGCAGCCATTAATTTTTAAATAATCATAATTTAATAATTTATTGTTAAAGTTACTATGATTGCCGGAACAGCTCCGGGGTGCAAATCTATAACGAAGAAGTAAGGAAAACATTTGCAGGGATCAGTAGTCAGTGTTAAAAACAAACATATAATATATATATATATATATATATATATATATATATATATATATATATATATATATATATATATAAATAAAGTAGATGCAATACCACAGAAAATCAATGTATAAATCCCAAGCAGTATGCAATCAATATCTACAGTTTTAAACATGCCATTTATTGCGAGAGCATGTGGTTCAGGACATAGCCGACTATATCGACCATTTTCACATTACCTCTTGAACTACAGATATATTGCTAGCTACAGCGTATGAGTAAAAGAAATGACAATTTTTTATAAAAATAGTTTTTCTTGGATCTCTTAAAGAGCATTAAAGAGGCCAATCTGAGAATATTTCTTTGCCAGTCTCCGATGCTGATTCAATACACACTCGCTCGGTGCCAACAGTGCAGAACACACTGCAAAGGTAGAGCTTGGATCCTCGATGGCAGCCAACAGTCAGCTTTCTGTGTTACACCATGTGTCTACATTACACAGCCTCCCTCTGTTCTGCTGTTGCAAGCTTTCTTTGACATTATCTTGGATTTGATTATGGCAAATAAAAAAAAAAGATCCTTTCATCTGTAGATCTCTAGATTGGTTGATTGGATAAACATGGCGGTCTGGGAGTCAGGTTTTTGACAGTCAAGTTGCAAGTGGGCATGTAATGTTAAGGCCTCAAGTCAAGGAAAAGAATAAAGGGGGTAGGGGGGAAAAGGAAAGGAACAATGGAATGAATCTTGGGTGGGGGATTGAGTGATAAAAGAAAGAGACACTGCAGTTTAGAACTGAAACAAGGGGGTCATGAATTCATGTGGTAAATACACGAAGGTGAAAGATTCCACATCCTGCAATGGAGCACTGATTATGAGAGAAAGGAATTACAAAAGAGGAAGTACTAAAGGAAGCATTAATGAGAGAGATAGAGAGAAAAAGAAGATTTGTTTTCAAAAAACTGAAGGTGGGCAGACATGCTCAGTCGAGCTCAACTTCTTTCATGGCGATCTCCAGCATGGAATAAGGGGATGCACTGAGAAGAACCAAAGAAAAGAGAAGGAAAAATACCGAAATCTCGGCTGCACAGGAGGCAGAACGGTGCGAAGGTGGAGAAAGGGGGAGGGGGCAAACACTGAGATCTTCCACTGCTCCAATGCCTTCCATAACAGAGCAAGATAGTCAGGCAGAGTAAAAAGACAGTTATTGAAAAAGAGAGATCATTTGAAAAGGAGTAATTCTGCTCATCAGTAGTGAGCACTCTCTTGTATAAAACTTCACAGTCCAACTTTTGCTCCCTCTCCTTCCTTTCCTGTCCTGTACTGCTGAATATTCCACATGACCTGCATCAAAGACACCCTTGCCTTTCGATTTAACCCTCCAACCTCGCTCTCCTTCCATCTTTCTTTCCATCCCATCAAGCCATGTTAGTCAAAGATGTTGATAGGTGTGAGGCGAAGTGATGACTTCTAAGAGCTGTCTGAACATAAAACAGCATCAGGAGAAGTTAGCTAAACTACTCATTAAATAATATCTAGTAGGAGGTTAGTTGCTGCCTCAAAGCAGTAAGGTCTCTGATTTGAACTTGAGCTTGGGTTTTCCAGTTTCCTCCCATAGCCCAAAAGTTAATTTTCAGCATGGAGTATTAATATGAAAATAATTCATAAATTAATAAATTTTAACTCACAAAACCCTCTATATGCTCAGGTGATGTGGTCATATGTCTAACTGGACAACATACACCAGTTAGCCATTATAATAAAATCAACTGATGGGTGGTGTAAATAACATTGATTATCTTGTTACAATGGGATCTGTCAAGGGGTGGGATATATTAAGCAAAAACAATCAATTCTTGAAGTTGATGTGCTGGAAGCAGGAAAAATGGGCAAGTGTAAGGATTTGAGCCACGTTGACAAGACGGCTAGACAACTGGGTCAGAGCATCTACAAAAACGGTGATATCAAAGCCTGACACCCTGCAGAAATTGTTTAGGAATGATTTGAGGATCATGACAAAGAGTTAAAGGAGTTCACTTGGCCTCCAAATGGTGCTGGACCAAATAAGCAACTTATAGGGCTTAAAGGATCAGTTGCTAATGTTTTGGCACTTTTACAGAGTCCATGCCTCAACAAGTCAGGGCTGCTTTTGTGGTACAGTACTCAGTATTAGGCAGGTGGTTTTAATGTTATGGCTGATTGGTCTATGTATATTTGAATATCCCCATGTTCCTATTTAAATGTAATTTGGAGCATACCAATGTAAGTTGATTCTGGCATCGGATGTTGGATTGGTATCTGATCAGATCCAACATGTTTTTTTAAATAATCATAACACCACATGGTATACAGTGACAGGACATGCATTTTTCATGTGAATGCATTACAGTTTGCCTTAAAGTGAGAAGTTTCACATAACATGGCAACAGAAGGTTGAGAGCAGGTCTGCTTATAATCAGATGTCAGTATCAGACTAGAATCAGGTTTCAGCCTGTCACTATTGTATAGAACATGAAGAAATGCCTTCAGTAATTATGTTTAAACGTGATGTTCAGCTAAAACATGCAATTTTAAGAGCAGGGATTTCGTTGCAATAAAAACCGTGCATGAGTTTTTGAAATAGAATAGTTCTTTATATTGGACTGTTACTCATACTGTACCCCACACTTTCTCTCCGCAGTCTCTCTTTCCTGCTCTCTGTTCAACATCCGTCCTTCCTGTCTTTTGTAACCTTAAGTACCCTCATGCCGTTTCCTCTGCATGCCACTCTTGTTCGTTAGTGCCCATTCCCCCTTATTCCCTCCCTACTCCAGTCCTCCATGTCCAATTCCCAAACTTTTCTTACACAATGTCATACTTTGCCTTTGGGAACATTTAAGTGGCTTCATGAAAACTTGACCCTGGATAGTCCCAGTGCGTAGTCTACATATTGTGATGTATTTGGGTACACTCTACTTTCTTGCTCTTCCTCACATGCCAGGTGTGACGGCTGGAATGCGAGTTGCGTCTTCCAAGCTTTGACTCTGCTTCCTGCAGATGAGCTGGGTTTCCTCTCAACACAAACAAAACTCGAGCTCCCAGCTCCACATTCAATTGAAAGCTCGCTTAATGCTCTCAAGCAGCCCTTTTTGTCTTTATGTATTGAGTGCATTGCTGTTAAATAGCTTTAGCTCGTCCTAATTCTGTTTCGGTTCCCAACGTTTATTGCTTCGGGTGCAAGGAGCTTGGCTCAGACAACAACGGTTGAGATTAAAACAAAGGTTTCATTTGTCCACTAGCAATATGAAGAACAGGAAAGTGTATTGCAGCGGTTTTCATTTATGTGAATGCACTGCTGGAAATACCACAAAGACGTGCTTCGTGTCCCTGGAGAGCAAGCGTTTGTATTTGTGCTTGTGTGTGTGTGTGTGTGTGTGTGTGTATATGAGACACCAGTAAAAGCCAAGCACAGTACTTTCAAGGGATGCTCAATGAGTCTAAATTGAGTGCATTATGAATTCTTGACGACTTTCTCACACAATGTTTTTGAAACAATTTACAGCAGTGCGTTTGGAGCAGATGGCGAGTTACAATTCAGATCTGCATGCTAGGCAAGCAGCTGATGGTGTGTGTATGGCAAACTCACAAACCGGCCCTTTTCAGTAGAACTGCAGGGCAACTCCTCTATAAAAGCAATCATGTGGGGCGGGTTGTGTGTTTGTGTGTGTGCGTAAAGTAGGCAGGTGGTTAGCATTAGGAAGGCACCGAAAGCCCCCAGAGTCTAAATGCGTTTATCAAGCCGAGAGCAGTGGCTATTTTCTGCGTGTTAGCTCTGCGGCCCTTTCACCGAGAGTCAGCAGGAGCAACGGCACCACAGAGAGCCGGACAAGTTCGCTTTCGAATGGTGTATGTAGGGAAGAGGGTGTCAAGGTCTGAAAGATTAGCAAGCGGCCATCGAAGCCTCGACGCCAGCTTGATCCGCTGACACAACAGTACTGAAGTGGACACTGGGAGCCCATTTTGTTGCTAAATGCAGATATGAAAATGGCTTTCGCTGCCTTTTCCTCAGATTTCTCATTTCAAAAGAACAAAAAAAGCATAATAGAGGTCTTTTATAGTGGACGATTGTTTTTATATTGTCAATAAGGCATAAGAAAATCCTATTCATTCATTCCGAGACCACAGGGCAAAGGCTGAAGCATGTGTGATGTATAAAAATGTGCTGTGGTGCTTCTGCCTTCTGGTTACTGCTGCAAATCTGCATAATGCCTTGAGTGTATATTAGCACTGAAATGTAGATTATGTGGCAGCTTCAAAACACACAGGAGCGTTTTCTTGACATGTGTTTAGAGCACTTTGTGTGTGCTGGGGGTAAACGGGGCCAGAGGTGTCGTGGCCTGGGACCAAGCCAGTCCGGAACCAGGCTCCGTGCCAGCCTTCCTTCCCTCCCTCGCTCGCTCTGCCCGGCCCTCCATCTCGACTTCCAAAACCTCAAGCTAATGAGAGCTCTGCGTGCCTTAAACACAGCCTCGCATCCTGCGCCTTAACCCTCATGATCAAAATGACTCATTTTATATCTGTACTAAAACTGATTTTTTCCAACATGAAGCTTTATATGTTTGAACTTTTTAGAAACATGATGTAATATAAATTAGATTAGTCTTAGTCACACACCCTTCATCTTTTATCTGCATTCACAAAACTTGAAGTTTTCTTTGTCTATGTCCATAGATATAACACTTATAATAAATATAACGACTTTTTTACGAAAAAGCTACGAGTTGATATGATGAGTATCACAGTATTTAAATGTTTCTATACTACATATATATCCTGATTTATAGAGCTGGTAAGAAACTACCAGCAAAATAATGCTGATTTAAAAAATAAACCTAAACATTTATTTTTCAATCAGTTTGCTGATATTTTTTAATGAATATATAGAAAGATTAATTAGATAAAATCTATTTTTAAAATATTTATTATTTTTCCATTTTTTAATAATCAAAAAGAAATTTGGAAAAAAAAAATAGAAGAAAATTACAGCCAATCAGCTGCTTCCAGAAATTCTATTTGTTATTTGAATAAATGAATGAATGAATGAATGAATGAATGAATGAATGAATGAATGAATAAATAAATAAATAAATAACCACAGCATGAGATACAATATCTCCTATTATCACAATATTAACATTATCTCAGTCAGGGATAGCGTTATTACTGCTACCACTATGAATTTGATTATTTTCCAATAACAGTATTTTCCTGAAGTGTTTTATTCCTCTTACACTGCAGCAGTTTGCAGTATGAAAAAAACTTCATACATGTTAATAGTTTATGAAATGTCCATGACACAAATTAGTTTCTATTATCACCAGCCTGTCTTTTTCTCTTTCTGTACACAAACAGCTTGTACTCGGTCCTGAAGACTTTCTTGGGGTGGAAAAACCTTCCAAAAAAAAAAAACAGATACTGGAGACTCATTCCACAAAGGACAAAAAAAATAATAGTTCTTGGTATAGAAAAGTTTTTACTATAATTATAATTACATTGTGCCTTGCACCTTTGGGGCTTGGGGTTCAAGTACCATGTCCATCCTGTTTGCGTGCGTGTGTGTGTGTGCGTGCGCGTGTGTGTGTGTGCGTGCGCGCGTGTGTGTGTGCGTGCGCGCGTGTGTGTGTGTGCGTGCGCGCGTGTGTGTGTGTGCGTGCGCGCGTGTGTGTGTGTGTGTGCGTGTGCGTGCGCGCGTGTGTGTGTGTGTGTGTGAGAGAGAGAGACTGAGCACCATGATGGGTTGGCACCTCATCCAGGGTGTCTCCTGAGTCCCCAGGAATAAGCTCCAGGCTCCCTGTGACCATGTGTAGGATAGAAAATGGATGGATGGCTGGTTTATTATTAGTCTTAGACGTCTGCCATACAAGTCCCTGTGAATGAGTTGTTTCTATAGAAACAATAACATTATTAATATAAACCTGTGATTTGTCTTGCAGCCGGAACAACTGTCAAAGCTGCTGTTACAGAAAATCAGTCAACACCTTCTGACCAATCTATAAGAAATCACCGCTACAGTACTCCAAATGGCTCATAACAGACAATTAGATTTTTATTACTGCTCTAAAATAAATGGAAATGGCTGAGATCATCGATCTGAGAGATAGACAAGACTACTCTGTTTGACGACAGTATGACCAGGAGTAAGGGCAAATGCTTCAAGTAAAAAAAAAAAAAAAAAAAAGAAAAAGAAAAGTAGGACTTTAGCTGAAGTAAAGGCGTCTGGTGAAGGTGTAGTGTGCCACGTCAAGCCCTGCTCTTGCTCCGAATGCCCCAGCTGGAGTAAGTGGGTTAGGGCGGGTACTGAAAATGGCGCCTGCTAACAAATAAGCATTACCGATAAATCTGAGCTGCTCTGGGCATCCATCATCGGTAAAGTGGGTCACACTTTTGATGGGTTAGAAACAAACTGGCTTTCTTTGTGTCAGTCGGACTTTATTTCTCTTTGCCGTCGGCTCTCCGTTTTTGCTCTCAGACAGTCATGTCATCTCATACTTTCATTATTTTTCACCCCCTCTTTAATGCGGGTATCTAGCTGAATTTTCCTCAGAAGCTTGGGTGTGCATGTGTAGGTTTGTGTACAGTAGCCAGTAGTTAGTTACACACACACACTAGAAGACATTTCACTGTTCTGTTCACTCTTTCTTTCATTTGCTTTCTCTTCCTCTCATTTCTTTTGTGGTGTTCGTCATGTCTTAACGACGTCTCTTCACTCCCCACCATCAGTCGCCCTCTTCATCAACAACCCGACTCGCTTCCTTTTCCTGTCAAATGCGTCTCCCTCTCGCTCTCTTGCCATCGCTCTCTCGCTCCTTCCTTCTCTTCCTTCTCTCTCTTACTCATCTGTTTCCCAACACTCATCCATTCCATGCTCAGCATTTATTTAAACTCTTTCACGGTCAGTGCATTGTAATCTTTGGGGATAAAAGTGCCTTTTACACACTCTCTCTTTCCATCTCATGCCTTCATTTCCCTCGCCCTCTCTCCCTCCTCTCCATCTGTCTCTGTCCAAATGCTTCCAATTCAGGCTGCCTGATTGGGTTTCAGCGTCCAGCCGCTGCACCTCAGAACAAGCCCGGGTCACAAAGGGCCCGGCATCACAAGAGCTCAGAGCCTGTGGTGCACAAAACAGCAGCAACCCTGCTCTACAGCGTGCTACGCATGCACACACGCGCACACACACACACACACACACACACACACACACACACAACAAAGGCTGAAAAATGCCTCATACAAAGCACCAACTGCAGACCTCCTCCTAACAAAGGGAGAAGAAAAGAACATAATTAAAAACTAATTGCAGATCAGACGGAGATTAAACCACCCTTAATACAAAAAGCATAAAGTGAAATAATAGAAACATCAACAGAACGATGGTGAAACAATTAAGACTGGCTTATACCATGAGTTAGGTCTTGGATTACAAAGAGCCAATTAAACATGACTGGAATATGAAGCAAAAAAATGATTATTATAAACTATATTTCTATATTTTAACACTGAACCAATAAATGATGTCATGCAGAACAAGTAAATATTGACCCTGCTTGTTAGTTTGTAACACAGAATGGATCTCTAATGTACAGATAAACAAGAGTTCTGATAAAAACCATGCAGCTTAATCAAAACCGAAACTGGTCGGGGTGTTTTGCTGCTTTAGAAAGCCTTTTGTTGATTGAAAAAATAATGGCTGATAAGCACTGTTTCCTCTAAGCTGCACACAGCTCCCTGTAGTAGGACAATGCTGATGACACTCCCATGCAGAAAACAAAATCCTTGCGGAATAGAAAATGTTACAAAGTTAGTTGGACAGATGCCTGGGACTAGGGCACAAGTACACTTGAGTCTCATTACAACATTGTGTTTTTCTTTTAAATCTCAAACAAAGACACTCCCACTTCCGCCCAGATCCAGTCCCATTGTAGTTCCATTAACTGTTTGATTGTTGAGCCATGATAATAGTCCAGTACTTTAATATGTCGTTGTTGTCCTTCAGCTCTTCCCTGGTCGGGGTCACTACAGCGGATCATCCAATCTGCATATTTGATCTGGCACAGGTTTTACACTGGATGACCTTCCTGATGCAACCTTCCCATATTATCTGGGCTTGGGACCAGCGCTGAGAGTTAAGCCCTTAGTGGATGGGTTGGTACCCTGCCCAGTGGTGCAGCAGCAGCAGGGTGGTGAGATCAAGCTGCTGGAACATCAGGGGACCTGTTCAGCACTGTATATATAATTATGATAAATAATTTCAAATGTTATACTTGATTGATTATTTCCATTCTCACTAATCCATAAGACCCAAGACATTTGAAACAACTTGCATGACAACCCTAATCGAAGTGCTGTTCCCATCTCTACCAGTTGAAAGTCATACATATTCAATCAGAATTCAAGGTAAAAAATTTTTACACACTAAACGACGTAATATCCACTATTTAGTGTGACTTGAAACGCATCTCAGAGGTTAGAATGATCCTGCTGCTGTGTTGCGAGGGAAAATCGTTCCTAACTAATCTACGTCTAACCGTCGCTGGATCCAGCTAAGCTACCAGCCTTGTTGAAGTGGAGGAACTTTTGTGATCCGCGAGTGCGCTTGCACAGGCCTACGGTGAGAGATTACTCTCCATGGGTCTCTGTCTCTCTGAGGGGAGCAGCAGAGGGGAAAAGAAAAAAGAAAAAGAAAAAAAGCAAGACCTTGTGCAGGGGAAAGCAGAGAACCCTTAGGATGCCTGCAGCTCTTTGTTAAGCCAAACCAAAATTGGCGGCGTCTGTACTTCTTTCAGGCATGTTGACGTATCAGAGTTGGCATATGACGTTCGCTCGAGAAAAACTCCTGCTCAGACAAATTCCAGCTCTGACTAGGAGTTAGTATTACAATATTTCGTCAAAGCAGTTTACAGGAACATAGCATTGCAGTGTTTTTGTCCTCCCAGACTCCTCTGAAATGAGTCATTTCATACACAATAGGGAATGTGAATTCTTCAGTATTTTTGTCAGTATGTTGCAAGCATACAAATGACCAAAAGTTAGCAGAAACATGTTCACATGTGCTTGTTGAACATCCAGTTCCAGATGTAGTTCCCTCTTTGCTGTTATAATGAGCTCCACTCTTCTGCAAAGACATTCCACTAGATTTTGGAGTGCGGTTGTGGAGATTTGTGAACAATCAGTGAGTGAGATCAGGCAGAGATGTCAGAGAAGAGGACCGGGGTGCGAGATGGTGCTCCAGTTCATTCCAAAGGTGTTCAGTGGGGTTGAAGCCCACTCAAGTTCTTCCACACCAACTTTGACAAACCATGACTTCATAGAGGTAGTGTCATGCTGGAACAGGATTGGTCCTTTTAGTTCCAGTGAAGGAAAAGTAACGCTACATCATACAAAGACATTTTATACAATTGTGCGTGTCCAAGTTTGTGGAAATAACCGCAAATGAGTGTGATGCTCAAAGTGTCCGCAGTCTTTTGGTCATATAGTGTATATAACCTTTTAAGTTACTACAGCACACAGCTCAGTAACAAGATTTACAGTGAATGCAGGTGTAAGAGGGATGCACTAACAACAAGGACAACATACACTACCAGTCAAAAGTTTGGACACACCTTTTAATTCAGTGTTTTTTGTTTAGGGATTTATTTTCTATATTCTAGAACAATACTGGAGATTTCAAAACTATGAAATAACACACATGGACTTAAGTAATCCACATGTAATGACAACAAAAAACAGTCAGTTGTTATTTTAAGACACGAAGGTCAGGTGTTCTGGAATAGTTCTTGCAAGAACAGTATTGTCAAGTGCATTTGCAAAACCCATCAAGCACCATGATGAAACTGGCTCACATGAAGACCATCCCAGTAAAGCAAGACCAAAACTGACCTCTGCTGCAGAGGGGAAGTTCATTTAGAGTGACCAGTCTCAGAAATCAGCAATTAACAGCATCTCAGTTTAGAGCCGTTATGAAGGCTTTACAGAGCATCAGTAGCAGACATATCTCAATATCAACTGTTCAAACGACATTATTGTGGATTTCGGCCGCCTTCAGCATTGTTTTACAATGTAGAAAGAAATAAACATCAGGAAATACCATGGAATTAGAAGGTGTGTCCAAACTTTTGACTGCTAGTGTACATGTGGGTAATGACATACAAGATTATAATACACTTTTGTTCTGTGAAGATGTTTACAGAGAGAGAAGGATGAGACACATACACATGGGTCATATATTCTCCTCGTTCCAGGATAACGTAGGTATCCCTGTATCACTTCAGACAGGTGCCTGTGTGTGTGTGTGTGTGTGTGTGTGTGTGTACACGCTAATGCCATACTGATCTGGTTAAAGAGAGAAGAAGACAGCAAACGAATGCGGTCCGAGTATATTCCTGGCATGTCGCAGCTGACTCGATGCAAATTTTCATCGGCGCCGATTTCTCCTGCGCACATTTAATTCTGGAACTGAAAAATGAAATATTTGTTCAGTCCAATTTCCTCACATAATAACGCCGCTGATGCGGCCCCTCCGTGAGAGTCATTATTCGGAGGCCTCAGCAGGAGTGTTCGATTCGACAGAGTAGACACTTCTACGGGCCAATCTGCTTGACAAATAACAGCAACATCATGCTTCCTCATCATACACACACACACACACACACACAGGGAATAAATCCGTTGTAACAAGCTGAAAATCATGAATCGCCAGTTCACTACAATAGCTATCGATACAACACACCCAAACCTGCATACACATGTAACGCAACTCTTGCACGAGTCACGTACAAGCACACACACGTTCACGAAACTCTGATCCTTATTAAAACAGAATGATATGTGAGGCATTTTAGCTCACCACACCATACCCAACATACCACTCATTCCACTCTGTACAACCTCTACTAAAACAAAATAACTCTGTTTCCTCTCTCTCTCTCTCACACACACCCCATTACACTACACATTTTTACCCATTAAAATAATTAAGTCATATGAGCCCATTCTTGTATAATTATGTAATTACAGGTAAATGTAAACACCTATAATAAACATACACCACCACAAACCACTACTACACACACACACACACACACACACACACACACACACACACACACACACAGAGAGCAGTTTGACGTTGCATACCAAATGTCCTCCCTTCAGTCTCAAAAAGTGTGTTTTGTTTTTGTTTTTTTTCCTCGCCACTCCTCCAACCTGACACTGACAGTAATACCAGCCGACATCTTTTCCTCCCTTGCTCCCTCACCTCGTCCCCTTCTCCCTAGAGACTTTTCCCTTGCAGTTTAGGGAACCCGAAAGCTGTTCACTCATTCTCTGCCACCTTCCACCTTCTTTCCCCTTCTCTGCTTAATGCCTTTTCCTCCTTGTCTTCGCCTCCATCCATCCAGCACGGGCATAATGTCTTTTCCATCTCAGGGGAGAGAGAGAGAGAGAGAGAGAGAGAGAGATGGGGAGAGAAGGAGTGTGAGAGAGATTGAGAAAGCTATGCTGGGGTTAATGGAGAGAGAAAAATGGAATGATGAATTACAAATTGAAACATGAACCGGCCATGTAAGAAGGAAGCGACAAAATTAATGTGCGCTCTCACACGTCTGAACTCGGGAAAGAACAAAACGGACACTTTCAAAAGCCTTGGAGTGAAAGAGTCGCGTGACGGGGAAAGTTACGCAAGAAAAATAAAATGGTCCTCCCTAGCGCTCGCTTATCTAGCTAGCTAGATAAGCGAGCGCTCGGAGATAAGAAGCGGTGCTTTAAATCAGCGCAGCACACAAACCCTTGAAACACAAAAAAAAGCCACTCGGTGATCGAACCGTAAAATATATAGTACAGGCCTTCATTTCAGAGACAAACACAAACCGGACAACACCACATACATTATAACGCACTGCAGATGCACATGCATGCAAGATGGCCCCTCGTAATTATACATAAAGCCGAAATGAACGCTGGAGGGATGCTTATTTTCTGTTTGTTTGTTTTTTTTCTAATTCGCCATGGACAACCGCACGGCGCTGTTCCCGAAAGCGGCGCAGCCCTGCAATTTTCATTACGGAGCTAGCATCACTATCACTTTCCATCAAGGCACATCTCTATCGTTATCACTCTTTCTAGCATACCATCATCATCTTTATGCTTCAAAGCTTTTTGCGTAATTTAGACAAAGTTGTTTGGCATTCAGGAGGCAGAGAGGTAATGGTGCTACATGGCGTGTTGTGGGGAAAACTGGTAATAAAAGGAGCGTTTGCTGGATTACGACCTGCAGCAAGATGGATCATTATTCCGGACCGCCTACAGATTTGCATTTCTAATACGTGGCCCCTACTGTACGGACGACACGTTCGCCAGCTTGTGTAATGTGTAACTCGCTGATATGAAGAGCTATTGTTCCAGGAGTGTTATTAACCTTTAACCAACTAGCTGCGGTCTTAATATGAGCCATAGTTTAAAGATTAACATTTTAAAGAGCAAATTTTTTATCTTTTTTTTTAAGCGTATTTGTGTGTTGCTTACTTTAGTTTTCACTTTCAAATCACAAGTAACAAAAGAAAGATTTCCATAATATGGCAAGGTCTCAACATATGAATACGGAGTCTGAAATAATAATAATAAAAAAAAACACCTGACAATACATAATATTTACATAAATATTTCATATCTATACCTGAAGCATGTAGATAATCTGTTAACATAAGCTGAGACAAATAAATAAACAGAATGCGCAATAACATGCATAGCTTGCTCTTAGCATTTCTTTCTTGGCCTATTCTCCTGTGTGTACTCGCACGCATTCACGCACGCAGGAACAATAACGGCAAAGTTTGTCATTATTGTTGGTGAAGTATGGCCTGAGGTGTGCGAGCATGTGCGTGCTTTTCTCTCCTAATCTAAAGCAAACAGACCAGCAGAAACAAGAGCAGCACATGTTCTGAGAGTTGGAGCATGCGACCAGAAAGATTCTTAGCTAAACAGAGCTGGGAGTCGCGCCGCGGGGGGAGAAGACGTCCGCACCTTGATATCGGGTTAATTTAACACACGGCGTTCGTTTTTATACCGTACATGCTTTGCAGCATTCATTTCATACTGCACAGACTGGAGAAAGAAAAAAAACACAGTCGATAAGATTGCCAATTCACAATTGATCCCCATGACGGGGGACGCTGTAAATGGAACATCTCGGCAGATTCCTCTCGGTTACGCTCTAATATCATTTTGTAAACGCAGTAATACCTCGGCAGCTCGTCCTAATTCGGTTTTCTTCTGAGGGTGCGTGCGTGCATGCGTGCTGTGGGTGCGTGGTGGGCTTTCCGGACAAAGGGCAGGGAAATCTGTCAGGATTCGCTTTCAGAACAAAAGAGCAAGAAAACGGAGCGCTTCAATCGACAACAAACCCTACCGAGCGCACCTGAGACACAATATTCACTCAGACACGCAGAAACACTCAGGAAGACCCCTACGGATCGAGAGAACGGCTCTGCACGCCACAGGTCCAATCAGCATGCACTTACCACAGCGAGTCTGCGCTTCTCTGTGAGCGACTGAGCGAGTGGAACGTTGGGAAAGGGGTCAAAACGCAGAGTAAACATGTGGGGAAGGTGGCCATTTTCCTTCCAAACAAAACTGGGTCTCTCAACTGCACATTTACACCCTTCATTTTCAGATGATGTTGGAAAAGGCCTTCAAATTTTTGCATGGAGTGAGCATGGTTTGGAAGTGAAAACCTCTCTCCTACACCTAATCCATCTAGCTACCTATCCATCCATCTCCTCCACACTGAACCACAGCACATGACTCAAACATGAAGGTACACTCAGCCGTTTCCACATAATTTCTGATTCATGCAGATTCACTTCAGTGCTATTGCATCAGACGGCCTTAAAGTCATGAGAACTGAAAATGCACACGTACTCGTCCAAGTCGCCAAATCTTATTATTTCCTGCTCCACATGCTCTCTCAAACAAAACAGAAGCCGATTCGCCTTCATACATGCAGCATATGTATACAGGCGGTGTGCGGAGAAAGGCTTCGTTTGGTCTCACAGCAGACACGTTGATCTGATCCCTGACTGCCACACACACACACACACACAGGGCATCCGAAGGGTAGCAAAATTGCATGATATTGACTCGACCCTGCTGAGAGAAGCGCTACTGGTCAATATGGAGGTGGGAGATAATGGTGCATCGCGGCAGATAACATCTGCATGGAGAATGGCTATCGATATTAGCCAAATATCCAGGAAACCTGCTTTCTTTGCCGGACGCGGGGTAGCCCGACAAGCCCCTAATCATCCACATCTCATACATATATAAAATGATGACCTTAAACAGATGCATTTAAACCCCTTCTGAGCTTGTTCGGGGAAAAAAAAATTTCAAGGTGAGACTCTGCATGAGCATGGGCAGACTTTATCATCGTTTTTTTTTTCTTCTCAGTCCACGGTAATAAATGTAGCATATATCTCCAGGCTGTTATGTCTTGGAAGTGGAAATGTAGCTCCGGCGCAGCTTGTAGTAGGCTAATACGTCTGGGGGAGTGCGGTTTAAGGGCAAGCGGCCTGAAAAATTGCTCTGCACAATTCCGAACTTTCCCATTCCCAAGTGACTCGGGCGTCCTTTAGAGGGAAGAGTGATAGATGAACGTTTGCGGGAGAGCATTTCACAAGACGCGCTTTAAAACAAGCTCGCGATTAGAACCAGAGCGAGCTTCATCATTGTGAAAAGGCTACATTTCTGATTACATCGCTATCACACGGTAGGGCTCGGAGATCAATAAACATGCGAGAGAGGAGATGCTGCATGCTTTATCTTAATTAAGAGCTAGCAAGACGTGCTGTTAGGCAGTGTACGCCGAAATATATTGGTCTGCAAGTTCGGCCTATAAAAGATGCCATCTGTTAGCAATAGAGAACCATAGTTCTCTTCATGAGAGGAATCAAAAAGCGCAAGAAGCCTCCAGAAGGTGGAGGGGGGGGGAAGTTGGGGAGGAAGGTAATTATTTAGAAGTAGGTCTCTTGATTGCGGCTCTAGTAACTGGCAGTTTACGGAAGGAGGAGGGACGCAAGACACTTTGCAGGGTGTTGGACTGTAGAATTGGGCGCAATCACCAGAGAAATTGTGGTTGGTGTTGGGAAAAGTAATGCGAGCGATACGTGTGCATCTCGGTCCTGCGCCCTGCGTAACGAGTGAAGCAAAACGCATGCCATTGTCTGTGTGCGTGTGTGAGAGACAAAAACAAGGCGAGACACGCGTTTACGAGTGCGTTAAGACAACAGACTCAATTAGGCAGAAACACAATTGGACTTCACGAGGAATTAGTGCATGATAAATAAATAAATAAATAAATAAATAAAAAGCGGAGCAGGATTGTTGTTCTTCAAGCTCTCAGGGAAATGCAGATTTAAAGGAGGATGGGCTAGAGAGAGAGAGAGAGAGAGAGAGAATCTTCTGCTGTTTTATAATGAGAAATGTGTTCAAGCTTGCTACAGACATAAAATACACAGACCTACTTAGAGCTAAGTGGAAGATCAGTCTATACCGTCAATGAGTCAAGTTCCATGTGACGTTCTACACTACTTCTTACAAAAAGAGCTGGTAAAACTGCAAATAAATGGCACGTTCTAAAAAGTTTGCTTCCGAACACACCATCTCAGACCTTTCAAGTACTAATATCAGCCGCAAGCCTCGCTTTTCTCCTCCGGCTCCCTCCGATTCACACAGACTATGCGGGAAAACAGTGAAGAAGAAAGCAGAGGTTTTACTGCGGATGGTACGAGGTGTGCGAGCGTGCTAAAGAGAAGACGAATCGTTCTAGAGACCATATCCAGGCTGCCGTGATGCAATCGGGCAGGCAAAAACACTGCACCCTGAACCCAGCATTTCCAGCTCCGAGCTTTTTCTTAATGATATACAATTAAGACACAAAATCATAAGGCATTCTGAGCATTAAAAATAAAAAAATATCAGGAAAAGAAGTACTTTAGTTTTCCAGTTCCATATTACAGGCACACGTCTGGCCACGTGGCTTTTTACGACATACGGATTGGAAGGAATGTACAGGAGGAAGAAAATAGAGAAAAGGCTCTGTCCTCCATCGTTAGGTCTGACTGAATGACAGGTTATAAGCACATATTTTATTTTTACCAGCTGGAAGACAGTAATGAGAAATACACGTTACAGGGTTAAAGACGAAGCATGCAAATCGTCATCGTGTGTACAGTAATCGCTTTTGATTCCTGCAGCGGTAATGGGAGTATGCAGAAGACTAGTCTGACAATATAGCATGAAAAGCAAGGAGTTATGTGATTACAGGTCGCGTCATGGAAAATTGGTATTTCCAGATGTGATGCGTGAAATACGGTGTAATCTTTTTAAACAGGATTTTCTATCGGAAAGTGGAGGCTTGTTATGCTTTCTTGTTACGGATCGGCTTTCTGCTACTATGCATAATATATTTCGGTTTGCTGTTGCATATTGCATGGCTTCTCCTCGGTACAGATTCATCTGACGGACGTTCGGCTGTATAAATGATGAGCTTTTTATTTCCTGAACTTTCCGTTTACGGAAAACGGTCGACGTTATTTATACATTTACTTGATTCTGAGTTACTGAGGTTTGGATTAAATCCATTAAACTGAAGTGGTCAGTCAAGCAAAGATGATAGGAGGAAGACGAAGAACTCGGTAATAAATATAAAAACTTCCTGTAACAGGACAATGTTTAAAAAATAAAACCGAATCATCAACCTAGCTATGTTTTCCAAGCTCAGATATGTGAATACCAAATATTTTTCATACTGTGTGGTCAGACTATGATAAAGATCAGAAACCATAACACTCATTTATTCTCTGTTACATATATTTCTCTTCACTCCTCTCCACTGTAATGTAGAGCTGTATTTCTAAAGACTCTCTGGCTTTTCTACAGGCCAGTTGACTGCAAATGTTCCAGCTGCAGCAGTCTGTGTTTATCTATGCTCGGAATTACGCAAAAATCAAAACTCTTTACAGCAAGAAACGTGCATGTGTGGATTTCAGTAAAGCACAAGGAAGAGATTGTGAACAAGGCGATGTAAAGCAAACTGGTAGAAATGCAGATAAGATATACGATCTAAAGAGCTGAAAAAAAAAAAAAAACCCTCCACGGCCATTAGAGAGCAGAACAGACGCATCAGCCTCTTGAGATTTTCCCGGTCGAGTATTACGATCTGTTTGCCCCCATCACCACCACCACCCCACCCCAATCTCTTTTCTTCTATACTTTCCTGCTCCCCCCCCATAATGCATGCTCATTTTCCAAAACAAACTCACAGCTGATTATACGGCAATCCAAATGCATAAGCGGTTTAATAAATCTGCTGTGCCAACATTTGTGTTTTATGACTTTTTATAATACATGCCTTATATATTATTTAAGATTTTTGCCATCTCAATATATTGGTTCTTCTCATGTGTTATTAATGATGCTGTTGTTTTATTTAGTACAATAATTAGGGCAGGGCATAACTTTAATATCAGTAGCAGAAAACAAAACCAAAAAAACAGCAATTTGCACTTAAATTTATGGTTAAAGTTCTTGTCAGTGATAAGGTAATATGCAGATCTGTGCTTTATGATTCTGAAGCAAGATTCCCGTATTGTGTGTGTGTGTGTGTGTGAGGACAGCAGTTACAAGTTGTCCCTGCCTTCCTGAGTTGGGTGGAGCTCAACTAAGTCCTCCAGGCCTTTTACAACCTGAACAGCCAATCATTGCTCATGCAACACCTGGAAAAGCAGCTGACCTTCAATAAACTACAGAAAAATCAGAAAGAACCTCACATCCCTCTGCGCCAACCCCCCCACCCTCACCCTCGCCATACACACGTTAGATTAGTGTGATTTTCGTGTCTCTACATACCAACAACAGCTTTCAACAACCTGGAGATCCACCATCATTCATCATTCAGCATTGAGTCGCGGCCTTAATCCAACACACCCACTCCAGATGAACCTGATCTTCTCTGCTCAAATCTGCACAACGAGCTTCAAGGAACAGGGTTAAAGATCGCGATGACGATCACTGCCGCAATTCACTTTCAGTTTAATTTCAGATTTTGTTTCTTCTTCTGCCAGCTAGATCCTTTTTAATATGCTTAGGTCTGAACCTATAGGAGAAATCTGAAAACAGTTTTTTAAAGTTGATCCGAATAGGGCTTCATCTGAAACACTCAAAACTCACAAGGACGGAGGACGTGAGCGAACAGAGAGTCTACAGAAAAGTGGACATAATAACGTAAATAAAATAAAATAAAATGTTTCCAAGATTACAGTACAAGTCGTTTTACCTTGAATACACAGAGCTGAATTATACCTGCCTCTGATGTTCATGCTTCTGAACAAAAAGCAGTGAAGCAGACTGGACAGAAAAGATCTTCTGCATCTTCTTTATTTATATATACACTGTATAGGAGAGGTCCAGTGAGATGTGTGTGGGGTTTTTTTTACCTGGTGTTGGTGGAGTTCCAGTAGATGAGGTGTCGCTTTGCTAATGCACTCGAGAGCACATGTGTGAGCAAAATCATTACTGGGAGTGTGTGTGAATAGCGGAGAAAACTCATATCTGCATCCAAGTCTTCACTTTCTCATGAGTTTCAGGAACAGTGAGGCAGATGATCTGACTCAGAAATGCGCGCTACGTCCTTCACAAACTTTTTAGACCTCTGCCAGAAGAGCTCAGGAATATCCGTCCAGGTTGTTTGTTTGATTTGTTTGTTTGTTTGTTTTTGTTAACCGAACCGCAGGATTTACTGGAAAGGAAAATATATTCAGTGGTGGGTTAATTTCTCAGCAAAAAAAAAAAAGAAAGAAATGAAAAGAAAAGAAAAGACATCAGCTCGAGCAATGTCAGACCTTCTCCCTCTTCCAAGTCAGAGGTATCTCGAGGAGCCCCAGGCGTTTCCGTATGCTGCCATATTTTCACTTTATCGAAAGTTTTCAAATGTAAGTCTTCGAAAATGTAACTCCAACTTCAGTACGGTTTTGTGAACGGGTCCTCCTAATACTCGCAGATACCGAGAACAGAGAGAAAAAGCAGTTAGTGGTAAATACACGGGGTTTCAATCACAGCCGTTGAGAGTTGACAGTGATTTGACGCGTCTCCTGGCCGCTGATTCATTTGCCAAGGAACAGCGCGGAGAGGTAACAGGCAGAGGGAGGGGTCATGCAAACTTTGGTCCAATCGCACGGCAGCAGAGGCGGAGCTACGCCCTGGAGGTGAGTCGCGTGCTGGTACGGTGCGCGTCAGTCTTTTCAAATTAGTTTACGCAAGCTCACGTTCATCAGGTGTCAGGGTTTTCTCCTCTAGGCCAAATCCAACATGGCTTTTCATTAGTTTGAGCTTTTATTCACGTTTCATGGGTATCTTCAGGGTGAGTTGGGAATAGTTACAGTTATCTAGAGGAATCTATAATAGTGGGCGTGGTATAATAGTGGGAGTAGTATATATAGTGGGCATAGTGGGCGTAACATAATAGTGGGCATAGTTTAATAGTGGGCGTGGTATAATAGTGGGTGTAGTATAATAGTGGGCATAGTTTAATAGTGCGCATAGTGGGCGTGGTATAATAGTGGGTGTAGTATAATAGTGGGCGTACTTTAATAGTGGGCATAGTATAATAGTGGGCATATTATAATAGAGGGCATAGTGGGTGTAGTATATTAGTGGGAATAGTGGGCGTGATATAATAGTGGGCATAGGGGGTGTAGTATAATAGTTTGCATAGTATAATACTGGGCATAGTAGGTGTGATATAATAGTGGGCATAGTATAATAGTGGGCATAGGCGGTGTAGTATAATAGTGGGCATAGTATAATAGTGGGCATAGTATAATACTGGGCATAGTGGGTGTAGTATAATAGTGAGCATAGTGTAATGGTGGGCATAGTATAAAAGTGGGCATATTGGGCATAATGGGCATAGTATAATAGTGGGCTTAGGGGGTGTAGTATAATAGTGGGCATAGTGAGCATAGTATAATAGTGGGTATAGTGAGCATAGTATAATAGTGGGTATAGTATAATACTGGGTATAGTCGGCATAGTATAATACTGGGCATAGTGGGCGTAGTATAATAGTGGGCATAGTATAATACTGGGCATAGTAGGCGTAGTATAATAGTGAGCATAGTGTAATTTTTGGCATAGTATTATAGTGGGCATAGTATTATAGTGAGCATAGTAGGCATAGTGTAATAGTGGGCATAGTGGGCGTCGAACAATAGTGAGCATAGTAGGCACAGTGTAATTGTGGGCATAGTGGGCTTAGTATAATAGTGGGCGTAGTGGCTTGATGGTTAGCACTTTTGCCCCATGCTTACAGGGTTGAGATCAATTCCCATAGTCTGACTGGCATCTCTAAATTGTTCATAGTGTGTGATTGTGCCCTGTGATGGGTTAGATCCTGTCTAAGTTGTCTCTCACCTTATGCCCCAAACCACCTGGCATGGCCTCCAGGCTCCCCACAATCCTGTGTAGGAAAATTTAATACTGACAGTATTAAAATTCAACAATAATTACAATGCATGTTAAAATAATACCATGTGTAATATCATATTATGTGCAATATGTTCTAGTTCCCTAACAACGTTTTTTGTACTTTGAATACTTTTTTACATTTTGTATATAGAATATTTAATTTATTCTTCATTTCATTTATATTTTTGAATACATTTTGTACTTTTGAATACATTTGTAATGTATTCATTACATTTAAAAATGTATTTGTAATCTGGTAAAAGAATTTCCTTCAGAAATAATAAAATTCTATCTTATCTTATCTTATCTTAACTTTTCTTATCTTATCTAAATATATTGAGTATTGTATTCAGTGGGGTCAAAAAGTCTGAGACCTCACTGTAAATCTGGTTGCTTCTGATGTTTTTTAATTGAAAATAAAAAATTCAAACAAAGAAAATAAATATTCTATTCTATCTTCAATATTCAAGATTATGCACTAATTCAAGGTCACTATTTAAATCTAAGCAAATGTATGACTCCTTTGTACAAAAGGTCAGATTTTATTCATTTTGATCCTTTCCACTATTGCAGCACAAGTTAATATGACATACGATGGAGCTGATTTAACATATACTACATGGCCCAAAGTATGTGGACACCTGACCTGGACACTCACATATGGGTCTTCCCTAAACATTTGTCACAAAGTTTTATGCGCACAATGGTCTGGGACGTCTAAAATTCCCCTATTACTAGAACTAAGTGATCCAAACATGTTCCTGTACAAAAAGCAAGTTCCATGTGAGCATGGTATACCAAGCTTGGTGTGGTAGAACTCAAGTGGCCTGCACAGAACCCTGACCTCAACCCCACGCAATTCCTCTGGGATGAATTGCAATGCTGACTGCCCGACATCAGTGCCTGACCTCACTAATGCTTTTGTGGCTGAATGAGCACAAATTCTCACTGCCATGCTCCAAAATCCCGGGGAAATCCTTCCCAGAAGTGTGGAAGTTATTATAACAGCAAAGAATGGACTAAATGTGGAACAATATATTCAAAAAGAGCATATGGGTGTGATGATCAGGTGTCCAAAACATTTGGCCATGTAGTGTAGATTGTCAGGTTTTACAATATTTCTAAGACTGTACCCTTCGATTTTCTTCTCAAGTTGTCGCTAATATAATTTGTAATGGAAAATGTTGTATTTAGTTAAAAAAGGATGAAAATATGCACATTTTTACTAGTGGTCTCAGATATATATGTATGTCATTTACTGTACATGACCTACACATCTCTCACATTCACTGTCAACTATACTTGATTGGTACCCTAAATAAACCAATATTGCTTAATTGCCCCAAAATTATTATAATCATCATCATTATAATCATAATATATAAAGTAAAGGAGACAATTTTGGTTATACATTAAGTCAGTCAAGCTTTTGTCATTTATTTCGATAGTAGTAAAGAAATCAATTTTCTGTTTCTTTATGTTTGTGTGTTTTTATAGTCATCAAAACCTCTGAAAAACAATTTCCCTTGGCATCTACACCCCCTACTTTTAGCCTGGAAAATTACCCTGTTTCTGGAATGCATGATGTTGACTAACCTTGCTGATAGATTATAGACATTTGTAGCAAGCAGCTGAAGATTTTCCACAGAGAAAGCTAAGTTTCTGCATCATTTTTAAGATCTGAGACACATATTAACCAGCATGCACATGGCCTTGCTGTATGCTATTCTATATAAACTATGCTTCTTAAATAGTTAAGGGAACATTTAGATCACACTTGAAATATTCAAGTTGAAAATCTTTACTTATAAACGTTGTGTAATTCTTCAGGAACGAAATGATGTGACAATGGTTAATGGAAACCAAAATCAGGAACCCATTGAGGGCTGGATTCAAAATCACATGGAAAATCAAAGCGAAAAACTTCCATGAGTTTTGCCACGGCAACTCATAATGTAAGTCAGTAGTGTGTATGGCTTCCACGTGCCTGTATTCACTCCCGACAACGTCTGAGCAAGCTCCTGATGCGATGGTGTCCTGGGGTATTACCTCCCAGACCTGAATCAGGGCATCAGTGACCTCCTGGACAGTCTGTGGCGCTACTTGGGAGCTTCAAATGCTCCAATTCAGAATGTCGCAAAGGTTCTCATTTGGTGTCAATGCCTTCATCGTTCCGAAGCTGTATGATAAAGGCATTGACAATGCTCTGGCAATCTTTCTATAGCCCTGTCTAGCTCTCCTCATGCAATAGCCCATCTCCTGGTATCTTCTCCATGCTCTTGAAAACTGTTCTGGAAGACACACCAAACCTCCTTGTGATGGCATGTATGGATTTGCCATCCTGGAACAGCTGGACTAGCTGTGGAACCTGATTGAGTTTCAGGTACTGCCTCATAGTACAAGTAGTGACAAGAACCCTAAGTCAGGAAGGATACCGAGAGAGCAATTGCCTGTGGCCACCACCTGCAAAACCATTCCCTTTTTGGGGATTATCTTGCTGTTGCCTCTGCAGTGCACCTGCTGTCACTTTTATTTACACCAAAGCAGGTGATACTGATTCACAATCACTTATGCTGCCTAACTGGACAGATTGATATCCCTGAGGTTTAAACTGACTCAGTGTTATACTGTGATGATTAAGCGTTCCCTTAATTTTTTTGAGCAGTCTATGTAGTAGTGTATGAAAAAACATTTTGTATGCTAGTAGGCTACATAGTGATTAAAATACTGCATCAATAATCTGGGCCTTTGATTGATTTATGACTGGGCGTTCCAGTATTTCTGTTTGGATTTGGTGCAAGTTAATAGTCCGCTCAAAAGGCAAACATAAAGCTTACCCATCTGTTTTGTTTTCCTTTCTCAGTTCTGTCACATAAACCACTAGCACTGCTTCCCTGAACCTTTTATATACAAAAAAAGTTTTCAATATGCTTGGTTGCTTTCATTGTCCTTAACATAAAGGACAAACACATGTCATGTGATAACAAGTCTTTTTGAAGTTCAAAACTGTGTGTGTGTGTGTGTGTGTGTCCTTATTTAAAATCCTTAAACAGTGGCTTCAATTATTATGACCATCTGTATCAGTGTATTTGTTCTTTCTTTGAAACAAGGGACTCATTTTGTTTTCAATAGCGGTAGGAAGAAGGTCATTTCCTCTTGCCTTCCTCTCAATAATTTCCATTACAGTTTTGACAGCAATTTGCTTTGGAATGTGGAATCTAGAGCCAGTGTTTGTATACTGTAGTCTGCCTTGCTATACTATTCAGATTACTCAACCCTAGGTCTGTAAGAGTCTTGACCTGATTACGGTTCACCTAGCTATAATCCTTAGGGGAAGAAAAACAAGAGAGTTGTTTGCTATTTCTCTGTGTTTAATGAGATAAAAACAAGGCCTTTATTCTTTTTAATTTCATTAACCATTAATATAGTGAGTATGCTAGAACCTGGGCTCTAATCACTCTCTCCGAAATGCCCTTCTAAAGCTCCCTGGTGACGAGAGCCAGCTTCCCAGTTGGTGCTATGGGTCTCACTCCCTCTGATACTATATAATATTGTAGAAAGTTAGGTACCTCTCTATTGCAAGAAGCTAAATTGGTCTTTATCATACCCAGTGGGTAAAGCTCGCAAGTTGGCTTCCGCTCTAATTTGGGAGGCCCAAAAGAAGCTAAAAAAAAGTTTCCACTGTTCTGTACTCTCAGAAAAAAAGGCCAGATAATTAAGGGTTCCAAAAAGGATTTGTATTTTGAACCCTTTGTGATAAGGAAAGGATCTGTTATAAGGTTCTACACAGAGCCTTAAAGGGTCTGCCCAGAGGGACAGCTGAAGAATTCTTAGGGGGTTCTAAATTTCTACATTTTCTAAGTGTAGCTTCATTACTCCCGTCGTTCTTGCTGAGTTTGGCCAGCCAGAAAGAAGAGAAATCAGCAAGAAGCCTATTAGGGGAAAGCTGTTTCAGTTCCCATGACAATGCATAGTCGGGTCTCGAGCAGTATGGTTATCATTGTGTTTCTCACTGCTAACTTTGAATAGCAACAATGGGAGTCAAGAGAAGATGACTCATAATGAGTTGGCATGTGGGAGGTCTCCATGGCAGTCGATGTGCCCAGTGTGAAGGAAGTCATCTCGGAGTCAGACAGCCTTTTCTCTTTGCAGCTGGAATAATACCAGTGACAATCTTTGTTATGTCCCTTTCAGGCCTTTGCTACCTGTGTTGTCAATTTCCAGCCACATCCACATCAGTCCAAGTTCAATTCAGGTTCCAGTTCAAACAAATCTGCACTTCATGGGTGAGTAGTCTCAAACTATTCCCATCTATCCTCTCTCCTGGTCCCCCTTTGTGCTTTTGGAATTCCTGTTTCAACTCCTGCTGTCTCAGTAACTCCAGTCAATCTGGCATTGACAGCTTTAGTTCCTTTGGCCACAGCCTAAGTGGTTCCTCCAGCCACTACTTATGTGGTTCCTTAGGTTTTGCAGGAACTTTGGACTTCTGCTAAAATTAGGCCATTGTTCTGACAGCTTCCAGTAAGGATCTAAATCTTGAGCCTGTCACTTTCACCTTGTTGAGACACTGCTGACCCTGACTGTCAAGCTTTTAGCATACCAGCGGGTGTGCCATCTGGTGTCCTGGAGTGTGCCTTCGAATTACTTCAAACCTGATCCCACCTTGTGTCTTGGACAGTACGGCCGAGGTGCTGCCAGAGCTAACAGGGCAGTCGGGAGTTCCAGAAAGCATTACTCGGTTAAAGTTTAGAAAGACGACTATTGATGGAAGTTCTAGAAAATATTGCCATGCTAGAACCTATAAAGTCAGCCTATATGGCTTAGCACTGAAATATGGTCCTTTCACCACAGCTTGGGATCAGTAGCTGCTCACGAAAATGTATAATTCCTTTTATTTTCTTTGTCCTTTTTGCCTTTCCATACAGCACCTACAGCAAGGCTGCTGAAGCCTTCAGCTCCTTCTTTGCTGCCATTCCTGCTTTAGTGGCATCCCCAGTACTCCAGCCTCCATCAAAGATCCTCTGATCTTTGGTGTTTAAGCCTCTCTTTCTTTGATTGTTCACATCCCCAGCTCAAGTTTGTGCCCATGTGCCTCCACTGGGAGGTTATTGATGAACTGCAAGCCCCTATGGTTACTTTACAGTGGCTCCATCCCAGCATATCCTCTGCACTTGACTGGCTCATACTAGCACTTGATTTGTCCTTGTTGTAGATTGTGCTATTAAATATCAGCCACAGCTGTTCCTTTTTCCAAGAACAAAAAGCTCAAATAAATAAATAATTCTCCTCAATTGTGTTGGTTTATTGTATTATTTCTACTGGCAAAATTGTTTTTAGCCATATTTCCAGTTGGCTATATTTCCAGTTCCCAGTATGATTTCTGTTTTGTTATTGGTCTGCCTGTCTGCTTTGATAATGCACTATGGGCTGCACTTGGAGACTTCACATCATTGCAGTATTCATGATTTTACACTAAATCTAATAATTATTAATTTTTTCCTTTCCTTTTCCCAAGTAATTGCTTCTTAGTCGTTAAACTAATTCAATTCACGCCTGCTTTAGTTTTCCTAATGCAAAACATGGTTATCGTCTAAAGAATCCAATATGTTTTAAAATGATAATTTTCTTTATTTAATGACAGTAATGTATGCAAACTTAATTCTGATCTTTAAAATGTCAGCCTCCAGTAGAACATGAAACGTTCCAAAATTCCTGCCATTATAATATCTCTCCCTGAATCATCAATCATCTCTGACAATAGCAGTTTATGTGTTTGTTATTACCATATTTAGCTGAATTTGCATATTGTGTGTCTTAATTTTGGTATCCTGCTTGAAGTTGAAGCGTTTTCCTCAACATCTAATGCTTGTATATTTTTCTCTCTCTCTCTCTTTTTTTTTTTTATCAAAGTAACACGATCGTACAGTATCTCTCTTTCATTCTTGGATTCTTTATGTCTCCGTCAGTCTAAACATTTCTTTGTAGACAGACTAAACCTTTCATCCTTACATGAAGAAATGTTTAGCAGGTTTTATAAGGTTGTCCAAATGTTTCTTAGCTTTCCCCCTACTGTGTGTCACCACATGGTCATGTTAGCATACATGCAGTATTTTTTTTTTTTTTTTTTTACAATTATTATGCAACACTACCTGTGTACAAACCTCATAGCATGCAGCTTTTGATGGCAGTTTAAAGCCTGGAGCTGAGAAGTAGCCTCAATAGTGAGAGAAGAAAAATTATATATTTTCAAAGATCAAATGCGAGTTCCTGGGAATATTTCACAGTTGAAGCCACATAAATCGACTAGCTATTATTAAAGAACTACAATATCTATGATACATTGCATGAGAATAACAAGATCGGCATTGTTTGCTCAATAATAAGGAGAACATTTCAGAATGCGACTCAGTATAAATGGCTCATCCACTAAAATGCTCTCAGAATGCGTTCTAGCTGTTTTGGCAGATTGCGGTTGGAATACATGTTTAGTAACTGGATCACACACACAAGGATGATGGGGCAGTCCAAAAACAGCAAGCGGTTACAGATGAAGTAATATTTCATCCTTGCTCATTCCTAAGTGGTCATTAGTTAAACCCACATTGAGGAGGCATATAACCTCCTAAATGAACTATGACCAAAATCTTCCTGAAACAAGAAACAGCTGTCTGTGGTAAAGCTGATTTTAAATGGACTGTAGGTATGACTTTCGGACTGATATGATGCAAGAAATGGGTTTATTATGATGCCTAATGATTTTGTTTAGAAATATTCTTTATTCCTACGGTATTTTTTTTATCATGTCATGGAAAGTTATTATGCTGTAGATGTGATGTTCTTTATGAAGAGATGTGCTTTTTTATTTAGACTCTAGGCAGTCTATTGTATTACATAATGGTCTGTGATTTTCTTTATTTCATATATCTTTTCTTTCTTCCCTCGTTTGGAGTATTTCTTCAGTGGCTGACGGCAGGAATCCAACTCGCATTTTGAATAGGCCTCTCAGCATGCGCGTGTATGAGTCCTCAAAGAAGACAAATGCATGAGTGAACTCGGTGCATGAAAGATCTATGGGAGTGTATAGCTATAAATCATGTGCATAATATCTCTAATGTCTGAATAAGGCTTATTATGAGAGGAAGTGAAATACTAACTGAGTGCTAGTGTGCGAGGGAAAGAGCATGAACGAACAAACAGGTGAGCGAAAGACAGAATTAATTTGCCTTGTTGTCATCGCGGAGTTCCCATGAGAGCACGTGTTCAGACGGTAATCACCGTGACCACCGTGTGCGACAGCAGCTGGTGGTCCCTCGTTTTCATCTGTATGCTAAATTGCCAGCCATAAATAATGTTTTGCCGATCGCGGCGAGGCCATCGCTCTCTCCAGCAGGTCAGGAGTAGCCTTGATAAATCCTGCAGTTCCTCCACGTCATCTTCCTACACACACAAAAAAAGAAACACAGCAAAAATTCCACCTTATAGATCATTAATATGACATGAATACTATCTGGAGAGTTTGTCCCTACAGATTTGTCCCTCTGGAGAATTTTTGCTCTGCTAGTACCTTAGAGCAGCCACATGTTCCCTTGGAACACAAGGCATAATTATCCTAAAGGTTTTATCCGCCGGGGTTTAAATAGGCCACCCACGTTTTTGTTTAATTAACCCTCAGGTTCTGTTCAGTACCGAGCCATGGCTGCATCATTTCTCTAGGACATCTGTTTAGAAATAAAATGTAGGTTAGATCCTGGAAATGTTTCTGATAGCAGCTGTGTATCGCAGGTGAGAGTGTGTATAAGAGAGAGAAGGAATGGGACAGCGAATGTGTCAGTGACAATTACTTTACTATTTGTTTCATGTTTACAACAATGTGGGTTTTAAAGCACTTTGATTGCTATCTCTGTATAATAATAATAATAATAATAATAATAATAATAATAATAATAATAATGTTAATAATAATAATTTCCATTCTGACAGTGCACTTCTAACTGTGTGTGTGTATTTTTAATATTTTTAATATATTAATAGCTCATACAGGTTAATAATGGAACATAGCAGTGGTTCACTATAGTCCTACCTGAGAGACACTTGTGGCTAAACCTTTTCATTCATGTCAGCTTGTTTACCACTGTTACACTCCGGTGCTCTTCAGAGTGTAGCGGTCGATGGCATATCTGCAGCTTCTGTGTTTTTTTTATTGGGCTAGGTAGTAGTTTGTGCAGCTGGGTGCTTGTGTAGAGGTCATATCTGCAAGCATAGGGGAGTTCTGATTTATATAAATGAAGAGCTGGGTGCAGGCGGTCTCAGCGGTGCCGGGCTAATTAAGAATCGGGGCTAAACGGGGAACAGTCACCTTGTGCTCCTTCAGGATTCACTCTTGAGTAGACTCAGTACTCAGGTGCAGCTCCAAAACTGGATCCCCACCCCCCTCCACCACCACCACCCGTTAAACTTTGCTCTTTTTTCAATAAAGTTTTATTGATCTCTTAGAGAAGGAACTGACAGACAGCCGGAGTGAGTGATGCAGCAGCCTGGCTAGGTGCTCCCATAAATGACAAACTGTGACTTACTGCTGCCACTCCATTTGCCATCTCCTCTGCTCTCTCTCTCTCTCTTTCTCTCTCTTTCTCTCTCGCTCCCTTTTTCTCTCCATAAATTCTTCAGCCCTATCAGTGTCACTTATGTCCCTCTTTCCTCCCTCATTTCTCCTTCGTTCCTCTCTCTCCATCCCTGTTATATGGTGGAAGCTGGGGCGCAGTTAATCCTGTTATCTCTACATGCGCAGACTGGCAGCAACAAACACACACAAACACGCTGTACACACTATCTCTAAAGCCTTAATACTGTAATCAACTAGCTTGTACACACCAGCCCCTGCACTGCAATTAACTTGCCTCTTGACTGGCCTTAACACACACACACACACACACACACACACTATGCACTTTCAGTTTAATCAATTTGCCAGTGCAGATACAAGAATGACAGCGAGAGTGTATCAAGAGTGTGTGAATATCGAAATGTCAAGCAGTGGAGTGCTATTGTGTACGTGTGAATGTGTGATGCGCAGAGGAAAATGCCCCCTGCTTGACAGGTTTTGGCTCTTAATATGCAAATTGAAAGATGGACAGGACAAATGGACATGTGGGAATGGAGAGATGAGACAATCAAAACTAAAAAAAAGTGTTGATTTGATTGTATACAACAGAAACACACACACACACATAGACAGTAAACCTAATCCAGTAGTACATTGGGTATTGAAACTGACCTACATGTCAGTCATCCTTTCCTTACATGCACATGCACACTCTCTTCACATACAGTATGCAAATAAAAAGGAAATTGGATTTCACTGTGCATAGAAATGCTTCTAATTATTTACACACTACGTATGCTATTAGACACGTTCTGTCATTTGAGGATACAGAAAAATAAGCTTTTGCATTTTGACTTTCAGATGCTGGGCGCTATCATTCATGCGGTCTAGCTGAATTCAGGCGTGTATGACTTATAGCTAAGAAACCTGCGAGTTTTAAATGATCATCTTAACAGTGCCACTGGTTCTAGCTTCCTCTGACATATTCCGAGCAGCACAAATACACCCTACACCTCAGAAAAATAAGAAGGGCTAATCCATAGCTGTCTTTGGTTTAGCCTACATCTTAATGCTTTCCCTGTCTCGCTCTTTCTCTCTCTCTCTCTCTCTCTCTCTCTCTCTCTCTCTCTCTTTCTCTATGTGTAGTAATTACAGTGGTGGGCTCAAGCAGAGTCAGTAAATGCTTCTCTTTTACTCTTACGCTTCCACCAAGCAAATTATGCCTCCGTTACTATAGAGACCTATTTATAAAAAGCCGCTTTCCTCCCTCCCAATCTGACCCACCTCTTTCCCTCTTTTATTCCTCCTCAATTTTATGCCTCTCGCTCCGTCCCATTTGACACTCAATATGTACCTTTGCATGTTCGCTCACTCCTGTTTTTCTCTTTCTTTGCCTGCTCGCTTTCTTTGGTTCTGTAAGCTTGTTTTCCTCCGTTATCTTTTAAAAAACCTTGGTATACAACATCCAAATTAGGTGCAGGTCCTTCACAGCTGTATCCTTAATGCTTGTGTATATAATATAAACACGGATCTTATCTACTATACAGTATTTTACATTAAGGATTTTTAAATCCTTAAATTTCCAGAATCTTTCAGAGGGTCCAGACTTGAGCTTTGATTTATTTCTACTTCCAGTCGAGTTTTTCGAAGCCATCAGAGTGTCAGAAGAGCTTTTCACGACAATAGTAAACAAGGTATAAACCAAACTCATCCCTTCATGCATCAATTAGTTCCACTGTACTTAATGAATAATTCATAGTTATCGAGTAATCTACTTTAAGATGAATAACTGAATAATAAGCTAGGAGTTTATAGCATTAATATGGCAAGATGACAAAACTTCCCCGATTCAATTTCTATGATTTGAACATGAAAGTTAAAGGTTGCATATTATGTAAAATAAATAAATAAATAAATAAAAAACTAAAACAAAAACCTGAATTGTTCAGCCATTTTGTTCAGCCTACAACTCTCACCTGAATCTGTACAGTCCATATGACTATGTTTACGATGTCACAGAAGTAGGCTCATTTGCATATAGAACCTTATTTCCACACGACCCCTCCTGATCAGCAAATATACAAAGAAACAAAACAAACAAATAAAAAATCGAGAGGCATATGGCTACAGAGATTACATTTCAAAATATGATTTGAAAGTAAAGGTAAAAAAATATATATATATGCTGATAAAAAATATAAACCTTCCCAACAACCACTGTGTATATTTCAGATCAATCACTTGAGACATTTAAAATAAAATAAAAATCAATTCGAAGCTTTTACAGAAGAGTATTGCTGTCCGTCTCGAGTTACACTTTACCTCGAAAAATAATCACTTACATTAAAATACTTGTTTTTGTTCAGTACTTATTCATGTAACATAGAACACATTTACATGGCTCTTCCATTATAGGTAGAAAAATAAGTACATTTTAATATTAGTTACTTTGAAACTCTTCCTCTGAAATGGATCATGTTCAACAAAACGTGATCAACAACACATTTTAAACTTTGGGAATCAGTGTTTTTTGGTGATTCTATGCTCAACATACGTTACAACGTATGCTCAACATCCTCAGCATTTTACTCATTTAAGTGCAAAATGCAGGTAGTGTCCCAAAGAAACATTCCTAAAAAATGAGATTGTTGCCCTGAGAATTTGATTTTTAAGCATTACAAGGGCTAAATGGCAACCAATGGCCAATCATGCAATCACCCTGCTATCAGAAGAATGAATAAATGTCAAATCAGCAGGGTACATTTGGCAGTGAAAAGAGTGTACTTCTGTCCATCACCTTCCAAAAAGCCCCAAATTTCCTCTGACTAGTGCTCTACAGACTTTGAGGGCTGGGTTCACTGCTGTTTTTTCTCTTTTTTTTTGCGTTCTGGTTCTGGTTTGGAGTTCAAAACAAAGCATTTCAAGGCTCATTTGCTAATTGCTGACTTGAATATTTATGGGTCTTTGCACATATCAGGTGGCTTCATGATCCTGAACCTCAGCAGCTTGTAGTGCACTTTTCCAACACTCCAGACACAGATACATTTACGGTCAGAGTGAAAATACGTCAGTGGGCAAAAAAGAGCAGTTTTACCAATGTTTAAAAAAAAGCCCACATTTGTAGTGTGTTATTCTTTGTGTGGTCTGGTTCCTCTCAGGATTTCTTCCTTATATTGTCTCAGGGGGTTGTTTTTGCCACCATTGCCTCTGGCTTGCTTATTAGAAATAGATATAAATTCCAATTTTTATTCATATTTATTATTCCTGTAAAGCTGCTTTGTGACAATGTCACAAAGCAGTGTAGATAGATAGATAGATAGATAGATAGATAGATAGATAGATAGATAGATAGATAGATAGATAGATAGATAGATAGATAGATAGATTAAAAAAAAAAAAACTTTTTCACTACAGATAACACATTATTTTTTATCTATTTATAAAGATATCTACATAATGTTTTATGTTCCATGATGTGTAATATATTTGAAAAATAATGTGGGGTCAAATAATTTATTCATATTTTTTGCTTTTCTTTCTCAAACTTCTTCTATCCTTCTGTCACCCCTTTTCCCTCACTGTCCCTCAGCATTCCCATAATATTTGTGTGTGTGTGTGTGCTGCTCTTCAAATATGTTTTTGCAGAGTCATGCCATTGAAATTGTCTTTATCCAGCCCTACAGTATTGTGTATTTATCTGAGACAGAGCACGGTGTAGCGTCCATTACCCATGAGCCAGTGATTCCATCACAACGACTTCTCATTGTCTCCTTTGTCCTCTCTAGTGTACAATATGCTGGGAAGCGCTGTCAGCACACAGTCCAGCCATGAAATCTGGCCATCAATTAGACATCCTCCTCTCGCCTGCCTATTGTTCGCTTTCGAAAAGCGAGAGGCCGTTCACGTTGTTCGAGAGAATGAACCGGATCTCCAGAACAGTAGGGTCTGTTACGATTAAAAAATGCACACTGAAGCCAGAAAGCGATGTGAACATGTAGTGATTTAGGCTCACGCTAATGAATTAAAGGAAAAAAAGAGAGAGAGATGGAGAGAGAGAGACAGAGAGAGAGAGAGAGAGAGAGAGAGAGAGAGAATGATTTCAGGTGGGATGGATGTGGGCCAAGTTAAAAAGAAAGAAAGTGAGAATGAGGAGGCCAGGCTTCTGTTGATGGGCTTTAAAAGTGAGTTAATTGTTCCCTCAGGCGACATGCTGTAGAGATGAACCAGCAGAGTAGAAGATGGGCCAAAACTACACGTTTTATGTCTTTATTTTTTTTTTCTTATCTCTCTCTCTCTCTCTCATATTCCCAGCATGCCCCGTCATCGGCGTTTCTGAAATAAATAATAAATAAGTTTTAATTAAAAACTTTAATGCACTGTGTTACTGTTAATCCCACTCTATGTTTCATAATTAAGTCTGTCTCCTTGCGGTTCGTTAATTGCTCGTGTGGATGTAAATACACAGCCATAGAAGCCCATAGAATTGATTTAGATATACATAATCATGCTGTTTGATTGCGTGGCAAAGCAGCATCTTTTTTTGGTACTTGTGACAGACTCTCATGTAACAACCGCTTTTAGTAACTGCTTTACTCTGGGCCGGGTCGATCACGGAGCTGTAGCCTATACTGGGAATCCATGGCGTGTGGCAAGAATACATCCTGGATGGTATGCAGGTCCTTCACAAGCCACCACACACACACACACACACACACACACAAACACACACACACATAGATATTCCACTTGCTAGTATGTTTTTGATGGGAAACCAAAGAACCCATAAGAATAGACCAGGGAATAACATGCACAGAAATATCATTGTATCCCAAGGTCAGGATGGTATGTAGAACCCAGGCTCGGGGAGGCGTACCTCCCTTTTGCACCAATGCTCCGCTCGTCTCTCATAGCAACCTGACTTTAGTTTTGTTTAATTTCGAATAAGTTTTATTGCCAGTGCATGCAGTTCTTCTTTCTTTCAGCAGTCCATTCAATCTTTCCACTGTCCATCAAATCCATCATCTATCAGTCTATCTTTCAAGCATCTATCCATCATTTCTTCTACCTATCCATACATCCATCCATTTGTCCATCTATACGCCTATCCTTCCTGTATATTCTGTCTATTATTGTCTCTGCATGCTTTCTGTCTCTCTCCGTCGCTCATTACAGACAGGAGGAAAATGATCTCTTTCTAATGATTACCCTGCTCACCCCCCCCACCACCACCACCACCACCACCACCCCACACTCCCCACTCCCTCGCTCGCACTCGTTTGCTCCTTTCAGTAAATGAGGGAAAGTGATACCTCTCTCTAATGACCGTTGTGAATAATTGGTCTCTATATAAAGTCTCGCTTTAGCGTTGGAAATCTCTCCCACTTCTCCCGTCTTCTGTCCTCTAATCATTCTATCGTCTCATTCATTACCCATCCCTTATATAGTTCCTTGGGTTTGTTTTTTTTCCCTTTGGGGAACGTGTGTGTTTTTATGTCGACATAACAACAACTCTGTGTATGAAACAATACAGATGCATAAATGATGTCACACTCATATGAAACACATATAAATCCTGCTTTCCGAAGTTAATAGTGACCTGAATGAGGACAGGCGATGAGATGAGAGAAAGTAATGTAATGAAATACTGATATTTTATGTTTGGTGCTTTTTTTTCTTCTCCCCCCCCCCCCCTTTTGGAAACCACTGCCCCCATGTTCTAGTGAGGAGAACTTGAGTTATTAAAATGCCAGCCTTTCCAACAAGAAGCAATAAATCAACCTAAATATCGAGAGAGAGAGAGAGAGAGAGAGAGAGAGAGAGAATGAGTTGGAGGAAACAGAAGGTTTGGGAGCAGATGCAAGGATGGAAAAGGGAAGACAAAGATGAAAAGCAGCATTAGAAAAGTGGTGATTGAAAGGAAATCACACAGCGAAGGAGCAAAGTGCATCTCTCAACTCAAGGAAATTATTCACTGCTGCATATTATGAGGAGAAGAAAAATCTGTATTTGTGATCAATCATTATATATATAAATGGAAAAGAGGGCATGGACATTAAACTCAGTTGATTGTGATGAATAATCAAAGCACACACACACACACACAATCTGAAATATCTCAGGTGAAATAGTTAAACGGTTTCGTTCCTGCATAAGTGGCTGTCTCTGATGATGGCTCGCTCTCTATGTCTTGTGTGTGTGTGTGTGTATGTGTGTGTATGTGTGTGTGTGTGTGTGTGTGTATGTGTGTGTGTGTGTGTGTGTGTGTGCGCTCATATGTGTGTGTGCTTTTATCCACGCACACCCTGACAGGTGTTTAGCTAATTGGAGAGACCCAATGAGCATGAAAGAGAAGCTGAGTGCTAAAGACTAGTGCTTAATTATTCACTTCTTCAACTCCTTCTCTCACATTCTTTTCTTCTCTCTCTCTCTCTCTCTCTCTGCCCCCCCCCCACTCTATCTCTCTGTCTCTCTCTCTCTCTCTCTCTCCCCCTGTACCACAAAATAATTAGCCGTTCATGCACAACCCCCACCCCCCACCCCCCCTATTGCATTTTTGTAACGCCACTCTAATTAACTTCCTACAAAAGATGTATACATGCCACGGTATATATTTCCTGCTGCTTTATTTCTTATTTCCACACCGAGTAGCTATTAATGTCAGTCAGAATTCATTGTATTGTTTATATTACTCAGCATGTTTCAGAAATAGCGGTGGGCGATTCATAAACAACTCATTTGGATGAATCGCGTCAATCAATTCACAAGCATGAATGAATCCAAACCTTTATTTATTTTATTTTATTTTTTTTAAATAATCTACACACTCTTACAACAGAAGAGGCACCATATCGATAAGCTAATTTTCCACCCTGCGCTGTGTTATTCAATAATTTTCTTCTTTTTTTTTGAATCAGATCACTAAAGCGAGTTGTAATGCTGTTTCGAGCCTCACAGCAGAGAGCGAAAATGAGCTGCCAGCTGTTAAAAGAGCGTTCTGGCATAAAATCTGCTTTTTAATATGTTATTTGTCATGTTATGTAGTATTGTGTAGAACAGCAACGGGGTTTTTTTGCCCATCAATGTCTGGCACTACAATACACAACACGCATTACACAAGCACATTGTACAAGCACTGGGAATTCCTACCTCAATCCTGACAGCTAGCCGCTAATGTATATCCGCTTGCTACTCTAGCGGTAGTGATGGAGAGCTAGGTGTAGAACAGGAGTCTTGAGGAAAAAAAAACATTTCATTTGAGACAAATAGGAACAGCTAAAGCTGTGTTTGTTTTTATTTTTATTCTCTATTTCTGGGAAAGTCATGTCAAACATATTGGTTATTTTTCTGCACGGGATACAGCTAATCATTTTTATACAAATGCAGCATATGTATGGTGACGCTAATGTGTAGATATGCTTTATCTTTATTTTTACTCAATTCTCGAAAGAAATTTGACACAGAAATTCCTGTGACTTGCTGCACATACCACGGCACCAACATATTCGATTCAGCCATAACAATAAAACCACCTGTCTAATATTGTGTAGGTCCTCTCTGTGTTCTCAAAACAGCTGTGGCACGGACTTCACAAGACCTCTAAAAGTGTGCTGTGGTATCTGGCACCAAGACATTAGTAACAGATCCTTTAAGTCCTGTAAGTTGTGAGGTGAGGCCTCCATGGATTGAACTCGTTTGTCCAGCACATCCCACAGCTGCAGAATTTGGAGGTGAAGTCAACACCTTGAACTCTTTGTCATCTTCCTCACACCATTCCTGAACAATATTCTGGCCTTTCTCAAAGTCCATCAGCTTCGAGAACCGATTGTTCACTTGCTGCATAATATATCCCACCATTAACGAGATCCTCAATATTACTCTCTTCACCTGTCAGTGGTTTTAATGTTATGGCTGATCAGAATAGGTTTAACATTGGAGTGGTTTGGGAGTACAGCCTTCACAAGCATACCTTATATCTTTCTCTCTCTCTCTTTGTCTTTTTCTTTCGAGCTATATATACCACTCCCATTCTCCTAGGGTTCTGAGTTTCCAGTGTGACCACTGGCTCTATACCCCCGATCGGAGTCTTGTCACTTGATGCTCACCGATGCTGTGGATGGATCTGTGTGGACAGCCTGTGACCAGGAGACATCCGTGGACAGAGCCACTTGGGGACTTTCACAGCGTCACAGATCTGCCGTTACATCTGTCAGCTTGAGACAGTAAGGAATCAGTGTCTATAATGAACTCAGAAACTACACTGACCTAATAGTTCCCCATAAGCCCTTGGTTGCTGTTGAAGAAAGGGCATTACAGTTACATTATTAACTGTCCAGTGTCACCCAAATGAGGATAGGTTCCCTTCAGAGCCTGGTTCCTCTCAAGGTTTCTTCCTCATATCATCACAGGGAGTTTTTCCTTGCCCCCGTCGCCGCAGGCTTGCTCATTACTCTGTTTCTCTACTTCTGTAAAGCTGCTTTGAGACAATGTCCATTGTAAAAGGCGCTATACAAATAAATTGAACTGAATTGAAGTGAATTAAATGAACTGTCTACCAGTGTAGGGTCGCAACGAGGTCTAAAAGGTCTGCATGAAAGAGTTCATGCTGAATCACTTTTGGTTAGTTTATAATTATAAATAAGTATGTACATGGTTTTGTTTTGTTTTGCAGTACTGTTGCACTTGAACACGTTTGATTAGCACCAAAAAAAATACAGATGTTTTTCTTTTTCTTTCCTTCTTTTTAAAATCCCACTCAAACCCACTCCCACAGAAGGTTTGGCTAATCTCATACTGTTCCTGGAGTTATTATTTTTAATTGTACCTTGCATTATTTCCTAACAATGTTATAATAAGGTGTTTTTTTGGGGGAGAATAGAAATAAATGAGTCATTTAAATCAACATGACCGGGATAAAGCATTTACAGAAATTGAATAAATGGTAAATGCATCACATTACTTGCTGAGCGAATCATGTTGTTGCTTTTCTAACCACTCTGGATCTTTCTGTAGCTAGGGTCTGGTCTGCTGAACTGCCTTCAGCTAAATATCTTAAATATATTGTGCATGTGATTGGTTGAATTGCAACAAAGGATTAGCTTTGACTTGATTTGAGTATTTTTCGAGTGCTTGGTTCATCGATCACGTGAAATCCTGATCCTGGGTCTGCATCTGGATAACAATCTGCCAGTTGTTTGAATTAAAAACCCAGTCTGACTATTTAACTTGCAAACATTTATATAATTAGTCTAATATATGTAAAACCTCCAACCTAAGGACCATGGATTTAAAAAAAAAAAAAAATCAACTTACAGCAGCATGTCAAAAGTAGATTAATTGCAGAGGTAAAAATGCAGACTTGGCAACACTCCCTCCCCAGGTATGTGCTGTAAAGGGGTAGGACTCCTTCAAAATATATTACCACCTTCTATATGTTGTAACCACAAGAATGGGGCTAAAATGTTTGCCTGACCCAAAATAAATAAAATAAAATAAAATGATTAGGTTTAAATAAATAAATAAAATAAATAAATAAATAAATAAAAATACATACATAAAAAAACATTATTCTATTTATGGGTGATCTTGTTGGCATATCAGGCTTAGCAGAAGTGCCACTAATCTAAAAAGATTTCAGAACATTTGTTAATTTGTTCATAAAACTAAGTGATACGTTTTTAATTTGTGAATATTTTCCTGGTTGGATCTTGTTACTTGCAGTTGTGGCAGGCTATGCTGTTTTTATAAATCTATTTCTGGACCATTATTCTCATTACTTCCAAACTGTTTACAAGAATATTGAGGGTTAAAAGTGTAATTCCTTTCTAAATGTGCCTCACAAATAGGGAACAATACCTGTTCTAAACAAGCAACATAGACAATACTCATTGGGCACCTAAACTATTTCTAAGTTCATTTGATTTAGAGAGTTTTCCATTTAGACCTCGTTGCAACCCTCCGGTGGTTTTGCTGTGCCCTGCTGCTTTGTGCATAATTTGTGTTTCCTGGTGGTAGCAGTCATTTTAAACATAACCATTAGGGCTGTATTGTCTTCCTGAGAATGGGACTGTGTCCTGCAAAAAGGTTCGACTGATGGGGGAAAAAAAAACCCCCACAAAAAACAAATAAAGGAACAAAAAAAACCTCTTATCCAGTAAAAATCTCTTAATGCAGGAAGATTTAGCTAATCAATATCTTATTATAAAGTTAGAACGAACTAAATATATGAAGATTAACCTTGTTTCAGGACATTTCAAGCTTTAAGAAAGAAGTGATCTATAACAAATAACTTGAAATACACATAAATCTAAATCCAGGTGGAATAAACATATATGTAATTTATTATAATCTAATCATAAATATTAATGAAATGAACACATATTCATGATAGCTCTTTTTTTTGTTGTTGTAGTGTACACTTTTTTTCTAGTATCACTTGCTGTAGATAAAATGAACTCTGCATTCATGTTTGTTTCCCCATGTAAATAATGCTCTAGGACTAGGAGCGGGATTTAATGAACATCATTTGTTTCTTACGCTTCATAGTTACGGGTCCTTCACCAAACGAGCCGTCTCTGAGGTAATACGTGGGATATACTGTATCTGGAAACATCTTCGGATTCTACTTTAATGAAAGTTACTCGCAGTCACAGCAGGCACATTCATTTTAATGCAGGAGTACATGCTGTGCCTGGCTGGTTCTACAATTTATTAAAATACCTTCTCAAATAAACAAGTGGAATATTTCGGTAACACTTTTCTTCAAGAGTACATGGATGGTCATAAACTAATACCTGAATGCATGATTATTTAGATATGAACTAATGATGCTTGGAGGCATGAAGAGCTAACGTTAACTAGTTCATGCATGAATTAAAATAAACTCTAAAATCTAAACCAGTTCTTTAAGACAGAATATAAATGTGCACAGACATGTTGTGAGGCCGTGGCCTAAAACATGAGCAAGAATACATGAGAGAAATAAAAAACATTCTTACAGCATGCCGGTTTTAAATGTTAATAGATTAAAGCATCTAATAAATCAGAATCAGGTTTATTGGCCAAGTATGTTTTGCAAAAACAAGGAATCTGTCGGTGACCCTAAAAGTACAAACATAATTAATGACGCTAAATGAATATTTGTTACTGTATAAATTCCAACCTTGTGGGTAAAGGAGCCGAGCCCCGAACCCGAGCCAGTACTGAGCAGAGCGGGTACAAGTACTAGAGTGAGATTTTAAGAGAAATGAACAAAGAATTACGCCAAACAGTTTGAGATGAAATGATCGGTGTTTATTAGTTCATTAGTACGTCTTTTTACATTTGATAAGGAGGGTCAGTGTAAATGATAAGAATAACCCAGCTCCATCCAGTGATGTTTGTGTACGCAGCTGCGTATGGCACAATTATATACACAAGCTTAAATAATGCTTGTTTAATTCATATTCTTTCTTATAGAGCATGTTGGATTGAGTTTATCTGTTTATTTATGTAAATTACAGACTAATTGGATGAATTCATTAGGCTCACGTTATAGTTAAGGTTAGCTCTGTATTAGTTTCTCTTCATTAGTTCATATACCCTTGTGTTATGTTCAATCTTTGGACCGCTTTGGATTGTTTCGATGTTATATAAAAAATACATAAAACTCCTTTACACATATCGCAATATACCAAGCAATATAGATAACATTTGTGATTAATGTTTGCGATTACTAGATCACATATACCAGTGAAAGTGTAATTTGTTTTTTTGATGAATTATTTGTAAGAAAATATACTAAAAATAAATATACTATACTAATATAATATAATATAATATAATATAATATAATATAATATAATATAATATAATATAATATAATATAATATAAGGCATATATATTTATATATAGAAAAAATTGAATTGAAATGGAAAAATGTTTCAATAAAAAAAAATTTTTATTTATTTTGAACAAGTACAGATGATGAACAACAACAGAAGCATGAGAAACAAAAGATTATTACAGTCACTGCTGATGAAATACAGCTCTCAGAAAGGTCTCCACAAGGACAAAACACTTTTAATAAAAACACAACACAGGGTCAGTTTGACCTTAACACCACACAAGGGTTAGGTAATTATTAATTCGGGTATTAGTACATGATTATTTGTGTACTGTTATTGAAAAATGTTCTAAATAGATTTATTTTTTGTCAATCAGGATGTCCTTTAAAAGTTTTAGTGGACTGTATATACAGTACATCAGCTCAGAAATAGAATGGAGACGTGAGGGGGGAGCTGATGCTTCCTCTACGTAACAAGCTAGAAATTCAGTCAGACATTGTATCTCTATAGGTAGTGTATATCCATATTTCTAGCTTTGCTATTGATAGACATTCATCCTGGAAAAAATCTCACCTTAAAGACTTTTCAACTTGGCCAGTGCCCTGTTAAAAAAAACAACACAAGCACTAATAGTCTCGTAGTTCTTCTGAACATTATCATGCAGTGTGAGCTAGAACAAATGCTTCACTTGCTGTACGGTTCACTAGCTTCCTGACCCTGACTGTCCTAACCACGTTTCTTACAAACCATCTGGAAATATCAGCAATGTTGACCTTGGACCTTTGTCATCCTCCTGGGACACACACAAACAAACACACACACACACACACACACACACATATATATGCAATAAGAATTTTCTACAATCCCAAATCTAACCCTAACATTCATCTTTATAACTGCAAAGAGATTGTTTATATATATATATATATATATAATATTATATATATATAATATTATATATATTATATATTATATATATATATATATTATATATATATATATATATATATATATATATATATATATATATATATATATATATATTATATATATATATATATATATATAAAATATTTATAATAATAATAATATTTATTTAATATATACCCAACCTTCGTCTTCATTGTTCTTCGATTTCAGCTTTAAAACTTAATAATAATAGTAATAATAATAATACATTAATTTTCACCATCAGGACTATCACACACACACACACACATATGCACAAACATTATCCTTACTATCCTTTAACCCATTATCCTTACAAGGATCTTTCACTGACATCATAATTAATGCAGCTAATTAATGCCATGCCTTCATCTAAACACCTAAACCTAAGCTGAAATTAACCTCTCTAACCAACAACATCAAACCTGGCAAATATCCCTATCCCTGTCCCCACCACGATATTAAAAACACCCCCCCCCAACACACACACACGCACGAAACACAAGCACAAGAACCCATTTGCCTTTAGATTTCAGTAAAATAAATATGATCATTACACAGCGAAAGGCAAATGAATTTAACGTTCAGTTCTCAGTAGACATAACAGTTCTGATGAGAACAGCTTCAGCCCCAGCATGAGGAACACTATTAAACCAGCTAATGACCCATCAGAATAGAAACTCAAAACCATGGCAACAACAGCAAAAACGGGCCACGTCTCTAATTACACATTGGGAAAAAAAAAAAAAAAAGGAAAAGAAGAATCGGATCCGTAATTAGAGCGAATGAACTATGGAAATTGGACATAACTACATTGATAAATGTGCTGATGACATTAGATGTGTTTTGTGTGCTGATTGGTGAATCCAGTTGTTTTTTTTCCTTCTTCTTCTTTTTTTTGCCACATCATAATTATTCATTTATATATATATATATATTTTCAAAAACACCCCAAAAAAAATTCTAGAGTGAAAAGCTGCTGTGGTAACAATGGCCTGTCTTTTTCTACTCTGTGTGTGTGTGTGTGTGTGTGTGCTTCAGTTTATCAGACAGCGTGTTGTCCTCAAGAGGTGTTTGTGTCAGCGAGTGTAATTTAAGACACATCCTGAAGTACATGTTAAGAGGCTCCAATTTGATCAATAATTTATTTTTCATTTTAGCAAGCACTCGATGTCCTGTAGGTTATGCCATCTTTGCCTTAATATCTCATCTGCTTGTCCCAGCTAAATCAAGCCTTTATTTTGGAACTGAAGTGCAGCTGATGGCTTGGAAATATATTAATGCTTCCGACGTATTTAACAGTGTAAAATGGTGCAAATGGTAACAGCAGGCCTAATTCGCACCATTTGTCTGATTGAAACATTTTTTTTTGCAAATGAAATGGCACGATCAGTCCCTTGTGCGGTTTCAAAATCTGCAAGGAATAAAATTGCTTACATTACTGTCGGCTCTTCGAACAGCTCTATTCTCGGATTGAACTGCCTCAGTAGTAAGTCTCTCCGGATGAAAGCATCTGCCAAATAAATAAAATATAAAGTTGTTTTATGAACATAAATCTGTTTCTGAATGCAACTATGCAGAAATAAAAACCGGGGGATAAGTGAGGGAATGTGGATGCAAAGTCATGGCAAAGCAGGGTTTAGGCAAAATAAACAAGGTAGACTGAATCAAATACTGTAAAGAGAGAGAGAGAGAGAGAGAGAGAGAGAGAGCAATGACTGACTGAAAATAGTGATGACACTGAACAAACATTTATCCCTATCTATACTCGTGCACTATTTTGTGTCTATAACACATACACACTACTTCACAGCGAAACAGGGAAACTTCTTTCAGCTCCCAATGACCTTCAGTGCTGGACACCGGTACTGGCAACATCGTATAGGAGTAAAAGATGATGTTGAACAATAACTAAACCTGGCCAGATGTTGTTTGCTGGGTATCTAATACACAGCCTTGCATGTAACACTCCAGCATTTTCATGGCTCAGTTCATTACAACAACGCAATTAAAATGAGGTGATAGTGACTTAGTTGGACACACCGGACGTCATGTCGCATCATTTTCTGTTGACGGTAAAAGTTTTAATCAGTTACGCTGTGTAATTTGCAGTAATGAAACAATCATTTGATCATAAATGTTTGTGGATGAAGGACAGATGGATAGATGAGATATATAGATGATTGGATGGGTAGATATACAGGAAAATCATGTAATGATGCTGCTGATATAACAAAGCTGATTTTTTTTAAACCTATTTCGATTTAATTTTAAAATAGAATAAATCTTACTTATTCATACTTCAACCTGCCCCAAATGTTCAAACCAAGTGGTCAGATATAAAACTCTATGTCTATACATGGTCCCTGCTTCTGTAAGTCACAGACAAGACAAGTCTTCACTTCATTAGCTTGACCATTCTGACCATTTGCTATAAATGGAGATTTTGGTAGCCATGGATCACTTCTAAGCTTTTCAATCTGGCAACCCAATATGTTGTCTGGTGCTCTTTCCCTAAATATGGGGTAACAAGATTTCTGCCCATATGGACCTCTGTTTCTTGCTGTGGTTCCCATTTTTGAGCACTAGGTGCTATAATGACTAGCTAAATGGGACAGTGACCATGCTGCCCCATGCTCTAGGATTTCTGGCTTCTATCTGCCAAATTGCAACATTTTTTATAAAAGTCATCGGTCATCCAACAGAGGTTATTATTTTTTGAATGTAAGATTCAAAATGTTTTTTGTTTAACAGCTAAATTTGTTAAACATTGCTAAACTGTATTAATTCAATATATCTTGCAATTGTACTTAATATCATTAACATTTTGAAACGTGGGTGTGATCAGATCTGGAGGATTTCAGGCATTTTTAGAAAAATCTCAAATAATATGTGAATGGTTAGGGGATCAGTCACCTCCTACATCCTGCTTGTGTGGAGTTTGCATGATTTCCCTGTGCTTCAGGGTTTCCTCAAGGCACTCTGGTTTCCTCCTCTAGTCCCAAGACATGAATGGTGAGCTGATTAGCATCTAAATTATGTGAATACATGTATCAGGACTTCTTCCAGGGTGTCCTCCAGCTTGTCTCCCAAGTCCACTTGGATGGACTCCAGGTTCTCATTGACCCTGTGTCAGATAAACGCTTCAGAATATGGATGGATGGATGGATGGATAGATGGACGGATGGATGGACTCTGAATTCTGGTGTTAGTATTACAGCTGTCCTATACAGTGCTTTAGAAAGAACTGTCCGTGTAGTAAATATTGAATGAGTGAGTGATGGAGTGACTTCAGACAGAGCTACTGTCTCAGTAAGAGAGCGCTATGCTGAAGGACAAAAGAATCAAATATAGAATAGATCACGGGAGGTCCAAATCCAGTCCAGCCTTTCAGTGAGTGATTTTCCTTCTGGAACAAATCCTCTATATATGCTGATTACCTGGTAAATTAAGTCAGGAGTCTGGGAAATGACTAAACTGCGCTAGACTCCAGCCCTCGACCCCGGAGTCTCGAATAAGTTGAATGGAGGTGAGCACTAAATAATTGTGTGTGTGTGTGTGTGTTTTGTCCTGCTGACAATTTAAAGTCATCACCAGGAAACAATGATTAAGATATCTAATTGAGAGAATGATGGAACTGGAAAAGCGGAGGAAAACGCTAGAAAGAGAAGAGGAGGGAAAATGGAAGGGGAGTGAGAGAAAGGCTAAAAGAGACAGATCCCGTTGCCGAGAGAGAGAGAGAGAGAGAGAGAGAGAGAGAGAGAGAGAAAGACATGATGGATGCACTGCTCTCGTTCCGTGCCCCCTAACGAAGACTCTAATTAGTGTTTGTGTAATTCTGCACTGTCTTCGCTGCCTGCTCATCTTAATTAACCACATTCATCTTCTCCTCCCCTTATTCCCTCCTTTCACCCCACCTCTCTCTCTTTCTCTCTCTCTCTCTCTTTCTCTCTTTCTCTCTCTCTCGCTCTCTGTGCTCGCTTAAAATAACAGTCACTCTGTCCCACCTGGAGCAGACCTGTTTTTTTTTTTTTCTCCCTTTTCCTAGATTCTTTCATGCTCCCATCTCTCACTATCCCTCTCTCCTCATCTCTCTCATTCAAAATTTAAATCAGAGCAATCAGTTGAAGGCCATGGTGAAGATATCAGTCATCGACACATGCCTCAGGTTGTAGAGAATTAGTCAAACCATGATATCTCTGTCTCTCTCTCTCGCTCTCTCTCTCTCTCTCTCTCTCTCTCTCTCGCTCTCTCTCTCTCTCTCTCTCTCTCTCTCTGTTAGAATCTCACTATAGATTTGATGACATCGTTAACATTTATCTGAGCTTCCCGTTTGTTGGATATTTATCATCTCCACACCTGTGATTAAACATCAGTGGAGTATAAGAGTTAAACAGTGGCAGTAAAGGTCAGAATTTTTAAATTAATTAATTTATTTTTTTGTCATTTGAGGCTGCTGGTGTGTCTAATAAATCTAAAGCATCTCCCAAAATAACACTTAAATATTGTTATATAAAAATATAGTATAAAAGTATAGTGTAAATTAAAAACTCATTTTTCATTCTTACAATAAATAAATAAATAAATAAATCCATGTACATGGAACTCCACAAATATTATTTGTTGCTAAAATAAATTATTAATATGTTATAAAAAACATACATATTTTTTTAAAGATATGTATTTTTAATATATATTTTTTTTCTTCAGTAAAGCAAGAAAATAGAGTACTGTATATTTCCAAATGATTCAGCACTAGTTCCTCAGATATACCATACCAAATACAACAAAATTAAACCATATGTTTTTGTTCAGATTTAAATGGAGGAGCGTTTTATAAATCCGATACAGGACGGAAGGTCACACTTGGATGCTAATTTTATTCTAAATCAATTTTTTTCTGGATTTCATCCCAGAATAAATTATTTTTAATTGCATGGATTTTTATTTTAAATGTTCTTTTCTTGTTTTCTTAACAGCACGCCCATTGCTTGAGCCAGGTTTTCTGAAACGTTTCTGATTTCTAGCCTTCGGTGCTTTTAACAGCATTCTAAGGGTAATTATTTGTTATAAATGTTGTATTATAAGTGAAATTATTTGTTCTTACTTGATGCCGCTTTCAGATTGGCTGTGTTGTCGTGCTCATCTCTGGGAGACACAGATACAGTATGGGTTTAGACTAAACCTTATTCATATGCTGTATAATTCTCTCTCTCTCACACACACACACACACACACACACGTACGCACAAAAACATGTACATGTGCACAGGAACAGCACTCAAGCGTGTATTTTAGAACAATAGAGTTTGATGAACAGCTTTTTACTTACTAAGTGCTGCTCTGTGTAACTCTCCAAAACTCCTCTTTGATTCAAAAGAGCCTAATGAGCTCAAGGTGTGCATGAACGAGTGTGTGTGTGTGTGTGTGTGTTTGAGAGATGGAGGTTCATATGCATTTTAATATGTTAAGATGAATTTTTAAAGCAGTAATTAGCTTTATGTGAAGCCACTGGGTCAGTGTTGTTCAGCAACTACTTTTAAATACCTATCTATCATCTACTCTATCTATCTATCTATCTATCTATCTATCTATCTATCTATCTATCTATCTATCTATCTATCTATCTATCTATCTATCTATCATCTAATATCCAGAATTGCTGGCAGCCTTCAGTTCAAATAACCTCAAAAAGTGCAACATAGATAGATAGATAGATAGATAGATAGATAGATAGATAGATAGATAGATAGATAGATAGATAGATAGATAGATAGATAGATAGATAGAAAAATGGCTAGAGAAATACTAGAATATAAAAATAAAACATACACATGATAGCATGAGCCGTCTTCCAGTTAGCTGTGCTTCTAATTTTGCAGTGTTTCTATTCTTCGTATAAAATCAATCTCATTTATCCGTGTTCTGTTTTTCTGTTAGATAAACGAGTGTTGCGTTGGTTCTTCTCACAGGCAGCACAAACGCACTCACTAGATAAGAAGGAAAGATTAAAAAACATGCTGGACATAACTGTAATAACTGGGGAACATTTTTTAATATTGTGGCCATATTTAAGGGAATACTGTAGATGAAAATTCCGCACTGGCTCAAACCGAGAAGAAGGCGTTTTTAGAAGAAGTTTTTGTTTAATTTATTGACGTTTTATTGTGTTATTTATGAACATAGAGGATTAGATAGGTGTTGAGAACTGAAATCAGGGCAAGTGGATGTTTAGAAACCTCTCACCTCTAGTGACCAGTGTTCCTCATCCACTCGAAAGGAATCAACATTGCGCTTTACTACCAGCCTCTGACTATCTCTCGTTCTACTCTTCCTCTCGTCCGTTGCCTCCAGACACTTTCGTTCCCAGAAGATGTCCGCATTATGCGCCAAAGTGCTGCGTTGTCTCTGGCGATGACGCATCACTTTACCCTCCATCCAGGCAACAACAATCAGCCACCTACGTGAAGACTCAACACCCACAGAAGGCATTAGCAATCAGCAATCAGTCTCCATCTGACAGAGGAAACATTTGCTCTCAAACAGGTGCCACGCTTTACAGCCGCGAGCTTGAACCCTTCCACGCTGGGCCTGGCACAGGATTAAAAATGATTTGGGCTTAATTTCACTAATGATGAACATGAATTTTTTATCATCTAAATGAAATCACAGAAATGATGATCATTTTCACCTGTGTGAAATATCAGTGAGAGAGACTGTCAACAGCAGAAACCTCATATCTATACATTATATATTATTATATATATTATATAATATTAGGGAACAAGTGAACTTGACATTGATGTGTCAGAAGCAGGAGAAATGGGCAAGCGTAAGGATCTGAGTGACTGATAAAAGCCAAATAGCCAAATTATGATGGCAAAATCGCAAATATTCAGCAAATAATCCAACTAAGCGTCAGATGTAGGATGTGCTGGACAAAAACATCTGATAAATAGAAGCTCCATCTTGCACTTTATATGATTTAAAGCATCTGCTGCTAATTATCTTGGTGTCCACAGCACACCTTTAGAAGTCTTGTGGAGTCCATGGGTTGAGGCTCTGAGCTGTTTTGATGGCACAAGGAGGACCTGCACAGTATTAAGCAGGTGGTATTAAATGTGCGTGTATGTAATAGATAGATAGATAGATAGATAGATAGATAGATAGATAGATAGATAGATAGATAGATAGATAGATAGATAGATAGATAGATAGATAGATAGATAGATAGATAGATAGATAGAAAAGAAGCAATAAGAGAAGTAACATGGATTAATATTTGCTAAGCAGAGAAAAAAACCCATCACACTCCTTCTTCTAGAGCAACTCATTAATGATAGATTGCCACTTCCTGAGCTAAACCCTACCCTGGTTCTTCCTTTTTCTTTTTTTTTCTTCCCTCAATGCCGTTGACTATTACATTTTTGCCCTTGATGCTTGATGCACTTGCTTGGAGAGTGTGTTATTATACATCTACAGCGCCCTTGTTTCACACATTTTATAGCAACATTAAATAAAGGCTCCAGACAGACTACAGGAGGTCACAGAAATATTACAAATATTAATATACAGTATGAAGAGCTTTACTTTCCTTCTTTTCTGTGCTTTGGCACTGTTCTAGCTGATAGCTGTGCCAGGAAAGGTTGGAATTGGAATTGGACTGTAGGTCAGGCTGGAGCTCTGTGGGTGGTAAGAGCTAATTTTAACAATTTGGCTTTATTGGATGGGGTACAACATTTAACACCTCCTGTAGTGAGGCACTCCCTTCGCCTGCTGCTTCCTGTTTTGGGTGTCAAATGTCACAACCAGCATGTGAAGTCAAGGGAAAAGAATGTTTCTTAATGAGATCTCAGGTGAGAACATATACACACAGGCAGACACACACATACACACACACACACTCACTCACTCACTCACTATTTATTTATTTATTTATTTATTTATTTATTTATTTATTTATTTATTTCTTTCTATTTTTTCTTTCTTTTTTTTATTTGTCTTATTTATTTATGTATTCATTCATTTATTTCTATTTTTTCTTTCTTTATTTTTTTAAAAATTTATTTTATTTATTTTTTTTATTTTTTGTTGGGGGGGGGTTGTGCAAATGAAGGTCTTGAGTCTGTCCTCTGATATTCCTGGAGTTTAATCCCAAGCACGCAACTGCATCCGATGAGTTATTACTTAGCTCTAATAAGCCGTAATAAACAGTAGATAATAATCCTATTTGTGCAGAGCTTTACGGACGACATCGTTTTTCTCCACCACCTCTGATGTCCATTACTCAGGCGGTGATGCGCCCATCTCGACAGTTATTAGGAACCCAAGCACTCGCAAATATGAATGTGCAAAAGAACACATTTGTCATTAGACTCATGATGCTCACGATACTTGCCAACTTTTGCAATTTTAAAACTGATGCCCTGAATATATTAAAACCAGGATTCTACGACTGCAATGAAATTACACTTCTATCAAAGTGAAACAAAGAGAGAGAGAGAGAGAGAGAGAGAGAGAATCGATGTAGCAAGGCGAATGTGAGAACAGTAACAAAGCAATCGTTCCCATATCAGTTAATCAATCAAACTGTCTCGCTGTAATTACACCTAATGGCCAACCAGATCACCCCAAATCCGGCCGGAACAAACAGGAAGTGATGTGATCGAGTGAGATGAGTAGATGACTTACTGACACTGCTGAAAGGAGTGAAGAAGAGGAGGAGAAGTGCAGAGTGTAGGGAGCAATTCTCCCACGTCCTGGATATACATAAACACTGCTGTTTCTGCTGAGAAATAAAAATGCTCCTTCAGAAGCGTGAAAATAATCACTGGTGTGTATTGCACGATATATACAAAGCGTACAGGTTAGACATGCCTAGAGAATCACACACACACACACACACACACACAAGCTCGCGTGACAATCTTGCTCTTGCCTCAGGCTATCTGGTCTCTTAAGGGCACCTAAGCATCAAACCTTGCACACTCTCTCTCTCTCTCTCTCTCTCTCTCTCTCTCTCTTTCTCTGTCTCACACTCACATGTACCATTAGAGTGTATCACATGAACTGCTGACCCAGGCTTTTAGAAGGTGGAATGGATGGTGCTGCTACAAAGGTGAGGACTTAATCCTCAAAATTAATGTTCCCTTAGAAACCAGTGTCCTTGCTGACTATTACTCATTCCTCTACACCAAGAGTCTCTTGTCTTCTCACTCACTTGTGTAATCCCGTCAGTATTGTACACATGCGATTAACTATGACACTTCATTATGAGGAGCGGTAGTTCAGCTGTAAAGGTTGGGTGCTACTGTCTGTAGGGTTGTGGGTTCAAACCTCAGGGTTGTCAGAGCGTCACTGTGAATCTCTCAGACTCAAACACTCAGCTCAGGGGAGGTTTGGGTTTTAAATGGACATTTAATTTGTGCTTCAATTTGTGGTTTTGGAATAACATTTATTTTCAAGCTTTGAGTTAATAGCCTTAACATGCCAAATAGTAGAATTAAAAAGAATTTATTATTCTTATTTGATTATTATTATTATTATTATTATTATTATTATTGTTATTGAATTTATGTAGTAGAATATTAAAATAATATTTTTAATGTTTTTAAATTAAACATTTTTTTTATTTTTTTTTAAAAATATTTTTAAATCTACATACATTAAAAAGTATGTAAATATTTGTGGGTCACTTAACTACTAATGTTTCATGCAGTTCAAGAATTTATTTTTTGAACCATACATAATGAATGGTGATTTTTTAAAATGTAACAAACAAACAAACAAACAAACATGCAAACAAACAAATGAATAAGTAAATAAATAAGTAAACAAACAAACAAATGAATGAATGAATGAATGAATGAATGAATGAATGAATAAATAAATAAATAAATAAATAAATAGGGAATTCTGCTTTTCTTTGAGTCTTAATTATTCTTCACATCTGATTAGTAATTGATTAAAACCACCTTCATGGCTCTTCACGGTGTGATGTATTCAGTGCTGGATTAATCCAAATGCTTCTTGATTATGTTATAGCTATTTTGTTTAATACAAACTTCAGTGAATCAGTTCATACTTGACAGCAAAATATCAATAACAATGAATATGATTAACATAACTGGAATTTTATTATGCTATTTTATATATAGAATATTTTAATTCTCTGAATCTACTCACCTTTCCTAAATGATTTACTCACTGAGAATTGTATTATTATTTTTATTATTATGATTATTATTATTATTATTATTATTATTATTATTATTATTATTATTATTATTATTATTATTATTATTACGGTGGTGGTGTTTTTTTTGTCATACCAGTAGTAGTGTTTTATTTATATTATTATTATTATTAGTAGTAGTAGTAGTAGTAGTAATGTTTTGTTATTATTATTATTATTATTATTATTATTATTATTATTATTATTATTATTATTATTATTATTATTATTATTTTTGTTGTTGTTGGTGGTGGTGGTGTATTATTAGTCATAGTACTAGTCACGTTTTCTGATTATTATTATTATTAGTAGTGGTGGTAGTAGTAGTAGTGTTTTGTTGGTATTATTGTTATTATTGTCGCTGTTATTATTATTATTATTATTATTATTATTATTATTATTATCATCATCATTATTATTATTATTAGTCCTTTGTTGTTATTGTTATTATTATTATTCCTGTTGTTGTTATTGTTATTTTAGTAGTAGTAGCAGTAGTAGTATCAGGCATTAGTATTAGTGAAATGCCATTCTGTTGAGTTGGATTATTAAATAATACCAGATTTTTTTTTATTATTCTGCCGTTCTTCTTAGATCCTCTTTATAAAGATCATTATCTCATAATTCATGAGAAATAAATTGTTATATAATAGAAAAACAATAATGCACCAAACTCTCCTTCATTGTATTGTTGTTGTTGTTGTTAGATCTTATAAGTCATAACAATGTCAAATGATCAGATATTTCTAAGAGACGCTTGACATTCAACTCCTCATTCTTCCTTGTGAATTCTTTTTCCTGTCACATGATGACAAAACAGCTTCCTGGAACGTGTTTACACCATGCTGACATTTGACATTCGGCTTTGCTGAAAATAATGCAGTTCAGGGAAATAGAAGCTCTGTAGTAATATTTAAAACTCTTTATTTATTTTTGGTCCAATTTGGATGCTTACATAAAATCTGGTATTATTTGATGAAGGTAAAATAAAGAAAAGCTTTTATTATTATTATTATTATTATTATTATTATTATTATTATTATTATTATTATTATTATTATTATTATTATTATTTGTTTCTGTAACTGAAGAATATCTGCTAGATATTAGGATCCACTATCATGATCATTTATTGCGCGGTTCATTTTGACAGTTTAGGATGATAAAAGATGAGAAAACCCTTAAAATATATTTCAGCTCCTCCCCTTCCTCCACACACTTCCTGTTTCCTTCCAATCCAAAAAAATAATAATAATAATTCAGAAATTAACCAGCAGTTTGGGGCGGAGCTACAATCCGAGACAACACAATACCACTTTATCTTTTTTGATACCGATATCAATAAACAGTTGATATTTGTTTGTACACTACTAAGCTTTAAAACTAGGGTTTTTATTTTGAACTAAAACACTTAACAGAAAAGTACATAGCTAAACACAACAACTCACACACCCAAAAATCACGAAGGTGAAATATATTAAAATCAAAACTCAATCCCAAATCTGTATATGTAAACATTTCCAGTTCAGAATCATTTCCAAACCCAATCACAATCTTCCTTTTTCTATTGGATTGAAGAAATGTATTTATTTTTAGCCACCATTTCTCGCTTGATACCAGGCCTAGGCATCAGACTGGTGCCATCTCTGAGTTGTAATAAATACATTATAAAGACATATGTTTAAGTGATATCAACTCCTCTCATTCCTTTTAAAAGCTCAGTGCAGTGACATATGCTGTAATCACTTTCGATTAGATTCAATTGGATTTCACTCTGATGGGTCAGAGCCAAAAATGACAGACTGTCTGAAACAAATTACAACAAATGTGTTTCTGTCTCTTCGTGTGTTCGAGTCTTCAGGATATAGCATTTTATCCCAGCTTCTGATCAACATTTAACAGCCACAGTTTAGTTGTATGATGTTGTTCCGGGGGGGGGGGACTTTTTTATTTATCAGAAATTACAGCTTTGCCCTTGCTGTTGTGTTCACTTCTGACCATGAAGGGAAAAAGGGGACTGTGTGAAAACAGGAAGAATTGGCTTCCGCCCAAGCAAATTAACAACAAGCACATAAATAGAGTTCATAGCTTATTAATGTTTTTGCCAAAGTTAATGTATGCAGGAGGAAAGAAAAAAAGAAAAAAAAAATGAGTCATGCCATTGACCTAAATAACTTTGAATAAAAGTATGTGCCAAATGAATAAATGTAAATACAGACAGAACAGAGGCCATGCTGTTACAGGTAACACCACTGACATTTTTTGATTATGAATTATGTTAATGAGGTGTTTTTGTGGATGGAAGGATGTGTGATTGAGGAGGGGGAGGATGGCAGGTTCAATTCATCAATTCAATTACTCAATCGCATTATTGTCCAATACACGTGATCATAATACACATAATACACACACACACACATATATATATATATACACGTGTGAACTGATATTTCTTTTTTTTTAAAAACTACCTAGTTTTAAATCGAGCTTTAGCTAGTTTTAAACCATTAAAAACAAAACAGATTCCTTTGCAAATATACAGATAATAATAATAATAATAATAATAAGAAGAATAATAATAATACTTTAAAATGAATTATAAATGAATAAACCAATCCTACCCACCCAAAAAATACAATCAGCTTTCTCTATATGTAAACATTTACAATAAAAAAAAAAACTTAATTATTATTATAGATAATAGTCAATTATTTATAATAATAATAATAATAATAATAATAAATTCATTCTCTTTCTTTTTTCTCTTAACATCTAAAATAAATAAATAAATAAATTCTGTTACAAAAAGGAGTGATTTGATGAGACTCCACTCATCCTCTGTTTTTTTTCTGCTTCTCTCTCTCTCTCTCTCTCTCTCTCTCACACACACACACACACACACACACAGATGCACACATAAGAAAGGAGAGGGAATAAAAGGTGGTTCTGAGTGCAGTGCACCTCTGAGGATCTGATTTATGTCAGTGCCAGGCAGCAAAACGCTTGGTAAGAAAACTTGTGTGCAGGCCTCTGCAATCGATCGCCGATCAGCCAATCTGCTCTCCTCCTCTCCCCCAGCTGTAGCAGCAGCAGGAACAGGAGCACTACACTCCTCTCGCCTTTGCTGATGCGGAAGATTTACAGATGAGACTGAATAAAGCACCGAAGCCGCTTTAGCCTGGTCAGTAAGAGCCTCTGACTTTAGCTCGAGGTTAAAAATACTGTGATTAGATCAGAAAGAACAGATAAGCAAAAATACTACTGATCATACTGATCATCTGGTCTATCTTTTAAAAGTTCCAAGAGGATTAAGAAATGAATTAATAATGACTGTAGAGAAGAAGAAGAAGAAGAAGAAGAAGAAGAAAAAAGAGAAAAGGAACGATTGCAGGCGTTTGGGCTCATGAATGAGAGGAGGGGCATTTGATGGTGCTGAAAACAGCACCGGATCTGCATGGTAATTTGCACAAAAGCTGCCATACATCTTAAATATTTGACAGTAAGGGAGAGGAGGAGATCAGTGAGTGAGAGATCAAAGAGAGAGAGAGAGAGAGAGAGAGAGAGAGAGAGAGGGTGGGATTGAAGGGAGGTGAGGATGAGAGAGATGAAACACTTTGCAGAGTGATTTTTCCAACGTAAACCATCTATTTTTCCACCAAAAAATGCTGCACCTCTCTCTCACTCTCTCTCTCTCTCTCTAAATCTCTGCCCTCTCCTCCCACCCTCCATCAAAGCGCCAAAGTCGGGATTCTTTCCATCATCCATCTTTTGCTGCAGCCCTCGTCCTCGCTTGTCTCTCGCTCCATCTCTCCCTCTTTGCCAACACACGCTGCCCAAATAACTATTATATTTATCTCTATCAGTCCCTCCATTTTCCTCTCCTTTGTCTTGTTTTCTTGCTCCCTCTTTCAATATTTCATGCCACTGAGTGTGTCTATTCTGAGCTCTCTCTCTCTCTCTCTCTCTCTCTCTCTCTGTTACCAACTCGCTTTTTCCCCCTTACTTTCAGGAAAAAAAGAGACCTTTCTTTTCTCTCATCTCTCTTTGTTTCCTTTCCCTATACGTCTTAAGATCTTTCACTCTCTGGCTCTCTGTTCCATTTCACTGCTAATGTTCTGTGTGTCCTTCTTACATGCACATACTGACCGTTTAGTCAGTTGCCTCGCATGCTATTAGCTACTGCACCCTTTGTCTAACCAACTATCTCTCTCTGTCTCTCTCTCTCTCTCACACACACACACACATTTAAACACACTCTGTCCACTTATTCAGTTAGCTTGTGGCCTGCTATTAACCTGTGCACTCTGCCTAATCAGTTCTTTAGAACATCTCTCTCTCTCTCTCTCTCTCTCTCTCTCAGTAATAGAATATTTAGAAATGTGTACTATGCATACCAATTCTCTTTTTTTTGTCTACTGCACAGCCAGGAGTGTGACACTATCTGTATCTGTTCACGGATTTAAGTGCTGAAAATATTTATATATGTATCTGTGCTCAGATTTAAAACAGAAGTGGGCGTGGCCTGAAATGGAATTGTTTTTTATGTTAACCCTCTTCTTATCGTCAAATTTATGAACATGTTTTGCCCTTATGGTCAGTTTGACCCCGGCAATTTAAACCTCCAGAATATAATTTTTACCAAGGGTTTTTTTGGTCAGGTAATTTATATTTCTTTGTAGAATACCTAGCTAAATATCTTTTTTAAATAAAACATAACCCCAATCCACCCCATTCTCCTAAACACCCAGAATTTCTATTGCACAACTATAGAAACATTAACAAACCACCATACAATCTCACTGATTGACCTCAAATTGGACAAATTTTGGATTTTAATGGTTTGATTTTATTTCTGAAATTCAGATTTTTCTCTTTCTGTTATCAGGGATAGTAACATGTCTTTTCCTCTGTATGTCTGAGAAATGATGTTTTCCCCTTTCCTACATGTTGATCTCCCAGTGGTTCTCGCAATACCACAGGTATGTTTTTATGTTAGGTTAGGGCCCTGAAGCAGAGGGATGTTCTTGAAGATCATAAAATTGATTGTTATAGTGACCTCAATATAATCCAAAACCAAAAACCAAAGCAGATGAATGTAATTTTTTATGTGTTTTATACAGCTTAAACCAGCCTGGGGTCTAATTCACCCCAAGGAAGATTGATGCCACAAAATGTGTACAGGACACTGAAAACAAATGATCAGGATCATTTTATCTTTCTCTGGTTGTCCCTATTAAATTGACCCCATGGATAATAGGAGGGTTAAATATATTCTGGAAATAAAATATTAAAACAGAATTTAGAAATGACAGCAGTGTCCCAAATAACATATGTATGCACTGTTCTATTCATTTATTCAACCAAGTTTGAAATGTTGGACACTTCAATGCAGTCACTGGTCACAGATATGCTGACCTAGCGCAGAAGGGGCGGGGCTACCAGGCAAATTTTCAAGATGGCTAAGAACATTCAGGTGAACAGGACGTCTAACAAATGTCTTCTAAATTAGCCCGTGTCCTTCAGCTACATCACTCCAGATATCCTGAGAATTTACTGTCTGTGATTTGTGAATGAATTTAAAACATAAACAAACTAGTAGCAGTTAATTCATTGTACACATGATCGTAATACATATATATATATATATATATATATAAACTCTCACATAATGCTCACATAATTTTATATTTTTTATTTTGTGTGTCCTACAGGATCCCAGTCCTGATACACACCTCACACCTCTAATTCACCCTGTAGGGAAAAAAGATCCTATTTGCATCTGTATTTGTAGACTTATTACCATATTTGTTTATTCATAATCCACACAGGTCAGTAAGAAATAATAGTAAAAGAAAAAACTTATGCATTAGTATGCAATTTCACTACACGGTTCTGGTCCAGGAAACTGACTAGCCTGGTGGGTGTGGTCTTGTCCAGTATGACTCCGCCCCTATCCACAGGGTATCAGAGCACACTAACTAGTTGGATGAAAGGATGAAAACATAACCTTCTTAGTCAGCAGTTATCAATCCAGCTGAGCCACTATAGGAGAGTTAGGGTTGATGGAGAATATTGTGTTCAACTGAGGGAAAATCTTTTAAATGAATGAAGGTCCTCCTTCCGCTACAGTTCCAGGTACTTCGTGTAGAATCTGAGCCAGGGAACATTAAAGCTGTTCTGATGGCTCATGGATCTCATTACGTTGGTTTTCCTTTAATTTAGCACTCGTTTTTGTAGATAGCATATTGCGTATAAATTCTATTTTGTGGTTTGTTTGTTTTTTTTTGTTTAATACACTTCCCTCAAATACATTGTATTTAAAACGTTATTACTGTACTATATTCTAAATTTGTTCTTGTATCAATTGTACCACACACACACACACACACAGTGCTTCTTTTCTCTCTTTTTGCACCTCTTTCACTTCCTAGCCAGGACTCCATAGTCTCTAACACCTCTGCCTTTTTTTTCCTTTGCCACATCCTCCCTCTCTTTCTCTCTTTTCCTCCTTCTGCTGTCTCTCTCCCTCCCTTTTGCCCTGCTCCCTCCCTCTCCTACGCGGGGCTCTATCTTTGCCAGTGTTGTTTTAGGCACAGCAGTGGAAGGTAAACAGTGAGATTGAAAATTCATGTCAGTCAGTGGAGTGAAAGAGAGAGAGAGAAAGAGAGAAAGAGAGAGAGAGAGAGAGAGAGAGAGAGAGAGAGAGAGGGAGAGAGAGAGAGAGAGGGGTGGGTGAGAGAAATATAGGGAGAGCAGGAGAATGAGGCAGGAGGGAGGCCAGAGGAGGGGGGTGGATGTCAGCACGGTTTACTAACACAACACTGAACACTTTGGGGAATGACAGCGAAGGAGAGACTGGGTGATAGAGAGAGAGAGAGAGAGCAAGGAAGAGAGAGAGAGAGAGAGCAAGGAAGAGAGAGAGAGAGAGAGAGAGAGAGAGAGAGAGAAAGAGAGAGACAGAGAGAGCAACGGAGAGAGAGAGAAATCAGAAACAAAACTTATTTTAATAATTTCATGAGAAAAACGAATCTGCCGAAAGCCACAGCTGCGATTGTGAATTTATTTTAAAGGTCAGGTCGTTCACACGAATCAAAAAAAAAAAAAAGCCTGTTTTTTTTCTCTCTAATCGCTCGGCTTGCTGGATGAATGCATCACTTTGTACTCTCCTCCACATCTCTGTATGTCACACGGCTGTCTGAGAAAGGACTTCCTGTGTCACGGGGTCAAGCCAGCCATGCCACCCTGCCTGTGATTTCCCTCGCAGCTGGTGCATGGAGAAGACTCGGCTGGGGGAGTTTGGTATTAGGTTGAGCGTTATGAGGGCAGTGAGATTGGATTTGAGCGGGGGAAACGGGCTGTGTGACGGATAGGGCCGCGCCAAGCTAAATGTCATAAGGGCCGGTGTGCCGGCGGCCCAGGCTACGCCACAGGGGCCATTTTTCTTCATCTGCTATCGAGAGAGAAAAGCCCGATTGGATTGGGAAGCAGTGTTGCAAATGAAAGCTGCTTTATGAAATTTGACAATGCAACCCCCCCCCCCCCCCACCACCACCACCAGACATATGAAACGGTTTGTGTTGGGGAAAAAAAATAAAGAAATAACGATGAAGCTTTTGCCATCCTTGGCTCAAATAATCTGACTAAAGGAGGCATATGAGAAAGGTGCAGTTTTAAATAACATTTACAATCATACCTCATGCAGCAGTCTATTAGAAATTAGAAATCCAGTGTACACGTGTGAGTGTGTTCATGCATGCAGGTTACAATTGTGAGATTTTTCTTTCTTTCTTTTTTTTTTTATAAATGTACAAAAATGCATTTGCATGGGTGCTTCAAAGGTTTTCTGCTGTCACGAAGATGGAGTGAAGGATGAAAGCGGAAGAGAAACACTTCTGGAATTAAAAAAGCAGAAAACAGAAAAAGAGAGAGAGAAAGAGAGAGAGAGAGAGAGAGAGAGAGAGAGAGAGAGAGAGAGAGAGAGAGAGAGAGAGAGAGAGAGAGAGAGAGAGAGAGAGAGAAAGACAGAGAGAAAGACAGAGAGAGATAGATGGCAGATGGATGAGTGTAAGACACACAAAGAAGTGACAGGTAGATCACGAGAGAGCAAGGGAGCCAAAGAAGGACAGAAATAGACTGCAAAAGAGTCAACGTAGCTTGACACAATGGGTGTAGGCAAAGACAGGGCCAGACGACAAAGAATAACACACAGAAAGAGAGAGAGAGAGAGAGAGAGAGAGAGAGAGAGAGCTGATATGCAGGTGACTGAGATAGGCAAAAAACATAAAAGAGGAAAAGACAGAGGGATTCCCCAATGACACCTCGTCTCTCTTTCTTTCTCTCTCTCTCTCTCTCTCTCTCTCTCCTCTCTCTTTTTCTCTCCATCTACTTTTCTTCTATTCCCTCCTTTTCTACCAATAAATCATTTTGACTTCTCTTTAACCAACTCATTCCCAGCAGGCAGGCAAGGAAACCGAAACTATCCCTCTTCCTCTCTTCCTTTTCTCCCTCTCTCTTTCTGACTCTCTGCATCCCTTTATAAAAACAGCATCACCACAGCAACATGCCCCGAGGCGACACAAGAGACAACAAGGCATCCTCAATGCAAAAATATAATGATAGGTAGTA